>NC_141696.1:1168643225-1169323225 GCF_964263255.1 Lissotriton vulgaris
TAATAGCAATGGTCTGAGAAGGACAGTGGCACATTTGTGTATGTTTTACTTCAAGGTGGTCGGTTCCGGAGGCACAGTAGCCTTGTAGCAGCATGACCATTAGGAATTACACTCATTCTTGTTTTTTCTTAAAATTCATTTTTCCCGGCCCGGCCACGCGGCCAATGCTTGTTTTGTAAATTTATGCACTCAGGCACCGCTTTCCCTCCCACAGCACCTAAACACCGCATCCATGCTTGGGGCCGCAGAGAGGAATTCCCTCCCACCTCTCCCCCGCTGCTTCCTGCATCATTTCCCACAAGCCGACCGTAACAGATTCCTAGCCCGCCACTAACCGATGTTCCGGAGCGGAAGCGCTGCAGAGCTCTAGGCGCTATGCACCCGTTGGCACTTGCAAACTCTGAGCTAGACAATGTACCAGAAGTGGTTTTCTTGGCGCTTACTTGGCAACCCATGTAAAACATGCGTGTCTTTTGTGCTATTACTAGCGAGGAGTGAACTGAAGGTTTCTTTACAGGTCGGGTCGGTGCTCTCAGCTGTGCCAGCCTTTCATATAGGCAGTGTGTGGCCTTATACAGCGCCCGTGCTCCCGGAGAATGGCAGCACTGCCACGGCTCAGTATCCTGCTCCCCAAGCTCCAAGCACACACGCATCCATGCTTGGGGTCGGAAGAAGGAATTCCCTCCCACCTCTCCTCGCTGCTTCCTGCATCATTTCCCACAAGCCGACCTTAACGGATTCTTAACTGAACTGTACCAGCTGTGCTGACGACCCTGGCACCCTGTGACCCTCTGCATCTCAGCGGCAGTGTAAAGCCTTGTTGGTTCTAGTGTGTGCTAAGACTGCAAGATGTCTATTTCGAGGCTCTATCCTGCGTCAGATGCATTACCAAAACACAGCAATATAACTCCCGATGCATTTAATTACTGGTTTGTAATTGCAATTAAAGTTTACAGAGCTGTGAGAGACAATAGGTATTGAGCACAGCCAGCAGTAATGCTACCTACAACCCCTGCACCGGGTTCAGCTATTATTCCCATGGAATGTGAATCCTGCTAAGAGGAAAGAAATCACCCGACAGCAGAGCGGCGTCACTTTGCTCTGTTAAGAGGCAATGCTGGCTGACTGCTTCCGACAGGCACGAGCATCAGTTCGAGCTGTCGGCTTTAATCACTTCCTCGGATCCTGAGGGGCAGAGAGAGCAGAGTGCAGAGCAAGTTAACACGCTTACTCTTATTAACTCTGTCGTTTGCACTGTAATGTGCTCCTAGAAATACGCTTGTCAGATGAACAAGGTCTATTTTATTAAATGCAGCATTCTGTGGCTACAGGTCGGTGATGTGAAACCGATGTGTGATGTCTCTGAGCACAAGATGTGGAATGCTGCATCTCAAACCCAGCCTGTGCAGTGAATCTGCCCATCAGACTAACTGGGGGAGTGACCCCAAGAACAACCAGCATTTGCAATGCAATAGGTCTCTCATTTAGGAGACTTTGAGCTATTGGCAATGTAAATGACAATACCTTTTATTTGTTTTAAAAACCTATATAAAAGGCATTGCCATTTACAATGCCAATAGCTCAAACTCTCCTAAATGCGAGACCTATTGCATTGCAAATGCTTGTTTCTTTTACTATGTACTATACGAACCTACTTACATTTTTAAACCTTGATAAGCATTCTGAGTCGCACACTCCCTCAAAGTGTTATTTCCCACTATTACATTCTCAGATGAGATTTCCTCTCCCTGGTGACTGTAGTTAGGTTTGCCTTTAACACTGTGTTAGTGCCATTCATTCTAAATGTGCTGTCATTGAAAGTAAGCAGCTCTCTGGAATGCAGGGTTCTTTTGGTTCTCTTTGTCCCTTTGTCTTTTGTCTGTGTGATTGGCGAGGCTGAGGGCTGCAGCGTATGTGCTTTTCCCTCATCGAACAGCCCTTGTCCACTGCGCTGTTCTAAAAGAAGACATTCCCAGCAGTGTTGCAATTCTTACAAGGGAGTGTTGTGCGCTATGCAGGAATCTTTTGAAAACATTGAGTCATTCATTTTCTGTTCAGAAATTGTAGTGTTCATTCCAGTCATGCTTCATCTATTCCTATATGACAGTATTCTAAAAGCACCGCTGCCTCGTAAAAAGAATTTTGCTGCTACAAACATAAACCTACAACATATTGAGCCTCCTTTGCAAACTATTTTGTGCATGTTTGTTAAATTTAGATTGAAAGAAAAGTAATCTGCGAGTGCAGATTTCGAAATCTTGATTTACAGAGCGAGGATTTGCAGGGATTGATGATGCCTGCAGAGAGAAGCAGTACCGATTATACAAAGCGCTAAACAGGATTTAAGTGGGATGAAAAAAGTATGTGCGTTTGGGGGATAGGGGGTAGTCGCTAAAAGGGGCGTGGTCGGTGTAGTTATAGGTGTGGCTTAACCACATAACCTAAATTTATGATTCCCATAGTTTGCCACCCGACCCGTATTTTGGCGTCTCTCTGAGATGTCTGTTATTGCATCCGGATGTGATTACATAGCAACTGATGCACACCTAAAACCAACCAGGACTATTCTCTTTTTCAATGGTTGTCTGTGTGCTCTGTGGCGAAATGCCAAGTTTTGTATAACCATTTATTCTGAACACTTTTTGACCCACTCAGAAGCTCTGCAAGAAACCAGCACTGCCTTCAGCCTCGACTCTAGACCTTAATCATGGCCTTTATAAACACCTAGAAGTGACTTATTTCAAAGCATTCAGTAAACAACAGTAATATGCTGAATGAAAAAAAAATACAAAAACACAACATCCTGGTAATAGCTAGTACTCCTATTGAGTGCAAATTTCAGTACAGCATGTCAAATAAAAAACAGAAACTAAATCACTGACATGAATCACGTGACCCTTGATTACATTAATTTGAATGGCGGACTATAGTGTCTGCAACTCACGCTAGTTTCATGTGTTGTCAAGGTCTTGTGCAACAAGCCCCGGCACCATCCGTCAAGTGATGCCTCTGTGTTCCAGATCCTAACTGCAGTGGCGTAACGAAACATGAGGGGGCCCCCCTGCAAACTACATAGAGGGCCCCCCCCCAATTCTCTGTGCCATTCTAGAGCTCTCAGGCCAGCGACCCGCCATACTGCAGGGGATGTGGGGCGATTGTTACGCCACTGTCACCAATACAGCCGTTATAAGTAACACTGGATGGTGGAGTCAAAGGTTGGGCTTAGTCTGCCTGCAGGCTATCATAGGTAGTGGTCCATTCATTACAGGGTCCTTGCCATCAGTACGCCGGGGAAGTTTGCCCAATTTCAGGTGGGTTTCCTGATGCAGACTCCTGTCATGATATACAACATCGGGCCCACTCATCGTTCAGTTTTGACAAAAGTGCATCCACTTCTCCTTCTCGTTTCCGTTTTAAAACATTAGACAACGCGACAATGCAGTATTTCAAAAGCAGATGTAACTACAAAGAGCACATTTTGATAATACATTTTTGCTAGTAGACAATAGCATTCTTAAGCGGCATTGCATAGCTTCATACACAGTGTGACCCTAATTCCATCGCAGTCTCTCTCTCTCTCTTTCTCTCTCTCTCAGTAAGTCAGTCTCTCTCTCTCTCTCTCTCTCTCTCTGTCAGTCAGTCGGTCTCTCTCTCTCTGTCAGTCTCTCTATCTCTCTCTTTCTGTCAGTCTGTCAGTCAGTCAGTCTCTCTCTCTCTCTCTCTCTCTCTCTCTGTCAGTTTCTCAGCCAGTCAGTCTCTCGGTCAGTCAGTATTCAGTCTCCGAGTCAGTCAATCTCTACTCTCTCTCCACTCTCTCTCTCTCTCCATTCTCTCTGTCAAATCTATCTCCACTGTCTCTCTCTCCACTCTCTCTCCACTCTCTCTCTTTCCCTCTCTCTCTCCACTCTCTCTCCACTGTCTCCCTCCACTGCCTCACTCCCCTTCTCTCTCTCCACTCTCTCCACTCTCTCTCTCCTCTCTCTCTCCACTCTCTCTCCTCTCTCTCTCGACTCTCTCTCCATTCTCTCTCCATTCTCTCGCCACTCTCTCTCCACTCTCTCCACTCTCTCCACTCTCTCTCTCCTCTCTCTCTCGATCTCCACTCTCTCCACTCTCTCTCCTCTCTCTCTCCACTCTCTCTCTCCACTCTCTCTCTCCATTCTCTCTCCACTCTCTCTCCACTCTCTCCACACTCTCTCTCCACTCTCTCTCTCCACTCTCTCTCTCTCTCCACTCTCTCTCTCTCTCCACTATCTCTTCCTTCACTCTCTCTCCACTCGCTCTCTCTTCTCTCTCTCTTTCTCTCTCTACTCTCTCCACTCTCTCTCTCTCTACTCTCTCCACTCTCTCCACTCTCTCTCTCTCTCTCCACTCTCTCCACTCTCTCCACTCTCTCTCTCTCTACTCTCTCTCCACTCTCTCTCTACTCTCTCTCTCCACTCTCTCTCCACTCTCGCCACTCTCTCTCTCGCCACTCTCTCGCTCCACTCTCTCTCCACTCTCTCTCTACTGTCTCTCTCCACTCTCTCTCTACTGTCTCTCTCCACTCTCTCTCTCTCCACTCTCTCTCTCGCCACTCTCTCTCTCTACACTCTCTCTCGCCACTCTCTCTCTACTGTCTCTCTCCACTCTCTCTCTACTGTCTCTCTCCACTCTCTCTCTACTGTCTCTCTCCACTCTCTCTCTACTGTCTCTCTCCACTCTCTCTCTCTCCACTCGCTCTCTCTCACTCTCTCCACTGTCTCTCCACGATTTCTCCACTGTCAATCTGCACTCTCTCTCCACTCTCTCTCTCCACTCCCTCTCTCTCTCCACTGTCTCTCTCCACTGTCTCTCTCCACTGTCTCTCTCCACTCTCTCTCCACTCTCTCTCTCTCCACTCTCTCTCCACTCTCTCTCCACTCTCTCTCTCTCTACTCTCTCTCCACTGTCTCTCTCCACTCTCTCTCCACTCTCTCTCTCTCTACTCTCTCTCCACTCTCTCTCTCCACTGTCTCTCTCTACTGTCTCTCTCTATCTGCTCTCTCACCACTGTTTCTCTCTCCACTGTTTCTCTCTCCACTCTCTCTCTACTCTCTCTCCACTCTCTCTCCACTGTCTCCCTCCACTCTCTCTCTCCACTCTCTCTCCACAGTCTCTATCTCCACTCTCTCTCTCCACTCTCTCTCTCTCCACCCTCTCTCTCTACACTGAGGTTCTTTGATTCGATGTGAAACCAAAATTGGGTGACTATGCAGACTGTAATGGCCTTGTCTAGTAGTTGTTAAGGGCATCATGCTCAAGTGATTGTTTTTAGGATCGAAGTGATTTGCCACATTTGTAGATGATCTAGGACCTGTGCCTTAATCAAGGTTCCCTTAGATCTTACAGATCCCTGATTGGACATGCTGTTCCAAGATTTAGGGGCCTGAACCAAGAATGATCTACCTTAAACGTTGACATTCTGGCACTCTGGCACTGGTCCAATGGGACTGGAAATAGGGTTGCCTTAGCAGATAAGATTCTGAATCACCTTTGTAACAATGCACTCAGATACTGATGAGTAGAGAGGCTATCCATTCACAGCGGTGACACACTCACAGAAAGGTTCTTAACACAGAGCTGCAATTTGCGGATTCTACAGAATTCGTGCATAAGCATGTGAGGAAAATGCCCCTCCAACTGGAAAAATACAGCCATAATGGGGGTGCAGAGAGACTCCTCCCAGTGCCATCACTGAATTATTCATTGATGTGCTGCTGCTTTGTATCCTTTCGTGAGGTGTTTAGGAATATCTAGGTATGAATTGTCCGCACAGTGCACTCTAGCTAATACCAGTGTCATGGTCTGTGAACTCTATGGGGAAAGGTAATATATGAAAAGAGTTGGACAACCACCCCTACATGAAATAAACCAGTCTCGACCACAGCCATAACATGTGACAAGAGTGACAGAACAGAGTTGATGTACACTCCGGATTGTCTTTTACTTCCATTGGCGAGGGGCAGGTGAGCCATATATTTTGCTTAAATGCATGAACGCATGTATTGATCAGTCTGCAGACTATGATTTTGTTTGTTTGAAACAATGTATTAACATAAAAAAATATTAACATTTTACATCTTACATCACTTTCTAATACAGCGGACTCTTGACCCTCCTCTGCCCACAACCTTCTGCCAAAAACATCTGATTCGGCCATCTCCAGATAACATGATATTGTATATAGTCCAGAAGATACCATTAGGCAGAAAGACATAGTGGTGTAATTTCATGTGCTACTGATACACCCTCTCATTTGAATCAGACCTTCCAAATATCTGAAGTGCATGCACTGTATACCAGACCTCAGTTACCCTTTAGCCATATATTACATGAAAAGACCCCAACAACAGATAGATGATGAGCTCCAAAGGCAGCATACTCTATTTTACAACTATCGGCATGAAAATACTCGCAAGTGGCTTGCCTCTTAGCTCAGAGACAGACAAAGTGTAGCCTATCTACCATCTTTCACATCAGTTCCTCATACCCAAAGCTGTGGTGTCCTTCAGCTTCCATCCTAACATCTCTGTTGTTCAACATCTACATAACCATCTAACTGGTCCTGATTAGATTCAACCTTACCCATTACAACTATGCAGATGTTACTCAAATTATTCTAAAATGGATGGCCTAGACAATCTCTACAGCTCAAAACCTGATAACTGCCTTAGCACCATACATACATGCATGAATGATGAGTAACTACCTAAAGCTCAACACTGAAAAGATATGGATCATGACTAATGTACAACGGCAAAAATATCATCCTACCACTATTTGACCTAAGGAACTTGGGGCCCCTCCAATGACATCAAGAGAAGTAAGAAACGTAGGAATAACCATTGATTCTGAACTATTCTTGGTAGCACATGTCAACAATGTCAGGAAGAGCACCTTCAACACAATGAAAACACTGCAGCACATTATTGTATATCTTGAATACCAACAAAACCTACAAGCTATCCTTACACTTTTAATTTCCAAACTTGCCTACAACCTATACTGTGGCACTCCTTCTTCCATCTTGTGCAAAATGAAACTAATCCAAAATACAGCCGAAAAAGTCCTTATCTGCCTCCACCAACATAATGCACGACTCCAGTCATACAAGCACTCCACTGGCTATAGCAAAAAGAGCAATTTTCAAGGCACTCTGCATTGTCCACTTACTGACCATAGTACCTAAAATGAAATTGAAATAATGCAAACATAATAGGACACTGCACACCAGGAATCACCACTTTCTTTGCACATGCCACCAAGTTCTGGTACTCGCTACCAGCCAAGATTTGAATCATTGAGCAACATATGCAATTCAGATGAAAGGTGAAAAGATGGCTGCTTCCAACATAACTATACCAACCCACAATCCTGGGATTGAACCCAGATTAATAAGCACGCCTTCAAGTACAATCTACAGTCCACAGATATGGAACAACCCAACCAGCTCACAGCTGTACATGTCCAGGTAATTTTGAAAGACTGACCGTCTAGTGTGGGTATTATATAGTAATGTCAATTCATATATAGCCTTCCTATCCCGCACTAATAGTAATACTATAACATTCAGCGGCCAGACAGTGATTTGTAGTTCAGACAGACTAATATACTGCTCATTACACTAACATAAGTCAGACCTTCTTTACGTCATGTCTGTTGCCCAGAACTGTCCCGTTAAACAGCAACAAACCACCCATCACCCACTGAGCAGTCATTGAATAAATGAAGAGATCTGCATATATTGCTGGCTAGTGGAGGACTTGGTCCATCACACTAGCTACATACTAGGCCATTTAAAAAATATAATCTCGCAATGATAATCATTATCGGATCATAGTAACAAAGTCCATCACAGCAAATCTTCCCACCAACTCTTCTTGCAATCTATACGTGCTTTGGAACATATTTTTACCTAAATATCTCAGAATGGACACCTAAGCGGACAGAAAGAAATACCAGAATAAGGACTTGTAGAAATGTTCACCCTGCATGAAGTAGCATGCTACAGATGAAGCCAAGTGCTTTACTGCCCCACATAAAGTTTGTGAGTACTATATAAGTGTTACATTACAACTCACAAAAGCAGGACTTGAACAACAGCTATCCTGCATGGCCATGCAGGTGTCGACCAAGTGCTAGTGTATGTAATTAGGAGGGCAAAAAAGGCACAGGTAAAAAGCATGTCCAAATCCCCACAACATGCATGCAGAGTGAAAGAACAGGTTAACCCTCACATACCATGCACTTACAAGTAAATCCTTGATACCTGAGCGCCCTTCAGAGACACAAGCATGCACAAATCCAACAGTTCGAGGAGTTGCTTATCTGAAATGGTCACGAGATTACACCAACTTTAACAGGATGTCCCTATCAATACTGTTTTTCGACTGATTTCACCCACAAACCACTTATTAGTGCTTATAATGTGCTTGCAGTTCACCTCACTTCTAGTCGCCAACCACAGCAGGTTCTCATCCTGCGCAGGGCACTTTTTTGCCAACTATTTAATTAATTTAAAGGCTTCCCCCATCGGTTTGGTCTCTCCCTACGTCAGAGGGGAGCTTACAAATACAGCTTGAAGTAGGGGTGGGCACGCAGGACACCACCGTTGGTGGTGTGCAGCGTCTTCTTGAGACAGTGAGGAGGCCCTTGGAGCGTGGGGGCCCCCTGCGGGGGGGGGGCTGTGTTAATACACCCCCCTGTAATTTAATGTTTATAGAGGCCCCATCAGTGGTGTGCTGTGCTCTTCTTGAGAGATGTGAGGGGGCCCTTGGAGGGGGGGAGGCTGTGTTAACATGCCCCCCTGTAATTTAATGTTTATAGAGGCCCCTGTGGTGTTCTGTGCAGTCTTCTTGAGAGACATGAGGGGGCCCTTGGAGCTGGGGTCCCCTGCTGAGGGAGCGGGAGGGAGGCTGTGTTAATACGCCCCACCTGTAATTTAATGTTTATAGAGGCCCCTTCTGTGGTGTGCTGTGCAGTCTTCTTGAGAGACATGAGGGGGCCCTTGGAGCGTGGAGCCCCCTGCTGGGGGGGAGGTGGGGGAGGGAGGCTGGGTTAATACGCCCCACCCGTAATTTAATGTTTATAGAGGCCCCGTCCATGGCATTTTCTTGAGCGACGTGAGGTGAGGGGGCCCTTGGAGCGTGGAGGCCCCCTGCAGAGGAGGGTGGGAGGCTGTGTTACTACGCCCCCCTGAAACGTAATGTTTATAGAGGCCTGGTCTGTGGTGTGCAGCGTCTTCTTGAGAGACATGAGGTGCGGGACCCTTGGCGCGTGGGGGCACCCTGCAGGTGGGGGGAGGCTGTGTTAATACGCCCCCCCTGTAATTTAATGTTCATAGAGTCACCCTCTGTGGTGGCGTGCACTGTTTAATTTAGTCTTGCTGCCTTGCTTGCAGCCGTCATCCTCTGCTGAGAGTGAGGGGGCTGGGAGGCCCTGGTCCCTGGAACGTGGGGCAGGGCCCCCCCCTCACGCGGGGCCTGCGGGGGCCTGTGTTATGCACCTGCCCAACTGTAGCGAGTGGTGGGCGTGCGCCAGGCTGTGAAGTCCAAGATATCGGTATGGTGTTTAAAAAGTCTTTATTTCAAATCGATTTATTCATATGAGAAAAAAGCATTAAACTTAGCCAACGCGTTTCGTTCTCACATGGTGAACTTCATCAGGGCTCAAATAAGACAAGTTTCTTAACCGTAATGTAGACATTTGGCACATGCTGCACTCCAGGTAATTGCACTGGGAGCAAAGCAAGAAAATCACAGGGCCCGGGCCGGCCATGGATAAAGCGAGATTAGTGAAGATAGTAAAGAGAATGTCCAAAGTAGGTGCTCCAGGTAATTGCACTGGACGCAAAACGGGAATTTCCAGGCCCAAATACGGCCTGAATGCGAGGATCTATTCGGGTCCCTTCCCTCTTCTTGTTTTTGACAGGCAGCTGAAAACCTGGCATTTTGAGTAAGTCCCTGGGACTGGCCTCACACACGTGCTACAGAGCACCTGGATGCCTTCAGAAGTGAATAGCATGCTACAAAAACACTAATAACATCGTATAGCATAGTGCCTCTAATTTGATATCAACCCTAAGAACGATCAGTGTCTTCCCTTCCCAAATCTTAACTGACTTACCCTGACCGTTATTGCCACAAAACAAAACTGTTGCCACTTTGAAACATAAGTGCACTGCCTCAAAGCAGATTCTGTACTAGTCATTCTAAAGTTAGCTTTCACTTTGTACAGGAAAGCGTTGGCCTCCACCAGGAAAGACTTCCTATGACCTAGAATCACCAATGTAAACGTTTTTGTACTGTGGAAAAATCCCTACACCCTTACTGCATCACCCCTGTTCCAATGTCTTCTTAGTAATGCTTCACCAAACGAAATTGCTACTCCCTGGAACAGGAATTGAATATGTAGACCGAAATTGCTGCTAATTCTACCACGAGTCTTGAATTGTCAAATGTTGCTGTCACCTCTCTTTATTAACATCTTGCTGCCACCATTTCCAGCTGTATCTATTCTCAGATTAAAGGTATAAATCACTAATGCAAAATATTTTCCCCTCCCGGCTTTCAAATGGGGAAAGGGGCATCTCAACACCATTGACAAAACTGAGCATATAGTTTTAGCTCTTCCTATTATACTTGCCTTATCAGTGCCTCCTATATTTCTATCTCAGTTTGTAATAACTGATTCAAACATGCAATTCTCCCTATTAAGTAACCACTCCTTACCTCATTGACTCTGCCCAACAAATTGCAATTGCAGATAAGGTACCCAAATTTATTGAAAAGGATTTTGTCTCCCAGTCCAACATTAAAGGAAACTCACCAAAACATTGACCCTTACCTTTTCTCAGATCATCTATATCACCAGAGCTGAGACTATTGTGATGGCAGGCTGGAAGAACATATTCACTATGGCTAGCAAGTGCACTCGTTCTCTACATAGCTTCCTTGACCTTATAGTGGCATTTAACACAGTTTCACGCAACAATCTTTTCAATTGCATCTTCGTCTAAACAGATACTACAGGCTGTTGCCTCAACTGGTTGAACTCCATTTTTCCATCAAGGAGCAACAATTGAAAATTTGCCAATTCATCTCTAACCAAGTGAGCAGCCCTTGTGGTGTGCCTCGTGCCTCAACAATCTCCCTGTTTCATTACTTGCTCAACATCTTTCTGTGGCCTCACTTGAGACGCCTAACCTGAATAAACCTCATATGCGAATACACCCCAATCTACCTTTCTGTCTGTGGTGCTCAGAATACTTTTTCTTAAGTCTCTTACAGCATAGATGTTTTGAAAAGTTGAACGAGTTCAGTAGACTGAAACTCAATGGTGAAACCTGATGATATGATTCTTTGACCAAGCCTCTTGGGTTCTGTTACTTGATTAACCCAAACACATCTTACTGTTGATTCCTAAGAACCTTCAGCATGTTTTATTTGGGCCCCTGGTCAATATAATTCAAGATTACACCAATGCCTCCTTGGCGACCCACCACCATACCAAATGAGCTCCATCCAGATAGTTTAGAAGACCGCTAGATGACTGATTGCCAGATAAAACTTTTGCTATTGTTTATTTTTTAGTGTTCACTGCTATGTGCCTTTGTAGCAAGACTCATTTGCTTCTGTGTTTTGTTGTTGTTTTAGTTTGCTAACCTCGTTTTTTCACTTTTTTTCACTTCTATCACCAAGAGCTTCCATTGGCTATGCCTCCAACTTGAATTAAGACTCCGGTTCAAAATTATTAGCCTTCCTTAAATAAGTCTTGCCATTACTGCTCTCACTTACCTCTGTAGCAAAATAATCTCACGCATATTTGCAAGAAACTTCTTAAGAAGCTTCTTACTACCACTTCCTCCTATTGCTCCTACATCAAGATTCATAACAAGAGAAGACAAAAGTTCTCAGTGGATGCACCTAAACTATGGACTCTACTGACTTTTATCAAAAATATAATTTCCTCCCTACCGAGTTTCCGAACGGCCCTCAAAATGTTTCGGTTCTGCAAAAAGAAAAAATCCTGATTAAACCATATAAACCACCTCTAGAGAAGGTTTATTTTGCTCTGTATCTGTTACAACATTCATAATTTCACATTTGAACAGCAACCATCACACTTTGAAACACACTGGATGATAGAATTTGTTATCCTTCTTGAAAAGCAAAGCTAGAGGCAAGATTGCCCTTCGAATCTCCTAAAAAAAAATTCAATTTTAAACACTGAACAGGTCATAAATCGAGTATATTACTAGTGGCTCAGCAGATAATTTAGCTAGTGGCATTTCTCCTAAAATCAACAGGGAGGGAAGACACAGTCAAATTTTGAGTGAGCATTGCCTGCATCTGAGAAAGAATAAGGGGTGAAGGGAGCACTGTCTGAGCTGCACCCATGCTAGTCTTTGCTTACGATTGGCGAGGTAGACAAGTGCCAAAATTATCGGCAAACTACACTTGCTGGTCACAAAACATTGGTTTTGTGAGGAACGGCTTGGTGTCCCTCGACGAGAGTGTTGGCACTTTTGAGGATGTTATGGGAATACAGACCTAGCAAAGATGAAATGCACAAAAACACTGCAAGGCCTTCCTCTGCAGTTGTAATACTGCATTGAAGAATATGAAGACACAGAGGTAATCTCCTTGTGATAAAGTTTAAGCAACAAGGATCTAGAGAAAGAAGTAATGATGTGAAGTTCTTAAAAGCAGCCCCTTGAGTCAGTCTGGAAGGATTTGTGGATTCCACTGCTGGACATCAGAGGCTCTAATAAAACTCCATGCTTTCTTTTCAAAGTTTCTGTGGAAAGCAAGCTATACGGGAGGCATCATAGGTTAGGGCCCTAATTCTATATATCAAGCTCTTTTAATTCTGGTGTTACAGTTGTGGATCAACAATAGACCGTTTTTTTTACTTAGCATTGCCTTTTTGTAGAAGGATATACCAAGCCATATAAGCACTTAACCAGAGGCCGTCAAGCTCCAGGGAGATTAATGTCTCTGTGGCTGCATTTGAAGAATGCCCCCCATTTAAAGAAATACTCTAAAGCCCCATGGTTCAACGAAGACCTTAAGAAATCCAAGAAGACCTGTCGCACCCTAGAGAAAGCCTGGCGAAAAAACCCCACCCCTGACAACCTGTCCACCTTCAAGAACACCACCCGCAAACACCACCAACTGATTCGATCCACAAAGAAATCAGCTTTCAAGAATCGACTCGACAACAACGCCCACAACAGCAAGGAACTTTTCAACATCCTCAAAGAGTTTACCAACCCCATTGCCGGCACCAACGACATCACCCCCTCTCAAGACCTCTGCGACTCTCTAGCCTCATTCTTCCACAACAAAATCGCTGACATACACAACAGCTTTGGAAACCAGTCCACACCCCCCTCCTCCGAAATAAAACGCCCCTCCAACAACTTTTACGCCTGGAACCCAATCACCACTGAGGACACCATCCGCTTGATGAACTCCATCCACTCAGGTTCTCCAACTGACCCATGCCCCCATCACATCTTCAACAAAGCAGACTCCACCATCACACCCCATCTCAGAGACATCATCAACTGCTCCCTCGACTCCGCTACCTTCCCGGAAAGCTGGAAACATGCCGAACTCAGCGCCCTTCTGAAGAAACCCACAGCAGACCGCTCTGAACTGAAGAACTACCGCCCCATCTCGCTCCTCCCATTCCCTGCCAAAGTCATTGAGAAAGCAGTCAACACTCAGCTTTCCGCCTTCCTCGAATCCAACAAATCCCTCGACCCTTCACAATCCGGCTTCCGAGCCAAACACAGCACTGAAACCGCCCTCATCGCAGCAACAGACGACATTCGAACTCTACTAGACAACGGAGAAACAGCTGCCCTCATACTGCTTGACCTATCTGCAGCCTTCGACACAGTTTGTCATAGCCCCCTTATTCAACGCCTCAGCAACATTGGAATACAAGGAAAAGCCTTGGACTGGATCACCTCGTTCCTCACCGGAAGAACCCAGAGAGTCCGCCTCCCCCCTTTTAGATCAGAGACCACCCCAGTCATCTGCGGCGTACCACAAGGATCATCTCTCAGCCCCACCCTCTTCAACGTATACATGAGTCCCCTCGCAGCCATCGCGCGCCAACATAACCTCAACATCATCTCCTACGCAGACGACACCCAACTGATCCTCTCCCTCACCAAAGACACAAACACCGCCAAAACCAACTTACACGAAGGAATGAAAGAAGTAGCTGAGTGGATGAAGAACAGCCGTCTAAACCTGAATTCAGACAAAACGGAAGTATTCATTCAGGTTCATCCCCCTCCGCCTGGGACAACTCATGGTGGCCTCCGGCCTTGGGAACAGCACCCACACCCACGAACCACGCACGGAACCTGGGTTTCATCCTGGACTCTTCCCTCTCGATGACCAGACAAGTCAACGCCGTCACGTCATCCTGGTTCAACATCCTACGCATGCTCAAAAAAATCTTCAGCTGGACCCCTACCGATACTAGAAAGACGGTCACCCACGCACTGGTCACTAGCAGATTGGACTATGGAGACACCCTCTACGCCGGAACCACAGCCAAACTACAGAAAAAACTCCAACGCATCCAAAACGCCTCAGCCAGACTCATACAAGACATCCCCCGCCAAGCTCACATTTCCGGTCACCTGAAAGACCTCCACTGGCTCCCCATCAACAAGAGAATAACGTTTCGTCTCCTCACCCACGCCCACAAAGCCCTCTACAACTTAGGACCCGAATGCCTCAACACACGCCTGTCCTTCTACACCCCCCCCGCCAACTACGATCGTCCAATCAAGCCCTCGCCACTATCCCACGCATCCATAGATCCACCATGGGAGGTAGATCCTTCTCATATTTAGCGGCCAAAACCTGGAACTCTCTCCCCACCCACCTCCGCCTCACTCAGAACCACCTCTCCTTCAGAAAGCAACTAAAAACCTGGATATTCGATAAGTAAAGTACCCGCCTCCCTCAAGCGCCTTGAGACCCTCTGGATGAGTAGTGTGCTATACAAATTTCGAACTTGAACTTATGCAGGATAGATGAGATCAGGCAAGTAAAAAACAATTGTGGAGGATAGCTCTAAAGCCATAGACTATATTCCATACCCAAAGCGTGACAGTGATAGAAGTGTAGATCATATCAAAGGGCATGATAGAGACTATTGTTTCATGTTAATCCCCATCCGTGATGAGGTGGAGAAGTGTGGCTCAGTGATTAGAGCGGCAGACCCTGGTGCAAAGGTCTAGCCCGGGACCAGGGTTCAATTCCCCGCCTCGGCGGGTCTTGTGCTCAAAATTCCACGGACCTGATAATTCTTGCCTCGGTGCCTATTCTAATCATGGAGTCCCACTCTGCAACTCTGGGCAATAGCTTGCTTAATCTCCACAACGGCCCCCACAACGCTAAGGATGCCTGGCATCCACCTTGGGGGTGCCCAGGAGTGGACGCCTCACAGGGAAAGCCAGGATGGGTTCCACAGCGGTATTCGTACAAGCGCCTTGAGACCCTTGTGGGTGAGTAGTGCGCTATACAAGTATCAATTTACATTTACAAATACCTGTGTATGCTAAATCTAGCAGATTTTGGATGGTTGTGCACTGTTCTTAACCTGTGGTACAGGTACCCCTGGTGGTCAGTAATGCCTACACAAGGGATTCGTAACTGCTTAGAAAATTAAATAATGTACACAGAATAATAAAGTGTAAATAAATAAAACAAGCATTTGCAATGCAATAGGTCTCGTATTAGGAAAGTTTGAGCTATTGGTATTGTAAATGACAAATTTTGTGTTTATGTTTTGTTTTTGAAAATAGCGAAATTAATAGCTTTGTCATTTACAATGCCAATAGTTATAACTTTCGAAAATGTGACACCTATAGCATTTGTAATGCAATATGTGTTGTATTTATGTGACTTACATGTATTGATATTACAAATAACAATAGCTTTTAATTTTTTTAATAATTAATACTTAAATAAAAGTTATTGTAATTTATAATGGCAATAGCTTAAACTTTTGTAAATAACTTTTGTGAAGATTATGTTCAGTGTATTTTATTGGGATGAAAATCCAAGAACAGAAGTGAAATATTAACATCTTTTTGTTACATTTGTAATAAAGCTTGAAACATTGAGAGAACATATTTGAACCAGTTGTTGTTGAATGGTTGCACAGATTGATGCTGTGGTGGCGCTGAGTGATGTTGTGATGGCGAACGAGTGATGCTGTGGCGTTCAGTGATGCTGTGGTAGCGCATAGTGATGTTGTGGTGCCTCTGAGTGATGCTGTGGTGGAGCTGAGTGATGCTGTATGCTATGCTATGTTTTGTTTTGCTATCCTATGTTTTGTTTTGCTATGCTATGTTTTGCTATCCTATGCTTTGATTTGTTATGCTATGCTGTGTTTTGTTATGCTATGCTATGCTATGTTTTGTTATGCTATGTTTTGCTATGCTATGCTTTGTTATGCTATGCTATGTTGTGTTATGTTATGCTATGTTTTGTGTTTTATTATGCTATGCTATGTTTTGTTATGCTATGCTATGTTTTGTTGTGTGTGGTATGCTATGTTTTGCCATGCTATTATATGTTTTGTTTTGCTATGTTTTGTTAAGCTATGCTATGTTTTGTTCTGCTATGTTTTGCTGTGTTTTGTTAAGCTATGCTATGTTTTGTTATCCTATGCTATGTTTTGTTATACTATGCTACGTTTTGTTTTGCTATGATATGTTTTGTTTTGCTATGCTTTGTTATGCTATGCTTTGTTTTGTTATGCTATGTTTTGTTATGCTATGCTTTGTTGTGTTTTGCTATGCTTTGTTTTGTTTTGCTATGCTATGTTTTGTTTTGTTATGCTCTGTTTTGATTTGCTATCCTATGCTTTGTTTTGCTATGCTATGTTTTGCTATCCTATGCTTTTTTTGTTATGCTATGATATGTTGTGTTTTGTTATGCTATGTTTTGTTATGCTATGCTGGTGAGGGTGAGTGAGGGTGTGTGAGGGTGTGCGAGGGAGAGGGTGTAAGGGTGTTTGAGGGTGAGGGGTTGTGAGGATGAGAAAGTGGTGAGGGTGAGAGCGTTGTGAGGGTTGTGAGGGGGTGAGGGGGTGTGAGGGTGAGGGTGTGTGAGGGTGAGTGAGGGTGTGAGGGTGTGTGAGGGTGAGGGGGTGTGAGGGTGAGTAAGGGTGTGTGAGGGTGAAGGGGTGTGAGGGTGAAGGGGTGTGAGGGTGAGGGTTTGAGGGAGGGTGAGTGAGGATGTGTGAGGGTGAGGGCGTGTGAGGGTGAGGTTGTGAGGGTGTGTGAGGTGAGAGGGTGTGTGAGGGTGTTTGAGGGTGTGTGAGGGTGTTTGAGGGTGAGGGGGTGTGAGGGTGAGGGTGTGAGGGTGAGTGAGGGAGGGTGAGGGGGTGTGAGGGTGAGTGAGGGAGGGGGTGTGAGAGTGAGGGTGTGTGAGGGTGTGAGGGTGTGAGGGTGAGGGGGTGTGAGGGTGTGTGAGGGTGAGAGGGTGTGTGAGGGTGTGAGGGTGAGTGAGGGAGGGTGAGGGCATGTGAGGGTGAGGGGGTGTGAGGGTGAGTGAGGGAGGGTGAGGGGGTGTGAGGGTGAGGGTGAGTGAGGGAGGGTGAGAGAGGGTGAGGGGGTGTGAGGGTGAGGGCGTGTGTGAGGGGGTGTGAGGGTGAGGGGTGTGTGTGAGGGTGAGGGGGGGTGGGAGGGTGAGGAGGTATGTGAGGGTGAGGGTTGTGTGAGGGTGAGGGGGTGTGTGGGGGTGTGAGAACGACAAAATGCATATATTTTTGTATTCTGAAAATTAACCTTGATTGGTAGGTCGATATTGTAATTTCGCCGTGTAGCCCCAAGTAGTTTCCTGAAGAAATTAAGTGGGGAGTTGCTATTACCAGCACGTGCTTGCTCAATGATGTCATAAAATACGGCTGCAGACCCTACCGTGAGAAATCATTATTCTCTTCAGTTAATATTGCCAAGCTGCTGAGGGCTGAACAAGAGTGATATTAAAGTCTTTTTTTTTGTCAAGATATGCAAAATGGACGAAAACCTGCTAGCCGGATACTTTTTTTTATATTGAAATTGTAAATGAAAGAAAAGTCATGCACTATGGTGCGGTGTCAGTATGCGGATATGTTTCTTTTCAGTAAATACCGCAGGTTTTAAAGAGCCCGTAAAGGCCATTTCTCTGTGCACTGCAATTATGGTGCTGTGTTAAGTCTGGTAAAGAAGGAACATCACCGCTTTGGGTGGATTTTGAAAAGGGCTACGGTGTGGAAGTGACATCCGGTGTTTAAACTGCACTTTAAGAGACATTTTACTGCGATTGCAGGCAACCGGGTGCCACGACACAATGATAACACTATCCTTCGAATGCCGACTGACTATTGCTAAATACAGCGCAAGTACTCTGCAATGTCTGAAGTAAAGACAACAGGTTGAGAAACTGTGGAGGAAGAAAATGAAAACTAAGGAGGCGGGTGAGCGGGGAGCGGGGAGCGGGGAGCGGATCCCTTTGAAGCACGGCCTCGCGGCCGTGAAAGTGAGTGAAACACCAGGGATGTAATTAGGGGGGAGGAGAAGTGAGGCCGAGCGCACGCTGGGGTGAATGCCTGAGGCCTCTGGAGAAGCTTCAGATGCCTGTGGGAGGGAGGCTGATTGCTTTGATGTGGACGCGCGTTCCGCCCGAGTGCACCACACGAATTGTCCGAAGTCCATGATGGTTTCAGACCTTGGTTTGCCCTCTGTATCTCTCGCCAGCAATGCGCAAGTGCATTGGCAGGCGAGACCTAAAAATTAGCATAGAAGATTGAAAATGTTAAAATGTTCCGTAAATGTTAAGGATTTTGAAATTCGATGCTGAAAATTAAGTTTGTGTCTTCAAATTAATTTGTGTGAGCGGACGATGATTGGCCTCAGTTGAATTTAGAAAAGCCCCAACGTTCTAATTCAAATGAAAATATATATATATTTTTTATAATTGGTTGTGAATAAAATACAATATTTCATAATTTCTGTATTTGTTCGATGAATTGTTGTTTCTGTATTTTTGTATGTTCTTTTGGGGTTCAGATTCTCAAAAATTGCTTTAACAAGGGTCCTCGGTTTCAGTAATGAGTCAGTGGGGGTCCTGGATTCCAATAATTGATTAGTAGGGGTCCTCGAATTCAGTCATGGTTAAGTGGTGGTCCACATAAGTCAAAAAGTTAAGAACCACTGCTCCAGGGGAAGCTTTTCCTCTCAAATGTTAATTTTCAAGGTGACCACTGCGCCTGTCCTAGGCCTGGTCGCCCCCTCCTGCTCCGGCTGACGCCGACTGCCTTCCAGAGCGACCCAGCCACTGCAGAGCCGGCCGCTCTCGCACCTACTTTCCCGCCGCTGCCTCCCTGCGGCCTCGCCCCCGCCGCCCATTCGCTGCCACCCAGCTGACCCGCCCTCCCGGCTCCTTACTTATGTCGCCCACTCCCACGCGTAGCGTTGACGCGCAGCGGGCGCGCCGATTGTGCGCCGAAGGCGTGCCAAAGGCAAGCCCGTCTGCGCCCGTCCGCGCCTGGACCGTGCCCAGCGCCAGGACCCCTGGCCCTTGACGATGCCTGCCCACACGACGGACCTACGACGCCGCCACCCTCATCGCACTCAAACCCGACCGGACAAGAACCTGCCACCGAGCCACCCCGAGACGCACCCACGGACCCTTCACCTGCCAAGCCTGCAAGTTCACCTGCATCCGGACCTGCACCACAGCCACCAAGCCGAGCACCAACAACCTCAAGTGCATCCTGCTCAACACCCGCTCCATCACAGACACGCCATCGAACTTTGGAACCTGCTCGACACTACCTCACCAGACTTCGCCTTCCTCACAGAAACCTGGATGAACGCCTCCTGCGCACCCGACATCGCCATCGCCATCCCAGACGGATACAAGATCACCCGGAGAGACCGCGTCAACCAGATTGGAGGATGCATCGCCATCATACACAAGAACACCATCCGCATCACGACCGACTCCGACACCTTCGCCGCCGCCGAGCACCTCCACTTCCAGATACACACCGACCCAAAGACGACCCTCAGAGGCACCCTTGTCTACAGACCCCCGGGACCACGTACACAATTCAGCGAAGACATCACAGACTTCATCAGCCCGCACGCCCTCCGCTCCGCTAACTACATCCTCTTAGGGTACCTCAACTTCCGCCTGGAGAACAGCAAGGACTGCAACACCTCCGCCCTGCTGGACAACCTCGCCAACCTCGGACTCAAGCAACTGGTCAACACCCCCACCCACTACGCCGGCCACACGCTTGATCCCGTCTTCTCATCCAGCAAGCGTATCACCTTCAGCCACTCCACCGGACTTCACTGGACCGACCACAGCTGCGTCCACTTCAGCTTCAGAAGAACCACGACTCACCACCACCCGCAACAGGTTCCTCACAGGAACTGGAGCAAAATCACCGCCAAGCAGCTCACCACCTCCCTCAGCCAGAACCCACCTGCCAGCACAACGGACCCCATCGAAGCAGCACGCAACTTCATGAAGTGGCTGACCGCCTGCGCCGACGACCTCGCGCCACGAAAGAACCCTCCCAGCAGACCCAGAAGCAAGAAAGCCTCCTTGTTCACCGACGAACTCAAGGACTCCAAGAAAAACTGCTGCACCCTCGAGAAAGATGATTCAGAAAAGGGGGTGGTGATGAACTCTGTCCATCACCACCCCCTTTTCTGAATCGTTTTGTCCACCATAAGCGTTGAAGGGTATGCTCAGACATGAGTCCCTTGCTCACTGCACCATCAGGATTCAAGCAAGCCGGGCCGAAGACGGCTGTAATGCCAGAAACTGGTTCCCGGAAGCTTGTTTCCTTTCCAGTAAAAGAATTGGCTTGGTAGTTTGGTCTGCCCTGTTCCCATGATGCACTGGGCCAGGGACAGACTAATTTGCATGTAGCCAGGTTCTGAGCTGGGATGGTGCAGTGAGCTAAAAAACGGTGATGGATCAAGCCCTGATCTGTTGACTGGGTACAAGTGTTCTGCTTAATTCAGATACTCTGTCCATCACCACCCCCTTTTCTGAATCGTTTTGTCCACCATAAGCGTGAAAGGGTATGCTCAGACATGAGTCCCTTGCTCACGGCACCATCAGGATTCAAGCAAGCTGGGCCGAAGATGGCTGTAATGCCAGAAACCGGTCCCCGGAAGCTTGTTTCCTTTCCAGTAAAAGAATTGGCTTGGTAGTTTGGTCTGCCCTGTTCCCATGATGCACTGGGCCAGGGACAGAATAATTTGCATGTAGCCAGGTTCTGAGCTGGGATGGTGCAGTGAGCTAAAAAACAGTGATGGATCAAGCCCTGATCTGTTGACTGGGTACGAGTGTTCTGCTTAATTCAGATACTCTGTCCATCACCACCCCCTTTTCTGAATCGTTTTGTCCACCGTAAGCGTGGAAGGGTATGCTCAGACATGAGTCCCTTGCTCACTGCACCATCAGGATTCAAGCAAGCCGGGCCGAAGACGGCTGTAATGCCAGAAACCGGTTCCCGGAAGCTTGTTTCCTTTCCAGTAAAAGAATTGGCTTGGTAGTTTGGTCTGCCCTGTTCCAATGATGCACTGGGCCAGGGACAGACTAATTTGCATGTAGCCAGGTTCTGAGCTGGGATGGTGCAGTGAGCTAAAAAACGGTGATGGATCAGGCCCTGATCTGTTGACTGGGTACGAGTGTTCTGCTTAATTCAGATACTCTGTCCATCACCACCCCCTTTTCTGAATCGTTTTGTCCACCATAAGCGTGGAAGGGTATGCTCAGACATGAGTCCCTTGCTCACTGCACCATCAGGATTCAAGCAAGCCGGGCCGAAGACGGCTGTAATGCCAGAAACCGGTCCCCGGAAGCTTGTTTCCTTTCCAGTAAAAGAATTGGCTTGGTAGTTTGGTCTGCCCTGTTCCCATGATGCACTGGGCCAGGGACAGACTAATTTGCATGTAGCCAGGTTCTGAGCTGGGATGGTGCAGTGAGCTAAAAAACGGTGATGGATCAAGCCCTGATCTGTTGACTGGGTACGAGTGTTATGCTTAATTCAGATACTCTGTCCATCACCACCCCCTTTTCTGCACCCTCGAGAAAGCCAGGCTCCTCGACCAGACCACAGACAACATGGCCACCCTCAAACACGCCACCCGTCGCACCACCAGCTTATCCACACCACCAAGAAGAAATCACTGAAGGAATGACTGGACAACAATGCCCACGACAGCAAGGAACTCTTCAGCATCGTCAAGGAGTTCTCCAACCCTAGCACCGGCAACAACAACATCACTCCTTCACAAGATCTCTGCGAATCTCTCGCCTCGTTCTTCCACCGCAAGATCGCCGACATCCACAACAGCTTCAGCGCACCATCCACGCACCCAGCCGCCGAACCAACGCCCCCCCACCGCCACCCTCCGCACCTGGACCACGGTGACCACCGAAGACACAGCCCACACGATGAACACCATCCACTCCGGATCTCCAACCGACCCCTGCCCCCACCACGTCTTCAACAAGGCCAACTCCATCATCGCACCCCAACTCCAGGACATCATCAACACCTCCTTCAGCACCGCCACCTTCCCGGAGAGCTGGAAGCATGCCGAGCTCAATGCCCTACTGAAGAAACCAACAGCTGACCCCACCGACCTCAAGAACTTCCGCCTCATCTCGCTCCTCCCTTTTCCCGCCAAAGTCATCGAGAAGACAATCAACAAACAGCTTGTAGCCTTCCTCGAGACGAACGGATCCCTCGACCCCTCGCAGTCCGGTTTCCGAGCCAACCACAGCACCGAGACCGCCCTCATCATAGCCACCGATGACATCAGAACCCTGCTCGACAACGGAGAAACAGCGGCCCTCATCCTCCTGGACCTCTCTGCAGCGTTCGACACTGTCTGCCACCGCACCCTAGTTCAACGCCTCAGCAACATCGGTATCCAAGAGAAGGCACTGGAGTGGATCATCTCGTTCCTCACCGGAAGAACACAGAGAGTCCGCCTCCCCCCGTTTCGATCCGAGGCCACGGAAGTCATCTGCGGCGTACCGCAAGGATCATCACTCAGCCCCACCCTCTTCAATGTCTACATGAGACCTCTTGCAGCCATCGCACGCCAGCACAACCTCAACATCATCTCCTACGCCGACGACACCCAACTGATCCTCTCCCTCACCAGAGACCCCGCCACCGCCCGCACGAGCCTACACGAAGGGATGAAAGACGTCGCCGAGTGGATTAAGAACAGCCGCCTGAAACTGAACTCGGACAAGACGGAAGTCCTCGTCCTGGGACCATCGCCCTCCGCCTGGGGCGACTCCTGGTGGCCCCCGCCCTGGGCGCCACTCCCAAGCCAACAGACCACGCACGCAACCTGGGCTTCATCCTGGACTCCTCCCTCTCGATGACCAGACAAGTCAACGCCGTCTCCTCATCATGCTTCAATACCCTACGCATGCTCCGCAAGATCTTCCGATGGATCCCGACTGAAACTAGGAAGACTGTCACCCAGGCACTCGTCACCAGCCGACTGGACTACGGAAACACCCTCTACGCCGGAACCACAGCCAAGCTACAGAAAAGACTCCAAGGCATCCAGAACGCCTCCGCCCGACGCATCCTGGACATCCCCCGACGCAGCCACATCTCCGACCACCTGAAGGTCCTGCATTGGCTCCCCGTCAGCAAGAGGATCACGTTCAGGCTCCTCACCCACGCACACAAGTCTCTCCACGACCTGGGCCCCAAGTACCTCAACGACCGCTTGACCTTCTACACGCCCACCCGCCAGCTACGTTCTACAAGCCTCGGCCTCGCCGCCGTACCACGCATCCGAAGAGCCACCGCCGGAGGTAGATCCTTCTCCTACCTGGCGGCCAAGACATGGAACTCCCTCCCCATCCGTCTTTCGGCTGACCCAGGACCATCTCGCCTTCAGGAGACAACTCAAGACCTGGCTGTTCGAGCAATAGCGGACCCCTTCCCCCAAGCGCCTTGAGACCCTGCCGGGTGAGTAGTGCGCTATACAAATGTTATGATTGATTGATTGATTGATTCATGCTTGAAAGGCAGTGAGCCAATTCTTTTCATAAGTGTGACATTGTTTTATTTGTCACATCCGATGGCACTAGGGCAAAAGGGGACTAATTATTAATCATTTAGGGGATGGCATTAGGTATTGCTGCATTTTATTCTTTATTGTGATTTGCTGAACCAGTGTATCATATTGCTCATCGTATGCTGACTGTATAATTTTGATGTGTATTTGGCTATAAAGACGGCTCATCCTTGAGGTGACCCAGACTGGCTTTGCCTGTCTCATAGGGAGCAGAATAGTGTTACTAAGACAGGCCTTACGTCACCTCATGTTGCATCTATTAGCTTGGTTCTTTATGCTAGTTCCCTTATTCTATTGCATGAGTTACTATCATTTTTCCTTTTGATCTTGAACTCTGATCATGAATTTGAAAGAAACCTTCATGGTTTCTAACTTATTCTGACACAAGGAGGCTTATTTGATAGACTATTCATTTTGATTGGTTTACAAACTTAATCTAGTAAAGAGTACATTTCTTCATATATTCTTGAGGACAGAACCGCCCCAATCTTGTGTAGGCTCTTTTTCAAATTCATTTTTTTAAAATATCTGATAAAATTGCATCAACACATGGGAATGAGATTACTCCTTTGATTCCCATCACAAAGAGTTTGATGACTTCGGAATCTGGGGATCACGGTTCGATCCCCAGGGCCGGCGGCAGATTAGCCCAGCACCATGTGACTCTGGGCAATAGCTTGCTTAATCTTCCCGACGGCCCCCAGCGCCTAGAGACCCTAACGGGTGATGGTTCGCGCTTTACAAATGTGGATTATTATTTATTATTATTATTATTATTATTATTATTATTATTATTATTAGTATTATTAGTATTATTATTAATAGTTCTATCAAAAAGATTTGTGACTTCACCCTGTCAGACAGAAAATTGACCTAAACCCCTAAGAATGTAAGCCCAGGATTTTGATATTGACCATCTACTTATTCAAGATTCAAAGTGTTGATCACATTTGTGGAGCAAATAAAAGATGACATGCAATAGAATGCTGTGCAAGGTGTATTGAAATCCATAATCTGGGCTCTTTAAAGATGATGACCCAAAGAAAGGTAGTACCTGTAGTAGCCAATAGGAAAATGAATCGTAGGTCAGAACTGGAGATCTCCTGGTAATATTATCCATAGTTAAATAATGAGTGAAGCAAAACATAATCTAGAAAACAATACAAAGTTAGTCATGGTGAGGGTAAAATGAAACATCCTGATATACAAAATACAGAAGTGCCTCCTTTAGGGTGTGGGACTGATGAAGCACTAAATCAGGGTGCAAATTCATCGATAGGATTTCCTCCACCAAATGAGGAGGAAATCTAAATCAGGTCTTTAGTCATTTGTATTACTAGCCTGGAAGCAAACAGCAAGAGAGATACAATTCTGTATTCAGCATAAAGTAACCTGTATGGGTGGAAGGTGTTTAAGAAGCAATAGAAGTTACAGGGATGCAGTAAATTCATTATTATACATTACAGAAATTTATGTAGGAAGTAGTGAGACCACCTAATAGAATCTACTATTAAGATATGCATGCATGTGGGATGCCGGGCTTTCCACCGTCGGGTTCATAAGTGTGCTCCTGTGCTTTGGTTCAACGCATTCACAATGCTCTTTTTGGTTCACATGGTTCCTTTCCACTGTCAGTGTTATACTTTGAACGTGTCGCCCTTACTTTCCATCTTGGGTTTATGTTTGCTTACTTCTCTCAAGCAGGGTCGGGGTAGTCTACGTCCCATCCTGGGCTTTGCCCTTCGGGGCTTACTCCTGTCTCTCCGTCACGTGCCTCCATCATGCCTTGATGGTGACGGAATGGACTCCATTCCAGTATTGTCCTCGCTGCCTCACAAAATATCCTCAGAATGTTTTTCATCAGGTCTGCAATCCCTGCCTGTCGCAGGAACACAACAAGGCCTCCTGCGACGCTCTCACTCCTTCTGTTCCAGGAAGATTCTTTGTGACCGTCTGGCACATCGAATCGAGATGTCGTGTAGGAATGGAGACAACACTCTAGACTTTTGTTGGTTCCGAGGTCATCAAGAGGAACATCATCCACAACTTTCGGCTGCAGATAAAGAGGCTTTCTCCCTTAAGAAAGTTCTGGTTCTGACTTGGACATCCTGGACCGTCTGTGATTACTGTGCCCCCTTCCCCTCTACACTACCCTCACCCTGAGCAGCCTTCAGACAAAGGGTACTCGGCCACTGTCAAACACCAAATACAGACTTTTGGACACACCACTTCCTTTGGGCCTTAGTCGACACCGACAATCCAATTTGGATGCCCAGCTTTGGCTTGGCGCCAAAAAAAGCCTTCAAAACCGACTGCTTAGGTACTGGCTACTCCATCACCGGCACTGAGGTGACCATTGGTGCGACCACAGCTGCCTCTGTGCCGAAATCAAAGGAGATCCTCTGAGCCAAAGTCCTTGGTGTTGACCAGCATGTCTGATACCAATGCAGTCAATCCGATTCTCCATAAGCTACAGGAGGAGCTTGACTCAAGGAAGAAACATTTGGTCATCCACCGTCATACAGGCCACATCCTTGCCTGCTCTTCAGGACCTGCCAGCTCTCCTTCAAAGAGACCTTGTTCCAATTCCAGCATAACAGCGATAAAAAAACGGATAAGCCTTCCAGACCTTTACCTCATCCACCCCCTTACCCTATCCATACCCTTACCTCATCCATCCCCTCACCCTCATGCACAAGTTCAACTCTCATCCTCCACGTCTCTTTTTCCAGGAGACCCTCTTGACATCACTCCTCAAGGCTCTTCACACTCTGACAAGGGGAGGCATTAGCGGGGGATGATACGCTTGACACTCCTCCTCATAGTTACCGAGGGGACTCCTGCGATGTAGACCCACCAGGGGATATGTATCCCAACCTTCACCCTGCCCGTCCCTCCCCTATGGATGATTCCACATCTTTTCAGGAACATATTGGCAGTGGCAGAGCCGCCTCCTTTCATAATCTCCATACCAAACCCTTAGAGGCTGCCTTTTTTAAACCCTTCCTCCACTCACCGCTCCACTCAGTATCTTCCCATGCTCAAGGGCATGCTACGTCTCATTCCAGACATTTTTAAAGACTCTGTTCGAGCTAGGGCTATAACCCCTAAGGTAGATAAAAAATATAAAGTGTCCCACTCTTACTCCATCAATATTCGCTGTCAGCTCCCACCTGGTCTCTGCTGCCTGTAAGTGAGCCAACTCCGAAGTCAGCGGGGATGCCACACCACTAGAAAAAGGAAGTAAACGCATAGATGCGGCAGGGAAAAGAGTGGCCATGCAATTGGCCAACTTATGGCATATAGCTAAATCTGTTGGTCTTCTAGCAAGATAAGATAGTGCCCACAAGGACGAAATGGAGTAGCTCCTCCAATACCTCCCAGAGGAACATAGGAAAAAAGGACAAGAGATAGTTTCTGAGGGCAAGCTCACATCCATCACCCTGGATACAGCAGGCACCGCTGTCAAGGGGTCAAATTCCAGTATTCTGGTATGCAGACATGCCTAGCTCCATGCCTCTGACTTCAAGCCGGATGTTCAGCAGAACCTGCTGAACATGTCCTTTTATGGTGAGCATCTCTTTGGCTCACAAAGTGGACCAAACATTTGAGAAAATCAAAAAAGATAGGGAGACAGCCAAAGCAAGGGGGCACTTCAAACACCCGCTCCCCGCTGTGCCTTTCACCGCACCTCCTACTGTGGAGCCTCAAAGTACACCTCTCCTGAAGCCTCCACATGTCATCAGCGCACTGTTGGCCAGCAATCCTCCTCTAGGGTTATTTTTTAGGTTCCTATAATGGTGGCATATCTAAAGGCAGAGGCAAGGGTAGCACCCAAATGCAGCTTTAACTGTCACCAAACCCTGACTTGCTCCTTCTTCCCCCCGATCACACAACTCCAGTCTGAGTTTTTTTTTTTACAAGGCTTCTTTCCCACATGGCAAACTGCCACCTAGTGGGTATTGAATATTATCCAACATGGTTATTGTCTGGAGCTCACTACCATGCCTCCCACCATTCCACCTCACATACACAGACTCTCAGCAGAACACCAAAAGCTACTAAAGGAAGGGGTCAAGGCACTCCTCAAATGAGCTATAGAACCCGTCCACCACCCCCCGCCATCAGCAAGGCACAGGAGTGCACTCATTATAGTTTCTGATGCCCAAAAAAGATGCATCCCTCCAGCCCATTTTGGACCTTAGGCCCTTGAGCGAATACATGCTGTTAGAGCATTTTCATATGGTTAGTCTTTTATGATGTCATTACGCTTCTCCGGCAAGGCGATTTTTATGGTAGCGCTCGACCTCAAGGATGCCTATTTTCACATACCAACATCCGGCTCATCGCGTGTATCTCAGATTTGTGGTCTGTGAAAGGCATTACCAATTCAAAGTGATTCTCTTTGGGGTCACTACGGCACCTCAGGTGTTTACCAAGTGCCTTGTGCTGGTGGCTGCATAACTGCACGGACAGGACATCTACATATTCCCATACTTGGATGACCGACTGATCAAAAGTGCCCCGACCAGCAGTGCTGCAAACACATGCAGGTCACAATAGATAGGATTAATCTTTTAGGGTTCATCATCAACATTACTAAACCACAATTTCAACCTCTCCAGATCCAACCCTAACTAGGGGCTATTCTCAACTTGGAGTTAGGCATAGCCTTTCCAAACCCTGCCATGGTTCAGCCCTTTCAGGCACAGCTCCCTCCTTTCAGGCACTGCTTCCTCTGTTCCAACCAAATCAACAACTAACAGAATAGTCAGTATCAATGTTGTACTCACTCAACTCATGGGTCTTCCATTTGAGCGCCTCCACTCCTGGCCCCTTCAGTGTATATCTTTGAAGGTGGCATTCCTGGTTGCTATCACGACACTCGGGGTTGTTAGTGAGCTTCAGGCATTAGCCCTGGAAAATCCTTCCTTCCAAATACATAGGGATTGGTTTGTCCTTCATATCAACCCTAAATTCCTCCCTACGGTAGTCTCTCACTTCTTTAATCAGTCCATTGAGCTACCTGTTTTTTTCATGCAACCTGATTCAGTTGCGGAATGGGCTCTGCATACTTTGGATGTAAAATGAACCCTGATGTACTATGTTGAGAGAACCACAAACCAGAAACAAAGCTGCTTCACATATAGAATGAAGAGACAATGTTATGCAATCGAATTTAGAACAATTTGCTTCGTATTATGATTCCAAAGCGTAGTAGCATAGGAAAAGGTGGGGTGAATTGACCACCCTACCATGAGCACTGTAATAAGTGTCCACGGGGTTGCAAAGCCGGCCTTTTAGCACAGCGTCCTCCTCCTAGTCTCAATACCAAGCTTTGCAATCATAATACGAAGCACCTTTGTTTCATACCAGGAGCATATTTTCTGCAGGGACTCACAAATCTATGAAATTGGAGTAGCGGTTTCTGCCCGACCTGGACTTTATGAAATTATGTATGACCTTTGTTATTGATACACAGATATCGATCCTTGATGTTATTTTCCCAAGGACCATTTATCTGACGCTATAATGTCACCGACCATTTTTGCATCTATTTATCACGCCCTGAAGAAGTCCAAGTTTTTACTGGACGAAACGTGTTGACTGATGTTTTTATGAAATTAATCTGAAATGAATCCACAATAAAGTGAAAAATACAACTGGATCTTGCTGAAAGTTGACTTTGTCAAATTGTTCTAAATTCGATTGCATAACATTGTCTCTTCATTCTATATGTGGTGCAGCTCTGTTTCTGTTTTGTGTATCTTATTTCTTCCAGTTGAGGAAGGCATCTTTGGGCCGGCAGTGCATACAGAGGAGTGCACCCAAGGATAAGTGAAATTTTATTCTGCAAGAAAATACAGTAAGGGTGATTGGCGGTGAGGGTGCTTTGGTAGCTTTTTAGGTTTGCTGCCCACCTTTCAGGTTTTGTATGATGAGAGAACCAACCCTTTTAGAGAGACACAATAACTTTTTGTTGCGTTCTCCAAACCCCACAAAGGGAAGTCTATATCCAAGTGAGGCATTGCCAGATAAGATGGTTAAATGCAACCATACATGCTATGCTATATTTAAAAGGTCTCAAACTCGGCGTGGCCTAGCGGGCGAAGATGGCGGACGTTGCTTGTTAGAGCTCCCGCCGGCCCCACAGTTATCCGCAGTAATTATCTTGACCCCCGGACCTGTTTGGCGCTACACCCGCCTCAACTGGTGGCGGAAGGTGGGGTGAGCGCATCGGTGTCCCGGTTTGGGCTCCTGCACCGTCCGAGGCTGCCCGCACAGCTGCAGCCCTTTGCGGCCTGGTCCCGGCGTGTGCGGCCGGGGCCTTGAGTTTGGAGGCGTCCGGGACGGGCGTCCCTGGCATAGACCCTCGGCGGCGGGCTTTGGTGCCGCCTGACTCGGAGGCCTTGAAGTCGGAGCGCGGGTCGGGGACCCTGGTGCATCCTTACTACCTTATGCGTGGCCTGCTGCGGGGCGAGGACCCGAAGTGGCGACGGAGGCCTGTGTCCAGGCCTTGAGACCGGGGCCTGGATTTCCGGGATTCCCGGCCGTGCCGACTGGGACCTGAGGCCGGTCTTCACGGCGGCCTGAGCGGCCCGGCTCGCCGTGTCGAGGCGACGCTGACGTGCTGGTGGTGTCCTCTGCCCAGTGATCATCTGTGGGCCCCGCCGAAGTACCTCTTAGACCCCTGGAGGAGCTGGGAGACGGGAACTGCAGTGATTCGACCCTAGCAGTGAGTACTGTGGGCCCCAGTGGGGGTGGATGTTGGACCAGGTGGCCGGCGTGGACTTGGACTAGTGGCGTGTTGGGACCCCCCTCTGCTGTGGAGCCCCAGACGCGGTGGGTCGCATCTGGGTGGGGAAATTCCCCAGGGGCCGAAGGAGCCTGGTGCTTTGGTCACAGACTTGAGCTGCCCCCTACTGGTGCGTGGCACAGCCTGGGTTGCCCTGAGCGTTCTGGGGTGCTGCCTGGCGAGGTGGTGGGCCCCTGGTACCCAGTTGGACATGTAGGAGGGCCTGCTTGGTGCCAAACTGATGTTAGCCGTGTAGGGGTGCCAAGGAGCTTGCTGCCGCCCTCTGGATGTGCCTTTGGGTCTGAGTGGGGGTCCGGTGCATAACCCCTCTTTTTCTCTTGGATTGCCCAGCTCTGGTACTGCCGTTCTCCGACCTGTCTTGCCGCTGCCTGTGAGGAGCCCTGCTGTTTGCCGGAGTGGGACTGTCCTCCCTGTGTGACCCAGCCATGACCAGGGGCAGTGGAGGGAGTGGGTCCACCAAGCAGGGACCCATTGACAAATTTACCGGACCCAGCAGGGGGACTGGTGCTTCCGGGGGGGGGCCAGAGTAATGGGCCTGACAACGCAGCATTGATGGCGGCGATCACCCAGTCCCGAGACATGCTAGACGCTAAAATAGGAGCAGTGGGGGCAGATGTCACTCTGTTGCGACAAGACCTTCGCAATGCTGTTGCCCGCATCACAGAAGCAGAATCTAGGATCACTGGAGTGGATGGTGATGTGGGGACCCTGAAACAGAAGGTAGCGGCCATGGAGAAACTCCAGAGGGGCTTGGCGCTACGGGTGGAGGACGCGGAAGGGCGGGCGCGCAGAAACAACCTGCGCTTTGTGGGCTTTCCGGAAGATTGCGAGAAGGGACGCATGGAGGACTTCTTGACACGATGGCTGGAGAGCTGGCTCCCTCCGGATACCCTGTCACGATGTTTCGTGATTGAACGCGCCCACAGAGCCCTGACGCAGAAACCACCGGCTGGAGAAAGACCCCGTCCGATCATAGCCCGCTTACTGAATTATCACGACCGGGATGTCATTCTACGGGAGGCAAGAGCCAAGGAGACACTCATGTTTGAAAACCACAAAATAATGATCTTCCCTGACTATACCAAACTTGTGCAGCAGCAACGTCACTCTTTCATGGCAGCGAAAGCTAAACTGCGTGGTTTGAAGATTCAGTACTCCTTGCTCTATCCGGCCGGGCTCAGGGTCGTCTTTCAGTCGAAGACTCACTTCTTTGCTTCCCCGGAGGAGGTCTTCAGGTGGACCGATGAGACTGTCAGGGTTCGGCCGCATGCCCAGCCGGGCCTGGGCTCTGGCCCGTCACGTGGATCCTCGCAGGAGAGGAGCGACCCTGTCACTAAGAGTAAGCGACACAGGAAGTCTAGATCACCGAGGCGATCCCTCTCTCGCACTGGCCGACCCGATGAGACACAACCTGATACTGACCAGTCTGGTAAAGAAAATTGAACTCTTGGACGTGAGTGTTACTACAGATTTTGAGGACACATTGAAGGGATGGCTTGAGGATGGTTTGAACCTGCATGGTTAACTGTTCCTTGGTCGCATGGGGTTGCGGCGCGCCGTGGGTGGCATCCGGAGCCTACCCTGGCTTGTGACATTGTCGCCAAGACTGTTATGGTGTCATAGACTAATACTGAGGAGGGTGGAGGAATGGGTCCGGGGGGTTGGATCTATGGGGCTGCCCCATTCCCTACGGGTGGGGGGCTGCCCTGAGGGACAGGTTCCTCGTTTGGGGGTATAGTTGGGATCCATTGGTATGGTTGGCCTTGGGCACTCTGTTTTGGGCCTGAGGTTCCCCATGCCGCGACAGATGCTTCAGAGTTCTGTGGGGCGTAGGGGTGGGGGGTGGGTTCCAGGGGTTGGTCTGTTGGGGACGGGGTGTTGGGGGGGGGGGGTTTAGGGGGGGGTCAGGGGGGTCTGCACGTGACTGCCCATGCCATATTTGTCCTTGAATGGAGTGTCTGTACTGGGGGCTGGGGTCTTCCGGGTCATTTCCAACTTGTTTATGACTGATTTACCACCTTCGGAAATCCCTAGGGAGTCAATGAGAATAATAAGCTGTGAAGTCAGGGGGATGCTGGACAAAATTAAGAGGGGGGCGGTTTTGCGATGGGGCAAGCGGGAGGCGGCTGATGTTCTGTTGTTGCAGGAGACACATATGATGGGAACGAAGGTGCTCAGCCTGCAGAGATTTGGTTACCAACAGGTGTTTCACGCCAGGTTCTCCAGGGGTTCGAGGGGGGTGGCTGGACCCGCAGGGCCGTTATGTCTTTATCAAGGGTATGATTGGCACTGAATCTGTGGTGTTTGGAAGTGTGTATGCTCCTCCCCCGCTGCAGTGGTCCCTGGCTGAACGGCTGTTTGAAGTATGGGCGGACATCCCGGAATCTTTGGCTGTGCTGGGCGGTGACTGGAATGATGTTATGGACGTCTGCATGGACCGTATGCGGTTGCAGGGCACGGGAGTGGCGGCGGTCCCCACCAGGCGGTTGAAGGACTGGGCTGGGTGGATGTATGGAGACATATGCATGCCACGGTGAGAGAATATACTTATGTATCCGCTGTACACGGTTCTTTCTCCCGTCTGGATTACATTTTCATGCCAGGAATATTCCTTGACAGGGTGAGAGAAGTTAAAATCCTACCTAGGGGTCTGTCCGACCATTCTCCCGTTGCAGTACAAATAGAGCTCCGTAGGAAGCGCCAGCCATTTCGGTGGAGGATGTCCTCGTGGCATCTTCACCAGGCAGATTATGTTCAGCACGTGCGCGGTGCGATTGCCCAATATTGGCAGGAGAACCTGACTGAGGGCGTCGATGCGACATTGGTCTGGGAGGCTATGAAGCCCACACTGAGAGGAGTAGATATCGCATGGTGCGCGGCCGCTCGTCGGGAGGCCGTAGTCGCGGCTGCAGCGCATGTTGAACGCCTAGAGCGGCAATGCCAGGGAGAGGGGGATGGGGTGGTGGTTCGGCTGCTCCTGCAAGCACAACAAACCTACGCGTCTATCTTGATGGACGAAGCCCGGCAGGCGTGGCTGGCCACACAGAGCAGGGTATACCAGTGGGGGGATAAGTCCCGTACTATGCTACACAGATTGTGCCAAAAAGTCATGCAACCTGTTGCCTTACCGGGCCTCACGGACGGGGAGGGAGTCTCTATCACGGACCCAGCTGAGTTAGCGGCGAGTTTTGCCCACTATTACGCTGACCAATATGCGCAACGGGATTGTCTCCCGGCTGACGCAATCGATAAATTTATTGAGGATCTGCCCCCCCGGGCTGTATCCGATGACACGAGGAAATCCCTGGACCTCCCCCTCACGGCGGAGGAACTAGGTGAGGCCTTGGGGCAACTTAACACGGGGAAGGCGCCCGGTCCGAGTGGCTTTCCCTGTGAATTCTATAAAAAGTTTCATCTTCAGCTGGGGACCCATTATAGGGAGGCACTGGAATTGGCGAGGGAGCAGTGTCGCATGCCAGCAGATTGGCGCCACGCTGAAGTGGTGGTCTTTCAGAAGCCTGGTAGGCCCCCAGACCGTCACGAGTCGTATCGACCCATATCCCTACTCAACTTTGAGCCTAAATTACTGGCGAAGGCTCTGGCCAACCGTCTCCTCCCATACGTAACTGATCTCGTACATCCGGATCAAGCGGGCTTTATTCCGCGCAAGGCGACTCGGCACAACATCAGACGGGCACAGACGGCCATTGATGCCATAAGGGCGTCTGGGGAACGGGCGGCTTTACTGCTGGTGGACATTGATAGGGCATTTGACTCGGTCAGCTGGACTTACCTATTCGCCCTCCTGCCACACCTTAACCTAGGCCCGGTGTTTATTTCCTACATCAAACTACTGTACACTGACCTCACTGCCTCCGTGCGGTTGTCCGGGGCGATCTCGGAGAGATTCTCGGTGGCCCGGGGGACCCGGCAGGGGTGCCCACTGTCTCCCTATCTCTTTGCGTTGGCCATGGAGCCCCTGGCCTCTTGGGTACGCATTGACGCACAACTTCGCGGTTTTGTGTGGGGTGGGGGACTCTCCGATAGAATTTCACTCTATGCAGATGATGTCCTCTTCTTTCTTACTGACCTCAACCGGTCTGGCCCCCGCATTTTGGAAATTATGCGCGTATTCGGTGAGGTATCGGGGCTCTACCTTAATCCACGTAAATCCACCCTTTGGTTGTTGGGCGAGGGTCCCAGTCTCTATCCCTGGGCGTCGGCGTTGCAGGTGGCAGCTGGGGGATTGAAATATCTGGGAGTCTTCCTGTCCGAATCCTCTGACATAGCGTGGGAGCGCAATGTGCTGCCGGTATGGGAAAAGGTTCAGGCAGACATCAAGATGTGGTCTCGGATGCCCCTCACGATCTACGGACGATCTGCGATCTTCAAAATGGTCGCACTCCCGCGTATGCTATATCAACTGCAGAATCACCCACACAGGATAGATCCTCAGTGGTTTCGCCGGGTCAACTCGGTGCTGGGTCATTTCCTCTGGGCGGGGGGCGCCGCCAGGGTGGCACTGCGGGCATTCTTCCTATCCACATATTGTGGAGGCCTGGCCACGTCGGATCTCCTATCCTATTGTCAGGCCTCCCATCTCTTAGTCCTTAACGAGTGGTGGTACGGGGATAGAGGAGATCCTGCCTATGCCCTCGAGCGCTCGCTGATGGGCGACGCCACGCTCCACACATTATTGTACTCGGCCAGGCTTCGGAGGGCGTTGCCTCGGGCCACACAGGTGGTCTTCCTGGTCTGGCGACAAGCGTTGCGCCGCATGGGATGGTGGGGTAAATTGACAGCGGAGACCCCTTTGTGGAGAAACGGACTGCTTCCTGAGCTGTCCTCCCTATCAGGCTTTAGCGACTGGGATTCCATTGGAATCTCCTCCCTTGGACACGTCCTGACTGGGACTACACTTAAATCCTTCCAGGATCTCAGCTCAGAATTTCAAATGCCCAAATCTCAATTCTTTAAATACCTACAATTCCGCCACGCGCTCGCCCCGAGCTTGGTTGGCCTGGAGCAACTACCAGAATGTAGTCCCGTTGAAGCCAAGATTTTTATCGGGGACCTGGGGGACAAGAAGGTATCCCGAATCTACCAAACCCTAGTCACTCATTGCTCCGCCTCCTTGCTCCCACTTAAAGAGTCCTGGGAAAAGGATGTGGGCCCCCTTGATGAGGACGATTGGAGGGAGGCCTTGGAATCCCCACGTGGCACAGCGATCGCAGTTCGTCTCCGCCTGATCCAGTTTAAATACCTACACAGGGCTTACTATACTCGGGAAAGACTGTGGAGGGCGGGCCTGATTGCATCCCCGGAGTGCCTGCGCTGTGGGACTGAGAGAGGTATGCTGTTGCATACGGTTTGGTCTTGCGTTGGTCTGACCCGGTTCTGGAACGGGGTCTGGAGCTGTCTGTCGGAGGTGCTGGGGTGGGATCTCCCCCGCTCCCCCCGGTTGGGCCTGCTACATGTTCTGGAGAATGTGGGCGGGAATATTTACAAACGCCACCTTCTGCTGCTGGGTCTGGTGGTGGCTAAGCGGGACCTGGCAAGGGCTTGGAAGAGTGACCGGGCTCCGCCACTAGGGGCCTGGAAGGCAGGCCTGGATTATTTTATGGGACTGGAGCGGCCTGTGTTTGAGGCTAGAGGATGCCCACGGAAACACTTTAAAATATGGAAGCGGTGGGCAGACTACAGGGGGTTGACTCTGGAACCTCCAGCTGCCCCGGACGACGGATTGCCTACTGTAGAGGACCTCCAGGCCTAAAATGACACTCAAAGACTGCTATATCATGATCTGTTCACGGAGCTGTTGTGATCACTTGCATGGGGTTAGGGTGGGTAGATGGGACACTGGGTAGTTGGGGGGGGGGGACTGGGGTGGCGGCGGGGTTTGTTTCCCCTTCCCTTTTTCATTTTCCTTTCCTCCAATTGATTGGGTTGTATGTATATTGAAACGTGCCTTGCTATTTGACAGTGTCTTCCTGACTATATAAAACTGTGATTATCCCTTGCCTAATCAACCAATAAAACCTGTTGTGAAAAAAAAAGGTCTCAAACTCACACCTTCTAGGGCAGACTCCTTTCGGAAGAAGGGAGCTTCTATGGCCTTCTTGGGGCTCTTCCTGATAGCTGATGCATGTAAAGCACCTACTTGGTCTAAACCACACACTTTCACAAGGCATTTCAGCGTGGATGTCCTAGGCCGCCAACAAACTAATGTAGGCCAGACAGTTCTCCGTACACACTTTCAATCTACTGCAGCACCCATGGGCTAGTCCCAGCTTTTTGGGAGGACTGCTTTACAGTCTGTGCACAGCTTGTGTATCTACAGCCACACATGCCTCGAATGCAAAATGTTATTTACCTTGTAAGCATCTGTTCGTGGCATGTAGTGCTGTAGATAAGCATGCGCCCTCCCTCCTTCCCGGACGCCTGTGGCTGTTCTAGAAACTTTTTTCACTATCTTTCTTTCCTCTTATGCAGGGACATCTTTCTACGTATATCACTTTGCTTCACATTCCATCCTCCCCCTACGTGTGGGAAAACAATCTGACAATAGAGTCAATGACCAATCGCCATATCGCCAAGAGGGGGATTCACAGTACCTTGTGACTCGAAAGGCTTCTTCAAAGACAAACAACTTGCACACATCCAGACCCAACACTAGATGGAAGGAGTATGCACAGCATGTGTTTCTACAACGCTACATGGTATGAACAAATGCTTACAGGATAAGTACCATTTTCCTTAAGGCTCTTATTTAGAAAAGGTCAGCAATGGTATTACAGCCCACAGTAATTTTGATATTACTGCAGATTTAACTTAAAATTCATTTGTACATGCATTCCTATGAAAGGTTGTAGAATATTTTTACTAAAAAACCATTTGAAGGAATGACTGTTAATATTGTGACCTCTAGTAGCTTTAGACAGTAGAATCCCAACAAATTGACTCAGAGTCTGAAGGATTACTAATTAGATTTTTAGTGGTATCTATCACTGTACTGGTAGAAGCGGTTGCAGAAAGTACAGGGTTTCATATGCTAGTAGTTTACGTAGATGTACTGTTTTTAATTCTGACTGTATGCTTTACAGGTGACACAGTTAACATTGGTGATGTATCATTCAAATTGAAAGAACCACGCCATCCCGAACATGTGCCCATCAATTACAGTAAGATAAAGTTCTTTCTTTCTTTTAGTTTTTTTATGTTATGTTAATTTGCTTAGTGCACAAATTACCCAAGAGGGTATCCAGACCCTTGGGCAGGTATGTGGTTCCTACGGTGCTTATACATAGAGCCAGGTCTTCAGCTTCTTGGGGAACTCAAGAAGTGAGGAGAAGACGATGATGTGTTAAGGGAGGTGTTCCATGTCTTTGGTGCTTTTGTGGATTTGGCGAGTGTGTGCAAGTGTGAGAATGAGGCAGATTGTAGATGTCTGGTGGGTTGGTGAAAATGTATGCAGCTTTTAAGGTATTCTGGTCTTGTGTTGTGTAGGGATTTTTATGTGTCCGTGAGAAGTTTGAATTGGCTGCACTTGTGAATGGGGAGCAAGTCAAGCTTCCTGAATTGCAATTTGATGCGGGTGCAGAGTGGGAGGTCGAGTATGAGTCTTGTGCCGGTGGTCTGCATGGCATGGTCTAGAGCTTGTGTAATAGTTTTTTGGAAATTCTAACGTAAAGAGTGTTGCTGTAGTCCAGCTTGCTGATGTTGAGTGTTTGCATGACAGTCATTTGGTATTGTGAGGCAATCTTTTAAAGATCTTTTGCAGCTTGCATTGGATTTGGAAGCAGGAGATGCACACTGTGCTGACTTGAGTAGTCATGTTGAGCTTGTCATCTGGTATGAGCCCAAGATTTCTTGTGTGGTCTGCAGGTGTGGGTGTTTGTCCTAGCTCCAGCGACAACCAGGTGGAGTCCCCAGGGGAGGTCTTGTTGCCAAACTCTAGAACTTCCATTTTGTCGGAGTTGAGCTTTAGGCAGATGGTCCGCATCCAGTCTGTTACCCTGATCATGCAGTTGGTTCTGATGGTGGTTGTCTTGTCTGTCAGGGAGAGGATGAGTTTGGTGTCATTGGTGTAGGAGATGACGGTGTTGTCTTGTGATTGGATGATGTTGGTGAGCTGTCTCATGCATTTTTTTAAAAGGGTGGGGCAGAGGGACATTCCCTGTGGCACTCCGTATATCAGTTTCTTGGTCTCTGATGTAAAGTGTGGCAGCCTGACCCTTTGGGTTCTTTCTCTGAAAAAGAAGGAACAGATCCATTTGAGAGCGTATCCTTGTGCGCCAATCTTTTCAGCCTTTTGATGAGGGTGTTGTGGGAAACCGTGTTGAAGGCAGCTGTGAAGTCGAGCGGAATGAGGGTCACTGTTTCTCCTTAGTTCAGGATGAATCGAATGGCATCAGTGACTGAGATGATTGCTGTTTCGGTGCTGTGGTTCTTTTTGAATCCTGATTGAGTGTTGTCTAGAAGAAGGTGAAGTTCGAGGTGGGTTGTGAGTTGCTTGTTGGCCTTCTCTATCGCTTTGGCTGGATAGGGGAGCAGGGATATGGGTTGGAAGTTGATCAGTTGATTTGAGTTGGCTGTGGGCTTCTTGAGGAGGGCACTGATTTCTGAAAGTTTACATTCATCCGGGAAAGTGTAGGACTCGATGGAGGTGTTGATGATGTGGTTCAGGGTGGTGCTGATGGGTAATGTTCCCAGGTTGTAGATGTGGTGGAGGCATGGGTCCACTGAGACCCATGAGTGGACAGTCTGCATGATTGCTGCTGAGTGGTGTCTTGTGAGGGTTGTCCGTTCGATCAGGTGGGCTTCCTGGTTGGTGGAGGGTAGGTTAGCGATGAGTTCAATGGGGTTAGTTTGGTGTAGGAAGTTGCTGTAGATGTTTGAGATTTTACTGTGAAAGAAGTTGGATATGTTGTCGCAGAGTTGTTGGTAGGCAGCAATGTTGTTGACGGTGGCTAAGAGTGAGGGGAAATCCTTGATGATCAAGAAGATCTCCTTGCAGCTGTTGGAGCTTCCTCAGCTGCAGTTCACTGGTGCTTTTGTGTTTTGTGTACAGTATTAATTTCCATTAAATACCAACAGATTGCAGCTTATGATAAATATTGGGTATTTTTAAAAATGTGATATATTTAAATATCAGTGTAATATTGAAGGGGAATACTTAACATCCGAAAGCTTGGGTGTGGTGTTTTGTGACACTTTTTGTTGATCCGTAAAAATGAAACACACAAAAGATGATGGGAGGCTGCAATAGGTCTAACCACTGGCAATTGCTCTGGGTAGCACTCCAACCCATTGTTCTTTTGCTCACCATGCCACCTCAGTTTGGACCCAGCTATTTGAAAATAAGTCTTGACCCTGTTCTTATGGGAACAGCCCAGTGCAAAATTCCAAGCCAGGTCTTCCCTGAATTGGAATACAAGCAATCCAGGACCGGTTTTGCCTAAGTTACAGTACATCATCAGGTACAGCTTTGCTCCAGTGACACAGTGTGAGCAAGCCCCATCTGGGCATTCCCATGACACTTGGGCGGTTCATGAAACACACAAATGGGGATGGAAGGCGGCTTGCAAAAAGCCTAACCACAGGCAGTCCCTCGTGTAACACACCAACCCATCTTTCTATTTCTCACCATGCCACTCCAGCCATGTGCAAATCAGTCTTGACCCTGTTCCTCATGGGAACAGACCAGCCTGAACTACCAAGCCAGGTCCTCCCTGAAACTGAACACAAGCAACCCAGGATTGGTTTCACCCTAGTTTTTGGTTCATGAGCCACAAAAATGCAAATGGTCACTGTGTAGCTCTGACATTATTTCTTGTTAGTGTTCGTTGCCATGTGTTTATGTAGCAAGTTTAATTTGCTTCTGTTTTTTGTTGTTGTTTTATTTACCTTATTTTTTTTCTGTTTGCTTTCTGGTTCTTCAAAAAACATATTGGCACCATATTGCACAGATACTGTATGTTCAAGCCATACAGATTTGTGCATAAGTTTTCACCCTGTGCATCTTAAAGAGCAGTGGAAGATGCACAGCTTTAGTATTCACGCTTTGAGAAAAAAGGGTACTGAAGGCCAAGAAAGGGGGCAAGGAAAGATGTATGCATAAAATGTAGCTGAGATTGTACTTATTTATCTGACCTGGCTTAGGTCATTTGTGCTCTGCAATCCTGACCTCCCCTATACCTCCATATACACTAAGGGGCAAAAAGATACATTTACAGGTGAGTAAGTGGACATGTGTAAATTCACTCTTATACTTTCTGGTATATTCACTACTTTTGCGTCATTACCGTTTACAAGTGTAAATTTACTACAAAGTTTAGACTTAAAAGTTCTCAACCCCTGAAACCAGGGGGTGGAATTAAATTTACAAAGCAAAGTTACTGCTAGTTACTTTTTTTGACATGTAAGTGGAGATCAAAGCCACCCGGTGGATATCTTCCTATGGTAAAGTATGGAAGAAAGTGTATTGAACTTAAAAAAACAAAAATCCCAAACAATTTTGAAATAAATGTAATTAATTAAAATATTTTAAATTAAATTAAAATTATTTTTATAAAAATGTAATAAAAACTACCCCTAAAGTAAAATGTTTGTATTTATTTATTTATTATGTATTTAAATATCACTAAATGTTATGTATAGAATTTACATGAATGATTGTTTTTTTATATAGTTACATTTATGTTTAAATTAAAAAGGTATTAATATATTTTAAAAGAAAATACTATTTAATTGTTATTTGTATATAATTTTTTTACATTAAGTGTTATACACATTGTTAAAAAGTTTAAATGAATTCATTTATATTTAACATTATTTTATATGGGGTACTATTTCAAGCCTCTACCTCAATTTTTTTCTTTGGCAGTGGGTTGTTTTCCGAAGGATTGGCCATGTGTTATGCTATACTTAGTCCAGGTCTGAACTCGAGTCCATTTATGACTGTCCTGAGTCCTTTTTAGGTCTCGCCTGCTGACAACACATGCGTTGTTGCTCTGACACATAGCGTGTACTAAAGAGGCTAGGAGCTTACCCATTGCTCATTGCTTATCACTTATTGGCTACATTGTCACTTCTGTTTGCTGCCTTCTAATTGGCAGCGCTTGACAATGTCACTTCCTGTTCTTTTCTTTTGATCGTGGCCCAAAAACCGATTCATTTACTTTGATTAATGTCATTCCGGTGTCCTTACTCTGCTCGCTGTAATTCAGGTATTATTTTTCTTTCTTTATGCTACCCGTCTGCATTACGTCTTCCCCTTCCACCTCCCATTGCTTCTTCCCGACCACCTGTTGTCTGTCTTGCTTCTTCCCTTCCCACCCCCTTCTTTGTGTTGCTTATTACCCTCCCACACCCCACCTTGTCCGTGCTGCTTCTTTTCTAATTGTGTTGCTTCATTCCTCTCAACTCCCACCCATCCACTGTCCATGCTTCCCAACCCACCATCACTCCTGTTGTCTGTCTGTCGTCCCCCAACCATCACAAGGAAGAAAGCAATATGACATGGCCAGTGCTGTCATCGGTAAAGCTGGTGATCTCATCTTCTTCCTATTTGGCACTACTCATTGGGACGATGTGACTCATGGCAGGTTTGACAAACAGGAGAGCAGGCCTATCCATTTTATTCAGTGTCTCATTGGTTCTTCTTTCACTTCGATTATTCCTTCCTCTCTGGTGCGGATCTAGCCTGGATATTCAGGTTCCATGTCCTTCCTAGAGGTGTGTCAGATCACTCCCCAGTGGCGTTGCATTCAGGCCATAAGCAGAGCGGAAGGTGTACGTGAATGCCTGATGGGTCCTAAATGATGACTTCTCTAGATTTCGACTTGAGGAGATGGGCTCCTATTTCCAACTGAATAAGGGTCCGTCAAATTAGCTGGCCCTCTGTGGGCATGCAAGGTGGTAATCAAGGCTAGGCAAGGGCATACTTTTATCATAAGTCTAGGGAGCGTGAAGGGGCAATTGCTTTCTTTAAGATAAAACTCCTAGGTTTAGAAAAGAGTTATATAACCCAACTCAATGTGAAAATGCTTTGTCAGCTGGAGTTTGCTAAGATTCAACCGAGACAGTTGAATCTAGATGCAACTAGTCTTGCATCAATGACCTCTCAGTGACGCATTTATGAGGCAGGCGACAAAGCCAGAAAGCTCCTTTATTGCTTGCCGAATATTGGGGAGGACCCCAGTTCCGTGGTGGCTCTCGATGACAATTTAGGAGTGTGGGCCACCGGATCTGTGACAACCACGGATACCTTCACTGCAAGTCCACTGATGAGGTTGGAGGCCTCCTCTGTGGCTACTACCATATTTTCTGGTGTATAAGACGACTGGGCGTATAAGACGACCCCATACTTTTCCTTTTCAAATATAGGGTTTGGGCTATATTCGCTTGCTTGTAAAATGACCCCGGCGTATAAGACGACTCCCAACTTTTGAAAACATTTTCAAGGATTAAAAAGTCATCTTATACACCAGAAAATATGGTATATCGACTCCATCATTAAACGCAGCAAGTGTAGTCAGTAAAGGAAAACACCCAATTGTTTTGAGGTTAACATCCCTTCTGGCCTGGGGTAATTCACCTACAGCACATCTTGGCACAGCCCAGAAGTTAGATGTAGGTGTTGAGAAAGGGATTGATCCTCACCTTTTATTGTGCTGTGCCATCCCGAAGTAGTTATGGGGCACATTTTGATAGCTATCTCCAGGGAGGGAGTAGGCGATCCTGCATAAGGTGAACTGATTCAGTAATTTTACCTCGCATGCATGGAGTTGAATCCCAATGACTAATCTGTAAAGCATGGAGTGATGATGTGTTTCCACAAGCAAGAGTGCTTATGGCACCTGTTGCCTTGCTGGAGAGCCATTGCCTATATTTAAGGTGAGCTGCTTATTTCCTGCTGTGACGGGTCATTTCGGTATAGAAAATGTTACCAAGGATGGCACTCAACCTACTTTGTAGGTGTTGTTATTGCAACAGTGTGCGGGTCACTTGTTGGTTTTCATGGACCTTGCTGACCAGGGTCTCAGGTGCTACTCGCCGAAATAAAACACTTTGACGCCTCGTCAGGGGTAGTAAGCGCTATATAAATGCAATTACAATATACCTGTATGCTCCTCTACCTTATCTCCGCACTCTAAGTCCTTATGCTCCTTGCTTCTCACCTCCCTGCCAGCTGTGTCACGCCTCTTTCACTGTGACAGATCCCTGTCAGGGCATGTTCTTTTCTTTCTCACTCTGATAGATCCCTGTCCCCTCCCCTTCCATTACTATTTGCACTGCCAACCTCAAGCGTTTCAGCTCCTGTGATCATCTCTGATGCCTTTACAGATTTCTGCTGCTTTCCCTGCTCATCACCCTTAAAAACTGACAGACCTCTGACAGCTCCAGCCCCCTCCCCATCCGACAGATCACTGTCAGATGCTGCCCCAGTTCCAAGATCTGTCAAATCATTGCAGGCCCTTGAACTCCTCTGTTGCATTGAGCACAACCTGTGCAGACTGTGATTATCTCTAGACAGGAAAAAGCGATCAAAAGGCGTTTTTTTAAATTACATTATGCATAATCAGTTTATGCTCCATCTGCCCAGAGGCGATCAACACTATGATAATGAAGAGTAGGGGTGCAGGCACTAGCCAGCCAGAGGTCATCCTTTGAACTCAGTGGCTAAATGTTCAAATCACGGATATGTTTCCACTTTTTACTGTCCTGTGCAAGATGCAGTCTTTACTTTTAATTCTCAGGGTTTCCTTTCTGACACTCCAAACGTTTTGGCAAGTGCCTTACAATGGAAATGTAGGTCTTTCATTCCATGTATCTAGTGAAGTGGTTCATCTTCCAGCTGTTCCACTTTAGGAGCGACAATTCCAGTTTTGGGAAATTGAACTGACTGTTTGTGATTGATATTCTCTTTTTCCTTGGCCCTCTGAAAGTACTTTTCATCTCAACAAGTAATACTAGAGTCTTTTAAATTGCCCCTTCTTCTGACTCTGACACACAAAGAAAATCCTGTTTTTAATCTTTGTACACATTCATAATACTGTTTTATTTTGCAAACATTGGATAAATTCAAATATTCTTTCTGAATAATAAAAGGTGAAATTACAATTCTCCTAGATTTCTACTGACTGTGTTGGACCCCTCAAAGTCACACACACTTTGAAGCTTTCACTGATCCTTTTGAGGACCTAGAGGACACAGCTCTTCAGATCCGATTGTCTCGCTTCATGTCCTAAGCAACTGTACTGTCTGTATGAGTAGAGAGTGAATATTTCGAGCACACTTGCGTATATTCATCACACACTGTGAGCAAAAATGGGGATTATGCAGCCAGCTCTGACATTTTACTCACAGTGTGGCGAGAGTTTCCCTCTTTAAGTGAGCACTCCAAACATGAGAACCGGCTTTCTAGTCCTCATAGAGCACCGCTTCTCAGAGCATTGATATGCAAACATATTCCGGTCCTCATAAATATTTATAAGTACATACACACATGCACGTCACATTATGTTTCAGAAGGTATGGATAGACAGGATATTGCATCAAGCTCAGAAGCTCAAAACTGTTCTGTGGTGAAGTCATTGTTGTTTTCAGATCCTTTTTAAAAACTTTTTTATAAACAAGCTTTACTGTTTTCGAAACAGCAACACACAACAGACCTTGCATCATTGTCACCAGTAGTGCCACATCACACATAGTTGTATTTCTGATTTTACAGATCAAACCATGTTACTCCCACCATCTCCCCCATATCTTCTCATGCTTCTTGTTGGGCACACCAGTCCACCAATGAGGGGGACTGTGAGGAATTCCATCTCCAGCCGATATCAGGCTTGGCAACCAGAGGGGCTAGGGCAGAGCTCAGAGAGGTGGATGAATTGGGGGAGCGAGTGGCCACAGTGGAAAGCACAAACCACCGTCTCGATGAGGACATTGTACAGCTGCAACAGGAGGTGTTGCGCCTCAGAGACCAGCATCTGGACCTGCAAACGCACAATGAAGACCTTGAAAACCGGTCTCGGCGAAACAACATCCGAGTCCGGGGAGTTCTGTCTACAGAAGAAGGCTCGGATGTGGCTGGTTACCTGAGAGACCTGTTTAGAGCTATCCTGGGCGAACCACTGGAGTTTCCGGTCCGGATCGATAGAGCGCACAGGGTTGGACCGCCGCGACGAGCATCGGCGCCACCTCCGGACATCCTAGCGTTTCTTCCAGACTTTCCACTGAAGGAACGCATCATGGCTGAGTCCCGGAAGCAACCTTCGTTCACTTTTCGTGGTCACTCTGTGGGGCTATTCCAGGACTTGTCTGCCATCACTCTTCAGAAACGGAAATCTTTTAAGATCGCCACTGACTTTCTGAGAGAGCATGAAACATCCTATGCCTGGGGTCACCCCTTCCGTCTCATCTTTCGATGGAATGGCGCGATGCATCAACTCCGGTCGCTGCAGGAAACGTGTGAGGTCCTGGGGATCACGGCGGAGGAGGAAGACACGGCCACACCGAGCCAGAGACCCGGCCCCAGAGACAGCTGGCAGAGGGTTTCACGGAGACGAGCGTCTGCCAACACCAGAAGACCGGACTCGCCTACCATTAGAGCTGGCATGGCAAATGTGGTTTCCGAAGCGGCCAGAGACAGTGCCTCCAGCGGTGATGTCACAAAACAGAGCAAATTGGCTGATCAGGATTGTTAATAATAGGTTATGAAACAACACAGCCTGACCGTACTGTGTAGCCAAGAGGTTAAGTATTCCAAACATATTTATTGAATTTTTAGAAAAAAGTTTGTGTTATTTCATCAACACACATGACATCAAATAGACACTCCATCATAACAGTTAGTGCAAAAACATGAAAAAATATATACAATATATACAAAGATATAGCAATAAAGGAAACATACACTTAAGGAATCAAAATCTTGTAGTGACACCAACTACTGTACTGCACAACAAATTAAATAGCAAGATAATTGCAATTTAAACACATTCTTTGCAATTTATGAAGAAAATGAACCAGTCCTTTGGTAGTAAAACCTGTGAGCAAGGCGGATCTAAGATGGATTTGCTTGTGGGTAATGATTTATGAGCCTATCTGCCATTTCTCATAAATCATTACCCACAAGCAAATCCATCTTAGATCCGCCTTGCTCACAGGTTTTACTACCAAAGGACTGGTTCATTTTCTTCATAAATTGAAAAGAATGTGTTTAAATTGCAATTATCTTGCTATTTAATTTGTTGTGCAGTACAGTAGTTGGCGTCACTACAAGATTTTGATTCCTTAAGTGTATGTTTCCTTTATTGCTATATCTTTGTATATATTGTATATATTTTTTCATGTTTTTGCACTAACTGTTATGATGGAGTGTCTATTTGATGTCATGTGTGTTGATGAAATAACACAAACTTTTTTCTAAAAATTCAATAAATATGTTTGGAATACTTAACCTCTTGGCTACACAGTACGGTCAGGCTGTGTTGTTTCATAACCTATTATTAACAATCCTGATCAGCCAATTTGCTCTGTTTTGTGATTATTGAGGTCCAGGCTGATTAGTAGTAGGACCCCACACCTCTATTGTGCACAGTCCAGCGGTGATGTGGCGCTGACAGCATAATGAAGCTCCGGGGGAGAACACCACAGACTTACTGATGTAGCAGGTTCGGGTCTTGGGGGGAGGGGGGCGGTGAGGAGGGGGAAGGAGGAGTAAGTGGCCGAACGTCCACTCTGATAACTCACCACAGACTTGCCCACTGGGCATGACTGGGACTGACAACTGTTGGGATTTCAGGGGTTTGCAGGAGGGAGGGGGAGGAGGGTGTTTGGTTGTTTGCATGAGGGGTTTGTTGGGGTGTAGAGGGGGATGGGGTAGAGGGGGGGAGGGTAGGTTGTTTGGGGGAAGTTTGCGGGGGGTTGGGGAGGAAGAACAGGGACCGTCCAGTGCTATTGAATCAGTCGCTACAGCCACAGTGCTTCTACACACTATCTGCACCACAGCCACCCCTCTTGGGCTGTGATCCACTGCTCAAACTTAGGTTTCATCCACACAGATGACAGCTCTTACAGTAGTCACCCTTAATGTGAAGAAGTTAAATAATCCTGTTAAGCGGAAGGCAGTGCTCTCCCTACTGGAAAACACACACGTAGACATTTGTCTCCTGCAGGAGACTCACCTCCTGGCCAGGGACTGTCAGAGGATGCGCTTCCACAAGTTCCCCGCACACTTTTTCTCTTGCAATACTTCCAAGACCGCTGGGGTAGCCATTCTAGTGTCCAGAACATTTAATGGGGAGATCCTGCATAAGTTTGCTGAACAGAAAGGTAGACTCCTAGCCTACAGGGTTAAACACGGGGGGTTGATATTCACCATAGGGTCCATGTATAGCCCCAATGAACACCAAGAACGATTCCTTCATTCGGTCATGGTGGATGTCACCGCCACCCCGGACAGGCACATAATCATAGGGGGGGACCTGAACATGGTATTCGATTCTTCCTTGGATAGATCAACGCAGAGGTACCCGCAGACAGGGGAAATCTCGCAGGCGGGCAAACGCCAACTGGAAGAGTTAGATCTCCACGACCTTTGGTGATGCCTCCACCCCACCGCCCGAGATTATTCCTATTACTCACACGCACATAAGACCTACGCACGTCTTGACCACCTGTTAGTTACGGGGCCGGTCTATGATTTGGCCACAGCTTCCGAGGTAGGGGTCCTCTCTCTGTCGGACCACGCCCCGGTTACGGGGACGTTTCAGTTGCCACCGATGTCGCCCAGGTGCGGGGTCTGGCGCCTCAGGGACACCCTTTTGCATAAAAAGTCGGTGGTGCAGCATATTCACGACCAGATACGTGACTACCAAACGCACAATGATAATACTGATACCACTCGGGCGACAAAGTGGGCAGCGTTGAAAGCGGTGCTCCGAGGGGAATTTATTGCCATCTCCTCTGCAGAGAATAGGGAACGACAACGGAAGCGGGATGAACTCACTAGTAAGGTGCGGGAGCTAGAACAGGTTCACCAGAGGACGGGGGCTCCCAGAATCTGGAAGCAACTTAAGGCTGCGAGGAAACTTCTCTCAGCCTTAGATATGGACAGAGCGGAATATGCTGCATTACGCCTGAAGCACGCATATTATACGGGAGGGGACAAGTGTGGCAGGCTTCTGGCACACAAGCTCAGGGCTGCACATCAAAGGCACATGGTGAAGGAGCTATCGACTTCTAATGGAGTGTCGGTTACGGAGGACAGCCAGATAGCAGAGGGCTTTCGCCAATTCTATGCTGACTTCTATACGGGCGAACCCCCGTCGGCACAAGCGGAAGCGGACTATCTGGACTCAGTTGACCTTCCCTCTCTCACTCCGGAACAGGCGGAATATCTTGAACGGGACATCCGAATCGAGGAGGTGATTACAGCCATTTCTAGGCTTAAACATGGGAAGGCCCCGGGCCCGGACGGTTACACATCACTCTTTTATAAAACGTTCTGCCCGGCACTAGCCCCGATCCTCACGCGCCTCTTTAATTCCTTCTCCACTCCTGGAGCCATCCCCCCAGATCTACTTCGAGCAACTGTTTCGGTCATCCGTAAACCGGGGAAGGATCGGACGCAATGTAGTTCCTACAGACCGATCTCTCTCTTGAATATAGATCTCAAGTTGTATACTGGGATCCTGGTGACCCATTTGGCGCTGCATCTCCCGGGATTGGTAGACCCGGATCAGGCCGGATTCGTCCCCGGGAGGCAAACGATGGATAACACCAAGAGGGTGGTCCATATACTAGAGAAAGCCTCCCTGATACCCGGGGAGAGGATGCTGCTTGCAGTTGATGCGGAGAAGGCCTTTGACCGGGTGCATTGGCCATATCTGGAGAAGGTCCTATCGAAAGCGGGTATCGGTGAGAAATTTCGCACCCTAGTGTTCAATTGCTATAAGTTCCCATCTGCAGTGGTGCGAGTTAACGGCTGCAGCTCCCGACAGTTCGCGATAGAAAGGGGAACCAGGCAGGGGTGTCCACTGTCCCCGCTCCTATTCGCACTTTATATGGAGCCCCTCGCCCAGAGGATACGCCAAAACCGGAATGCGCTGGGAATAAAGATGGGGGAGTATACCCATACCATTTGTCTCTATGCAGATGACATCATATTGACACTAGCTGATCCAGAGAGGGCACTCCCAGCATGCGTGGAAGAATTAGAGGCTTTTGCTGCCGTCGCAGGCTTCAAGATGAATATGGGGAAATCAGCGGCACTTGACGTTTCGCTGACTGTTGCCACTAGAACTGACTTGCAGGGCCGGTTCCCCATGCACTGGTCTAGAGGTCTGGTGCCCTATCTGGGCATACTCCTAGCACCCACATTGCCCGCTATGGTGACCGCTAATTACACCGCCCTAGGTACGAAAATAAAGGAAGAACTGGGTCGCTGGAGCAAAGGCACCTTGTCTTGGCTGGGCAGAATTACCGCGGTGAAGATGACCATCCTGCCGCAGGCGCTATACCTGTTCCGAGCCCTACCGCTGCAGCCCCCGAAAGGATGGCTCCAGCAGATTCAAGCGGACATTGCACATTTTATATGGCGGTGTCGCAAGCCCCGGCTTAAAAGGGCCCTGACTACACTGGCACCTGAGGCGGGAGGACTGGGAGTACCGGACTTACGCAAATATTTAAAGGCAGCTCAATTACGGTACCTAGTGGAGTGGAGCAAGTGGGAGTCCGACAAACACTGGCTTTTTCAGGACCAGGCGGTGGCGGGCCGGACCCTGCAAGAGGTGCCCTTTTTACGTAGAGTGCATCGCCCGCCCAACCTATATGCGTCTTTCATCACGCGGGTTCCGATGAGAGTGTGGGACGCCACAAACGCGATGCACACACTCACCACCTTCCCCTCACCGTTCACACCACTGATTGACAACCCGGACTTCCATCCCGGGATGGAAACAGGAGCCTTTGTGCGCTAGCAAGCTGCAGGATGCAGAGCGCTATTTCACGTATATAGTCAGGACGGCGTTATTCCGTTTCCGGACCTTAGGAAGGAATATCAATTGCCTGAAACCGAACGGTTGCGCTACCTGCAGGTGTGCCATTGGGCGCTGCAGCCACAGGTGCGTGAGTCGGCATATCGGAAGCTCCTCCCCTATGAGAAATGGCTTGTAACACGCACCTCAGATGCAAAACTTATCTCAGATCTGTATAAATTCTTGCAGCCTTCCTCCTTTGATCTCTATAACCCTGGTAGGGAACGCTGGGAACGAGAGCTGGGGAGATCCTTCAGTCACACGGATTGGGACCACTTCGCTTATCGTGCTCGACACTCAGCAAACCACACTGGGCTTACAGAAACATTCACTTAAGTGTCCACATACTGGTACTACACACCACAGAGATTACATGAGATGAATCGCAACATCGACAACACTTGCTGGCGAGCCTGCGGGCAGATAGGCACCCTCACTCATGTTCTATGGGACTGCCCATTACTACTATCCCCCTACTGGAAGGAGGTCCTGGATGAGATCGACTCAAACTTCAATATTGAATTGCCCCGCTCACCAGCATACGTACTGTTGGGCTTACCCAACGGGCTGATGTATCCTCTGAGGTCTCGTAGAGGGAGACAAATTGCGATAGCACTGGGCTCTGCCGTGCAAAATATACTTATTCACTGGCGCACCACCACACTCCCCTCCACAACAGGTTGGTTGCATAGATTATGGCATGTCCTGGGCATGGAAAAATTGACGCTTATGGTGGCGGGAGAGGTGGAGCAGTTTAATGACTTGTGGCAACCATTTCACTCATTGCTTGTAAGGGAATTTACAGAACTTACAAGCCCCAGATATCTCCGCTTGTTGAGATTGACTACACTAGCGGATTCAGATGACCAGCGTGTCTAGGACTATGAGCACCTGAGGAAGGGGGGCGGTCTTGGGGGATTGTGGTGGGCGATGGGCCGTGGCACTGGACGGGGGAGGTGGGGGGGGGTGTTGTGGGGTTGGGAAGGAGTGGGGGGGTTTGCTCATTTTGAAGTATTTTGTTGTAGCATACGCACCAATCATCACATCTGGACGAATGTTACGTTATGCAGAGCTCTTACGCACTGGTGCGCTACTATAGGATTGTATCTTATGCACTGCTACTTTGTGGCAACTGTTTCCTTTCTTTTCATTTGTGAATGACTCAATAAAATGCTTTAAACCTAAAATCAGGAAGAATCTGATGAAATACTGGAGTGTGCTCAAGAAAGATCCAGACATTGGGTCCAAAATAGATCGACCGTTGATCTCATACAGAAAAGCTCCATCACTTTGTGACACATTGGTAAACAGTTATTTTGTAAACAAGAAAACAGAAACGTGGCTACAAAAACAACAATGGGGGTTTACTAAGTGTATGACTTGCAAAGCTTGTAAAGTAGGAAAGAATCTCCAAACCATCAGGGTTCTACATTTCAGATCAAAGATACAATCCCATGTGAAACACAGTTTGTGGTGTACCTCATTGAATGTTGTTGTGGCAAACGCTACATAGGCTCTACTATTTGTCCATTGAAAAAAAGAATCTTAGAGCACATTCGAGCGATCCAGAACTGAGATGTAACCTATGCTATAGGTAAGCATTTGCAAAATCATACTGGAAAAACATGGCAGGGCATTAAATACTCAGGTATGGCCACTGTCCTTGATCATGAAAGAGGAGGAACTAGAGTTCTAAAACTCAGACTCCTAGAGCCCAAACTAATAATTCGCTTCAAGACCAGAAGTCCTCTAGGCCTGAATGGAGACTAGGAAATGCATGTACATTTGCAAAAATACTTTGAACTTCATTGAACAATGTACAACAGTTATTCCAACTGTTCGTCTGCTATTCCTCCTTTGTGTACTGTTATTTGAAATCACTGTAAAAATGAACACATGAACATGCTGGCAAATCATGATGATATTAAGTGAAGTATCACTGATAGTATATTTTTGTCCTCTGTTTTTGGTGCCAGAACGACGGGATGCTAAACACTGATTGCTTCTATAGGCACTTAGTCAACACACCAGTATAGCAATTGCTCGCCACCATGAGCCCTAGTGATGCGAGGTTAATGTTTATGCACAAGCATAGCATGAAACTGCCCGCATCAGGTTAACTAATCATATCACTTAGATGAAACTGAGAGAAAACGCGAGCACTGCTAACCCTACACACGCACCTTTAAAATTACAATCGCTTGTGTATTAGAGTGAATAGCACTCTATAAGGGCTTTCCTAACGACCTATCAAATAGGTTCAGAAGTGACCAGTGTAGCACGTCATTTGTTGTGGTGGCAATACGAAACAGGGTTGTTGTATTTGCAAAAAATGCGCACAATGTAAATAACAGACTACCAAGCCCACAATGCCTCATTGCGGCAAAAGTGGTGTCTAGGGTATAAAAGGGTGAAATCAAAATTAGGACTATTATAACTACCGTGATCAAGAACTAGTAGAGTTCAAAACGCGTAGGTGGAGATGAGGTGAAGGTCATTAAAACTTGAGTGGAAGAATCCATGAGGAGTGCAGCATTTTTCTTTCAATTTGCTTGAAATAATATAGCGAAGTCGTCCTTACTTCACCGCCGGCACCAGCTTAATAGTGCTCCTCCCGCAAGGACATCTTGTTGGATATATATATATATATATATATATATATACACACACACATTTAAGTGCTGCTTTATTCAGCCCTTTTCATTTGCTGGTGTGTTAAACTGTCAATGCGATTTGACTCCACCTACCACACCTTACAGCATGGGGCAACTGGTCACTCTAGTTCGTTCATTGGCTCTCTTGTACTGTGACACACGTGCACAGTCGCCTGATAAAGACTGCACTTCAGTGCAAGGACTGGTGTGTATGAATTGCTAATACACTTGTTAATTTGTATTTTTGTATTCTAGACAATTATGTTTTGCATATTTCTTAATGCTTGCAAAGATAAAAGAAAATGCATGCTTACCAAGCCCTGACCTATTTGCTGAGGCAATGCTTGTTTTTTTATGTCTTTTTTCCCTGATCCAGCCCCGTCTACGCTGACCTTGTCTAAGAGCTCCATTATGTCTCATGTTGTTTGTCAAGCAGATGCTGCCCTTAAGGGAACTCATTAAAAGCTATAGCGTGCAATGCTGTGACTCGACATAAGATCCTTGACACAGAAAGTTGCCATGGACATAAAGTCCTGTTTTTGAAGTTCAACCATAGTCTGGCGTAAATAATATCAGTTGTGATTGCTTATCTTGTCTCAGTTTTTACTTACTCAGGCACCGCTTCCTATTTTAATGGTATTTTCATTTCTGTCCATATCATCCGATATGACACTGATTAAGTGACTGAACAGCTGACATGTAAGGAATAAGTTCTGTACGTTGTCTTCAGGCCTTTGGCAAAACAACATACAAGGTCAGATGTAAAGTCACACAAAGTGTATGTTTATCACAGTCAGTTTTCATTAGCAACCAAACAATAATAGTAAACATCATCAATGGTGACATCTGGTGTTAGCCGCTTAACCGTGGCGATTTAGCGCAGTGGGTGGAACTGCGTTGGCCAACTGACGTGCGCAGCACTACGGAGGTGGTGCGCGTGACGGCCGTTAGCCGACGCAAGCCGAGAAGGGGCGAAACCTTTTTCATGTGCATTCAGTCAACATATCACTATGATGTGCTATCAATATATAGACATCAATCCTAGTTCTCTGATGCAAATCATTTGAAAACCTAGTATACATATGATATACTCTTCTTAATTCATTAACATTGTGGTTTTGGAGCTCATCTGTCTCACAGTAACCGAGGTTCTTATTCCAGTTGCACCATAGTTTTCGAAACTTACGTAGACAACATCTACTTTTTAAAATCTTGGTTGCAGCTGTCATTCACCAGCCCATGTTTGTGTGCACAAGTCGCAGGACATGGGAGGCGTTTTGATACCCCATAGCTTGAGTATGTTGTGAAACAGCCTTTACAACGGAGTAAATACATCGTATGCATTTTCCTCGCATTTTTTAGTACATATTTTTTACAGCGATATGCATTTACATTGCATACCAATAACACGCATTTAAGGTAAGTTGGGGGTCTCTCCCCACAAGTACATTGTTTTTAAATAGAAAAACAATGCATTGTATTGACATGCAATGTAAATGCATAATCGCAGTAAAATCATGCGTGCTAAAAAAATTATTTATTTTTATTTTGAAAGTTTTATATAGCGCGAACAAGATCTTTGCAGATATCAGAGCGCTTTACATAGAGAGAGTACAGTACATGATCCTAATCAAACAGCTAAGTCAGTAAAGCTAACAGCACAAAAATGTAGATCAAGAATGCAGATAATACAAATAAACAAATAAACAAAGAGGTCAAACAGGGAGTGAGGTCTGTGCATATTCTTTAAGAGTCCGCAGTAGTGGTTCAAGTGTAATTAGTACACTAGACCTACTTGGTGGGTTGGGTTGAGTTGGGTGGGAGTTGTATGGGGTTTGTGGAGAGAAGTTCTTTGATGATGTACAGTTCTTCTTTGACCTGGATGAGGGTGGCCATGATCTTGTCCAGCGTGGGGTATGCGATGGAGGTGGGGGCGGGGATCAGAGGTGTATGACTGACCTGTGAATTAGCGAGCAGGAGGGGGGGAAGGCTGGTGTTAGTGCAGGGCTCCATTGTGTCAGTGTCCATGTACGGGACGGAGTTAGGGAGGGGAGAGAGTTGGGCGGGGGCGGTGTGGATGAGGTAGAGAGGGGGTTGGTGGAAGGCGGAGAGAGCAAGGTGGAGGCTGGGTGTAAGTTAGTGGTGGTGGAGGTGCAGTAATGGTAGTGAGGACTGAGAGTGGGGGGGGGAAGTGGGATTGATGGTGGACCTGTTGAGAGGTGAGGGAGTTAAGTAGGGAGCGGAAGTGTGTTCTACGTATCTAGTCAGAGGGTAGTGGGGACTGAGGATGGGAGGAGATAACGGGAGGGAATTGTCGTTGTGTGTGTCGTTCCGGAGCTGAGCTAGGTTGTGGGTGGGAGCTGTGATGTCAGGGGAGAGAGGAGTGTGGGTGGGAGCTGGGATGTCGGGGGAGCGAGGAGTCTTTATGGGGTGTTTGGAGGTCCGGGGGTTGGTAGGGGCAGAGTTGAGGGTGCTGTCAGGGGAGAGAGGAGTGTGGGTGGGAGCTGTGATGTCAGGGGAGAGAGGAGTGTTAATGGTATGTGTGGAGATCCGAGGGTTGGTCGAATGGGAAGGGTTGGTGTTGAGGGTTATGTCAGGTGAGAGAGGGGAGTGGGTGAGGTAGCAATCGGTGCATTACAGGTAAGACAATTACATAAAAACAGGTTATAGGACCAATACGTAAGACCAAATAATTGTAAACTGTGAGCACCCAGGAATATATGAGGAAGCAGTCAGTGCGTTACAAGTAAAAACAATTACATAACAACAGGTTATAGGAGCAGTACATAAAAAACAAATAGTTGTACACTGTGAGCATCCAAGAATATATGTTGTAGCAGTCGGTGCATTACAGGTAAGGAACAATTGCATAAAAACACATAGATGTGAAGATGCTGCAATAAAAGGCAGGCACTATCACAAGAGCATGTCGATACAGGCTAAGTAAGGTGCGCGGTAGTAGAACTTAGACTATGTGTCTGGTTCTCAGCTTTTGCTCCAATAGTGAGATTGACTAGTCCATGATGGCCGCCACTGAGAGAGATCAGTCTAAAATGGCCGCCAAGAAGGGGAATCGTAGTCCTCTGTTTGTTGTTCTTGCTTTGGACCTGTGTGGAGTAGATATGCCGAGGAGCCTCGTGGGCCTCTGGAGGTACAGTCAGAGATTTATGGTTTCAGTTTGTGACCCCTGCCCTTGTGAACAATGGCGGTTTAAAAATGTGAGATGAGTGGAGTAAATAAAGTACCTTATGGTTATTTTCAGCTCAGTGGCGCCTTAGAGTGCAGTATTGCCGATATCACACTTTGCAGGCATCCAGGGTCTAGTCAAGAGGCGAAGCAAGATGCGGTGTATTACTGGCAGGCTGCATGCTAGCCCCCATGCCCGATCCTCGGTCCCCGCCAGCACCGCAAGAAGGCTGTAGGACACACCAACTTCCTCCATTGGCTTCACCCACTTCCTCCATTGGCTTCACCCACTTCCTCCATTGGCTTCACCCACTTCCTCCACTGGCTTCATCCGCTTCCTCCACTGGCTCCACCCACATCCTCAACTGGCACTGCTGAAAGCTGGATTTTCATGTATATATCCATATGCCATCTCCTTCCTTCAGGATCAGGGTATATGCCCTCTCTAAAAGAAAGAAAATACTTTGGTCCATGCATGTAAAAAAAAGATCTATGATGGTTAAAGAATGCACCTAATGGGTGCTTCAATCTTGAAAAATAAGAATAATATATTTTTTTAAATGTTGAATCTTAAATTATTACTGATTGAACTTACTGAGTGCACATTATATAAGAGATATTTTGGAAAGTGGTTACATGTTGCCTCAAGTGGGCTTTTGGGAGCAGCAGACCCAGAAATGATTGCACCAGTAAAAGGACGTTTAAAAAGTGTATTAAAAATGGGACAATAGGTATGAACATTGAATGCAGGTATGTGGAATACATCAGCTGCTACTGTGAATTGGCAGATGCCACATGACTGTGTCCGTGGTATGCCTGGAAAGCTGTTACTAGCTTGACTTTGCAGGCATAGAACTTTGAATGTGAATTACGAAAAGTTGTACCTTCCCACCGTTGCGTAAAAGTATGTTTGCAGGTGAGCAGCTAAAATTGCACGCATTCTACATGAAGATAGATGTAAATTCTGGCTGATTTAAATTAAAACTGAGTAAAACATACAGTATCAACTGGTGAATAATGTGCTGTTGGACTATAGGCTCTAATATCAAAGTGTGCAGTAATGTTGGGCACAAATGTGCATCTGTGTGATTTATGTGATTGCACTGTCTGATGCCCATTAATTTAACTTACAATGCCTCTTAGCTAGCTTGTGGAGGCAACACAACTCGGAACCAGAGAGAGGCAACCACTTATGCCTCTTTCAAAGCGGTGCTGTTGCAGTTCATGCACTAATACAGAGAGATTCTTAGTTAAATGTCTGCAGTTTACTCAGTCATTTAAATCATTTAAAACAGAAGCCTCATGACGAAGGTATTCATTGACAAAGGACTCAGATGGTAAATGTTCATAGACAGTCCAGCATACGCCTGTCCAGGCAGACATGATTGTGTTTCATCACGTTAGTGATGATGTCATCACGCCAATCACAAATCCAAATCCAAAAATCGACAAACTATGTCTTGCATTCTATTCACCGAGTCTGCTGCACCCTGCCACTGCCTGAGCCTAAGCCTTCCATTGGCTAATTGTAGCTGGGGGTTGGCTCATGACGGAGTTGAGGCAAGGAAGCTGCGAGAGCGCATTTGGAACTTAGGAGTGAGGGCTCTTGAGGAAGAATAAACAAAAGTAAGTGTGGACTTTCCACTTGCTGTGTAGCCAGAGTAGCATATCCTGCAGCCCAGCATTGCTGCTATCCTCAACGTGCTCGATGGGGCTGTGACCCAACACAACTTTTGTGCGCCATGGCGTCACCTGTAGAATCTGTGCGTTGCACCCCAGAATGGTAATTGCTGAGCGTGCGTGAGGCCAGTAGGCACCACAGCCATACTTACCGGCATTGGCAGCATTACGGCTGGGGACAATGCCTGTGCTGTAGCAGGCAGGGTCACAGCAAGCTGAGCAGTGAATGCTGATGCCGTCGCCATCCCTGGACCTACTAATTACAGGCAGCTCTAGTAGTGACATCACCTGCTGCGCTCAAGCAGCTACCTGTTCTGCAAATAACCCAGTTATACTGCACTGATTAATATATGCAAAAAAGTCATTTTTATTTGGTGTACATTTTGTTTTTGCACTCGATGTAAGTAAGAAAGTAAAACACATGTCATCTTCCTCTTCTTTAGGAAAGGCAACAGGAAAACGCAGAGTTCAAAATAGAAGGGACATGTACAGGCTGGCGACAGGGGTCACAGGCAGCTGCAGTGTTATAGATGGGAGAGAGAGCAGGAATAAAGAGGAGAAAGAAACAACAGGAGAGGAGAGAGAGAAGACGGAGCGAAGTAGAAGAAAAGGAGAGCAAATCGGATACAAAGAGAAAGCAGCCATGATGTGAAGAAGAGAGCATTAAGAAGAGAGAAGATAGAATGAAAGGATGTAGAGGACAGGACAGAGAAAAAAAAGCGCACAAATGATAAAACGGAGACACAGCTAATTACTGCTAGAAGAGTGATAGTAAAGAGCCAAGATCGAAAGGAGAGAGAGCAGAGCAGAGCATGGATAAAAGTGAAGAGGAAAAAGGGCAGTGGTAGAATGAATAGAGGGCAAATCAGAAATGCAGGGAATAAGGTACCATACCAGGTGTGATAAAGAGGATAGAAAACAATTAGAGAGGTGAGAGGATAGACTCTTAGAGCAAAGACTTAGGGGACAAACAACAGCAAGGTTAGAAGATAGAGCCTGAGGCAGTGAGAGTGTTGAAAGTGGGGCTCACCGGAGGAGGAAGTGAGCTGTGGCCTCCTTGGCAACATTTTCAGCACCTGCACTTCTTTTTTCACAAATTAAGCCCAAGCAGTTTTAAGTACAGCATTAGTTATTCATTGTCAATCGACTGCACAATAACTTCTTTGCAGCAAGTCATGGTGTCGGTGTACAACACACTATATTGGACAGAAACGCGGCGCTGTACAATTACTTTTTATTTTAAATCCATCAGCCATCAGTCATAATGTGATGGCAATGCTAGGAATGCTTCATGCATCCTGGCAAGGAGAAAGTCAGTCACTCAAGCCATGCAGTGTCATAGGTTGTCATATCTTCACTGTCGACATTACTTTGGGACGATTTTGATTAAAAAAAAAAAGAAATAGGTACTAACAAAACTAGGCCAGCCCTGCTTCAAAATCAGCCTGGACCCTGCCCTTCCAACCTTCTGGCCTGGGGGATTGCAGACGGTGCCCGGCGTCATGATTACTCGTAGCCCACACTGAAATAACATTCATACCAGCCACCAGGCTCAAGAAAAGCAGTGTTAGTTACATACTGTAACGTTACTGCAATTACGGTTACTGCCTAAGAGGCATGCTGCTGCACACTGCACGACACGCTTTGCTGTTTCAAATAACTGTGCCGGAATGCTGGTGCCTGTGGTACATGTGTGCCTCAGTTATGCATGCTGCCGCTGCTTCCTCCTCCTCACAGGAACAAATCCAACCTAAAATGAGTAGCCTACCCACCCGCAACACTGACCGAAGGTATCAGCATGGATTTATTATCGGTTCACTCAGCTCTTTACCGGGTAGTCAGAGTTTGACTGTGAACAGTCGGTTATAAATAATATATTATGCGTGACACATATTGTGCGGTACTGTAGTCGTTGATGTGAGTTGCCACTCAGGTCTAAGCACTGTAAACAACCGGCACAACTGAATGGTCTTCAACTGGTACCGAGTGCAATATGTTCTATGTAGAAGTTTCATGTGGAAAAGTCGAAAGATTACTCCTACGGCATCCTCTTGAGGTCTTAATTTTACCTCCTCCCTGGACTAGTCTTCTAGTGTCTTTAGCTCCCCCTTTCATTTCGCCTTCACCAATCACAACATTTCGAGGTAGTTATTGTCTGGTAGATATTGTCCAGCATTTCTTCTTCTGTGAAGTAAGGCTTTGAACATGGTCATGTGCTACCTGTCAAAAGACAATTTAGTTTGAAATGGTCCTCCTGAATTATTGAAATGTATCCTACTTTTACAGAACACTGTTTGGGGAATCATGGAAGATGCTATGCTGCTACCTACCTGCAAGGTACTCTGTGTCTGCTGTGGCTCAGTGTTAGAAATGGGGACTCTAATTGGCAGCGGTTTGCACCCTGTCCATGTAGGGACCTTCCCTCTAGTTTGGGTAAGAGAGTCACACATCTAAGATAACCCCTACTCACCCCCTTGGTAGCTTGGCAATAGAATTCAGGCTTATCTCGGAAGCAATGTGTTAAACATTTGTACTCACACATACAGTAACACAGTGAAAACACTACAAAGGAAGCCACACCAGTTTAGAAAAATAGCCAATATTTATCTGAATAAAACGACCAAAACAACAAAAATCCAACATACACAAGTCAAAATATCACCTTTAAAAGATTAAGCAAGTTTAGTCAGTAGCAATCAATGGACGTGTTCGTTTTAGCGCAAAGTACCTTAAATGAATCAAAAATCAAAGACAGTGCAAGGTACAATGGAGGTGAGGTGCCAAAAAAGCAAATTGTTGCATCAGTTCCTTACTACACAGGGGAGGTGATGCATCGGTTTCTTACTGACAGGGGAGGCGATGCTTCGGTTCCTTGCTGGAAGGGGAGATGATGCGTCTGTTTACGGACACACGGCCCCTGTTCCGTACAGCTGTGTGGTGTCGATTAAGAGTCTGCATCAAGAGACGATGTGTCAAAAATCCAGCTGCGCTGCATCGATGAGGCAATGCAGGAAATGTGTCGATTTCGCAGCCACGAGACAGGCCCTGCTCCAAATCTTGAGCTGCGAGCAGGTGCTGTCTCGAAGTCAGAGCGGGTGCCACGGACGTCAGTGACGTGGTGCTCTGGACTCACACTGTAGTCATTTTTCTGATGCACTGCAACAGCAAGCTGGGGCCTGCGGTGAACGCCATAGTCAAAGTTTTCAGCGGGAACCACGCTTTGCTGCAGGCAGCGGCGATGCTTCGATCTTTTGCAGCAGTGTGTCGAGAAAACAGGTGCTGGAAGTCGATGCATGGATTTTCTCTTTAAGATCACCAGATTACACTACCAAAAGCCCAAGAACTGGATTTAGCACCACTTGGCAAGTCAGGACTGTCAGCAGAAGAGCCCAGGCTCTAGTAGATGAAGTCTTTGATGGCCCTAAAACTTCTTAATATGAAACAAGCACAATCAAGGCCTTGGAGAACCTTTGAAGCAGGATGTAGAAAGCAAAGTCCAGTCCTTTCACTCCCAGGACAGAAGTAGCAAACAGCAGGCCAGCACAACAAAGCAACAGTCAGAGTGACAGTCCCTCCTACAGCATTCAGTTCTTCTTCCTGGCAGAATGAACTTTGGAAGTGTTAGAGGTCCAATACTTATACCCTTTCTGCCTTTGAAATAGGCAAACTTCGTAGAAAAGTATTTGTAGTGCACAAGACCTTGCCTTTCCCTGATCTGGCTCCAGACACACTACAGGGGGAGGAGATGGCTTTGTGTGGGGACAGGCGCAACACTGTTCAGGTGTCGGTGACAACTTCTCCCACAACTCTAGGTCATGAAGGCCCATCAGCCTGGTGATGGGCCATCAGGATATGCAAGGCACACCTCAGCTCCATTTCTGTGACTGTCTAGAGTGAATGCACAAAACCCAACTGTCAGCCAACCCAGGCGTGTGTTCTACAGACAGGCAGAGGCGCAGAATGGTTAAGCAAAAAAATGCCCACTTCCTAAAAGTGGCATTTTCAAACACGAAATTTAAAAACAAACTTCACCAAAAAGATGTGTTTTTAAGATGGGAGTTCAGAGACCCCAAACTTCAAATCTTTATCTACTCACAATGGGAAATTATACTTAAAAGATATTTCAAGGCAATCCACATGCTACCCTGTGGGAGAGATAGCCCTTGCAAAAGTGAAAAACGAAATTAGAAGTATTTCACAATTAGGACATGTAAAACACATCAGTATATGTCCTACGTTTTACATACACTACACCCTGATGATGGGGCTCTATTGGCTCTACCTTAGGGGTGATTTGCTTGTAATAAAAGGGGTGGTTGACTCTTACATGTGGGTGCACTTGCCAGGTCGAAATGGCAGTTTAAAACTGCACACTCACACACTGCAGTGGCAGGTCTCAGACATGTTTGCAAGGGGACTCGTGTGTGGCACAATCAGTGCTGCAGACCCACTAGTAGCATTTGAGTTACATGCCCTGGGCACCACTGGTACCCTATACTAGGGACTTACAAGTGTATCAAATATGCCAATCATGGATAAACCAATCATCAATACAATTTAGACAGAGAGCATATGCACTTTAGCACTGGTTAGCAGTGTTAAAGTGCCCAGAGTCCTAAAGCCAACAAAAACGGGTTAGAACAAGAAGGCAAAAAGTTGGGGGATAACCCTGCAAAAAGGGCCAAGTCCAACATTCAGCAACACTGTTTTGAAAGTCTCATGCTGGGGTTATGGACCACAGACATGTCACAAGTTGTGGGTAGTTTTTTACCCTTAGCAAGGAGGAGTGATGTTGTGGGGACCTTAGGGTACAGGGGTGTTTGCTTGCTGGATGCTGGGATTTTGGTGCTGACTTTCTGCTGTAAAATGTTGCAGGGGACTGAGGCTAAAAATAGTTGACCTCTGTAATGTAATGGGCTAGAACATGCACCAATTAAGTAGCCACTTTAGCCACCACATTGTCGAGATCTGCCTCTCTGAAATTGTATCATTTGCCTTAGAGTAACTGAGTTTGTCAGTTGCTCAGAGAAAGGCAGCATAAAGAGGCTGCTGTGCCACCAAACAAGTCTTATAAGAATCATAGCAGAGCTGTTTCTCAAAATCAGCAATCCACATTTCAGGGCTATGTGCCTTCAAACAAAAGGAAGAACAAAGCATTGATTGTCCAACTTCATGTGCAAGTAAAGCACTGTGCCAGGTTCTGAACATTTTCAATGTAAGCCAGATCCTGAATATTCTCTAAGGTACTGGATTTGTTGGAAGTAGACCCCACAGTAATTGAGACTGCAATAAAGAAATGCCATAGAAGGTATGTAGACAATTTTAAATCTGCAGCATGTGACTAGTGTAGATCACTGTTTTCATCAAGTGTGGCCATATCCGTCCCACCCTTGTACATAGACTCCACCTTGCTTGGAGTAAAACAGCATTTTTCATATAAATTTCTTTCACGAAGTCTTTCTGAGATGCTTAGATGTCATGGAATATAATCAGACACCAGTTGAAAAAATGCCTGATGTAGAGAGTCAAGGTTAAGAAACAGATCCAACGCTTCAAAAATGACCACAGGGGCAGATTTTGGTTACCACTCATGTGACTCAGTGATGACGTAACATGAATATCTGGTCTTGCTTCACATATTGACTAGTACTAGTTATCTCGCCCGCCTACCTGTATACCTTGACACGGAAAGCTCAACCAATTGTTTAATTCTGGTCCTACAAATGAGACACAAACACTTTGAACATTTTTAAACAGGTTTTAAAATTTCATAAATTCTAATGTAAGACAGGAAACTCTAGAGAAGGAAGACTGGGACCAAGTGATACTTGATATCAACAAACAACTTGAGAAATACAGGGAAGAGATTAACGAGCGCAAGGTTCGCAAATATAAACGCGACACGATTGATTACAAAATGGGGGAAGTTTATTCATGGGCTGAAGTATATGCGAGGAGACGGCAAAACAAGCCACAAACTAATACTTCAGAAACAGAGACATCATCTTCTGAAGGCGAATCCCGACCCATGCAACAAAGACCAAGCACCGAAACATCGTCAACACATTCAATAGTTCAAACTTCTACAACTGGGCCTTTTTTAGAATCAGGCCAAAGAGAACCAGCCGACCCAGGCGGGGCAAAAGGAGACGAACCATCAATCGTGCCAGTGAAAGAACCGGTGGTCAAACCCAAACGCAGGAACAAATAATGGATGAAAATCAATTAGTGATTAACATTTCTTCTCACCAACTCACCAATAAAGAAATACAAACACTACTTAAAGGAACATCTTTTGTTCCAACGCACAACGCAAACAAACTAGAGTTTCACATCAGCCTTTTCAAACTGATACGAAATTTGAAATTGCGTAATTTTTTCGAAAATGTGTTGCCACCAAGTGATGACAGAGAACAAGAGACAGAATTGAAACATCTGAGACCAAAAAGCATTTTTCAAGCACCTATGAGCCATAAATCAATTGATACTTTTGAGTCTTTGGTCAAAAATGACATAGATCGATGGGATTACAAACATGGTACTAAATTCAACAACCTGTCGAAAAAAGAACTGAATATTTTGAGAAATATTGCGAATGATCCAAAAATCACAGTACAGAATGCTGACAAGAGAGGGGCGATAGTCCTAATGGATACAGAAATCTATGTGACAGAAGTAGATGCACATGTTATGGATGAAGAAACGCGCGCTCCCCTAGGATTCGATCCTACCAATAAATTCCAAGAGCTATTAAAACTAATTTTGGAACAAGCAAATAAAGATGGAGTAATTACAGAAAAAACAAAAAAAGTTCTTACCAAAATGCATCCGAGAGCACCTTCTATCTATATGCTCCCACAGGTCCACAAGAACTTACAGCACCCACCTCTACGCTCTATTGTCAACACCAGAGACAGCATCCATGAACCAGTAGGTCAATTTTTGGATTTATATCTCAAGGATTTTGTCATTAAGGCCACGTCATACATTAAGGATACTACTGATTTTTTGAACAAGCTTGTTCAAATCACATTATCTGAACATCAAGAAGTATGGCTATGCACCATAGACGTGAAGACGCTTTATACCTCCATCCCACATGACTTAGGGATCGAAGCAGTAGAATCAATGTTACTAAACTCAGAACTTGATCATGACTTTCAAGTGTTTCTTATCCAACTTTTGAATTTTTCTCTTTATCAAAGCTATTTCAAATGGAAGAATGACTTTTATCTACAACTCACTGGAACTTCAATGGGTAATTGCGCAGCTCCCAGCTACGCTAATATCTTCATGACCAACTTTGAAACAGAACATATTCTAAGCAGAGAACAATGGCAACAACATACACGAATCTACTTAAGATTTATTGATGACATTTTTGTGCTTTGGCAGGGCCCTCATGATATTCTGTTACAAGAATTAAGTAACCTCAACAACATCAACAACCGGATACAATTCACTCATACGGTGGATAAAACAACCATAGCATATCTAGATGTCTCATTGAAGATTGAACAGAACAAAATCACTACAACATTACACAAAAAATTAACTGACCGCAATAATCTGCTACACTATAAAAGTTTCCACCAATTATCGTTGAGAAATAATCTTCCAATCAGTCAACTTTACAGGACGAAAAGGATAGTTTCAGAGCCTGAAGAATCTCAGAAACAGTTGAAAATAATGTTGGAAAGATTTTATGAACGGGGATATCCCCCTGAAATTCTCAAAAAAGCGGAGGCCAAATGCTCGGAAAAGACACGATCTGATTTATTACAAACAGTTCAGAAAGTGGAAACCAAACGCATGGTAGTAGTTTCAAAGTACTCAACAAAGAGTCACTGTTTCAAACTCTCCATACTTAGACATTGGCAGATCTTGGCATTGGAACCAGATTTTAAGAACATTTTTCAAGAGAATCCGAGATTTGCTTACACTAGGAGTAGGAACATTCTGGATATAGTAAAGACTAACAATAAAACAACGGTGTCTATACAACACAAAGGGACCCTACCGTGTCATAACTGCAACAATTGCAATGCCAATATTAAAGGAACTACTGTTAATCACCCACGAATTGGGAAAGCTCTTGAGTTGAAAGTCACGGCCACTTGTGATTCCAAAAATTTAGTGTACCTATTGAAATGCCCTTGTGGCCTCATTTATGTGGGGAAAACCATCAGAAAAATCAAAACAAGGTTAATTGAACATAAGAGCAGCACCAGAAGGAATGATGAAAAATCCACTGTGGCAGTTCATTTTAATGAACGCAGACACAACATTTCACAACTTAAATTTATGGTGCTAGAGACACTGGATGACATTGAATATATTGATCTAAATTGCAAACTACTACAGAAAGAAAATGAATGGATTTTTAAGCTGGATGCTTTAAAGCTCCATGGGCTGAATGACCGTATGGAATTCTCGTGCTACCTGTGATAAATATAAAATGACTGAAGAATGAACTTGTATGTGAAGGGACCTTGTTCAAAGGTCATACACTGTTGAAGTATATGCATTTTTTCCACATATTTCATCACTATTTTCATTTCCTTGAATTATGTATGATACACTGGTTGTTGTTATGATTATTGTTTTTTGATCATATTCACATGTGATTTATTGCGCACTCATATTTTTCTTCTTTATAGTAATTTATATTTTTTTAAGATGGCCGCCATGGAGGTTCGGATCGCACCGAATAACACTATATATTTCAATTAGCATGCACTTAAAACATTCAGAATGAGTTACTATTGAGTTGTACTGCGAGCAAGATTTTTGTTGAGTTTTTGGGTGATCCTACGTTTCGTAAAGAAATGGGGTTAAAAACAACTGTTAACATGCATTACGTATAGAACAATATACACATTCTAAGATGGATACGGAGGTTTTCATGGTATCAACGTGACATTGTTTGTTTCTACACACGCGCTAGCCATGCTTGTATTATTGGCTGATCACTGGTAACACACTTCGTGTGCAACAGTTCGTGAATGCACATCGTGTAACAGACTTGTGGAGAATCTGGTAAGCAGGGACATAGCGCAATGTTGAATATTTCTTCACTAGACAGGTGACGATATATTGCAAGATTCTAAGTATTTATTTATTTTATTTATTTTATTTTAAAAGTTTTATATAGCGCGAACAAGATCCTTGCAGATATCAGAGCGCTTTACAGAGCATAGAATAACACCAGGAGGGTGAATAACAGGCCATAGAGTACATCACAGTTCTAGGTATAGGTGGGGTGGGGTATGTACATGGGGGAGCATAGTAAACAGGTACATCAATAATGCAAGTAGTAAAAATAGTTGTAAGCATAGACAGTCTGGTAATTCAGTAATGCAAGTAATACGAATAATCGAGGGATCATAGATAATACAGATCGGTGCAGAGACTTTTAAAATTCACGTTAATAGATCAAGTGTGTTTAGCCATGAGGATAGCTTTTACTTCTTTCCTAAAGAGTGTGATGGAGGGGATGAGTCTAGTTTCAGGAGGGAGTGAGTTCCAGATCCTGGGTGCCATTCCTGAGAAGGAGCGTTTATAAGTTTTTTCCTTCCGGAATCTTCGAGGTTTTAGCAGAAGATTATTTGTGCCTCTAGTGTTTCTAGAGCCGCCAGAGATTGTCAGCTTCTGGGCGAGGTAACCGGGTGAGCTCAGGTGAACAGCCTTGTGTGTCATGCAAGCGATTTTCAGGTGTATTCTGGCTTCAAAAGGCAGCCAGTTCAGGGCTTTCAAGTCAGGGGAGATATGCAAGTGTTTTTTTGACCCAGTGATGAGTCTCGCTGCAGCGTTTAGAGAAGCTCTTAGGGGTGCCGTAGTAGTTAGAGGGAGACCGCAGAGGGCAGTGCTGCCGTATTCTATTCGAGGGATGACTAGTGCTTGTACTGCCGTTTGGAAGTCTTTGGCTGGGAGGAAGGGTTTGAGTTTCCTCAGTGTATTGATTTGATAGTTTGCACCCTTCGTTGCCTTGCTGATGTGTTGCTGCATGTCGAGATTGGTGTCGAGTGTTATGCCCAGAGATTTTGCTGAGTCCACGATGGTTGATTGGACATTGAGTGCAGTTAGGTGTTTAAGCCAAGTTTGAGTGGTAGAGATCTTCGCGGGAGGTGCGATCAGAAGGAACTCTGTTTTCAAAGCATTGAGTTTGAGATGATTATCGGCCAGCCAGGATTGGGTGCTTCTGATCGTTGAGTTCAGGCGAACAATGTCTTTGGGGGATTGCACTTTGAGATATAGTTCGGTGTCATCTGCGTACATGTGAAAGAATACATTGGATGTTTGTAACAAGGTGGTGAGAGGTTCCATAACCAGGTTGAACAAAGTTGGGGATAAGGAGATCCTTGGGGGACGCCTAACGACACAGGTATTGGCGAGGACAAAAGGTTGTTGCACTTGAATTTTTGCGACCTGTTGTGTAGAAAGGAAGCGAACCACTTGAGAACATTTCCAGATATACCCATTCTTGTGTTTAATAGTTCGAGTAGTTTCTCATGTTTAACGGTGTCGAATGCTGAGGAGAGATCAAGAAGGATGAGGAGGCAGGTATCATTTTGGTCAAGGATTTGAAGGGCGTCGTCAATTATGTGAGTCATAGCGGTTTCTGTACTGTGTCCTGCTCGGAAACCTGATTGGTGGGAGTTGAGGAGATCAAACTGATCAATGTGTTTGGTCAGTTGTAGTTGGGCACATTTTTCCAGGAGTTTGTCGAGAGTGGGAGTATTGGTAATGGGGCGGTAATTGTTTAGATCAGATGGGTCGGCTGTAGATTTCTTTAGTAATGGTGTCACTTGTCCGACTTTGAGGGTGTCTGGGATGGTTCCTTGTTGGAGTGAGCTGTTGATAATTTTAGTCCAGAGTGGGAGGAGCAGCGGGGTGAAGTCTTTGACAGCGTTAGCAGGGAGGGGGTCCGTGAGGTGATTGGATGGCTTTAAGGTGCTGAGCAGTTTGCCAATTTCCTCTTCAGAGTAGGTGTCAAAGGATGACCATGTAGCATTGTTTTTTGGTTCAGTGGATGCAGTGCAGTGGGGTTTGGGGTAAAGGCTTGCGTCAATGAGGAGATCGCTCTTAATGTTGTCAGTTTTTTGGGTAAAGAAAGCAGTGAAGTCTTCACAGGAGGGTGCTTTGCGCACAGTGATGGGTGGTTGGGGTTGTTCCTTAGATTGTGTTCTGATTAGCTCAAAAAGTTTTCTCAGGCGTTTTTTTGCTTGGTCGAGCTGAAGGCTGAAGAAGGCTGATTTTGAGCGCTTTATTTTCCTGAAGTAGGCGTTTCTCTTTTCCTTCAAAGTTTTTAGGTGCAGTGTAGAGGGGGCCATTCTCCAAGTGCGCTCTGCCAACCGCATGGTTCGTCTCTCCTCATTAAGACTCCCGTCATACCATGGTTTGGAGATTTTGGAGTATGTTTTGTGATTGATACAAAGCGCTTAACAAATGTAGAGTGATATTGACTGTTGCTTGGTCGTAGAGTACTAGCACTAGCCGACACTGATGTGAAATTGTTTGTTTAGACACCATTTATTAGTGTTCACCGGAAGATTTCGTTTAATGCAAAAGGGCACTATGTCGAATGCAGATAAATTCGCAAACCCATACCAAACACTGTTTTCTTGTTAAACTACGCATATATTTCAAAGGGACTATTATTCTCATTATGATAGATATATCATTGTTATTATTTACTGTTATATTGACTATACGAGTGTAGGTCCTCATATAAAAAAAATTGAATTCTAGATTCCCCTGATGAAGTGCCGCGAGGCACGAAATGCATTGGGAGCCTTTAATCATTGCACAATAAATTAAGTTGAATGTGACATACAACATTACAATTTACAATGGATGAGATGAATAAAAAGAAGTTTTGAAACAACAAATCAACTGTGGGGATTATATTATCTAACAAACTTGGATCACCACCTACAAACATTTAATATCGCATTTGCGATTCCAATTTGAGCTGCGCCCAGAGGGTTGCCCTTTAATTGCAAGGGGCGCATTGTTGTGTCTTTCATTTTGAACACCTCTAGGACGACGAGGTGATACCACTGAGGCACGCTACATTCAGACTAACTAATACAGACGCCTGTGCACGGTCTAAAAACATTTTGAATTCATAAATTCTAATGTGCCTTGTGAAACGGAATCGTCCTCTACCTCCCACGAGCTCCCTGGTCTCTGAACCCGACCATACCGCAACCTTAGCAATACGGACTCCTCCCATCTTTCCTCCCTTGCAGGAACCTATTGCAACAGCCGAAAGACCGGAAGCACCTTGTTGTGACCCCGGAAGTCCCTCCCTTAGCGCCGACCCAGAACCCGTAAAAGCAGACAGAAGCGAGAGAAGAGCGTTCAAGGCAGCGGACTCGTGGCAGGAGACAGCGGACGGAGAACCTGAGGCGGAGAGCGGAGGTGGCGTGTTCAACGGAGAAGAGAAGACCGGAGGAGAAGACGAGGACATCTGGACTGAAGACTGGTGGAGTCCCCAGGAGGTGGCTGGAGAGCGGCCGATACTCGCGGGAGAGTTGCAGCGGGGCATGTGAGTACCCTGTTCCCTGGCTCCCAGGTGTATTTGTATATTGGTGTAAATAGAGTGTCCCCTCACTTTGTAGAACACTACGTGCACTGTATATATTGTAGAAACCACGTCACGAGCCCGATAGCATAGAGAACCCCTCACCTAACCCTGACCACTTCCACTCTCTTCCTTCCCGCTCTTTCGTAACACCCAATTCTTACCCATACCGTCCCGTCCCTCACACTCGCTTCGTCCTCCCCACAACCCTGGTGTTGGTGACAGTACTCAAGCAGTCCTATATTCAAGGACTAATCGCCCTGTTATCTCTCTCGTCTATATATACCTCCGAGGACCACCGGAACCTACCTGGAGAAGAAGGATCTACTCCCGAGACGGCCAGCCTAGCAGAACCCTTCCCGGATCTTCCCTCGCCCGGCATCTCGACGACTCAACTCCAAAGGAACATTCCCTACATCCCATCCACAGCTTCTTTACCTCCCCAGACCCCTGACATTGTGACAACCAATAAAATAAGCTAAGTCATAGCTCACTACATCCGGCCTCCACGCCTGTTATTCCGGTCCGCCTGAACCCCTAGCCCACATGCCTTTATTGACTTTTGTATTATAGAAATCTCACGTTGACATTTATTAAATAAAAGCACTGGCTGTCTTAAATATTTGTCTTCAGTTTTCATTTTTCATCTTTTTGCTGGTTTTTAGTTCTTACATTTACAGTTTCTTAAAAAACATTTGTTTGGACCTTTTATTGTTTATCTTATAACAGTACTGCAGTTGTGATTGTTGATTTCTCCATACTCCACTGCAGGTAAGCCTTGAGTTTAAACCAGTTTACAATACATGGAGCATAGACTACAATAAAGAAAGATTCTCACAACTGTTGTAGGTGGGCAATATGTCACCCATCCTTGCCATACCCATTGGACTTCCACAATATTTGTTTCTGAAATTAATGTAATAGTCTGACCTTTTTTTGTAATAAAATATTAACAAACATTGCCTTTGATTTGTGCTAAAATATTTTATATCTTGGTAGCTACAGGATAGCCTGTTTTTTTCAAAGCCCTTCCACCTTCTTGTAGCCGGGGAGGTAAGGAGGGTTAAGCCCAGCCATCCAAGGGCCTCATTCCGCAGACAACAAGAGTGGCCGTACACTTTGAGGCCTGCGCTGGGGAGGCTCCTTCCCAGGCCTTCTGGCATCTGGTCACCCTGCTGACCTGCAAGGGCTGATGCCCTCAGGTAACACATGGTGGAGGCGGCCTGCCACGGACCCGCAACCCCTCCACATCCCTCCTGCCAACATAACGGCAGAGTGGGGGTGGGGGTGGGCAGGCACCCATGGAGGGAGACAAAAGCTGGACTCAAAGGATGATTTTCAGTTGATTGCAGCGAGGTAGCTGCTCTGCTACTTATGAAACTCTGACCCAGAATCAAGTTGTCTATGAATGATTTAGCACCGGATGCCCCTCGAACTTGCGGTGCACTTAGGGCGATGGAGGTGGCCCCTTTCCGTCCACACTCCGGTCCCTAAGCGAATGGCTCTACATACTTGCCCAAGAGGCCAGCTATCCCAGGCCAATCGAGGCTCATCACAGTTTAGGGGGGATTCTGACTTAGAGGCGTTCAGTGACTTAGATTTGTTCAATCATAATCCCATAGATGGTAGCTTAGCCCCATTGGCTCCTCAGCCAAGCGCATACACCAAATGTCTGACCCTGTGGTTCCTTTTGTACTGAGTACTATATCAACAACACATCATCAGTAGGATAAAACTAACCTGTAACCCAGCACACATTCCCTATTAGTGGGTGAACAATCCAACGCGTGCTCTACAATGATAGGAAGAGCTGACATCGCAGAATCAAGAAGCGATGTCGCTATGAACTCTTCCCCGACACAAACCAATTATCCCTGTGGTAACTTTTCTGACACTTCCTGCTTGAAACCCAAAAAGGCAGAAGGATTGTGAGGCCCTGCTATCACGGTCTGCATTCATACTGAAAATCGAGATCGAACTAACTTTTACCATATTGCTCTACAGGAGGTTTCTGTCCTTCCTTAGCCCACTGTAGGGCACCTGTGTTATCGTTTGACAGGTGTACCGCCCCGTTAAACTCCTCCACCTGCCATTTTCCCCGGAGCGGGTTGCAGAAGCTTACCCCTCCGTTTCACCGGGTAAGTGAAAAAATTATGAGTAGTAGTATTTTACCGGCTGCCTGAGGGCCTCCCACTTATCGTACACCTCTTCCCATGTCTCTTGTAAGTGCCAGTGTCAAGCTTAACAGGGACCTCTTTCCCCGCTGATTCTGCAAAGCCTGTTCCCTTGGCTGTGGTTTCTCTAGAAAGCATGTAGGGACAGTGGGAATCTTTCATCCATTCATGCGCCTCACAAATTAGATGACGAGGCATACGTTATTCTTATACCACCACGTAGTGGCTCATTCTGGGTTATTATTGCTGCCCATCAGCGTCAAATCGGTCTTGCTTCCACCAACACAACATTTGTTCAGGAGTACAGATACACTTAAAGCTGTCCTCACAGGAACGGAAATCACATATAGGATCAAGATAGTACACCCTCTAGTACTACTCTAACAGAATAAATTGTCTACAAACTTTCCTGAGAAAATTAAGGTATAATTAGCAGAACAATAATACTCAATATGTAATATGTACTGATTATGTGAAAGCAATTACTTGAAATCTATCCTGAATTCAAACATATATGAATTATCATGATGTTCATTTGTATATCTAAATTCACACACAACTCTAATAATAATACTGAAGCTAGTGACTAAACATTGCTAATTCTAAAGCTATTGTTAAATTCTAAACATGTTAACTGGGACCAACTTTATAAGTAAGCGCTAAATGTGTTATCTATACTAGAATTAAATATCAACAAATAAACATTCCTAAAACAGTATACTAACAAAGATAAAATGTGTGGTGCAAGACAGTGTACATCTGAGTGTTGAGTTTAACAGCTAATGGTCCATGAAGATTTAGCACATTTTAAGAGTTTCCATTAAGTTAGTCAGGCAAACATCTGTGCCTGTCATTTCCAGTTTAAATGACAATTTAGGAACCAGATACTGCACAAGATGATTTCAACTTTTTGAATGGGCTTAAGTGGTAAATTGTCAAGTTTTTAGCCCTATTTATGAGACCTTCATTTATTTTGCTGATACTTGTTTGACCGGTGTGTGGATCAAAGTTCAATCCAAGATATCTCTCACTGTCACCTGGATGAATGTTCTCAATATCTTGTTTTTCAAATTGCCATGGTTTGCAGTTTTTCACCAGAATGTTGTCTTTATGTTTGACTTATGTAGAAACCATGTGTCTTTTTCACATTTCTTTTTAAACCTTTTAGATGGTTTTCAGATTAGTACTCATTCCTTCCCAGGTGTTGCTGAGTACCACTATATCATTGGCAAAGGTTAAGTCGGTCATTTGCTCAATAAGACCATCTGAGCCTGTGAAGCCCTTGCCGTTTTTCTGAAGATCACATAGGGATCCATGACAATGTTAAACAACAGTAGGAATACTGAATCACTTTGTTTTATTCCAGATTATATTGTCATTTCTGTGTATATTCATTATTTTTGCCCTTGAAAGATGTTGTTCAGTCTGTGTACAAGACTTTTATTACATCCATGATGTATGAAGAAACTCTATGCCTTTCGAGACGTAAGATCTGACCATGGCTGATAGAGTTAAAAGCTTTGGAGATGCCAATGAAAACCACTGCAAGTGAGTGTTTATTTTTAGGTCTCGCCTTTACCATTCCGCAGGAATGGGAAATGGGGAGAATTCAAGTCGGCAAAATCCTCTTCAAACCAAGGGCTTTCAGCCCCACGTTTTTCTTGCAGTTCACGTGAATCACTGAGCAAACATGGACGCATTCACGGCCAGGGCTTCTCCTCCCCTAGCAGCACTCCTCCCACACCAGCAACTCCCCCCTCCCACACCAGCACCTTCCCCCTCCCACACCAGCACCTTCCCTCTCTCTCCCCGCAAACACAGCCTTGCCGTAGCAGCACTCCTCCCACACCAGCAACTCCCCCCTCCCACACCAGCACCTCCCCTCTCTCTCCCCGCAAACACAGCCTTGCCCTAGCAGCACTCCTCTCACACCAGCACCTCCCCCCTCCCACATCAGCACCTCCCCTCTCTCTCCCCGCAAACACAGCCTTGCCCTAGCAGCACTCCTCCCACACCAGCACCTCCCCTCTCTCTCCCCGCAAACACAGCCTTGTTAAATCTAACAGCCCATGTTTCTTTGCAAATATGCCACCTACAGCTCCACAGAGGGGGAAAACACGTTACTACTCACACTTATACCATCCGGTCATCTTCTCTCACTGACTTCCAGTGTTCCACCACAAAATCTTTGCACATAATATGTGGCGAGAGGTGGGCGTGATGCTATGCGAATGGCTTTAAAAGCAATGCTCAGGTTTTTGATTCTTCTTTGTTTCTAACAAGCCTGCAATGGGTTGCCGTAAAAACCATTTTAGCAGGACAGCACACGCTCATTCACGTACAAGCAGTTCTGTGGTCGATCACTCTCGTACTGTCCAGTGAGTTGAAAATACGTGCTTTCTAAACAAACTTGCTGCGAGGCTGCAGTCGGCAGGCTGAAACACTGGGGGCTTCGCAGGCAGGCACCCACGCGCGGTATTGTCTGCTTGCAAGTTTAGGGGTCAGTTCGGAAATTTCAGGATTAGTAAATTTAATATCCTGTCAAAATTCGCATGATAATGAATGGCGGCGGGCCTCGCCGACTGAGCTGGCAAGGACCACCGCCATGCTGCAGCCTGAGAGATAGCGCGGTTAATTTACACAGCCTTGCCCTAGCAGCACTCCTCCCACACCAGCACCTCCCCCTCCCACACCAGCACCTCCCCTCTCTCTCCCCGCAAACACAGCCTTGTTAAATCTAACAGCCCATGTTTCTTTGCAAATATGCCACCTACAGCTCCACAGAGGGGGAAAACACGTTACTACTCACACTTGTACCATCCGGTCATCTTCTCTCACTGACTTCCAGTGTTCCACCACAAAATCTTTGCACATAATATGTGGCGAGAGGTGGGCGTGATGCTATGCGAATGGCTTTAAAAGCAATGCTCAGGTTTTTGATTCTTGTTTGTTTCTAACAAGCCTGCAATGGGTTGACTTAAAGACCATTTTATTTCCGTGCGTGCTTATTTATGTATGTGTTTTATATTTACTTTCCATAATTGACCTTTGTGTAGGGTGTTCTAGAATGTTCCAAGCCTGCTGACTCAGTCTTTGCAGCAGGACAGCACACGCTCATTCACGTACAAGCAGTTCTGTGGTCGATCACTCTCGTACTGTCCAGTGAGTTGAAAATACGTGCTTTCTAAACAAACTTGCTGCGAGGCTGCAGTCGGCAGGCTGAAACACTGGGGGCTTCGCAGGCAGGCACCCACGCGCGGTATTGTCTGCTTGCGAGTTTAGGGGTCAGTTCGGAAATTTCAGGATTAGTAAATTCAATATCCTGTCAAAATTCGCATGATAATGAATGGCGGCGGGCCTCGCCGACTGAGCTGGCAAGGACCGCCGCGATGCTGCAGCCTGAGAGATAGCGCGGTTAATTTATGAACACGGAATTATGCTGTGCTGGCGTGAGAAGAGCTGGTCACATGAGATCAGCGTCGCCGTGAGGCTGCGTGCATTTGTGTGTGCGTGAGACTATAAACAGATATGTGGGTACTGGGAGGGGGTTGTGTGCAGGGTGTTGCTGGTGTGTGGAATTGATTCTTAGAACTGTGCTTACAGTTTTAACTTGATTTTGCTACAAAAAACATTTTTACAGCTAGCAAATCAAAAACAAAATGAGGTATTGCTGCAGAACTTGGTGGTTGGTGTGATACAGGAAGCCAATGAGTCTCACCTTTAAAAGACCCGGTCGTCGACTTTGCCAATGATTGTTTCCCTTGACATTATGAAAAAGAATAATTACAAAATGGCTGTCACTGCATCACAAAGCTGTGTGTGCGCCATTTTGGCCGTTCTAAAAAAAAATCATTTACCATCCAAGATGGCAGGCAGCCATTTTAGAATAGTAAATTTAAAAACAAGTATGCATGATGTTATGCAAAGCAACAGAAGCAAGCACTCCGGTAGCAGTGTGCTATCCCTGGACCTTTGCAGCAATAATAATAAAAATTAAGCAAGTGTGGGAAGCGGACATGCGGGGATCACGACGAGTGGCGAAGCAAGTGACCCAGTAATAGTCTTTCAGACACGCAATGCCACTATCACCCACGCAAGCCCACTATCACCCACGCAACGCCACTCACCCAAGCAACACCACTCACACACGCAACACAACTCACCCACGCAACCCCACTCACACGCAACCCCACTCATCCACGCAACGCCACTCATCCACGCAATGCCACTCATCCACGCAACGCCACTCACACATGCAACGCCACTCACACATGCAACGCCACTCACACATGCAACGCCACTCACACATGCAACGCCACTCACCAACGCAACACCACTCACACATGCAACGCCACTCAACCACGCAACGCCACTCACTCACGCAAATCCACTCACAACCACGCAGTGGCACTTTTACCCACACAGCACCACTTTCAGACACACAACGCCACTCACACCCACGCAAGCCCACTCTCACACACGCAACGCCACACTCACCCATGCAATGCCACTCACACACGCAAAGCAACTAACACACGCAACGCCACTCACCCACGCAAGCCCACTCTCACACACGCAACGCCACACTCACCCATGCAATGCCACTCACACACGCAACGCAACTCACACACACAACGCCACTCACCCACGCAACACCACTCACCCACGCAACGCCACTCACCCACGCAACAACACTCACACATGCAACGCCACTCACCCACGCAACGCCACTCACTCAAAGCCACTCACACCCACGCAGTGCCACTTTCACCCACACTGTGCAGTGCACAATAGGTCTTGCAGTAGGAAAGTTGGAGCTATTGGTTTTGTAAATGACAAAGCCCTTTATGTTTTTAAAATGAAAACTAAAATAAAAGGCATTGTTATTTGTAATTGTAATAGCTCCAACTTTCCTACTGCGAGACCTATTGGCAACGCCAGTGCTTGTTTGGTATCCCTTTTTATAATATTCGGAAGAACAGTCCGATTTTTTATTTATTTATTTTTTATTTTTGAAAACCTTTATTTCACGAGAGCACACAGCTATTCAGCCGAACATCCCGGAGGCAAGGCAGCATAGTAGACAGAGCATAATAGTGCAAGTCAGGTACAGCAGGAAATCACAGGTTTATTTTATAATTTTATAACAATAAGAAGAAACGCCAAACGGCGCCGAAGAGTGGCAATGGGAGGAGAATACAGCAAGGAATAGAAGGCCAGGAGGAGAAAGAAACCAGCAGTTCAGAAGTACAGAAGAGTGGAGGATGATAGGAGGGGGGGGGGGGGGGAAACAGGATCAATCAGGTATCGTAAACAGTCGGTGTCATAGGTCACAGTGTCAGGTGCTCATCCAATGAAACAGGCTCGGGCGGCAGACACACATCACCCCGGTAAGAGTTCCAAGCGCCCCACACCCTGTTCCATTTGTTAGGTTTACCCCTGGCAACATAGACAGTCTTCTTCCGGAGCATACACCAATCCATGTTGGCCTTCCACTGCACCACCAGGGGTGCCGTATTGGCCCCCCACCTTTGAGCGATGTCTCTCTTGGCCACCATATTGCCCAGGGTCACCCACTGGGTTTGGGCTGTGTTGTGATCTGTCGGCTCCCAAATGTTAAGGAGGCACCTACGGGCTTCCGCCGCTATCCCCACTCCCGACACTTCGCTCATGACCCTGTGAATCCTCCTCCAGTAGGACGCTATGGCCGGACATTCCCACAGGATGTGTAAGAAGGTAGCGAGGGCACCACAGCCTCGACGACAGAGGCCGTCGGGCGAGTAGCCCATGTGTATAAGGCGGGGGCCAGTAACGTATACCCTGTGCAGGATTTTGAATTGGACCAGACGAAGCCGAGATGAGATGGCAACCTCCTTAGGGGAGGACACTGCACTCTGCCAGTCCTCCTCGTCGATCTCCAGGCCATCCGCCACCCACTGGTCTCGTAACCCAAGGAGAAGGTCAGTGCGAACATTAATTAGTTTTTTGTAGGACAGCGAGATTGCGCTATCGGGCATATGGCCGTCCAGCACTCTGTCCTCCAGCGGTGAGCTTTCCGGGATGTCTTCCCCAGGGGTCATAACAGAAAGCAAGGCATGCCTCAGCTGGGCATATCGGAAGAACTCCGAGTCACCCAGCTGGTACTGAGTCTGTAGCTGGGGGAAGGTCTTGATAGCCCCTTTGGAAATCACATCCTCCACCCTAGTGATGCCAATAAGATCCCATTTGTCAAAGCCCTTGGTGTGCCATAGTCTGCCCAACATATCGGATTCATACAGAGGAGTGAAGCCGGTCAGTCTGCCCTGCCATCCCTGCACCTTGGTGATCGAACGCCAAATAGAGACTGCCGTCTTCGTGGGACCGGACATACGCCGATCCAGAGATCTGGAGTAAAGGGCTCGGTAATAATTACCACCACTCATAAGCCACCTGTCCATAGCGTAGCCGGGGCTATTCACCGGCCCATAAAACCCGTGATTGAGGGCCGCAAGCTGGGAGGCCCAATAATACCTACGAACATCCGGCAGTGCTATGCCCCCGTCGTACCACGGGAGCGTGAGCTTCGTGATCGCCACCCGAGGGCGGCCATCCCAAAGCAGGGCCGGCTGAAGACTCTCAACTTCCCGGAAGTATCGGGCCGGTACCGGGTCTTGGGTGTTTTGTAGGGCATACAGAAATCTGGGCAAGGACATCATTTTAAACAGGGCCGCTCGGCCAAGCAGGGAGAGCGGGAGCTTACGCCAACCCTCCACGTCGCGTCGAAGGCGCTGCAGTGGGGGGAGCAAGTTCTGGTCGTATCGAACCTTCGGGTTCCCAGAGATGTAGATCCCTAGGTACTTGAAGCCCTGTGTGGCCACCTGGATGTTGCAGCCTCTAGGGAGGCGCGGTGTGTCCCCTTTCAATACATATAGGGAGGACTTGGCCCAATTGATAATCAGGCCAGAGTATCTCCCAAAGTGTTTGAGCACGTCACAGGCAAACAGTCCGATTTTTGAGGCAACCTCTCACTTTCATGAAGCCTTTTTGTCTTGTCAGATTGACAAATGGAGTATGCCTTCTGTTCAAGATTTTTATAAATAGCGATACTGATTGTAATTGGTCTCCAGTTGCTTTTTTTGTTTAGTTCACTGATCGGTTCATTCTTTGGGATTAGTATTGAACGGTTTTTCTATTTACATTCTGGGACTCAGTTAACCAAGTCAATAATAGTTTGGGCAGCAGCTTTAGTTATTTATTGTGAACATTGTTAACATCATTTAAGCAGTGGTGGATGGTGACATTTGAAAGTGATGGGGCGTAAAATGCTGGTCATACTGCACCGTAGCGCGCCCGAACAACCTAAGGGGGATTCGGGGATGGGGGGGTGGTGGGAGGAGGGAGAGGTGCTCCTCCTATGAAAATTGTTCAAAAAGAGTGGAAAATGGTGCATTTTCAAGCAAATATGAGAAAGCAGGAAGGTTAATAAAGCAATTGTGAAAGTGCAGTTATTACATTAATGCAGTTTACAGGCAGCTCTTGGATGAGCGTTAATAGCTCACTGTTGTATGTTAGGATTTTAACTTACAAACTGCAAGTAACAAAACAGGTTAATGTGCCTGCCACTGTCGCAGTGTTCTTTGCACTGTGCCATAAATCAGGTGTAGCATTGCACCAGTAGGCAGACGGTGTCAGCTGCTGCTCACTATGCTATTCCCTCATGGATATGCGCACTGTAGGTGTCAGCACACCTGTGTCCACGTGATGTAAGCAAATGCTTCCTAGAAACGCCTTTTTGTTTAATGTCACCTGAAAAGGGCCACAGTGCCAGTGCAAACTGCCAGGGTATGTAATGTGATCATCAAACAACAAGAGCAGTGCATGCCCACAGACAACCAATCGTGCTTCAAGAACCATCTTTAGTTTGAGATGGACTTCTTGGCCTATACTTGCAAATCAATCATTACGTGGCAAAGATGAGGTGCACCTGTTATCCTGTCCATTATACCTTAATAGCAGTGTCAGTTCTTTATAAACCGATGTGTTGAAACCTATAGCCCTATCACATTTTTATGGGTATTGAGGTAATATGAATTTTTATGGTCAATTGTGTCCCCTATCGTAGACCCCAACGGCTCCATGTACGTGCTTCTAGTACATGTAAGTTCCCTCCACAACCAGCTATGAAGACGCAAATACATTTGCGTCCAACGTTAACATGTCCTCTTTCAGATCCACCATGAATGGGTCCGTTATTCAGTTCCTAAGTGTGCCGTGCCAACGTCTTTACATGGTGCACTTTCACGTTTTTCTGGCCCTGGCGAGTCTGGGCCTTGTTTTTTGCCATTCAAGCTTTTTCCTGCCTTCTGCCTCTGGAAGCTGCAGCCTGGACCTGCATCTGTATCCATGACCTTTCACTTACTCCCTGCGCGGCTAGCGGTGCCTGGCTCAGCCTGCCGGCCTGCCAAGACTGTATTCAGCCTTCAAGTTACCTGCTCCGCTCCTCGAAAAATACATTCCTGTCTAGTAGTTTAGGTAAACATCCTTCCCAGCTGCAGAGCAAAGGGCCCGGCCTTTCTGTCTCCATGCAAGTAATTCATAGCTTCCGTTACCATGGTAGGCCCATGGCCCCCTTGCTTTACACGTAGACACGCAGTCGCATATGCACGCATTAGCAGTCAGTATAGAATAGCCTCTGCCCGAGAGACCTTTCCTTCTAGATAATACAGTTCCTCAAACACAAGATATTAGATATGATTTGGGATTAGGTTGTTCTGACACTCCAGACTTCTGTCTCCACATGTAGGGCTAAATGTCAAGTCCTCTTCACCCTCCAGTTGCACGTCAATCATACGTCATGCTGCTGCGCGCGCATCTCTGCCACATGTTTTTGCTGACTCTGCAGGATCCTTCTAGGGATCCACCCTCTTATGACACCTTTATGTGACGTTTCTAGCACACACCTCCGTGTACGCCCTAGTGCACGCCTTCTGTTACGTACTTCTGTTCTTATCTCGTTTCTCTCAGCTGTTACGCCTTCTGCATTCAATACTACTGTATGCATTGACTATATATATGATTTCCTGTTAATAAATCATTGTACATGTCCATTGCAATTCCCACCCTGAACCCTCGTGGCAATGGGTCATGCTACCTGGTTCGAACCAATTCCTTTTTAAGGAATAAAACCTTCATAAACCTCAGATGCCACAGACTCTGCCTTTTCATTTTGACTGAGTTATTCTTATTGAACTTTACCGCATAAATTCCGTATAGGTAATTAAAATTTACCACATAATTGGCGCCCGAACAGGGACCCCTCCCCCACCCCACGCGCCGGCGGTGCGTTGCAGGCCCGGTCCCCTGCCACAGCGCTGACGGACAACTACGCGTACCCGCAGGATTTCCTGTATCTCCCTCAGGCCAAGGGAGGTGACTGAGGCTGCGATCGACACCCAGACGAGGCGGTGAGGAGTGCGGAGGATCCCGACCAGAGCCTAGCTGAGAGAGCAAAGTCCGAGGTATCCGGAGGCCCACCAGTTCCGAAGTTCCGAAGTGCTTACGTCACGAGTCGAGTCGAGTCCGGTCCAGTCCAGTATCGAGTTTCCGAGGCCTTCTGTTCCGTGCTTCCCGGTGAGTACCGTTGCTGGGGACGTATCTAGACGAGCGCATTAATTTGTGCCGGTCAAGACGGGTTTGGGTACGCAGACCCGGTCTGCACTGTTTAGCGGTGTATCTGTACTGTTTAGCAGTATATCCAGTATGCAACTAGTTAGTTTTATTCTAATCATTATTGTTCGTTCTGAAATGTTTTAGTATGTTTTAAATGTCGTGGTATGAGTGATTGTTCAATCTACATTATTGTGTTTACTGTATTAGTTGTGTCCAATTTCGAGTAAGTATCAAGTCCCGAGTAGCACGGCTGAAAAATGCCGCTGTTCTCCAAACTGAAACAGATCGGAACTAGAAAAGGGATTCTAGAAGAAGCAGTGCCTGTTCCACCTAGGGACACTCCAGGGCACTTTATGTACCACAAACATGGCCTGGATGCCATATTATATCTCGATTTGTGGGTAGACTATACCAAAGATTTAGTAGAGAGTCAGAGATGGCCCGCTACAGGGACATGGGATGCTGATTGCATCATGAGAGTAGAAGAAGCGTTATGGAAAAAGAAAGCCAGACAGTCACAGAAAGACGCCATTGAACTATGGCGTAAAGAATCGCACAGACGCACAGAGAAAGCACTCAGAAAAGCAGAAAAACATAGAGAGGATTCAGACAAAGCCCAAGAAAACGTATTAGTTGAGAAGGGGATACGAGTAAAAGCAGAACAAGTAGACCGACAACGAAACACTCTTATGAATGGTATGTATCCTCTGCTGGCCGAGGGTTTACCTAAGGCCACTCCGGAAATACCGAAGGATCTGCCCCCTCCACTGCTCCCGACTAAAGCACATCACAAGACCGCGAAAGACATATTCCTTTCTTCCTATTTAGACGACGTAGCTCCCGCATATGCAAATAGATGTGTCCATATACCACCCGCCGATGACGGCACCCCGCCTCGAAATAATAACCTACTTCCGCAACAACAGACTCCTCCTCCCGTTCCACCCCCTGCACCTGTTCTCCCAACTCTCCCTGCACCTATTCTTCCTATCCTTCATCCACAAAATCCTTTTGGACCTGGCACCTCGGGAGGTGCGACAGGAGGTTTTCAAACACCGCCACCAGCACACCGATTGACTTATAGGGATTTAGCGCAACAACGTACACCTCAATCAGCCAATTACGACATACTTCAAGAACCTCTCACAGACTGTAGATATGATCCAGTACCCGGTAAAGACGACAGAATGATGCTTGCATCAGTACGGTTACGACGAGTCGCAAACTTTTTATTGTTACTACCAGGAATGGTTGATCACCTAGACAGAATATATCATTTTGTTCAAACGGGGGAAGGTCCTGAAAGTATTGGCGAGGCTTACCAGAAAGTTGACACTCAAGGCAAGATATTACGGTTTTTCATAAACTGCCTAATAAGAGACCAAGACAGGCCTGGTGTAGACCAGGAAGAAATGAGAGCGCTTAATAAATGGGGTCAGAATATAGCAGACGGAAAACATGATAAACAGGGTTGTATAGATAACATGTACCGAAGGATCCGAAAAGCAGTATTAAAAATACACGAGAGAAGACGGCCAGAACCAGAAATAGATACAGATAAGAATGAATCCTCGGAGGAGGAGGAACAGCCAGAAACGACAACAGGACAATTACCAGTTAGAGAAATGATAGCATATGTAGGTAAGGGAAGACCTTTTAATAATTCAATGCGACCGGTACTCCCAGAAAGTAAAAGAATCTTTCAAGCTGCCATGTCAAATCCAAAGACCCCTGAACATCTATTTCAGGCTACCGATAGAATACTTCAAGAACGAATGGGGTACCATGTTCTCAATACCATGGATGAACAAGAATTGGCCAGGTCAGCAGTACAATGGGCTGACAATCCTGATAAATATAGTGATGATGGTTTAGCGCAGACCTTTTTAAACCTTTCCCCTGACGAACAGAAATTAGCTGGAATATATATGATTCACCATCTCATTACATTATTCAAAGGCCAACATTCTGATCCAGGTCCCTTACCTGATATTTTAATAGAACTACTCTCGCCACAATGGAGAGGTCTAGGTACCGACTTAATTAAAGTAATTCTAGAACATCGACACAGGTATAATACCTTTCTGAATACACAGTTTGTTCCAGCTCCACCCGTAGAAAGAAAAATGTATTACATAGACAGACAGAACCCCTTGCGAGAAGTACATCCAGCCCAGAATGATGATAATACCTTTAGACGCGTGTTTGTGTACACGCCCATAACTAAAATGGAACTATTAGAGATGAAGAAATTAGTGCCCAGTCACGATAAAGACCCTGCAGGTTTCCACCGTGAAATCAAAGACATGTTACTCATGGGGGATTATACCTATCCCGACATTATGAAAATATTGAAAGTGTTAATGCCTGCCGGTATTTACGAGAAACTAAAAGAAAAAGATTGGGAGGTGGGAGAACAAAAGATTGATTGGACTGCATTAGAAAATGAAGAAAATCTCCGAACCCCAGGAACCGGGCTTGGGGACAAATCTAAAGCATTACCAGGATTGCTAGTGCAAGTATTGCCACGTTTATTAGCTACTAAAAAGGAGGACTGGGATGCAATCTCAGCCTGTAAACAGAAACCCGATGAAGACACTAGTGATTTTTATTCCCGATTTGAGAAATGTTTTGGTATTAATAGTGGCCTGAAAGCAAGTAGCGAGTCATATCCACACCTTTTTGTAACGAAGTTAGTCGAGAATTCCCTGCCCCAAGTTAAAAATCGTGTACAGAAAGTCGAGAGCACATGGCAGGCAAATACGCCTTCACAAATGTTACAAATGTTACAGTACCACCAGAATAGAATTAGAGAAGAACAAGAACACGAACAGAGACGCATGAAAGACACGAAAATGAAAATGTTAGTTGCTCAGTCAGTTCCAGCTGACGGTCAGAAAAAGGGCACGACACAGTCTAATACTTCAGCAGCTCCTGTTAAAGGGACATGCAACTATTGTAAACAGCCAGGTCACTATATAAACGATTGTGCAGTTTTGAAACATAATATACTTACTGGAAAAACTAAAGAGAGACTGCGTCCTCCTAGACAGGACCAGGTCCAACAACAAGTACCACAGAATATCCAGCCTATGCAAGCCTCACAACAGACAGTACAGACAGTAGCGGTACCACAGCCCCAACCGATTGCCGCAACACAACATGCATCTCAGCAGATGTACCAGTATGCCCAGACTGATTATCCCGATTACCAGCGATACACATGAAACAGCCTAGAGAGGGAAGTTGGCTTGCCTCTTATTGAGGTTCCTGTAGATCAAGAGGGTCCTTATGTACACAGTCAAGTATTAGGGAAAGACAGAAAGTTTTTAATTGATACAGGGGCAAGCCGAACAACGATAAGTCATGACGAGGTCCCAGGGGCACCCCTCTCAGGCTCACAGAATGTTTCCCTTGGTTTTTCAGGCAAGCCTATTATTAATGAAGTATCACAACCACTTCCCCTTGCAGTTGGTCCATTAGTACGTACTACAGATTTATTGCTCACAAAATCATGTCCAGAAAACTTGCTAGGTATCAAGACTCTGAAAGCTCTAGGAGCTGTTATTTGCTGTTCTCCGGAAGGAGTACGATTGTTTTTGCGTGACTTTAAAGGTCACTATGTGTTGAGAGATATTGATCCCAGATTACAGAATGTACCTGCACATTTATGGGCGCAAGGCCCCACTGATGTAGGTTGTATGCACATTACACCGTATCGAGTCACACTCAAGCCAGGAGTTGTTTTACCACGAATTCGACAATACAAGTTACCCCCAGATGCTGTAGTGGCTTTACTGAAAATCATTGACGAGCTCATTGCACAAGGAGTGGTTGTAGAAACCAACTCGAATTTATGTAATTCTCCTATCATTCCAATTCTTAAACGTACTGATCCCAATGCACCACCAGTCTATCGATTAGTTAATGATTTGCGCGAATTGAATAAATGCATTGTACCGCAGTACCCTGTGGTCCCAGATATCTCATCTCTATTGACAGCTATTGATTCTGAGGCAACGTTCTTTACTGTAATTGATCTGAAGAACGCCTTCTTCAGTGTCCCAATTGATCCGGAAAGCCAATACCTTTTCGGATTCTGTTTAAATGGATGAAGCTTCAAATTTGCACGCGCACCTCAGGGATTCACAGAAAGCCCCAGCATCTATAGCCAAGCACTGAAAAGACAACTCGACAGTATTCACATGCCTGAAAACACTGCCCTACTCCAGTATGTCGACGATTTACTGATCACCGCCCGAAGTGAACCTGAATGTGAACTGGCTTCACTGACGGTTTTACATTTCCTGGCTGACAAGGGGCACAAGGTGTCCCCTTCGAAGCTGCAATTCTGTGTTCAGCAAGTGGTGTACCTTGGGCACTTGCTGTCCAAATGGGGGAGACAGCTAACGCCTGATCGCATCCAGTTAATTGCAAACATGTTACCACCCAGGACACAAAAGGAGGTGCGGGCTTTTATAGGCCTCACTTCTTACTGCAGACAATGGATCCCTCAATATGCATTTCTAGCAAAGCCACTCATTCAGTTAACAACTCAGGAGGCAGCGTCTTCGACTGTCCTCCCTTGGACTCAGGAACATACACAAGCTTTTGACGACTTAAAGAAAGCCTTATGTCAAGCACCAGTTTTAGCGACACCATGTTACAGCAAGCCTTTTACACTTTTTGTCACAGAACGTGAAGGTACTGCATTGTCGGTACTCACGCAGGATCAAGCAGGTTCACACAAACCGTGTGCTTACTTTTCTAGTACATTGGATCCAGTAGCCCAGGCTCTGCCTGCGTGCTTGAAATCAGTTGCACCAACAGCTCTAGCAATCAGACAAAGTGATTCAATAGTGTTAGGGCATCCATTGACAGTACAAGTTCCACACTCCGTGGAAGTTCTTTTAAATCGAACACAGACTCAACACTTGACTATAGCACGACTGACAGGTTATGAATTGACATTATTTCAGCCACACATAGAAATTAGACGTTGTAATACATTGAACCCTGCTACACTTTTGCCATTAACTGAAACAGACCCATTAGCACATGATTGCATTGAAGTCATTACTATCACGACGAAACCCAGACAAGACTTGACAGACACCGCATTACCAGATCCAGACCTGACGCTTTATGTGGATGGTTCATGCATGAGGACAAGTACAGGAGAATTAGTGGCCGCCTACGCAGTCACAACAGAAACTGAAGTCATAGAAACAAATTGTATTGACACCCTGTCAGCACAAGCAGCAGAGCTCATCGCTCTGACACAAGCCTGTATTCAAGCCAAGAACAAGAGAGTTAACATATACACAGATTCCCGTTATGCATTCGGAGTTGTACACGACTTCGGAGTACTCTGGCGAGAGAGAGGTTTTTTGACTTCTCACGGTGCCAAAATTCAACACGGTCCCCTCATTCAAACTCTGTTAGATGCAATACATCTGCCTACAGCAATATCCATCATGAAGTGCAAGGCACATACGAAGGTTACAGATACTATTTCCCAGGGTAATGACCTGGCAGACCGAACCGCAAAACATACAGATCAGAATCAGATTCACACCACTGACCTGACAAAGACAATAGTCGCGACACCGACACATTGCATGACAGTTAAGGATCCCGCCCTAGATGTAATTGACATACAGACACATGCTACCCCAGACGAAATCAAGAAATGGACTGAACTAGGAGGGATCCAGACAGAACAGGGATGGATGACGAAGGGAAAATCCACATGGTTTCTCCCCGACTCTATGGTTCAAGTGATCATTAATACAGTACACAGTCCAGCACATTTAGGAGAAAAAGCCATGTTAGACAGTATTCAACACCTCTGGTTCAATAAACACTTACGAGCAGCAGCCAAACAGAAAGTGCGTACTTGCAAGATTTGTTGTCAGTTCAACCCAGGTAAAGGCATTCCCGTAGAACAAGGTGGATTTCATCCACCCGATCACCCTTTTGAAGTCCTCCGGATGGATTATATCCAGATGGAACGTTGTCGAGGTTTCAAATATGTCCTCGTAGTTGTATGTGCACTATCCCGTTGGACAGAAGCATATTCAGTCCCAGATTACACTGCTCCGACCACTGCCAAGCAGCTGGTTCGTGAATTCTTCCCCAGATATGGTTTGCCCCGTATCGTATACTCAGACAACGGTCAGCCATTCTCGTCCGAGCTTATGAAGCAGGTATTACTCCTGCTAGGCTACCAATGGAAGTTCCACTGTGTCCGGCATCCCGAGGCAGCAGGTCTCGTGGAGCGTCATAATCAGACCCTAAAAATTCGCCTTGCTAAAATCTGTAGGGAGAAAGGTGTCGACTGGATCGTAGCTTTGCCAGTCGCCCTTTTTTACATGAGAATGGTCGCACACTCCAGAACAGGGCTATCCCCGTACGAGGTGGTCTTTGGTAGGCCACCAAATATGTGGGGGACGCCTTTGCCTAGAAAAATTACTGATGTCGATTGTAATATGTTGACAGATTACCTTGCCTCCTTGATGTCTGCACTACAATCATGTCGTTCACAGGTCGCTGCAGCCTTTCCCGACAACACCGAGGTGAAACCGCATGACGTTGTTCCAGGAGACATCGTCCTCGTAAGGAACTTCGACAGGAAAAGTCCGCTGGAGCCCCGTTGGCAGGCGCCGAAGTTGGTGCTTCTTACAACCAGGACCGCCGTGAAGGTGGAGGGCCGAAAGGGATGGCTCCACTCGAGTCACGTGAAGAGATTTCATGCATTGCCAGAGACTGACTCACCCTACCCCTCTAAGGACTGTCCAGATTCTAGTGACTCTAAACTTCCCCTGATAGAGAAAACTCCACAGCAGGAGTATAAAGAAAAACTGAGGTCTAGCAAGTCAGACAGTTTAATTGTTTAAGTCCTCCCCTAGGTGAATCGGTTAGACGTGTTTTCTGACATGTATCCCCTAGACCCCAACAGAGAGAGAGATAGACAGAAACAGCTCAAGAAACGTTAATATTGCAAATCTCTTCGCAGCCACTGCATTGTGACTTTACTGATTATGTTTTTTCTGAGCCTTATGATTATTGCTGCAAGTGTGCTTCTACATGTATATTACCCTATTTTCAAGCATGCACATTCTTCCTTCAACGTTACAGCTGAACACTCTTTCAGTGAACTGCCCCCACATGAATTGTCTTACAGACTTGCGCTGCGCAACAATACATTCATTAGTATGTTACACCATTCCCATCAGACCAGCAACGCTACAAATTGTTGGATATGTGGCCGACTCCCTCCCTATCAGAAATACAAAGGAGTTCTGCCTCTTTTTCCGTACCCGTTCACACACAATGGATTCTGTGGTGCATGGTTTAGTTTGATTAATTCCTTGAATTCAGATTCTGTAGTTTACCAGGGTAACTGTGTATGGGGAAACCTGAACACTGTTTTGCATAAAGTATGTTTCCCTGACAAGGAGGGTCTCCCCAAAAGGACAGGAACTGATCTAGAAAATGAAGTATATGGATTAGGTAACTTTACACTTAACCTCATGATTCTCAGTGTTGAATCCGAAACAGAACCAGTCTTGCCCGCCATGTCCGTACTTCCAGTCAAAGGTGAATTATGTGTCAGAAAGAATGGTTCAGTACACCTGGGTCATAGTAGATGTACTACTGTGATCGAATTCAGTGATAAGGGCAAGTCTACCTTCAAAGCTTCACGTCATTCCTACTTCATTTGTGGTCATACCGCATATATACGCTTACCTCTACACTGGGATGGCACCTGTTACATTGCATTCCTTCTGCCACCTGTTTTTCTAGCCCCTCCTGATTATCATAGGGACACTCATCTAGTACACAATAGACCGCAGAGAGATCTCCCGATTGTCGACTACACTGAAACGGCATGGGAGCAATACACAGATTTCAATAAGGGTTTCTTTCCCTACTTAGGTGCTGTCTTTAATAGTAAACTGATACGAAAATTAACTAGAACCCTTGAAGCTGTAGTGAATGAAACTACTTCCGCCCTGGGCAACTTAACAGAGGAGCAGTCTGCGATGCGGATTGTTGTTCTTCAAAATCGTCTCGTCCTTGACGTCATCCTGGCCGATAGGGGCGGAGCTTGTAGAGTCATCGGATCGAGTTGCTGTGTTTTCATTCCAGAAAACGCGCCATCAGTATATAAAGCCATTACCCGTCTTCATAAGATTGCAAGTCTGATACACCAGAATCCAGGCACCTGGACTTGGTCCGGTTGGTTCTGGACCACGTTGTCAGCCTGGGGATGGAAAGTCCTATCCTTCCTAGGTATAGCCCTTCTTATAGTATTCAGTTGTTGCCTATGTCTGCAATGTGGGCCAGCGATTTGCGGCTTGTGCGCCACATCATGTATTCCTCATTCAAGTTCACATTCAAAACGTCGTAAGAAGAAAGAAGAGCAAATGATGTTACATGAACAGATTGATAGATTAATGAGGATTGATATATCATGAAGGGTCCGTAGGGGACAAGGAGGGAATGAGGTAATATAAATTTTTATGGTCAATTGTGTCCCCTATCGTAGACCCCAACGGCTCCATGTACGTGCTTCTAGTACATGTAAGTTCCCTCCACAACCAGCTATGAAGACGCAAATACATTTGCGTCCAACGTTAACATGTCCTCTTTCAGATCCACCATGAATGGGTCCGTTATTCAGTTCCTAAGTGTGCCGTGCCAACGTCTTTACATGGTGCACTTTCACGTTTTTCTGGCCCTGGCGAGTCTGGGCCTTGTTTTTTGCCATTCAAGCTTTTTCCTGCCTTCTGCCTCTGGAAGCTGCAGCCTGGACCTGCATCTGTATCCATGACCTTTCACTTACTCCCTGCGCGGCTAGCGGTGCCTGGCTCAGCCTGCCGGCCTGCCAAGACTGTATTCAGCCTTCAAGTTATCTGCTCTGCTCCTCGAAAAATACATTCCTGTCTAGTAGTTTAGGTAAACATCCTTCCCAGCTGCAGAGCAAAGGGCCCGGCCTTTCTGTCTCCATGCAAGTAATTCATAGCTTCCGTTAACATGGTAGGCCCATGGCCCCCTTGCTTTACACGTAGACACGCAGTCGCATATGCACGCATTAGCAGTCAGTATAGAATAGCCTCTGCCCGAGAGACCTTTCCTTCTAGATAATACAGTCCCTCAAACACAAGATATTAGATATGATTTGGGATTAGGTTGTTCTGACACTCCAGACTTCTGTCTCCACATGTAGGGCTAAATGTCAAGTCCCCTTCACCCTCCAGTTGCACGTCAATCATACGTCATGCTGCTGCGCGCGCATCTCTGCCACATGTTTTTGCTGACTCTGCAGGATCCTTCTAGGGATCCACCCACTTATGCCACCTTTATGTGACGTTTCTAGCACACACCTCCGTGTACGCCCTAGTGCACGCCTTCTGTTACGTACTTCTGTTCTTATCTCGTTTCTCTCAGCTGTTACGCCTTCTGCATTCAATACTACTGTATGCATTGACTATATATATGATTTCCTGTTAATAAATCATTGTACATGTCCATTGCAATTCCCACCCTGAACCCTCGTGGCGATGGGTCATGCTACCTGGTTCGAACCAATTCCTTTTTAAGGAATAAAACCTTCATAAACCTCAGATGCCACGGACTCTGCCTTTTCATTTTGACTGAGTTATTCTTATTGAACTTTACCGCATAAATTCCGTATAGGTAATTCAAATTTACCACAGTATTGTGGTCGGTTATTATTATTTTGACTGTTTTATCAGTTGTGTGGTTTTAAGAGCATTGTTAGCCGCCTGCCACATATTGTCTTTTCTCTGCTCTGCACTGTAATTTACATGTTAGTCCAGGCGGGGTGTATAGCTGTCGCAGATTGAAATGAAAAGCTTCTTCATCTTTGCTGTGTCTCCCCAGCTCGGGTAAAACCAGTCGCAATATGCCTTGTGGCTTCGGGGCAGGCATGTGATGAACTTTGTTGTTTTTTCAGGGATCCATAAATCTCCTGCGACTGCTGGGGACACCACTGTGGTGAGATCAGGGGCATCTTAAGGAGGATTCTGGGAGCACTGGGGCAAACGTATTTTTGGGGCTCAGGTTTGGACATCAGAGCTTCACTGCAATACGTGTTAGACAAGTGCCCTGTAAGTGCATAACTTAGCCAGACCTGATCTCAGCCGCCAATCCTGTGGGGCTGATTAACATCATGGGTGTACTGAGGGGTGAGGTAGGTTTACTAAAACTGCTTTATGTACATCTTTAGACGAGTGAAACATGAGGCGGATCTCTTGACTATCAAGGACTGAACTGCACCCAAAAATGCAAAGTTCAGGAAACTATTGAAATGCGGAACTCACCAGGCTAGCATCCTCTAGGAACCACCTAGGAGCAAAGGTTGAGCTGAAAAACAGGGTTAATCACCCGCCCCAGTTAGATGCTAATTTCCCCTTTCAACAATAAAATGGTGCCAAGCATCTGCAGTCTCCATGAAAACACCAAAACATCAAACAAACAAGCATTTACAATGCAATAGGGCTCGCAGCATTAAAGTTTGAGTTATTGGCATTGTGTATGACAATGCGTTGCATAAATTTTCCGAAAACTCTGAATTGGTGTATAAAGATGATTTGCAAACTGTCATATGTTGCTCAATAATAAGGAGAGTTGGGAATAATTATGCTATGCTATCTTTTGCTATCCTGTGCTTTTTTATTATGCTGTGCTGTGTTTTGTTATGCTATGCTGGTGAGGGTGTGTGAGGGTGAGTGAGGGTGTGTGAGGGTGAGAGAGGGTGTGGGGGCGTGAGGGTGAGGGGGTGTGAGGGGGTGAGGGGGTGTGAGGGTGTGAGGGTGTGGGGGTGTGAGGGTGAGGGGGTGTGAGGGTGTGGGGGGGGTGAGGGCGTGGGGGGTTAGGGGGTGTGTGAGGGTGAGGGGGGGTGAGGGTGTGAGGGTGAGGGCATGTGAGGGTGTAAGGGTGAGTGAGGGTGTGTAAGTTTGAGAGGGTGTGAGGGGATTGTGAGGGTGAGGGGGTTTGAGGGTGAGGGTGTTTGAGGGTGAGGAGTTGTGAGGGTGAAGAGTGAAGCATTGTGCAGCGTGCACATAGTAAGTGTGTGTGCAGGCAGTGTATGTGTTTGGAAATAGCACTGCACTTTTAGTAAATTTTGAACAATTTACGCTAGAAAATTATTTTATTCTGTTAAAATTGCAGATTATTCAGCAAATGGTCGATTATGTGGCAAATGCAGCAAGTCTTTGATTATGCGAAAATTGCAGCAGACACAATCGTATCTTTTCATTGGGCCTGGCTATTACTAATGTGCTCCATTTACAAAAATAGTTTTTTTCTCAAGCCCAAGCCCTCTTCTCAATTGATATTTTGAGTGAAAGTAAAGGTCAAATGGCGTGTGCTGTCACTTCCTCTACCCCTCACATTTTGGTGAATTAACGTCTCTGTTACGCACCCCCTCCCCCAAGTATTATTTGCTTTGAAGTGTCTGCAGCGAATGCTCAAGTCTCAGTGACGGAGGTCGCTGGGGTAGTTGAGGTGTGCGGTTGCTGGAGTGGTGGTGCCTATTTTTTGTCTGTTGCACTGTCCCTGGGTGAGATTGGGGCGGAGCATGTCAAATTGTTTTGGTGAATGGGAGGAGGAAGAACCTGTAGTGATCAGCACAAATTGTTGGATAGGGTAATGAGGAGAGGGTGTGGCCTAATGGCCAGAGCTGCCGACTTTGGAGCTGGGGAGCTACGTTCCTAGCATCCTGTGATTCTGGGCCAATCACTTAACTCCCCGATCATACGAACAATGAATGTGTCTTAGTATAACATAACTGGTGCGCATGCAAAACACTCCAATACCCTTGGGTCGAATTCGCGCTAAATAAATCTGCAATAAGAAAACTAAATGAGGACTCTGCTGTTTGGAGCTGTGCTGTTAGTGTTTTGGGGCGGCAGCTGCCTTTCTGGTTCTGTATAAACAGGGACATTACTGATGATTGCGGCGCAGTTCGAGACACCAGACAAGCGGGAGGAGAGTCACCTTTTGCTGTTTGCTATTTATTTGGCGTTTGCGGCTCAAATGATAATGGGGAAAGGTGGAGATAAATGGATTGTTGGTCGGATTACCGGAGCAGGAAGGGACGCTGCATGCAGACGACATCTCCGTATATATTATCCGCCGGCAGCAGAAAGCGGCCCGGGTTTAAACGATAGGATTTGAATATTACGGGGATGTCAACCAAATAAGGCTTAGGCGAGGTCTGAATTGTTCTTTCTTAATCTGGGGGAGAAGAGTCCAAGAAAGTTGGCATTTAAAAAAAAAACTATTTTGATTGTTAGTTATTTTGTCTTGCACGGAAGTTAAGACGTAAGCAAAAACGAAACCGTGTGCAAAAACGAAACTTGCCGTGGGGCGGGACTTCTGTCTTCGGAAGCCCGCGCCCACGGAGTGGCTGGCCAGAAAAGCAGTGCTGGTGACGCGGGGCTCCCATGCCAGAGGGAGAGCCCCGCGGAGGATGCATTAGTCCGGAGTGGCGGTAAGTGGGGCTCTGGTGGTGGTGCGCTGGTGTGTGTGTGTGTGGGTATGTGTGCGACGGCGGGGGTGTCTCTATGCGTTGGTGCGTGTGCTTGTGTGTAGGTGCGCTCGTGTGTGTGTGCATGCGTGCAGGGGGAGGTGTGGCTGTGTGGTACAGCTTTCCAGGAGAGGAGACAGGAGCTGGGCACAGCAAGCGCGTTCACGTACGCGTGGCCCGCTCAATTCCGACTCTGAAAGAAGCGCGCGGGTAGCTCCTGTCCCCTTTGCTGGAAAGCAGACTCGCTGACAATAGGGTCACTGGCGAGACTGCGCTTCGCGCGGTTAACGCCACGAGCCCTAAAAAGCAACATGCGATGCAATACAAAAGTCCACATGAAATAAGTAAATTCAATTTAATACTAGTAAAAACCTTGGCATACAAGAATGTAAATATATTTTCTGAGGATAAAACATTTTTATCAATTAGGGAACCTAGGACCTTAGCAACCTTAGCAACCAGACCAGTCCTCCCCTCCTGAGGCTCCTATATGGGCACACCGTGCAGTGTCTCCATGGCTACATTGTCTACCACAATCCGGTATTAGATTTACTATGAGGATACACGGTGCAGCACACAGTGCAATGACTCCCTGGGTACACCTTGCTGTATTTACTCTGTGAGAATCCATCTTCAGTTGGGGCTAAGCGTAAAATGTTTTAGGCATAAGTACAAAGTGGAAGGCATGTAAAAAAAAAAGTATTTCTGGAAGGACGTAAAAAAAAAGTATCTCTTAAACCAGCAGCTTTGTGCACTGTTTCTGTTATTTCCATGCTCAATTTATGTGTGTTGTTGGCACAAGCCCGGACGCTGAATCCCACCCTGAAAGGAATTAGCATTCCAATGCACCTTAGATGGGCAAGCTTTCAATGTGAAACTCCATCAGATGCAGGGGAGCATAGGCATGCCCACCTCCCTGCTGCTTATGTAATTACTATGCGCCCAGGGGGTCTCGCGCGGGGATGGGGTGCCGCGGGAGTTTGAAAATAAAGAAAGAAGCTTAAACTTACCTGACCGGGTCCGCCGCCTCTGCTGTCTGCTTCTGGGCCGGGGTCCGCATTTGGCACCTTCACCGTCGTCTTCTGCTAAGTGACTACTGGCTGGCAAGCCCTCTCAGGATTTCAGTCAATCCAGACGCTACTCCAGAGTCCAGCAGCGCCAGGATTGGCCTGGAGCAGGGTCACTCCCTGCCCATTAAGAGACCGGGGGCTGCGAATGAAGCAACTTTCACTGTCCTAAGGGGAAGGCTTAGTGCGCATGTTCGGGCTGGTCTTAAAGATGACCAGCCCAGAAACAATCATGCGCTCTATTGCGCTGTCACTCCCCCTGAGTGTTGCCGCAGCCCCATCCCCTTTAGCGTCCCTCGTTCTACTTCTGACGCTAATTCCATTCCAAACAGGAGTCCTGATTGCTGGAATTAGCTCCAGAAGTAGAACGAATTCTAAATGGGGCCGTGGGCCCGTGGCATTGGTGAGGCAATACCCGAACGCCCCCAATGGACGCACCACCACTACATTTAAGCCAATATTGTCAGGACCCACTGCTTTATTTAAGTTAATTTCTTCGAAAACTGTAATTATGCCAAGCAGTGTAATTTCTTTGCATAATCTTTCAACATCTCATTCTTCCGGTATCCTATCAATGGGGATGAATTTTGTTTTTTTACTTGTTCTCTTTTTATCTATAATATCTTTGTAGTATTGGAAGATATCATCTGCACTGATTTGATTTGGCAAGTAGCATCTTTGCACCATCAGTGATTATCCTGACAATTTTATTTTTGTCTTTCTTAAACATTGCCTGGTATTCCTTGTAGCTGCTCTTTGCTTTTGCATATCTTTTCTTATACGTTCCATTGAGCCTTCCATTTTTCTTGTCTTTGGTATGTTGTTTTGGACTGGGTCATTCTGATACTCCTCTTGAGCAGTATTCATAGTCTCATTACTGGTTTCACTTGGAAGTTCATTGTGATTGACTGGCATAGGGCTTATATCGTTTGTGTTTCTCTGAAGTATAAGTCACAATTTCATCCATCAGGTCCATAGCAGCATCGTGATAGTTTGGATTTTGGGAGTATTTCTGTCATTCAATTCATCAAAGTTTGTGGTTTTTGGCGCACGCTTTCTGTTGATAAAGTCTTTCCACTGATATTTCAGGTTCATCGTTGGAGTCACTTTCAATGTTGTTGTATACTTGCAGAACATCCTTTGCCATTTTTTTTACTTTTATCTCTTCTATTCCTTCTTTTTTCTGTAATTTGTTTCCTGTTTTTATTGTCAAAATGCAGAACCATGAGCACATTTATATTTCTTTTGTTTTCATATACTTTTTTCCAATTCAGCTAGCAGCAGTAGTTCTTCTTGCAACAACAATTTGGATGGTTTGCTGCTTGCTAGAGCTGCGAGTTTACCATAATTTTGTACTTTTGGATGCGCAGGCCGAGCATGTTGTGACATTCCAATTTTTGTTCCAAAACTGAGGTGACAGTAGCTACAGAGAAATTGTAGCTCTCCTTTTTAGGGCTCGGCCTACGTCACCACTTCGTCAGAAGTGGGGCGGAGCTCCGAGCCGTATTGTTAAAGGGGATCCTGGATCGTGCTGGAAAAATTCCTCAGTGCGCGAGTTTTGTTAGTAGTTTGTTTTACCATCTGCATGGTAATTGGTCCTTGCGGTGCCGTCTTTCTAGTAGCCTTATCTCAATAGGCCATGTGTAATTTTTGTTTGGCAGTTCCTGCATTTTCTGTGCGGGTTCGCGCACGGCATTCCATTAATTTTAATTAGGAGCTGTCATGGTGCCCTTCTAATGCCATCCAGATGGTCGGAGCGCGTTCACCATTCTGCATTGCATGTATCGGGCACGCATTCGTCTGCAGCGTGTAATGTGTTTTTGTTAGGCGCGCCCAGGCCCGTGCAGAATGGACACTACATCTACGAGAGAACAGAGGAGGGCCTGAGGAGAGGAAAGCAGGTACGAGGCCCAGTGTAACTGGGCACAGCCTTTTAAATCATTAAAATAAAAGTATAATGCATGACCGGTCTGGCTTATGTCAGTGATAAGTAAAAAAAAAACATGCGCTTCTGCACACTCGCCTCTGAGACTTCAACCCAGTGGAGCTGTCCGAGATCCCCTTCTCTTAGGCTTCATTGATAGCAGGGCAGACCCTGTGACCTTTAACCCCTATCACTCCTCCCACAAGTACCTCCTCCTAAGGGGCAGCCTCTCCTGCTGAGTCTGCGTGGGGCTAGTCCAAACACCAGCCCGAGAACACCGGCTGCCACAACCGTCAGACGTACAGCCAGCACTCCAGTAAAGGGCAATCCGCACCCCAGGCGGGCTGCAAGAGCCGGGACTGAGCCAGCCATCACCCCAAGCCAGAGGACCAGACCAGTGACGTCACCAGGGGCATGCAAAGCCACAAACTCAGCACCAGGAGCACGTCCACCCGCCAATCCACCCCCCAGGGCAAGCACAGACACACCACGGGTGCACACTCAAAAGTCATGCACTAGGACCAGGAACGTGACGTACCATGGCCCGGACCATGGTCAGTCAAATAACCAGCATGAGCGAGTGCCAGGGCCACACTGAAGCGAGCCGGAGGAGTCACTAGCCCCTCCCACTCCTACAGCCAGGCCATCCCCGGAACCGCGTGTGTAGTTCAAATATCTGTAAAGTGGAGACTATGGGCAGGGTCACCGTCTCACCCACTGTCCGGATGTGACGAATGCCTCGGGCCTGCCGGAGACTCTGCAGGGTAATCTAGGGAGAAGTCAGACAACCACAGCAACAGGCGTTGCGATCATTCATTTAAGACTGACTGGCATCATAAGAGATGCAATGTTTTTTTTTTTATATCTAAAACATCAGCTCCAGCATATATTTCAGATGCAAAATCAGTTCGAAGTCACCTGACATCCTGTTAAATGCCAACAAGGCCCGCAGTGGGACTTTTGCGGTTCGGCTAGAAGTGCAAACCTTAACCATCCGATCACATCACAGCGCTTTGTAAGTCAGCGGCGGGGAGCGCGCTCTTCGCGGAGCTGTAGTTCAAAGTTCATGGGCAGGGTACTGAGTTCCCAAGAATGGAAGCTTCTCTTCTTAAGATCATTACACTTGGCATTTTTATGCGTTTTACTGGGGAAAAACCTGGGCACTATATTTTCAAATCCAACCGTGACCATGAGGCGGTTGAACCACTTTATCACATTAATACCAACTCTGCAATATTGTCACAACGGAGTTAATAGGAGTAAATATACACCTACTTTAACAATTCTTTAGAGCCAATATCATGATCACAATGCACATGCTGGTTGATATTTAGTCAGTGCTAACGTGGCCTTCAAGTAAACGCCAGATGTGCGTGAAGAAGAGACAACATTGTTGGATGTAAAAAACATAAACAGCAAGGGTGCATGGATTGCACACACGCAGAGGCTCTGTTGCAGACTTTCATGTAATATTGCCGAGCAAGGCAATGGGAAACATGAATAATGTTGAATTTTATTGAATATGTATGCAAGCGATTCTCAGTCATCATGAACCAAAGCAAACTTGCACAGTCTGAATTCATTGGTGCACCAGGGGATCACAGGTCATCAGTGATAATAGTTCATGGCACTGAGAGCTGTCTGGGAAGGCGGCCAGCAGCCTTGCATTGATGTCTCTGGTGGCGCCTTGTGTTCTGACGCTCTTAAAAGGGTCATTTAATCCTGTCTTGCAAGGCCAGTAGGCAGTCGCCTAGACACAGCATCATTGGATGGGACAGATAGGGCCAGGTCTGGTCTGACCTGTAGTTGACCTGCTAAGCAGGACGAGATCTTCAGGATAGGCGGGAGGACGATGGACTTACTAAACTACGGTGTCCTTACTGGGACAGAAAAGATATGTGTAGTCTCCAAAGTGCCAGGAATTTCCAATCTGATTCCACAGCCAACCACAAAGGCATGTGGCTCTGTGCCTGGAATATTTGTATCGATTGGACAGAAATGTGCACACTGCCTCCCATGGTTCATTCCGCTCTCTGACAGTGAGTGCAGAGTGACAGTGAGTGCAGAGTGACAGTGAGTGCAGATTGACAGCAAGTGACAGTGAGTGCAGAGTGACAGTGAGTGCAGATTGACAGCAAGTGACATTGAGTGCAGAGTGAGTGCAGAGTGACAGTGAGTGCAGAGTGACAGTGAGTGCAGAGTGACAGTGAGTGCAGAGTGACAGTAGAGTGCAGAGTGACAGTAGAGTGCAGAGTGACAGCAGAGTGCAGAGTGACAGCAGAGTGCAGAGTGAGTGCAGAGTGAGACTGATTGTAGAGTGACAGTGATTGCAGAGTGACAGTGATTGCAGAGTGACAGTGATTGCAGAGTGACAGTGATTGCAGAGTGACAGTGATTGCAGAGTGACAGCAGAGTGCAGAGTGACAGCAGAGTGCAGAGTGACAGCAGAGTGACAGCAGAGTGCAGAGTGACAGCAGAGTGCAGAGTGACAGCAGAGTGCAGAGTGAGTGCAGAGTGACAGTGAGTGCAGAGCGAGTGCAGAGCGAGTGCAGAGTGACAGGGCGTGCAGAGCGAGTGTAGAGTGACAGTGAGTGCAGAGTGACAGTGAGTGCAGAGTGACAGTGAGTGCAGAGTGAGTGCAGAGTGACAGTGAGTGCAGAGTGACAGTGAGTGCAGAGTGAGTGCAGAGTGAAAGTGAGTGCAGAGTGAGTGCAGAGTGACAGTGAGTGCAGAGTGACAGTGAGTGCAGAGCGAGTGCAGAGTGACAGTGAGTGCAGAGCGAGTGCAGAGCGAGTGCAGAGTGACAGTGAGTGCAGAGCGAGTGCAGTGACAGTGAGTGCAGAGTGAGTGTAGAGTGACAGTGAGTGCAGAGTGACAGTGAGTGCAGAGTGACAGTGAGTGCAGAGTGACAGTGAGTGCAGAGTGACAGTAGAGTGACAGTAGAGTGCAGAGTGACAGCAGAGTGCAGAGTGACAGCAGAGTGCAGAGTGAGTGCAGAGTGACAGTGGTTGCAGAGTGACAGTGGTTGCAGAGTGACAGTGGTTGCAGAGTGACAGTGGTTGCAGAGTGACAGTGGTTGCAGAGTGACAGTGAGTGCAGAGTGACAGTGAGTGCAGAGTGACACTGATTGCAGAGTGACAGTAGAGTGCAGAGTGACAGTAGAGTGCAGAGTGACAGTAGAGTGCAGAGTGACAGTAGAGTGCAGAGTGACAGTAGAGTGCAGAGTGACAGTGAGTGCAGAGTGACAGTGAGTGCAGAGTGACAGTGAGTGCAGAGTGACAGTGAGTGCAGAGTGACAGTGAGTGCAGAGTGAGTGTAGAGTGGCAGTGAGTGCAGAGTGACAGTGAGTGCAGAGTGAGTGTAGAGTGGCAGTGAGTGCAGAGTGACTGCAGAGACAGTGTGTAAGGGTGCAGGGTGCACATTGTGTGAGTGTGCAGAATGAGTGTGCAGGATAAACAGTGTGTGACTATGCAGGGTGACATTGGGAGTGTGCGGGTGAGCAGTGTGTGAATGTGTAGGGGCAGTGTGTGAGTGTGCAGAAAACACCACACACGCATACACCACACACACATACCACACACACACCATACACACATAACGCACACACAAACCACACACCTCAGTCTCTCAACACCACACACTCGTCACCACTCAACACAACACACTGACCACCACACTCACTCCCCAGGCTCACCCCCACAGACTCACCACCACACACTCACCAGTACACAGAAAACAACACACACAACAACACACCCCCAGCCGTCAATGAATGCTTTCACCATGCACAAACACCAACAACCATCAGCCATCTGTGCACGCTTTTACCAAGCACACACCCACCAGCCGTCAGTGCACCCTTCCACCAGGCACACACACCACCAGCCATCAGTGCCCGCATCAATTGTTAACGCATCCACAATTAACTATTGTAGCAATCGCAGTATGGGAAACTTTACTTTTAAACATATTCATCTAAAGCACAGCATGCCACCATTGCTAAAATTACAATCCAACCCACATAATTCCACTACATACCACATGCACACACTCCATAACACATGGCGAAAAGACATTGCCATTTACAATGCCATTACCTCAAACTCAAATAAATCCGAGCCCGATTGCATTTCTAATGCTTGTTTTGTTCTGCCTTTGCATTTTGTATAGTGGCACGCAATGTTGTGAAATTCGGCTTCCTTGTCAAATTTTGAACACTATGTTTTCAGGTAGAATCCTCTATGTTTATTGGAGTCCTGCTTTCTAAGCTCTTTGAAAGATCCCATTATGTTTCTACATAAATCAGAGTTGTTTTTATCATTGGGATATTTCCAGTAAATTACTTTTAGTGAAATCACTTTTTTTATTGTTGAGTCTATCATTGACCTCATAAACATCTGGTAAATTCTCGAGTCTTGATGCAACAGTGTTACTCTTGGCTGAAGAGGCCACAAATTCAATACTTTCACTGAGGATTATCATTACCCCTCTTCCGTTAGTATGGAGGGTGAACAGGGTGACACAGGATGATTTGATGTGTTGTTTTTTATAATTTTGTTAGAATTGGGTATTAAATTGACAAAATCGGTAAGGAGGGTAATGATTTGTGGAAAAGACAGCACCATCTTGTGCCATCGTAACATGGTTTTTAATCTCCAGGAACTACCCCATCTGGAATTGTGCTTGTTAACTTTGCCATTGCTCACTATCATGCTTACCGCCATGATCCTTGTTTGGCCTAGCTCTATACACTTCTCAAATGATATAGTGATATAGAGACAGTTACCAACGAGGTCACTTGGCGGTAAAGGCACCTATGACTGAGAAGAGGTTAAGAGAGTCATAGTTACTCTCGCCATTTACCCCTCTTCATTGAATTTCTTCACTTTGATATTCAGAGCACTGGTCAGAAATCACATCACATCACCACCTACCTCGGGTCTTCGTGATGCTTTGTTGCAATTAAACAGTCAGATTCCCCTCATTCGCACCAGTTATAAGTCAGCTACTAGGAGCCGACTGAGGCAGAACCCCAGCCCAGCGCCCCAGGTGGGCGATGCCTCGTCTAGTCATGGCGTTCGCCCAGGCTTGCTTTTTCCCCCAGCCGACCGACCCAGTGCTTAGAACCAATTCTTATCTCTAAGTTATGGATCTCACTTGCCGACTTCCCTTACCTACATTGTTTCAACATGCCCGAGGCTATTCACCTTGGAGACCTGTTGCGGATATTGGTATGGTCCAGAACAAAGATTTACACCATCTCGCCTGGATGTGCAACGCTTTCCAAGGCTCTGGCCCCTCTCTTGGGGCGAACCCATTCTAGGGCGCTCAGGCCTTTACAAATAAAAGAGAACTCTCCCCGGGGCTTCCTCTGACTTCTCCTGGGAACGTTTGCGCTATCGCACTGGACGCCGCTAGGGCGCCCGTCTCTGCTCCTCAGGGATTGGAGATCTGAACTCAACTCCCTTTCGATTGGCCGGAGGCAACGGAGGCCATCGCTCTTCTCTTCTGTACGGCGCTCGCCCATCTCTTAGATCCAACTGACCCATGTTCATTTGTTGTTCACATGGAACACTTCTCCACTTCGGTCTTCAAAGTTCTCATTTGAATATTTGCTCTTACTGCCAAGGTCTTTCACCTGCAAAGTCTCCACCTGGCCCTTCGCCCCAGGCTTCCGTGCACATCGCAGCGGCCCTCCTACTTGTTATGCTTTAGCTCGCATGGTTACAGCACCATCCATTTTCAAGGCTAGTTTATTCTGCAGGTAAGTTGTTAGACTTTCGTTAGTGGATTCCGATTTTCATGGCTACCATCCTGCTGTCTGTATCAAGCAACACCTTATGTGGGGTCTGATGAGCATCGGCATAAGGTGGCTTAACCTGGCATTCGGTTCATCCCACAACGGCAGTTCTGCTTACCAAAAGAGGGCTACTAGGCACCCGCATTCCATGCCTTGCTCCACTCCAGCGAGCCAGGCTTCTTACCCATTTAAAGTTTGAGAATAGGTTGAAATCGTTTCGCCCCAGGACCTCTAATCATTCGCTTCGCCATATAAAACTGGGGGTTCCGAGCACCAGCCATTCTGAGGGACACTTCGAAGGGAACCAGCTACTAGATGGTTCGATTAGTCTTTTGCTTCTATACTCTGGTCGAACAACCGATTTGCATGTCAGAACCACTACGGACTACCACCAGAGTTTTGTCTGGCTTTGCCCTGCTCAGGCATACTTCACCAGCTTTCAGGTCCTACCATGTGCCACCTCCCCGACAGAGCAGGCGAGACAGGCTGGTGATGCACTTGCCATTGGCCTCGTGGCGGGATCACACCTCAGCGGCATGCGCTGGCCCTCACCTTCATTGCGCTACAGGGTTTTACTCTGCCCTTTGATTTGCGCACGTGTTAGACTCCTTGGTCCATATTTCAAGACTGGTCAGGTGGGTAATTGACATAGCCGCAGACCCCTGGTGCCCGGCGTGGGCCTCCCGCCCGGCGCTGCGATGTAGTCAGGGTGCACTTAGCACAGTCCACCCCAGTCGACTGCTGGGAGCATTGGGCCCAGACCCCTTGCCCCGGTGCCCTGTGAGGGCGCGGAGGCGGTCGAATCTCCCACAGCCCTGCGGACACAGTGAAGCTGGTGCCAAGGGGCCTGTAACACTCTCTGCCGGAGCAGAGACCCACCTGACAGCCCAAACCCTTCCCAGCCGACCCAGAGCCGGTGCACCCTGGTGGTTGTCCCATGGAGGGGATCTGCCTTCCCAGAGGAACCGTCCTTCCCGCCGTGTTCAATCCTCCGGCAGACTGCAATGACCCCACCCATTTACCTCTATGCTGTTTTACTTCCTCTTGAAATCTCTCTTCAAAGTTCTTTTCAACGTTCCCTTATGGTCTTGTGCCCATATGTAGCCTTAGATGGAGTTTACTATCCAGTATGCATTCACAAGGAATCCGACTCTGAGATCAATTCCGTGTTACCAGTAGACAACCGCAAAGAATCTTTGCCTCGCCAGCTATGAACCCCTTTGCTACCATGAATTCCTCTATTTAATAGAATTTGGAAAGTGCCATTAACTCGTTTTTGTACGAATTGAAATGTTTTTAATTAATTGTGCAAATTAAAATCTTCTATTCTATTCTGAGAAGACCCGATCCCGGCGCACAAGGGGCACCTACCGACCTAACACAATCCACAGGGTGAGCCTCGGTCAGAAGGACTTGGGCCCCCTGAGCGACGCATGGGAAGTCCGTCTTTTGTACGTCACATTTCCCGCACCCGGCGCCAAGCGGGAATTCGTGCTGGGCTCTTTACTTGCCGTTACTGAGGGAATCCTAGTTACATTATTTTTCTCCACTTAGTAATATACTTACATTCAGTGGGTCGCCATGTCTGATCTTAGGTCATAGTCAGATGCTGTAGTGTGGGGGAGCAGGATACACCGGCCCCTAGTCCTTAGGTGCCGAGGTCGTGACAGTGTACCCATGTTCTTGATTAATGAAAACATTCTTGGCAAATGCTTTCGCTTTGGTTCATCTTGCACAGAGAGCTGGTCATTACAAACTCCTCAGCTCCATAACGGCTTGACTAAAAACTGGGAAGTTTGGTAGCAAACATCTCAGCACATTAAGCCCACACTGATGCCAGTGTGGGATTTAATGTCAAATGCACTCGGAGGGCATCTTAGAGATACCCCCTGAAAATCAACCAGCCCTGGTGTGGTTCCTGAATGGCTGTCCACAATTTACCACCATCAGAGAGGTTTCTGGACCCCTGGGCAGAGAGCCTCTGCTCTCTGGGTCCAGAAACAAAGGCCGTCCAGGCCAGACGTGTCATGCCTCCGCCCCCAGGGCTGGGTCCGCGAATGGGAAGCTTCAGTAGCCTGCCTCCTTTGGAAGCTGTCCCTGCCTTTTGCTGCCCCCAGCAACTGTCTCCTACCAGTTCTGCCCCCCACTTTGGGTGGGAGAATCAGTGGGAAAACCAAGCTAGGAAGAGAAGGGCGCCAACCTTCGCTAACCCAACCCCTTAAGTGGGTCGAGGCGAGGTGAAGAACACATCTCGGTCCCGTCCATCTTGAAGATGAGGGGACTCAGCCAATTCGGGAGAGGCTAATGCCCCCTCCCACTGGAGGGTGGCATAATAGGGGTGTATCCACCCCAAGGATGGGACCCATTGGTCCCGACCTGCACACCCCTTTAAATGCCCCTAAATTTAGTATTTGGGGACAACACTGACCCTTGCCTCCTCAGATTCGAGGAAGAAAATAAGGACTGAAGAACGGTGCTGACCTAGGAAGAAGAGGACACCAACTGCTTTGGCCCCAGCCCTACCGGCTTGTCCCGAGTCCGACCTACCTACAGCGAAGAAACTGGCATGCCTAGCAGCCCCCAGAGCCCTGAGGACCTGCCCAGCACTCACCTTACAAACTCTGCCTCTGGTGGGCACTGGATTTGCTCAACGTCTCCAAGACCAGAATCTGGATTCCAGCGACTCCGTGATTCTGCACCACTCTGCACCAGATGCCCACGGCCGAAGTTTGAGTGGCCCAACACCACGAGGAGGTCTCCCCAGTGATCCTGACGTGGGATCTGGTGATACCCGACCTTCCTCAAGCTTCAAGACGACGCTTGCTGTCTCAACCTGAAGGGTCCCCCCGAACGCCACTGGGGCTGGTAAAGAAACACGATGCCAAGAGACACCCCTGCACCCGATACCCCACAGCCGTGGGTGGCTCAATGGACACCGTCCAGGCATCCCCCAAGAACCCAACTTACCTCTCTAGCCGATGGTTGCCTTCAAGAAGTCTCCCTGCCGAGCCTGCTGCAACTGCGCTGAACCGAAGCTCTCCTTTGGAAACCACAGGGCCCCCGACGTCTTCTTGGCACCCTGCACTCATCTGTCCCTGTGCCGCTGGTGGTGCAGCTCCTGTGCTGATTGTTGACCCCTGCAGTATTGACCTTAACCCCAGGAGCTTTGCTCCCACGCCCAAGTAGCCTGCTCATAAGCAGTCCCTAACCGAAGGCTCCCTTAGCCCCATTGGCTAACATTGGGCCCCTTCACTCTGCACCCAGCCGCCCCAGTGCCGCAGGTGGTGCAACTAGAGTGCTTACCTAGACCATGGAAAACTTTGGTTCTAATCCCCAAAACTCCCACTCGTGAGGCAGTGACTTACCTATGAAACCGATAACCATTTTTTTCCCATAGAAACCTATGTTATGAGTTTTTGGGCCTAAAATGTTTTGTGTTGAACTGTTGTTTTTTATGAAGGAAAAAGTAATTATGACTTAAACCAAGAAAAGTCTTACTTACCTTGTATTGTGAGATCCCTCGGTGTGGTATTGAGGCATGCCACCCCCAGTAGTCAAAGTAATCTAAAAGTAATCTGAAAGTATTCTAAAAGTAATTATTGTGTAATGTAAACTGCTTTTTGAACCAATACCAACCTTTAAAGGTTTGCACATTAAACCACAACTGCATTACCTTGTGAAGTCTTGCATTTGAGGACACATTTTACTTACCTGTGCCAAGTCCTGCTTGGTTCTAAAAATAAAACATAAGTAAACCTTTTTATACTAACTAATTGGTCTGGATTCAGTCGTGGAGAGTATGTCATCAGTCTAGATTTAGTGAATACAATAAATGCTAACCCACCCACTGGATAAGCCTAAAAGCTCACCCACACTATAACAAAGAGAGCTGTTTGTACATACATTATTTAGCCTCTTCTATACCTTTGGAGACTCTCTGGACTCTGTGTACACTACACCTTACTTTGGTATAGTATTTACAGAGCCAGCTTCCTAATGAGGGCAGCAGTTAATTCTTCATAAAAACATAATTTTTAAATCCAGCAAAATCCATTTTTATAGCTGTCTGTCTGAAGTTGTTCAGCAGGTGCATAACAACTACCTTAAACTTAATTCAGAAAAAAACATCTACTGATCTTTGGTGGACCTTCTTATTTTTGGTCAAAATATTGGTGACTGCTGCACATGTGCCTCTGCCCTTCCCCGGATACCACTCAGGCAACTCTCAGCAGTAACGTTCAAACAGGACTTTCCTTCAATGCGTAAGTCTCTACTGGCTGCTTTCATTTTCTGAAATTTTTAAAAACAACACAATCTTTTTTCCCTACTGAAGCTCAAGTTTGTGCTGTTCAGGCTGTGGTCCATGCTTATTTAGGCTGCTACAACTTACTCTATTTGGAACTTCCTGTAGATTTGGCACACCATCTTTGGTTAGTACAGGATGCGGCTGCTCACCATTTATCAAAACTACCTTCATTCCAGCTCAGGAGAAAACAGAAGTTTGTTTATTCCTTTGCACCTTTCCTCACCCCTGCAGCTGCTTATCACATGAGGCTGTGACACAAAGTTTGACTAATGGAGTAGTAGTTAAGAGAATGTGTTACTATTTGTTTTTCTTTTTTAAATCTGCACAGGCCCAGCAGGACACATACTTCGTGTGCTTAATTTAAACAGTTTTTATCTTTATCATGGCCGGTGCAGGACAAGTCAAGTCAAGTCAGAGGTTTTTGTAGAGCGCAAAGCTTATCACCGCAAGGTCTCAAGGCGCTTAAGGGAGAGAAGAGCAAGTGGAAACAGTGCCGGGGGATGATTCAGGCGAATAGGAGACCTCATTTCGGGAACAGCCAGGTTTTGAGACTGGCCCGGAAGAGTTTATGTTCAGAGATGGATAAAAGGTGGGAGGGCAATTTATTCCACAGCTGAGGGGCGAGATAGGAAAAGGATCGATGGCCATTTCGGGAGGTACGAACATGAGGCTGGATCAGGAGTGATTTATGGCTGGATCTGAGAGGTGCATACCAATTTAGCTTCTTTCGGAAGTAGTTAGGACCAGATTTATAGAGGATAGCATGCGCCAGACTCAGGATCTTAAAGTGGCTTCTTTGGCGAATGGGAAGTCAGTGAAGTTTTTTCAACGTGCGGGAGGAGGGGGTTCTGGGTGGAAGGTCAAGGGTCAGTCTGGCCGCTGCATTCTGCAGGGACTGCAGTTTGGAGAGCAGATTTTAGTTGAGTCCAAAAAACAGGGCGTTCCCGTAATCAAGCCAGCTGATGACCAGTCCCTGCACCAGAGGCTTCCTCGTTTCAATAGGGAGCCATTTAAAAATCTTTCGGAGATTACGCAGAATCTCGTAGCAGGTTCCGATAACCTGGCTGACATGGTTCTTCATGGACAGGGAGTGATCAATCATTATCCCTAGTTTGCGGATTGCAGGTTTAGGGGAAGGACAGGGGCCAAGTTCCGGCAGCCACCACTCGTGTGACCAGAATTCCTCGGCTTTGCCTAACAGAATAATATCAGTTTTACTACTGTTCAGTTAAAGTTTGTTGCTGCACATCCAGTTGCTTATATCGATCATACAGTTTTTAAAGCGGCGGCGAGTATCAAAATAGTCTGGGCCGCATGTGAAAAGTAGCAGGGTGTCGTCAGCATACGATACAGTTTCAAAGCCGTGTGATTTGATGACATTGGCCAGAGGGGTCAGATATAGATTGAATATCATGGGGCTTAGGATAGATCCCTGGAGTACCCCCACGGTTACTGGTTGGATGCTGGATGTCAGAGAGTCAGCTTGAACTGTTGTAAGGCGGTCCGTTAGATAGTTACCCAGTCAATCCAGGGCTTTTCCTCTGATCCCCATCTCCAACAACCGATGTTTCAAGATGTCGTGGGAGATGGTATCAAAAGCTGCCGATAGGTACAATAGGACCAGAATTGCTGTCTCCCCTTTGTCCAACGTTAGCCTGATATTATCCACAATCTCTAGGACTGCGGTCTCTGTACCGTGGGCAGCACGGAAGCCCGATTGGGAAGGATCTAAAATCCTGTGTGCCTCCACGAATGTAGTGAGCTGTTTATTCACTAAATATTCCAAAACTTTCCCAAAGTAAGGTAACAGGGAGATGGGCCGGTAGTTGACCAATTGGGTAGGATCATTGGAAGTTTTTTTTTTTTAAATGGGCCTGACTAGTGCATGTTTCCAAGTTTCCGGTACCCTAACTTGGTCTAATGAGGAGTTAAAAATGTACAGGAGTGGATCTGCCAGTTGAGGTAAGATTTTGTCGCAGGAACGGGGAAGGAGGGGGTCCGTTGGAGAGCCAGATTTTACTTTGTGTAGGGCCTCCAGTACTTCTGCAAGTGTAATTGGATCAAATTGGGTTAGGCAGGGAGTGGCTGTGAGTGCCTCCGCGGGAGGGTTATCCTAGGTTTTATTGGTGGGATGGAATTGACCAGAATCCTTGCTCGGGAAAGAGGAATAAATTGTTTTAATTTTTTTTTTTTTTTTTTACGGACATGGAGTCAACCCATTCTTGGTTGGGCGTGAAATGAGATTGTTCAACCCGAGGCGAGGTAAATTCTTTTACTATTATATAAAGTTCTTTCCTGGAGTGGGCTGCGTTATTTACCCGTAGTGTAAGGAAGGGCTTTTTAGCCATTTTGATGTTTATTAAATAAAGCAAATGCTGTAGTTTATAGGTCTTTCTATCCTCCTCGGTTTTGGATTTACGCCATTGACCTTCAGCCGCACAGCAGGATTGTTTATCCCCTTTTAAAGCGGCGGTGAACCATGGAGATGCATTACATTCCGTGTTCACAGTTGTCTTTGGGATAGTCTTGTCTAAGGCTTTTAAAATGGCAAAGTCTAAATTGGTAGCCATTTGTGCCACAGGGGTTTCCGGGTGTGGTTGTTGCATTTTAAAATGGGCCTTGAAGATTTCCGTGGTCAATTTGCGCTAAGGGCGAATAGGGACTCATTTTATTAATGGACATGTGCGCAGAAAGTGCAGGGATACTGAACTTTAGTAGGTAGTGATCTGCCCATAGCATGGGAAGCGGGGCCTCATTTCTGAGTTGAGGTGAATTGGTGAAAATGAAATTGAGTGTATGTCCCGCTCGGTGGGTGGAGCCGGTGACCTGTTGGGTAAGTCCTAAGGTTTCCATTGTGCTAATTAAATGGATAGTTTCAGGGTCTGATAAAAGTTTGGCGTGATAGTTGAAGTCTCCTAGCAGGATAAAGTTTTCCGTTGCTAGAACATGGGAGACAATTAATTCTAGGAGGGAGTTAACAAAATTAGATTTGGAGCCGGGGGGCCTATAGACTAGGGCAACACGCCATGTATCGACGCAAAAGACTTTGATGTTAACGATCATGATTTCGGCGGCGGTGTTGGAAACAAATTCTAGCAGCTTGATTTCTGAGGCAGCTTTAGCTGCAATTGCAATGCCTCCACCTCAGCTCCCTACCCTGTCCACCCTGGTGAGATGGTACTCCTCAGGGAATGCAATTGCTATGTCAGGGGAGGCCTGACAGTGAAGCCACGTTTCGGTAAAGAAACAGATGTCGGGTTTCTCAGCATCAATCAGGCCCCATAGCTCAAGTGCGTGTTTGGGTACAGATCATGTGTTGAGATAAAGCGTGGTGAATGTCTTAGCATGACTTATAGGTTTGATGCTCTGCGTGGAAGCAGATTCACATATGGGTACTAGATTCTGATTGTAATGATTAGGGGTAGTAGCGGGGAGAAGTGTTGAGGGCTCACACAGAGGGGTTGTCTGACAACCATCTGATGGCTGATGGGTAAGAGCAATTGCTTCAATGTTAGAAAGTTTTTCGAGGTTTAGAAGTTTCAGCTCATTGCTAGTATAGGTTAACATTGCGTGGTTACACCTCTCACCAGGTGTGATGGAAGGCGTGGGCAAAGGGACCGGGCCACGGGGGACGTATTGGCGCGGACGGGCGCAGACGGGCTTGCCTTTTGCGCGCCTTGTAATAAGACAATACAAAATGCCCAGATAACGCTGGTGGTTAAAGATCCTGCTGGAGAGCAATCATTTGTCTGTTAGTAGTTTTTTAATACTGCGTAGGTAACACCAAACTTAGCAGACAGTGGTCTAGATTTTTGAAATGCTCTACTTTGCCTGCTTTGCTACCTTGTGGTTTTACCCTGGAGAAAGGAGTAGAGGAGAGCTACCAGATCCTTTGCCAACGGATTACAGAATCTTAAGATAAAATGGTCCCATTGAGGACAGTGAAGGATAGATTCAAACACGCTGCCCCTTGGTACTCTAATGAACTCCTTCAGCTGAAACTACACTGTAGACAAGCTGAAAGAACTTGGAGGAAGCACCATCTTGAGGCAGATAAAATTATTTTTAAACAATCACTTCTGGGCTACAAAGCACAGATAAAATGCGCCAAAGCCAGGTACCTCGAGGACACGTTGGCATATGCAGCTAACAAGTCGCAAACCCTTTTTAAAATTGTTAATAATCTCTCTAACCCTGCCTGTGCCACTAATAGCATTCCTGCTTCGCAGGAATTATGCGATTCCCTGGCCTTTACTTTTGAAGACAAGATTACCACTATTTTGAGTGGTCTCTCTGCTTCTAGTACTCTTAACACCCAGTCCACCTTCGAGCCACTGTCCATTTTGACTCCAGCTGACACCAGGGAAGTTATTGCACACCCAACGCTGTCCAGCTTCACCCTTCCTTCCTACGAGGATTTCTGTATCTTGGCCAACTGTGTCTCATCGGGTTCTCCTTTGGACCCGTTGCCACACAAGTTTTGGAAGCTGTTTCAAGAGGAGCTTTTTCTTTCTCTATATTCTATTTTCTGCCAGTCCCTCAGCACTGCCATGGTTCCTGATAGCTGGAAACTGGCAGTGGTATCTCCATTACTAAAGAAAGCCACACTGGACCCCCTCTGTCCTGCGAATTACAGGCCCATCTCTTTATTGCCCTTTCCAATTAAAATCTTGGAAAAATATGTCACCAAATCTCTGTCTAGCTTTATAGAGACCAATGCCTGTTTAGATGTAGCCCAGTTCGGCTTCCGGCCAGCTCACGGTACGGAATCTGCACTGGTGGTGGTTCTGGATGATCTTCGTTCGCATGTCGAAAGTGGTCAAGCAGCATTTTTGGTGCTGCTCGACATGTCGGCCGCGTTCGACACTGTAAACCACTCTACTCTAATCAGTAGATTGGAAGAAAATGGGGTGGTTGGCTTGGCCCGGCACTGACTTGTCTCTTACCTTCACAATAGGCATCAAATGGTGGCCTTACCTCCATTTAGGTCCGGCTCCAGAAAGGTGGGGCAAGGAGTGCCTCAGGGGTCAGCAATCAGCCCCATCTTGTTTAACCTTTATCTTTGCCCCCTGATTAGGTTGATTAAATCCTTCGGCATCTCTGTAATAAACTATGCCGATGACACGCAGCTTATCTTCTCTTTTGAGGGTAAGCATGCCGTTTCTACAGAGACCTTCCATCGGTGCATGCTAGCCACTGGGGACTGGTTGAGACATAATTCCCTCCAGTTCAATGGATTGAAGACAGAGGTGCTGCACTGCTCACTGGATAACATTTCTTGCCCTTTGCCTGTGGACTTTTGGCCACCAACCACCTTGGTCACTGTCGAAGCAGCGAATGCTGCTCACAACCTTGGTGTCATCTTTGGCCCACAACTACAGTTGGATGCCTTTGTAAACAAGAATATTGGCACCTGCATGTTGTTGCTACGAATACTGCGTAAGATCCTCCCCATGTTACCTGTATCAGCCAGACCTGAAGTAGTGCGTAGTATCATACTCAGTAGACTTGACTACTGCAATCCATTGCTTCTAGGTGGCCCTAGTTCCCTGATTAGGCAATTGCAGCGGATCCAGAATATGGCAGCCAAGTTGGCCCTCTCTCGAATGCGCTCAACCTCATCATTTTTGGCGCTTAGAGACCTCCATTGGCTGCCTGTTTATCAGCGGATCTGCTTCAAGGCTTCCTGCATAGTCTTCAGGACACTCCATGGACAGGGGCCTATTGCACTTCAGGAACTTTTTTCATGGTATTCGGCAGCCAGACTTTTACGTTCCTCTTCTGCTTATTTAGGGGCAGTTCCTCGAATCCAGAGGACACGGATGGGCGGCCGCTCTTTTAGCTTTACTGCTGCTAAACTCTGGAATTCTCTCCCACTTTCCTTGAGGAGTTTGAATGAATTATCTCTTTTCAAAAAGGGGCTTAAGTCCCATCTCTTCCCTAGGGCTGCGTGATCCTTTCTGTGTGTGATGCTTGTAGAGTCAAAGCGCCAGTATACCCTTTGGGTGACAGTTCGCGCTATAAAAGTATGTCTTACATTACATTACAATACAGATGAAATGTATTTTATGTGGAAGCTCAGTGGGTTACTGCCTTTGTCACAGAGATCATTGTGTTACTTGCAGATCAGAAGGTACAATCCTAACATAGGACAGTGACAATGAACTGTCACCAAAGAGCTGCATGCAAACATGAATGGTATAGTTAGAACTTTGTTTTTTTTGTTTTGTGATATAGTTAGAACTTCCTCAGTCTTTCATTATTCTAATGTTGCTAAAATGAGTATGTTTGGGCAGATATACAGTTTTATCAGTAAAGCTGATCCCCATGGAATACTCTTTAAATCCTAAGGTTGTGTTTCCCCAGACTAAACCCTCTGTCTGCACCTTGTAATCCTCATTGGCTTATGTGACATTCCCTGTAGACTGATTTACATACTTGTATGATTCATTGTCTCTGTATAATGTGTGCGTGATGTAAAGTACCATGACACCCTACACTTCTATGAGTAGCACTGTACAACAAATGAAATGCATATGAGAGAGGGGCTACGTAAAGATGAGGGGCACTTTTGGAGGGTGGCAGTGAGGGAATCCAAGGAGGAGGTCAATAGGTGGAGGGGCTATGGAGCAATGAGGGGCACTGTTGGAGGGTGACAGTGAGGGAATCCGAGGAAGAGGTCATGGGGTGGAGGGGGAGCTAGGGAGAGATGAGGGGCACTGGTGGAGGGTGGTAGTGATGGAGTCTGAGGAGGAGGTCAAGAGGTGGGGGCTATGGAGAGATGAGGGGCGCTGTGGAGGGTGGCAGTGAGGAAATCCGAGGAGGAGGTCAATGCAGGGCTACGAGGAGATGAGGGGCACTGGTGGAGGGTGGTAGTGAGGGAGTCTGAGGAGGAGGTCACAGGGTGGGGGGAACTACGGAGAGATGAGGGGTGCTGGGGGCGGGTGGCAGTGAGGGAATCCGAGGAAGAGGTCATGGGGTGGGGGGGGGAATAAATAAATGTAAAAACTACAGAGAGATGAGGGGGACTAGTGGAGGGTGGCAGTGAGGGAGTCCGAGGAGGAGGTCAAGGGGTGGGGGGTGCTATGGAGAGATGAGGGGCACTATTGGAGGGTGACAGTGAGGGAATCCGAGGAAGAGGTCATGGGGTGGAGGGGGGAGCTAGGGAGAGATGAGGGCACTGGTGGAAGGTGGTAGTGAGGGAGGCTGAGAAGGAGGTCATGAGGGGGGCTATGGGGAGATATGGGGCACTTGTGGTGTGTGGCAGTGCGGGAATCCGAGGAGGAGGTCAACTGGGGCATGGAGGGATGAGGGGCACTGTTGGAAGGGGGTATAAAGGTATTTACGGAGAAAGAGGTTATTGGTGTGGCGCCAAAAATGACTTTCACATCAGCGCTAAAGCGGGCCCTGTCATGGCTTTCCTGTTTTTGTTTATTTAATTAGCAGTCGGGTCATTAGGGCTACTGTGGCACATACTTTACAGTGCACGCTCATTATATTTACTGCTATATTCAATGTTGTAAGTTTGAAGGTGATTTTACTAATGTTTTTACCGGGAAAAATTAAAGTGGAGCCTGATGGTGCCTGATATGGGGCTGGGGCCCAAGGTCAGCTGTGAGATAAGGTGCACTGGAGAGTAGTAGTGGATAATCAAGTCTGCAAGGGAGTGCGTTGTAGAGTCCGGGGTCAGGTGGAGGTAGTAATGAAAAGGGAATTTCCCTGAAGGCTTGCACAGAGGGAGCCCGAGAAGTGTCACTTGCCTGATACTCCCACCTCAGGAACCTCCTCTTTCCATCAAAGGAACATTACATGGAAAAAACACTTTTTGAGAGTAATAATATTTAGAAAGAGATTTGGAAAAGTGTGCGGTTTACTGGGCCTTGTAAGACTAAGAAGAGATAAAGGAGGGCACTGAAGCAGGCCTGCCCAGACATATATGCACAAATTGAGCCCACAGTGCCCCACCCAAATGCCCCCTCGGCCACCCAAATAAAAATTCCTGGAGCCAGGCCTGTAGTAAATGCTTGCATAAACTTCGGAACTGGCTAACGTAACCATTCTACTTCATTGCCCACTATTAACTGAACTATCTGGTCATGCACATTTCATCAATATGTTTCTGTTGATGCAAATGTGTGGCAAATGTTTGTGCATATTTGTTGTGTGCCATTTTGCTGTGGTGGCGATGTGTTCGGTTTTTGGCCCTGCTATGTTTTGTGCTTCATTATTGTAATTTAATGCTGTTGTGTTGAACTATGGTTATTATATTGCATTCTGTTTTTCCTGCTTTTTTGTGTGTGCTCTGTTATGGGTTAGTTGTGCTGTATGCTGCATTGTGTATGTTACTGTGTTATGCATTTGGTGCCACTTGTAACATTGTAGCAGTTGCGGTTAGTAAATATTGAGTTTTCTAAAAAGTTAACATGTTGAAAAAATTTTGTGTTGGACGCTGCCTCACAGATTGCACCGTTTCAACATGTATAGTGACTAGTCACAAGAGCTATGCCCCAAACAGAGGTTTTTTAGGTCTCGGCTAAAAGACGCGCGTAAGCGCGTCTCCGCCGAGATCTTATGTCACCGAGCGTGCTTCCCAGGAGACAGTCCTGGTCGCGCGCATTTCCTGTTGAGGCGATTGCCGCGGGCCGCGCGCTCAGCCACTGTCTCCTGAGAAGCTTCAAACACGCCTGCGCATACACGCATACACACACGCATGCACACAGACATCCCTACCAATACGGGAGCCGCCCGCTCGCCCCCCCCCCCCCCCCCGCCGACAGATGCGCACCTTTTAAAAACTCTCCAGCAACGGGCCCCTTATGCCGTTACTACTCCGGTGATCAACCATTTTTCAGCGCTTTCAATTGCCCACTATCCCGGCACTCTCGCCCCCCCTTCGCATGCCTCCCAGTGCCTCGTCCGCTCTCTCCTTTGCCCACGATACTGCACCCACCCCTCCCCCACCTCGCCTCACACTCTACGCCGCACCTCTTCTGACAATTCCCCCAGCGCCCACGCACGCACATAGACACACACCCCCGGACACACACACATACACGCGCGCACAAGCACACACACACGTGCACCAAGGCCCCCCATCGCACACATACATATACACACACAAGCGCCCCCCCCCCCCCAAGTAAGGGCACTTACCGCCACTCCGGAGATCTGCAGCCTCAACCACTGCTTCTCCGGCCAGACACTCGTGGGTGCGGGCTTCGCGCACAAGGCGGAAGTCCCGCCCCCACCATAGCTTTCGTTTTCAGGAGTGCGCGCGCCGTAGCAACAATGGTAAGACTTTCATTCTCAGCCAGCCCATCATAGGAGGGTCACGCAGAAGGGGGCGTGCTTTGTGCTTCCTCCACAGCCCCGCAGAGGAAATAAACACGGGGCCAGCCGCGTAGCTGGGGGGGCGGGCTCATCGTCTCGTCATTTAATGGTACAAGTATCTTATTCAGGACTCGTCCAGCTTGTTAGTCTGTACCGGGGGACCTCACTTGGGTTTCATCATGGGGAAAGGTTAAGTAACTGCGTATCAGGAGCAGATCGTTCGCGTGATGACTGGCAGACCGTGTAAGTGCACAACGTACACCTATCTAGCAGGATGGACCAGCCGCCGCCCCACAGAAGATGCCGGTGGTTAGGAGTGTTTATAGCAGCCACTGTGGCGTATTTATTATCTGAGGTATGGTCCCCTTGGTTGGGCTGTTCCAGCAGAATCAGGCAGTCCCAGAAGTTATCCCCATGCTAGGAGCCGATAATGTAGCAGGTGCCCAGCATCCGGCGGAACCACCCTCTGTTTTGTAAATGACTGTGATTCACAATGGTTTGGCCTTGGCAGTAGTTGGGCATTGGGTACTTTACTGGTCCGGAGCTTGCCCCCGGCATAGGGGCGGTGATCACTAGTTCCAAGTCTCAAGGCTGCGAGATCGTCGAGGCTCCAGCCCCAGTGTAGCACTGATTCCCAACTCTCACAATGTTGGCTCAGTCCCGAGGTTTTTTGTAATAAGTGGGGTGGGACACCAAAGCCACCGGTCCCCAGTTGGCGGTGCTTGTTAATGTGGAGCACTTTGTCTAATACTGCCTGTGTCCGCCTTGGTTTTATCTCGCCTGGAAAGCGCCTTGCAAGAGGTCTGCCCGGTCCCTGAACCCGTGTGGGCCTCCAGTTCAGTGGGCGGCAGCCGGGTCGCACTGCTGCCCAGGGTAAAGGGTGGGTTGATCGGGGAGGGGTGAATGCGATTCCTTACCCCTATTACGGTGGCTGCTTTGTCTTGGTGGTGCAGTGTTCGCCACGCCGCTCCGAAGTCAGGTGGGAAGGAGAGGGGGCACCCGATGACAGGAGCCAGGCAGGTCTTCGTCCCTCCTGGAGCCGCCGGCTTTGTTTGTGGACCACCTCAGATCAGTGGCCTCCGGGTAAGGTATATAGGGAGCGGCGGTATCAATTGGAGTCACTCCTGCGAGCAGCTTGTCCTATTTCCTCCCGTGGATCTACACTTGGGCGAGGTGTGTATTCTAGTGCGCCTACTTCCACCGTGTCTCGCTTTGGCCTTACCTCGGAGAGCGCCGTGATTAGGAGAGGAGGCGAGGGCAAAAGCATACAATCTGCATATCATTCAGTGCGGCATGCGCTCCGCAGGTACTGCAATGATGGTAGCCTCGTCTGCAACAGAAAACATGCAGATATTTAGGGGCTTTTGTCGCGACTCTGGTGGAGCTCCTGTCTTAAGGCGCCATCTTCATCGGCGCCAAGCCATAACCCCCCTCGGTGGTGTTTCTTGTTTTAAAATACTTTTTTTCCTTCCTCGAGTGTTAACTGTTCTGACCGAATCTGGGATCTAGTGTCATTTTTCTTAAAGCATTTGCCGAGTCTTTGATGAGGCACTGTGTCACATCTCATTTGGGCTATTTCTTTTGGCCTACACTGGAATCCGGGACGCAACTTGCTGCTTGGTTTTAGGTCTTTTTAGAAAAGGGGGTGGTGATGAACAGAGTGTCTGAATTAAGCAGACCACTCTTACCCAGTCCAAAGATCAGGGCTTGATCCATCACCGTTATTTATCTCACTGCCCCATCCCAGATCAGAACCTGGCTATATGCAAATCAGTCTGTCCCTGGCCCAGTGCATCATGGGAACAGGGCAGACTAAACTACCAAGCCAATTCTTCACCAGAAAGGAGACAAGCTACCGGGGACCGGTTTCTGGCATTTCAGCCGTCTTCGGCCCGGCTTGCTTGAATCCTGATGGAGCAGTGAGAAAGGGTGCTGTGTATTGGCAATGTTAATGACAATGCCATTTATTTGTGATTTAAAGAAAAAAAAAATGTCATGAGCAATGCCAATAGCTCTACCATTAATGATGCCGAGACCATTGCATTGCAAATGCTTGTCTGGTAAATGCAGCGCCGGCTTTAAGATAGTGTGACCGGTGGGTTCGCACTGGCCGCTGACCTGGAGGTGGGGGCCAGACCTCAGATGGGGGTGCTGTGTTTAGCAATAACTTACTATTTAAAAGCAGCAGATTCAGAGTGCAAGCAGCAATGAAAATGTCAAGATAACTCTTGTGATGTAATATTCTTGCTAGAGAGACACAGATCAGAGTTTTGTCTAGTGGCAGTTTTGACTCACCATAAAGTGGCACAAGGGTTTAATTTGCCTGCTGAAAAAAACAGATCTGTATTTAAAGTGGATAGCTGAGTGGATTAGTAAAGCCACCGCCGATAGGAGAATAGGGTCAGAAAATAGGTCCCCAGAGAGGGAGTACCTTCATAAAGGTTTGACTACAGGGCTCCCTCTCCCTTTCCCTCCACGAAGCTAGTTCTAATCAGTGAGGATACAGTTCTGTTAGACGGACCGGGAGGGTCGGCCGAGGACAAGGGGAGAGGTCTCCAGGGAGAGCCGTCTCCAGCGATCGTACAGACGAGTAACTTCCCCCCCACAGATGTACACCACACAAAGATAAGGTTTAACGTTCTTTATAAGCAATCTTGAAGTACGGTGGAATGGTACAAGGAGGTCTGGACTCAGGGGTCCCCTCGATTCTAGTCTCTTGGATGGGAAAGGGGTAGCGGGACAGTCTTATTACCAATCTGGTAGATGCAATGATATGATGGGTAGCTCACAATCCTCGAGCTCGGCGTTCTAGATGGACGGGCCGCGGCAGCGCCGGCAGGTCCCGAGATGGTCGTAGGTAGCGACTGTCCGCGGCGGCGCCAGCAGGTCCCGGTGAAGGTGGTCGTTACAACGGTCCGCGGCAGCGCCAGCAGGTCCCGACGAGGTTGAAGGATGCAGAAGGTTGCGGCAGCGCCAGCAGGCAAGATGATAGTTCGCAAGGCAGGGCTACGGCAGCGCCAGTAGTCCGTCAAGGATGAGTTCTTCACGGGGTCTCTCGACTCCAGGATACAACTGCCTTCCTGCTCTGGAGCTGCCCCAGTTATAGGGCTGGCGCCCTTTGATGTCCGGACCCTCTCACTTGGAGGTCGGGAGGTCCGGGATGAGGGAGTCCAGACACCCAGCAGGGGGGTGGAGCCAGCGCCCGGGGGAGCTGGTGGCGATCGGCACCTGGCGGGGGAGAGCCATCGACACTTCTTTCTCCCATTGACCTGCCAAGTGGTCCGCTCACCTCCTGGGTGGATGGTGGTGCCGGGATGTCGGGGCCTGGCCAGGCCCAGGGTTAGGGTCGATCTGAGGCCACGCGGCCTCGTGGTGCAGTGTCCATGATGGCGGCCGGGCCGGGCGAGGGCCGGTAGTGGTTCGGCCCCAGAATACAGAGATGTCCGGGGGTAGGAGTCCCGTATGAGACGGGGGTGCGGGTTGCTTCTGTGGGTAACACCTGGAGGGCCGGGGCTCGGGCCCTGTCATGCGGGGGGGGGAGCAAGCCCTTCATGTGGCCTGTCCAACAAGTTCCCACAGATTTGGATATAACCTGGTGTGGACAAAGGATCATTCGGGTATTGTATGTGTGTTTAACCCCTTCACTGCGGCGGTTATTCCGCCGCAGTGCTAAGAGGGTGGGGCGGCCGCACGGCGGCGCATGCTGGTGCCGGAACCGCTCTGTCACCAGCCGCGGTTGCGCTGCGCTCCTGACGGAGCGGTTCCGTCACGGCCCTGCCCGCTCAATAGAACGTTCAGCGCAGGCGCGGAATCCGAGCTGCGCAGGCGTTCCAAGCGGGCCGTGACGGAACCGCTCCGTCATCAGCACAGCACGACCGCGGCTGATGACGGAGTGGTTCCGTCACCAGCAGGGGAGGGGTTAAGGTAAACACTACATTTAAGGAAATATTATAGGGTCACAACTGGGTTAAGTACGGTCCTGAACAAAGTCCAGGACCCTGGACGGGGCCTCCACAGGGCTGCAACATGTCAACCTAGCGGTCAATGAGCACCATAGCAGGGCTATTATTGTACTTGATTACATGCTTTTTATCATCCCTCCATCACCAATGAATAAAGTTTATGAAATTTCTGACAGATGGTAGGGATTTTTATCCAGATAAACCCCCCCCCCCTTATTTCCTTTTTCACCTTAGTTTCCTACTTTTTCACCTCAGTTTCCAACTAATAGTGACATCTCAGCTGTTCGTCATTAGAGTATGATTTGGCAAACATGGGATGGCCAATGATAAAGCCTGAATCCTGGGAGGTGTGTGAGGCAATCCTGAACTTTTTTTAGCACATCTCAGTGCTGGTCCAACAATAATTTGGAAACCGACAGTCGCGGGAGCATTCCTTCATCGGAAGTACACCTACATAGGAATGTGGCTCGAGACCACAAAGAATGGACTTGATGATTTAAGAGCCTGGTCATGTTTTGGTGGAAATGATTAGTTAAGCTAGCCCTTCCCAGCGCTTTAAGACAAATTAAATGTGTGCGAGAGAGGGGCTATGGAGAGATGAGTAGCCCTTGTCCCGGGTGGTAGTGAGGTAATATGAAGAGGAAGTCATAGGGGGAAGAAGGATGGGTTAAAAAAGATTGTCACACCAGGCACCACTAGCGCTAAAGCCGGCCCTGGGTATATGTCTGTGGATAAACGTGTCTCTATCTACGTAAATCCCAATATTCCTACCAAGAAAAATCTGCATATCCACCTCGTGTGCAGTGATATCCTAGAATCCCTTAGCTGTTTTACTGAAGAAAACATGCCATCGACATCTTTAGACTATGCAATATCAAAACTGAAGCAAGAGCCACTTATTCTGGAATCATTTTTCCACAAAAGTATAAAGAACAACATGTTTTATTTGTTTTAAAGTTGATCTGATGCAGGGAATTAAAATCATATAGTTCATATTTTGCTTACATACAAGATCAATTCTCAAACTCCCAGAAGCAAAACACAGTTTTGTATGAAAGGTGAGAATTTAGATTATGCTTACAACCCTTGATGAGGTGTGGAAGCGCGTTTTCAGCGAGTAGCACGCTACCCTGAAACCCAAAAAGTATTAGTGGTGAATTAGTATTAGGAGATTTCTAATTAATTTGAGTGGTGGATATGTGACTTGTGAGTTTGTTATTTGGATTGAAAAAGGATAGTGGAGGGCTAGAGGAGGAAAGGATTTGCATTTGTATAGCTCTTGCTATCCCTTGATGAGGTGTCAAAATGCTTTTTGGGGGGTAGCACGCTACTCTGGAACCCAAACAGGATTAGTGGCAAATTAATATAGGGAAATAAGAAATTAATTTGAGCGGTAGACATGTTAGTCTGTTAGTTAGATTGGAATGGATAATGGAGGGATAAAAGAGGGAAGGGTCTATAACAAGTATTTATTTTTTTGTAAAATTTTTATTTGTATTTTGCAAGGTTGTAAGCAGAAAAAAGAGAGGAAAAAAAAACAAGAAGAGAAGGAGGATAAAGGAACAGGCGACATTCCGCCATATAACCCCACACAGGGGGTGCTGAAGAACATTACTGCAAATAAAAAAGCCCAAAAGTACATCAAAAGGGACGGCAGCCAGCAAAGTCAACAGGAGTGCAAGTGATATGGAACTTCAGTCTACATTGTCCGAAAGGCGCACCCATGTCCCAGCGGCTAGTGCAAAGTTCTCAGAAGGAGAAGGGTGTTCCAATCATGATCACAAACATAGAAAAAAGGGCCAGGCCGTCCGCCTGCAGAGGTGCTTCGGGTCGCAACTAAAAGAAGAACAACAACCCCAACTCAACACCCCGCCCCCCCATTCCCCCCTACCCCCCCCCGCCCCTCCCCCAGTGGTGGCGACCATCACGCACTCAGAACATCATCATACACACAGGTGATTAAATTTGAAAGAGGTGTAGCGCACGTAGCGCCGAAGGGCAAACTGCCGAAGGCAAACCACGTGACAAAAACCTAACCAAGGGACCCCAATTGAACATGAAGTTTTTAAATTTCCCCATAAAGATATCTGAAAGTCGCTCCATACTCAGTAGTCGCCATAGCCGTGCATGCCATAAAGAATTGGCCGGAGCAGTCGGGCTTTTCCAAGCGGCTGCCAAAGTCAGCTTGGCCGCCCCCAGACACAGCCACATAATGCGCTTATCAGCTCTTGTTTGATGTTCAAGCTGCGGATCCCTGAGTCCCAACAGGACAAAGTCCATTGAGTCCGGGAGTGGGTAACCCAGCACATCCTTGATGTGGGAGAGGATTTCGGACCAGAATGGCCGGATGGTGGGGCAGTCCCACCAGATGTGGCTGAAGTCACCCAACATCCCTCTGCCTCGCCAACACTTATCTGAGGTAGTTGGGAATATTCGGTGCAACTTGGACGGATACAGATACCAATCGAATATAAGCTTCATATGAGCCTCTCTGAGATCAGTAGAATGGTTATGTGCCGCCACATCTCGCCATAAGCTCCTCCATTCGCTGTCGGAAATGTCCCTCCCAAGTGTACTCTCCCAGTGGTCCATATATCGAGGTCGAGGGGACACCGCGGTGTCTAGTAGCAACCCATACAGAAAGGAAATCGCCCCCTTCATGGTGGATGTGCGAAGAATAAAGGTTTCAAACTTCGTCAATGGTCTAGTAGCTGCATCTACCATGCCAGGGGACGTCGCCCAATGGAGGAGCTGAAGATGACGAAAGCGCTCGATAGGCATAACACCATAGTCCCGCATACAATTATGGAAAGTAAGGGGCGTGGCACCGTAGAACAGGTGGGTGAGGGCTCTACAGCCACCCTCCCTCCAGACACCAAAGGGTCCATCCGTCAACGCCGGAGGGAAGGCCGGGTTGAAATGGATAGGGGTGAACGGGGACGGGAATGTGGTCCACCGATCATCGCCACTGACCGTGTCCCAGACCTTTAATACCGTGCTGGTGGGGGTGCTAATATACGCGTTTCTGGGCCGGTCCACCTTAGGTTTCCAAGCTAGATCCCAGATGGATCGTCCCGCCACACTCCGATCCATATGGAGCCAGTGCTTCTCTGAAAGCTGCTGGGACCATTCCACGAGGACTCTTAATTGGGCAGCCTTATAATACAAGTGCATGTCCGGGAACCCCACCCCTCCCTCCATTCGTGGGCGTCGGAGAACCGCATACGAAAGTCGCGCCCGACCGCCTTACCAGACGTATTTCAACATCAAGGTCTTAAGCCGACGGAAGTAATCCACCCCTATCGGAATGGGTAGGGCTTGGAAGAGGTATAGGAGTTTTGGCAGGAGGACCATTTTAAGCGCATGAATCCTACCTAACCACGAGATCTATTTTGGTTTCCATCCCTCCAATTCCGCACGTATCGCCGCCAGCATCGGAGGGAAGTTGGCCTGAAACAGTGCGCCCAGGGTAGAGGTCAGCCGAACCCCCAGATATAACAGGGATGAGGTCGACCACGAGAGTGGGGTAAGCGACCGGATCCGGTGCACCTCCCCAGGCGGTAGGGTTAAGTTCAGAATATATGATTTATCGAAGTTAACTTTGAACCCCGCCACCGCTTCAAACTCAGACGGCACTGTATGGACATGGGGTAACGATAACGCCGGATCCCGAATTGACAGTAATACGTCATCAGCGAAGAGCGAAATCTTGTGCTGCTCACCTGTAAAGGGGAGGCCCAAGATCCGCTCGTTCTCCCGAATCGCTAACGCCAACGGTTCTATGCTGAGCGCAAAGAGAAGTGGCGAGAGCAGACAGTCCTGACGTGTTCCGCGGGAGTGGTGGAAACTCCCGGATCTGTGACTGTTAACCAGCACCCGAGAGGTGGGATTGTTGTAATTGGCCTCAAGCATTCTTACGAATCGGGGCGAGAACCCGAAGGCTTCCAACGTGCGGTGTAAAAAACCCCAGTCAACGCGATCAAAGGCTTTTTCCGCGTCGTCAAGTCCTACTAACACCGCCGGTATGCGAAACCGCTCAGCCTTCTCAATCAAATGGATTACGCGCCGCAAGTTGTCGTGAGTCTGTCGACCTTTTATAAACCCGGACTGGTCCGGGTGGATCAGAGCCGGCATCAAATCCTGCAGCCTGCTAGCAAGGATAGATGAGTACAACTTAGCGTCCAGGTTGAGGAGCGCTATCGGGCGATAAGATGCGCATTTGGTAAGATCCTTCCCTGGTTTGGGGATGATAGTAATCAGGTCTCAGCCATGGTGTCCGAGGTTCTTCCCTCAGATGCCATCGCGTTGAAGAGGGAAACCAGGTAATCGCAGATGTCCGATGCGAATGTTTTGTAAAACAGGGCTGTGTAACCGTCAGGACCCGGGGCCTTGTGTAGTTTCAGAGCCTTAATGGCGTCCAGTACCTCCTCCCTAGAGATGGGGGAAAACAGCAACTCGTTCCATTCCCTGGAGACCTGTGGGATAGGAAGACCACCCAAAAATGCAGACTGGGCCTCTGGATCCAGGGTGTCGCTCGAGTAGAGACCTGCGTAGAAGCGGACAAAAATGGCTGCCTTGTCTGCATCTTTATGCCGAATAGAACCTGTATGGTCCTGTATGCCCCCGATGTAATCCCTCTCGCGTTTATCTCGAAGCTGCCGGGCAAGGTGGCGCCCAACCTTGTTCCCCTGGGAGTAGGAGACGCGTCTAAGACGCAGGAGGGTAAATTCAGCCCGGTTGTTGTAATGGGCTCTCAATTTCCCTCGTACCGCCGTAAGCGGGCGGAGGGTCACCCTAGAGGGGTTTGACTGGTGCGCCTGCTCCAGGGTAGCGAGCTCCGACTCCAGAGCCTCCCTCTCCTTCCGCCGAAGCTTGTTAAGATTCGCGTTAAGGGCGAGGCACGTACCCCGTATGGAGGCCTTGTACACATCCCATGTGGTATATACTGACGTATCGGAAGGTGGGTTAAGAGCAAAAAAGTCTCCTATAGCCTTTCGCAGCTCCTTACAGGACACCTCATCCAGTACCAACGCTGCTGGGAAGTACCACTTCCGCCAGCCGTCCCCCCCTACAGACCAATGTAACCCAAGCACCACTAAACTATGATCCGATAATGAGAGTGGGAAAATATCAGCCATTCGGATATCTCCCCTGAGGGCCTGGCTAACAAAGATGTGATCTATGCGGGAGTACGAGCGATGGACGTGAGAAAAGAATGTATAATCCTTGGCCTGAGTGTGTACGAAGCGCCAGCTATCCACCAATCCCAATTCGCCTATTTGACGTTGCGTTTCCTCCGAAAAGACCCCAGTATCTGCCCTGCGCGCCCCCGAGCTATCTAGGTCCCTGTCCCACACCATGTTGAAGTCCCCCAGCAGTATCAAATGCCCTTCCACAAAGTCCCCCATCTTGTCCATCAAGCATTGTAAAAGACCATTTTGGCCAGCATTCGGAGCATAAACCACAACAAATGTACACTGGCGGCCATATAATGACCCCTTCACCATTAGCCAACGACCCTCCTTATCACCGCTCACCCCCAGGGGTTGAAAGTGGAGAGAGGCCCGGAAGAGGAGGGCCACCCCTCTATGCTTCGTGGGCGCTGACGCCCTGTAGATAAGGGGGAAATTTCTATGACGGAGTCTCAGTTCGTCTCTCCTGGCCAAGTGGGTCTCCTGGAGGGCAACTACATCTAGATGGTGGTCTGAAAGATACTTCCAGGGCTTCTGGCGTTTCTGCGGGGAGTTGAGACCCTTCACATTCCAGGTACCTATACTAACTGGCATGGAGACGACATGAGACTCCGTTCTGTGAGTTTGCTAAAGTACCCAGAGCCCGACCCCCGGCCCCCGCCAGCCACCAGTCTACACACCCCTGGATCAGGCCCCTCTCCCAACAACTCCCCCATACTCTGGTCCATCCCTCCCACTTCAGTGACTCCAGTGTACCAGACCTCCGAGCCTCCCTGATAAGATGACAGGTTGAGTTCTGTATACTGAGAACAATTGGATAAAGACATCAAGGGCAAAGTCCTAAGCACCCTCCGTTCATGGGGAACCGTACCACTCCTCCCCCGCGCCCCAAATAGGCCTCCCCCATGCAAACAGTAAAAAGTGTAAAGACCTCATTGCAGTACAAGATAAGAAGTGCAAAGAAGAACACCACTAGTGCCAACAACATCCCATACACACCATCCTTGGTCGCCACCACACCTCCCCCTCCCACCAACCCCAACCCCAACATTCCCCCTGCAGTACCAACCCCCAGAACTCCCCCCTTCCCAACCCCCCATGCAAACAAAGAGACAAGAAGACAGAACTCAAGGCACTAAACCTGAACAAAGCACTCAGCAGTTCCAATGGGCCACGGGTCACAAGGTCCACATCAGACTGGAATCGGGGTGGGGGCACCAATTCGGGGGCCCCCAGGGCCACGGCCCGGGGTGTCTCCTCCAAAAGTACCATAGTACCCCGAGACCTTAGGGCCAGAGACCCCCCGGCGCCCAACTATGAAAAAAATCAGGGATCATGCTGCTCCAGAGCTCTGCTGAGAATCTGCTAACGTGGCCAATGGCGGAATTCTCTCCTCTTCTGAAGCGTCGATGCCACTAAGTCCTGGTAGAGCTGCGGGCGGTGGCCCCTGAATTGTAAGGAGGTGATGGCTCTAGCCTTCCGTAGGATACGCTCCTTCGTTTGAAAGTCATGCACACAGACGAGGATGTCCGGGGGGGGGGCCACCCCCTCGTCTAGGCAGGCCGACTCTGTGCACCCTATCCATTTTAATTTCCTGCATGTCCTCCTCGTCCAAGATCTGCAAGAACAGGGCCTGGACATACTCTCGCAGGTCTCCAGCTTCACCGTCCCAAGGGACCGCGCTAATACGAATGTTGTTCCTCCTGGAACGATTCTCCAAGTCCTCCGCGTGGGTCTGCAGGTCCGAATTCTGTTCCGTAAGGCGAATAATGTCCTGTTGTAGTTGGTGCACATCATTCGCCACACTCAAATCGTGATCTTCCAGGGTTGCCACACGTTCACCAATGCCATCGACATCCCTCCGCACCTCCCGGAGATCCGACGCCAGCTGGGCTCGAAGCTCAGAAATGTCCTCCTTGATAGAGGCGAACAGCTCCATCATGAAGGCCTTGGTGGCGGGCGCCTCCTCATCCGATTGCCTAGACGAACCACTGGCCCCTGGGGAAGATGGCTGCTGCGATAATTTGGAGGCCCCGTCCTTACCCGGCCTTCCTTTGCGTAGTACAGTGGACATCACGGAGGTCCGGCTGTGCCGTGGGACCAAGGCTACCGTACCTTCACCAGGGACGAGCAGTGCTCAGGCGCAGCGTAAGGCCTCACTAAGAATTCAGGCCTCCGCGTTGCCCCGTATCTGCGCCACGGGCAGCGGTCGCCTGATCAAGATGGCGGCTCAGAAGCTTTCCGCCAGAGGAGCGTCCAAGAGTCAATGCAGGGACAGTGTCGTCTGGCAGTCAATCCCGGGGTCTCCGCCTCTGTAAATCAGGGCCACGAAAGCGGACCCCCTGCTCCAGCCACGTACCCCCGCTGAACCTCCAAACTATGTTTCAGCCACCGGCGAGGGGACAGCGCAGGTCAGACTGTCAGCCCGCAAGGCGAAATAGGCCTCTAGTTCCGCTCACTCGCCGGACCGGGGTCCACAGAGCAGGGCCAGTTCCTTCGGCTCGTAGCTGCTTCACGCCACGGGCAACACCTCAGAGTGTTGGGCTGCTCGCAGGTGCGATGGGGACGCCCCACTCCATCATCGGCTGCAAGTAGCCGTCTTGGCGCCGTCTAGTAATGGCCGCTCCCGGCCTCTCACAGCTCCGCCGACAGTCCGAGGTACACCCTCCACGTGGCCGGTCGTTTACCGAGTTCCTCGGGTCAATTGCAACAGAGCGCCCAATACCGCCTCAGTGCCTCGATAGTGCGCAGCAGCACTGGCATGCGATAAGGAGGGCCGGAGCGATCCCCTGCCTCGCGATGCCACGCCCAGCCGGCGCCGGCGCCTCTGCACTCACAGGTCGGCCTCTCCCTCACGCAAGACCGGTGCGTAGTAGGCCGGGTGACGACCCTCCCGCAATGGCGCTCTCCGGTCTCCTACTGCCTCGCCGAGGGCTCCAGACCTCTCCACTCGATGTCGGTGGTCTCTGCGGGTATCTCAGGGTCGATTGGCACCCCGTAGGCGATGCTATACAATGCTTAGCAGGTCGGGCGCCGGAGAGACTCGAAAGCACGTCTTACTCCGACGCCATCTTGGCCACGCCCCACAAGTATTTATTTTTATGGGAGCTTATAGCAGTAGGAGGATGTTTGGGATGAGTAAAAGGGAAGGGGGGAGAGTGAGATGGAAAGGTTTAGAAAGTCTTGTTTAGGAGATCTGAATAGTAAAACTTGTATGATATGATGCAAGGAGGGGTAGAGGAGGGAAGAGTATAGAAAGGGTTAATTTGTGGATCATAGTAGGAGAATGGGGTGTGGGATGAGTCACAGAGTCGAAGTATAGGATATATTAAGAGATATAGGGTAAGAAATAGGGTAGTGCACTGGAGAGAGTAGTAGAATGAGGTTGGGATCAGTCAGAGAGTATAGGTAGAGGATATATTGAGAGACATATATGGAGATATATAGGATAGTTCACTAAAGCTGCTGAATTATCCTTAATGTTAACCTCGTCAATTAAACCTTGCAAGCAGGGAGTTTGAATTAATTGGAATATTGCTTCCCCTCTTCTGCATCCACAGAACTGCCATTTGAGGATAGTACTAATTAGTGTGTTTCAAATGCAGAACTAATGTCATTTGAACTGTGTACTTTCCCTTTTTAATCGTGTTAGGTCCCCAGCGTGTAGTCTGAATGCGACTGTAAAGTGCTGTGCAGCTAATAATAGAAGCAGACATTTTAGTTAATTTGGGGACATCACATGGCAGACTAGCCCCGAGATTTGAATGTTTTCCATGGTGACCTTTATGGTGTGCTCCATTTCTCAGTTTGTTTTTTCAGACCACTCTTAAAGCAATTTCAATTTCTAGATCAGCTTTTAAGACCACCAAGAGTTTCTCGATACATTACAGAAGGAAAGTAACTGAAAATATTGCTGAAATTGTGACTTGGAAAAGGGGGTGATGATGAACAGAGTGTCTGAGTTAAACAGACCACTCTTACCCAGTCCAAAGATCAGGGCTTGATCCATCACCGTTATTTATCTCACTGCCCCATCCCAGCTCAGAACCTGGCTATATGCAAATCAGTCTGTCCCTGGCCCAGTGCATCATGGGAACAGGGCAGACTAAACTACCAAGCCAATTCTTCACCAGAAAGGAGACAAGCTACCGGGGACCGGTTTCTGGCATTTCAGCCTTCTTCGACCCGGGAGCTTGTTTCCTTCCCAGTGTAAGAATTGGCTTTTGTAGTTTGGTTTGCCCTGTTCCCATCATGCACTGGGACAGGAACAGACTAATTTGCATACAGCCAGGTTCTGAAACTGGGATGGTGCAGTGAGCTAAAAAACGGTGTTGGATCTAGCCCTGATCTCTTGACTGGGTGAGAGCTTTCTGCTTAATTCAGAGACTCTGTCCCTCACCACCCCTTGTTGTAAATATGAAATTGTGACTTGGGCCTTTGAGAACGCAGCGTCGGCAATGTAAATTTGGAAGCTTCGCTGCACGTAAACCCTGGTCAGGAGCCTCTGAGGTAAAGCTCCCCCTTGACCACCCTGCGGGAAGCTCCATTCTACAAGGCCTTTGCAGCAATGCATGGAGTCCTGGGGAATCGGAATATTTGTGCAGCAGAACATGACTTCCTGGCACTCAGTTATCTTGAAGAACACCCGAGTTGTCCTCTGATGCTGCTAGAGGTTCCGGCTTTTGAAGAACATGTTCCTTCAAAAAAGAAGTAATATCGATTCTCTTGGCAAAATTCACATGAATATAGACTAAGGAAATCTCAAGAATCACTAGTATTCCTATTATGACAATGGTCAGCTAAACCACTTAGGCACTTCTGTTGCCTTTGCCTTGACTTTATGGGTACTCATTGTCTTACACCGTTTTGCTCATCTTTGCACAAAATGTTATGTTAAATGATTTATGTTGTCTGTATAACCTCTATGTGTGTAAAGCGCTCTGATATCCCCGAGGATCTTGTTCGCGCTCTATAAAACTTTCAAAATAAAATAAATAAAAATACTACAGCTGGGCAAGTCAGCAAATTGAAAGTGAGAGCCGAGCCGGAGTCTGGCTTGGCTCGAGGAGAGTGTGCACATGCCGAGCCATGAACATGATTGTAATGTAAATCGTGCAACAGACATGTCTCTTTAAGATTCAAAAAAGGCTACTTCTTTAATGAACAGAAGAGTTTCCCCTTGGTATATCAAAGTCTGTCATTTCATTGAGAGGCATTTATTGGAAGTGATCGTTTTTAAACGTAAACTTAGAAAACCTTCATGCCCCCTCGCCCTGACCACAATGCCATTAGCAAGTAAATGTAAATGTAAATATCAAGGTATTTGTAGAGCGCACTGTCACCAAGCGGTTTCCTGGCGCTATTACTCAAACCGCTGTGGAACCCTTCCTGGCTTTCATTCAAATCTTTATTTCGGCATTACGCCATAAAAGAACAGTTTAAACATTACAGTTTAAAATAAAATGAATAACAATCATTAAAAGAGTAAACATTCTATATAACTGTGCAACACATATTGATAAATACTTGGAGCATGACAATAAAAATCATATGAGACAGGAGGACACCACAGTAGTTCTATAAGCAAATTCAATTTTGTAGTGCTCTTAGTACTAATATGAACAAATTCAGTTCCATAAAACAAGACCAAAATTATAAAAAGTTCGATTTCACAACTGATGGCCCATTTTTTTCCTACGGTAGCAAATAGAGAGTAGAAATCTACTAACACTGAATATTATCTGTTGAGAAGTGTTAGTAGTCAGAATTCTCAGAGCCTGATGGCAGGACCTCAAGCCTAATAAAAGGCATATCGGTTTGATCCATCTTTTTCTTTCATTGGCGTAGATAGGACAGAAGAAAAGAATGTGCTGCTCATTCTCTATTTGGTTGTTTTCACAAAGTGAGCAAACTTCGTCCAATACCTCAGCCGATGGATCACGGTTCCTTGCCCAACGAGCCAAAGTTGATTTTAATAAAAGATTTCCATATCTAAACTTTAGAAATAGTGTTTTGGCAAGTGGGGGCTCTATTTCGTCCATAAAGGACTCATAAAAGGGTTCGTCCTTAAAACTTAGGAATTTTGAGATTAATGAGCCACTAGTACTAATGTTTACAGTCATATTTGCTACATAGGACCAGAAAGCTTTTTTCAGGACTAATTTGGGATTAGATGGTAACAGCTCGGGATGCACCCAAAAATGTTTCAGGCCTATAAGGTTAAGCCAAGTCTTGACGTGTGTAAGCCAAGGGATTATTTTGTTACTATCCAACGCCATGATCTCTGTCAGCCCTTCTCTGTAAGCTTGAAGCTCAGAAACGTGCCACAATCTTACCCAGAGCATAAGCGGTCTAATAAGGACTTGATGATCTGTTCTTTTAAAATCGAGGTCCAATTGCAGGGGTACTAATGGGGTTCCTCTCGGAACCCTTACCAAGCTTCGCATAAAGTTGTTATCGTGGATACTAAAGGTCTCCTTGGAATCTGGCCCCCACAATTCAGCGCCATATAGCACTGATGATTGAACCTTGAATTTAAAAAGTTCCATAACTGGACGCACCGCTTTACTGGTGCTTAAGCTTTGCTCTCTGAGTATTGGTTTGACGTTCTGAGCAAATAACAGTTTGCTTTTTTCCAATTGTGCTTTCCACGTAAAGTTGCAATCTAGCGTCACACCTAAATAAGAAAAGTGAGACACTGATTCCAGCTTTGTCCCTTTTAAGGTTAAGCAACCCTTGTCAGGTTTGGTTGGATTAAGGGCCATGTATTTCGTTTTCTTTACGTTAATCTCTAGCCCCTTTTGACTACAATAATCATTAAAAGTATTCAGTAAAGTCTGCAAGCCATTTTTTGTTTGCGATATCAGAATAGTATCGTCAGCAAACAATAGAGATGCTACTCTTTCGCCATTCAATTTAGGTGCATCATTTTTGCATCTTTCTAAGTATGAGGGAATATCGTTCACGAAAATAGAAAAGAGCGTGGGGGCCAAAACACATCCTTGACGAACTCCACGTTCGATTGGGATTTTCCGTGATAGTTCGCCATTTTGTCCCCATCTAATTCTCGCAAAGTTCCCCTCATGTAATTTTATAATTTGAGCTACTATATTGTTTGGCATACCCGCTGCACTCAGCGTCTTCCACAGAAGATCACGTGGGACCAAATCAAATGCTGCCCTTAAGTCAACAAAGGCAACATATAAGTGGGCCTTCTTTATCTTTACGTACTTCCAATAGAGGCAGCAGAATCTGAAGCACTGATCTATAGTGCTGACTTTAGTTCTGAACCCGGCTTGAAATTTAGTCAAGAATGAATTTTCATCCAACCAGTTACTCACTCGTACTAAAATATGGCGTGAGTAAATTTTCTGAAGGATGTCCATTAAGCTTATTGGACGATAATTACAGGGATCCTTCCTGTCTCCTTTTTTATATATTAAAACAATTTCAGCTCCTTTCCAGCTTTCAGGAAATTCTAAGCTGTAAGATAGTTTGTTGCATAGGTAATTGATATATGGTGCCCATATTTTCAAGTCATGCTTGTAAAGATCCCCGGGGATTTTGTCCAAACCTGGGGCTTTCCCAGTTTTTACTTGGCTTATAGCCAACTCAGTTTCCCCCAAGGTAAAGACAAGCGGATCTACTGGAATTTCGGGACTTGCTGCAGTGGATACTGTATAAGGATCGTCATATTTCCTATACAAATTTGTAAAATGGGTTACCCAGGTTTGCTCGTCTAGAAAAGTATCTTTGACCACCCTTCCTACCTTATTCCCATTTGCTATCAACTTCCAGAAAGCTACAGTGTCGTGTGATCTTGCAGCTATCAGTAATTCCGCCCACTTTTCTTCCTCCCACGCAGTTTTCGATATCCTTTGGGCAGTTTTATAGTTACTTCTAGCTTTTTTAACATCCAATTGCGACTTAGATTTAATAGCAATTAACAGTTCCCTCTTGGACTCTCTACAGGATCTGTCATACCAAGGCTTACTATGAGACAGATTCTGAGTTTTCTGCTGGGGTTTTTTAGACATTTTAGTTACCAGTAATTTTAATTTTTGGAAAAACTCCTGATGTATGGCCAAAAAAGGGGTTTTTGCTTCCTCCTCGGGAGTTAGGCTCAGATATCTAGCAAAAGTCCCAGCGAAAAGTGAGTATATTTCGCTCAAGATATCACCATGATCCAAAATAAATGGCCATTTTAGCGATCTCCTGTTGTTACTGATATGAATATCATTACCCTCCTCCAGGGAGAGTGGTGAAGAAGGATCGCTAAATAATGCAGCGTTTAGTGTCAAGTTTAATGGAAAATGATCACTTTCTGCCCTCTCCATTATTTCAAGATCTATAAGATACGACCAAAGAGGGATAGAAACTATCGCAAAATCCAAGTTGCTCCTATATGTGTTCCTACTGAAGGTTGGTTTTTTTAAGGTGTCAGAAGGTAGCCGACCGTTACAGGCCCTAAGGTGATGCTCTGTACATAATTTGATCAGTTGAAGAGCCAGAATGGAACATTTCACCGATTTGTTGCTCCCGAGGAGGGGGATGTTATTTGCCTGATCTTCCTCCTCAAAAATCTCACTTATGCCCAACACAGGTTCATAGTTACAATTCAGATCCCCAGCCAAGATTACCAAATCCTCCCCAGGATCCAACCCCCTCAAAAAGCAATCCAACTTAAGAACAGTCGGGGATTCCTTTGATGACGGGGCTGGCCTATTATAGATATTTATTAGGAATAATTTATTCCCATTGGAGGTTATTATTTTTAGTGCTAGGATATCTGCGGAATTTGTGTCTATCACCTCGATGTTAACCCTTAGATTGATTTTTGCCCAGATCAGGAGACCCCCAGACGGCCTACCACTCCTAGATGGGATTGCTCCAATACCAAAAGTCTTGTAGCCCACCCTATGGGGAGTGTTGACTGCCCATGTTTCCTGAAGTAAGCAAAAATCAAAGGATTCCATAAATGCAGCCCAGTCAGGATCCCTCAAATTGCTGGCAACCCCAGCTACATTCCAACTGACAAGCTTAACCGAAGTCCCCAATGCAGCAGACATAACAGTATTAACCCTTGGCATCTCATCACCGATATATGTCACCTGTTGGATTCCCGAAGATGTTCCCTCAGAAGGTGAGTGTCTTAAAGTACGGGTAGGTTCTACCTGTTCTTCAGGAATGTTGTCGCTGCATATTACATTTTTTCCCAAAGGTCGAGATACAACAGTTGGTAATTGGTTACACTCAGTTACAACTCCCATATCAGTGTGGTTCCTTGTGTCCCTTCCCTCATCCCCCCCACTCGAAAAACTTCAATCACAACTATCAAGGCCACTGAAGACATCAAAACGATTTGACGTTTCAAGTGGTGTGAAGGGTTTCAGATGATCCATCCTTCTGTCCTGAAAGTTATGAAAGTTTTGATGTCTAACTGGGACAAAGTTCCATCCCAAGGGGTCTGGGACTGTTGCAGGGAAAGGGGCACAAGACATATTTCTCGTACTCTGATGGATCGGGGGGTACTGAGCATATTGACTGCTCCCCACATTCTGTGCAATTGAATAATTAAGTGGCTGAGTTTGGCTTGAACCCTGTAAAAGGGGAAACTGAGATGGAAACACCACTGGCCTTGGATAAAAATACGTTAAAGGTCTTGGGGTTATAGTGGTATTAGAGCTGCCCATCTGCCAGTTCAATATATAGTGGACAGCATTTGGATCCCTGAAATTAACAACCACTACGTCACCTTCGATGTCTTTTGTTCTGCCCCCTAACCATTCGAGGCGTCGAACATGAACTATTTCCCCGTTGATATAATTTACAATAGGCCTATGTGTTCTCAACCAGTGCGTTATCTTGTTTTTTAGTTGGGAAAAACCCTCCCTTTTGTTTTGTTCAAGGGCCGGCACACCTGTTAGGACTACCACATAGGGTAATGCCTCCGGTGGAAGTTCAGGCAACGGAACCCTTTTTGGTATCCCCCCGGTGCGTTTAGTTTCCCTCACCTCCCTTGTTAAGTCTGTCGAAACTAAATTAGTTGTATTGCCAGTACTTTTAGTTGTATTAACACAGATGTTACTAGCAACAGTACCCAGCAGTTGATCACCAGTTTTTGCTTGTGATGGTCTAGAGGCAGCATGGTGATGAACAATAGCAGATACTCTATTCCCCAGGGATTCTGATGCAGGTAAAGTTGAGGAGGGGGTAGGAACAACATGAGGGGAAGTAGAAGGCAGAGATCGAACAGTGGATAACAAAACTTGTGGTGCACAATTGAATGCCTGACTGTCTGCGTTGTTAACACCTTTATGGCCTACAAGATCTTTTTTGGGCAATGCATTCTCAATTTTTGACAATCTACACTCCACCTCCATTAACCTCTCCAGAATAGATGCAGAGTATGATCTAATCAGATTCTCAATATCGAGTAGGGACACAGGACCCTTATTCTCAATCTGAACATCATCTCTCGCACTAGTATCCATATTGTCCTCTTTATCTACAGATGTATTCAGTCGGGCTGGGGATGCGGAAATGATATGGATCCCCTCAGGGTCGGACTGAACAACACAGGGATTCTTGGCAACTGTGGACAATTTTTTGCCAAAGTCAAAACAACTCAATTTAGGTTGCAACGGATCCCTCCTTTTCCGTCGTTTTTTGTTCGGCGGGGGACCATAAGTTTTCCCCGTAGGTGGTAATTTTTTGGCCTTAATGCGGGCTGCATGCAATTGTGACAAAGCGTCTCCCTTTAGTGTCGATGAGCTACTTCCGGTAGATGTTACGGACAGATCAACCGTATCCGCTCTAGATACGGTTTCAGATGAATGAACAGCTGTATGTACATCCGGGAGTATACCATCTAATGAGGGGATCGACTCGTTGACTAATGTCCCGGTAGCATTGGCAGGGGGTCCAATCAGGGGAGACAATGATGGTAAAGCGGACCCATTCTTCATACTTTCCACTGAGCGTCGGCGGTCTGCCCGCCGCTCCGCCAGCACAATCTCCCTAGCAATATCAGGCGATGATTTGGAGAAGTAACTGTCCAAGGTCCCATTGGGCAGCAAACCCTGTTTGTCCTGCACATGCTGCTCAACATTAACAGTTGCCATGTATAAATGACAGGGATTGGTTGGTATGGCAATGACGAAGGTGATACAAAGATTGAGTAGTAGAACAGACAGTACCTGTAAACAAGAAGGTATGCCCAGTCCGGTCTCCTCGGTTCTCGGAGGGTCTCAGAGGGTCCGCCCTTAGTCCGGGCTTTGTCCCGGGATGAGTCCCGCACACGCGTCCCGCTAACGCGCGCTGGGTTCACCTAAAGTACGAAGCTAAGGGCTGAAGGGGAGGAGACCCGGGAAGAGGCGGCAGGTGTGCGAGATGTCAGAGCGCACTGCCTGGTGGGCCTCGCAGTCCCGGTCTCCCGTAGTTCTCCACAGACGCACTTGAAACCCAGCGAGGGCAAAAGCTGCTTTATCCATCTTGAAATGGCAATCTCGAAATCCAAAGATGAAGCGACTACGAGCGGCACCCGCGGAGCGGGGGCCGCAAGTCGTCTTTTAGCAAGCCAGGAGTCAGAGTCAGAAGAGGGGAGGAGACCCGGGAAGAGGCGGCAGGTGTGCGAGATGTCAGAGCGCACTACCTGGTGGGCCTCGCAGTCCCGGTCTCCCGTAGTTCTCCACAGACGCACTTGAAACCCAGCGAGGGCAAAAGCTGCTTTATCCCTCTTGAAATGGCAATCTCGAAATCCAAAGATGAAGCGATTACGAGCGGCACCCGCGGAGCGGGGGCCGCGATTCGTCTTTTAGCAAGCCAGGAGTCAGAGTCAGAAGAGGGGAGGAGACCCGGGAAGAGGCGGCAGGTGTGCGAGATGTCAGAGCGCACTGCCTGGTGGGCCTCGCAGTCCCGGTCTCCCGTAGTTCTCCACAGACGCACTTGAAACCCAGCGAGGGCAAAAGCTGCTTTAACCCTCTTGAAATGGCAATCTCGAAATCCAAAGATGAAGCGACTACGAGCGGCTTTCCCTGTGAAGTGTCCACTCCTGTACACCCCCAAGGTGAAGCCAGGCATCCTAGCGCTGTTGGGGCCGGTGTGGAGGTTAAGCAAGCTATTGCCCAGAAGTCAATTGGCAAGTGGCTTTATTTTTTATTAAACATCAATCTATTAACTCAAGTACAAGAGATTTGTTGTGCAGTGCACATCCTAAACGTATGTATTTGTAGACGGCATCATACGCAATAATGAAGAAAGAGGGGACACAGTAAAAGGAAATATGTGCCTAATATCACACATTTTGGGCAAGCAGGTAAGCTGGGATTGATCCCAGGTTTTCTATTTTCACATTGAGCTATTTAGCCACTAGAAGAGGATCTCCTTCTGTCTTTTTTTGACCTCAAAGATTCATATTTTGTCTTTAATTCTTGGTGCATAAATGTTAGAGCCTGGGTCACAGACAGAAGCTATATGCAAGGTCGGCTCATTTTGGGCTCGAGGGTCTGAGAGTACATAATACACTGTCACTAAAACGGCAACGTTTTTGGAGGTAGCCAACTAATGATGTACAGTTATGTTATGGGTCAGGAATCGAGGCCCCCACAAAGTATTTTTCACGAGAGCCCTCATTTTGTGCCGCACTTTGATGCTGGTTGGCAGGCCTGCTTTTGTCTGCACTTTTTTTTTTAGAAACAACTGCTCATCAGAATGTTTTATATTTGTTCAACTTTCATTTTGTAGCAAAATACTTCTGTCTTTTAGCATGATGTTTCTCTTATGCACTCTCCCAATGACTCATGTGTGCAGCCCTTTCACTGCTGCACCCAGACCCTCCTGACATAGAGAGAGCATTGCATAGACAGCTTTGGGTCCAGGCACAGACCACTATGTCAAGGCGAGGGCTGTCCATCTCGGATTTTCTAAGTGGACATTTATGCCACTTTTTTCACGATACACACATGTTGGATAAATGTACATACAAGTAACGTAAATTTATATAATTTACATTTTAGGTGGTTATACTGCAAACTTGATTGTGGCCCTTGAAAACATTCCACCACAGCGGAAGTGACATTTTGTTGCTTCCTCATAGTCGCAACCCAATAAATACCAATCAATTGTCCTCCGACGTGACTTTTTTCTGTATGCACGATTCATATTATTCCCATTTTCAAAATTAATAGAAACAGAAACTGTGGCACTAGAGTCCTATCGAAAGAGGACATATTTGCTGAAATAGATGGGGAAGTCTGGACGTACCTCTGGAGTAGAGGACACCTGAGGGCGTTGTTGCATACCTTGCAAAGCAATCAGTACAATGGGGGTATCGCCCTCCCAGACATAGAAGCATTCTGTTGGGCGGCTCATCTGATTGTGATTAATGACTGGGGACACATGCCAATATAAATATTAAAATAAGTAAATAGAGGCATTAAGTATGAGGACATTTCCTTAAGGAGTGCAAGATTTTGTGTACTCTCCCCTCAGTTTCCTGCATTTTCTCAAATCTCTCCGCCATCCTTTTACTCTTTTCTCCTGCTTTTTGTTGGTTCTTTTCCAATTGTTTTCTTCTCTTAGCAATCTTTTTGTTTATACTTACATGGAATTTGAGAGACATTTGCTTGTAGAATGGAGAATAACTGTGTAATTACTGTGACTGGTGACTTTGGAGGACATTTTAATATTGGGGTAGGTGCACTCTAAGGTGGCGTCTTTGTGTGCTATAATTGTATAGTCTGCTGCTTTTTTCAAACGTAATAATTTATCAAATCTTTTTGGACTCATACTTTAGCTTGTGTACTCCAAGCTTCGAGACTCATTATAGTACTCAACATTTTGACATGAGGCAACTCTCGGAGTCTTTTGTGTTTGTTTATTTATTTTTTACACAAGACAACTTTCGGACTTAAATGCGTGTTTTCACTTTTTCAGCCTTCCTCAGAGTTTTTATTGTGCCATTATACACATCACAGCGTATGGCTTCTAGCTGCGGTCGTTAACCTAGCCTATGCTTGTGTGTTTTTATATACATCTTTTTTTCATTTATTTCGTTCGTATGGACTGTATTTGGAATATGGTGGGCAAAGACAACATTACTGTATTGTCTGCCTCTGGTTACTGTACTTCTAGATATTACATTATTATCGACTATATTTTGTATTGCCTTACAGTCCTAAGCGCAATATGACTCATCTCCATTACGGCTGGTCTCTTTGAGTAGCACTTGTCTCTAGCAGGCCGTGTAACAGTTTTTCTCACTTCAATATACACACGAACTGTGCTTTCAAGACTGGCCTTCGTGATTATTGATGAGAGATTTAGGTGCTCATTGTTTTGATTAAACGCTAATATTTGAGCACATTTCCTTGCTTCCGTACAACAAGAGTCACAGGCTTGTGGTCCACTATAACATACCGGTTTTTGTGTGAATATTACACATACCCCAAAATTGTACGACTTGGGATCACCTTCATCAACTTAATCACTTAATGCAACTTCCATTCTTCCCAAATTTTGTCTTTCATTTTTCAATCGTCTATACCATCCCACAGGCTTCTTGGAACTGTATTCTCTGTATGTACTATTACAATAGCACAATCGTTATTGTCTCACTTATGGTTTTGATGATTTTGTGTCATACTTTGGTGCCTCACTCCTCTTAGCAGGCTTCTTTACCTTTTTTCTTTTCTTTTTTTTTCTTTTTTCTTCTTTTTCTTTTTCTTCTTTTTACTCTTGCCTTTTCTTCTTTTTCTTGTAATTTTAGACCTCTAATTGTTTAATTTGTGATAATATAGACTGATGCATACACGTTATTGGCAGCCTTGAAAAAGTCCCAAAGACGAAACACGTGTCAGCTGCTTCTGTCCTTTCAACTAATCAAGATATTGATTGTAAAGAACAAACCCATCGTGGGGCAAAGAGGAACGCTTCGTACTGGAAAAACATTTAATCATCTAGATTTACTTCATTTTAGTGTATATGATTTACTCAAATCTATGGACTTTCTTTGTGTGCTTCTGTATTTTTCTGTTCACCAGTGGCGGCTCGCAGAGGGTGTGCTGCGGGGTGGCGGGGAGGGGCAGGGTGGGTGCGGTAGTGGAGTCAGACATACGACGGGCAGGAGTAAGGTAAGTAAATAAATAAATAAAACTGTTTACCTTGCGCTTGCTGCATTGCCGAGTGGCAATGCAGCGAGCGCAACATAAATAGTTTTATTTATTTATTTACTTGCCTTACTCCTGCCCGTCATATGTCCGACTCCACTACCCCCACCCTGCCCCTTCTCCGCCCTGCCGCCCGCAGTACTCCCACTGCGAGCTGCCACTGCTGTTCGCAGTCTGTAACTTTTAAATTCTTTTTTACTTCTGTCTTTCTTTTAAAGCTTAGATCAGCAAGTTGGCTTCTGCTTGCTACCTCAACTTGAAAACATTTAGGAACATTTCTCCTCCCCTTCCTCTTCACAGTGGAAAATCAGTAATCACATTGTGTCTTGATTACCATAATTTAGCGAGGTCTAATTTAATACTCCTGGGTACATCTCAGAATAATCCAGAAGAGGGCCACCAGAGTACTTCTTGGCCTTCTTCGTCTGACTTTGGTACGCAACCACCTGTCTGAATTGCATTGACTACCTGTAACCAATAGAATTGTTTTTAAAGTCTTTCCATGATTCGCCCCTGCCTTTCATGGAACTGCTTCTCTCTTCATTCAGTCCCAGCTAACTGGAAACAGGATTAACTTGGCTTCTCCCAGTGCAGTCTCTTCTAAGTATCTAAGTATGAGGGCTCATTTGTTGGAAATCCCTGAAAATGAAACAGTTCAAACACGCCTTCGGTTCACCCAGCCTCAGGGCAAGCGTTACAAACGAAAAACATTGGACTGGGATCTAACCTAAATCTGATCAGACTTTCAACTTCACACTCTCTTGCTTACACACAAACCTTGTCAATAAAAACGCCACACTGTGAAGCAGGCCCATACCATGGCTTTTGTCCTCCATCAGCTCCTTGTGTGTGCTTTGTTCACCCTAATTTGGTAGGGTATGCCCAGACTTGGGTCCCTTGTTCACTTTGCCACTGGATTCAAGCTAGCATGGCTGATGAAGGGTGTTGCACAGAAACCGGTCCTAGGATGCTTGAAGCCATGTCCAGGGAAGACATGGCTTGGCAGTTCGGGCTAGACTGTTCCCATGAGGCATAGGGTCAAGACTGTTTTGCATATAGCGGTGTCTGAACTGGGGTGGCAAAGTGAGCTAAAGAACATTTATGAATACAACCCAAATCTGTGACTGGGGGTGAGTGTCTGAAAAGTTTCAGTGCTCCGTCCATAATCTCCTTGTGTTTGCTTTGTTCTCCCTAAGTTGGCAGTGTATGCCCAGACATGGGTCCCTTGCTCACTTTGCCACTGGATTCAAGCTAGCCTGGCTGATGAGGGCTGTTAGCCTGAAACCGGTCCTAAGTTGCTTGTTTCCGGTTCAGGGAAGTTCTGGCTTGGCAGTGTGGGCTGGACTGCTCCCATGAGGCACAGGGTCAAGACTGATTTGCATTTGGCTGGGCCTGAACTGAGGTGGCGAAGTGAGCCAAAGATTGATGATGGATTAAACCCAGATCTAAGACTGGGGGTGAGTGTCTAAAAAGTTTCAGTGCTCCATCCATCATCTCCTTGTGTTTCCTTTCTTCACTTTCTCTGCCATGTCAGTCAGTCCTACTATTTTACTCAAAAGCCCTCTGCATTCTGGGACTTATAGTTTCGCTTTTAACGTTGTAGGTATGGGCTCAAAACTCCGAGCATGCATAGGGCTGTTGGCCAAAAAAACAGGACTGGCTGAATGTGTGGCACACAACACAAGCCACTTGACAGTGATGATCTACCTGCATTGGGCGCTCGTCTGTAACTCTGGCCAAAACATCTTCTGCATGTAAAGGAAGATAAAAGGATTTCACCCTTTTCCACCCTGCTTTTCGAAATCTATACAGCTCAGTATAAATTAATGTTGTATTTCAGAAGTTGATATTTACATTTTTGAAGCTACTGTAAACTTAACAGCTGCAGAGTGACTGGAGTTTACGTTAAATGTTGATTTTGAGCCTGAATCATCAGACCAGAAGGGCTTAGATTAACTAGTGTGTATGCAACATGCTAACATCGCAAGGCATCTTTAGTGTGTTGCTGTGGTTTAATTTCTGAGGGCTTGCTAATGACCCTAGACCGAGACCTCCCCACTATAACCTTAAACAAAGTCATCTTTCAAGTTTCAGTGCTTTTGCATGATATACATCTGATGGTTATCATCTTTGTCCCTTGGTGGTGGAGGGGAGCCTGGTGCAATGGAAGGATTGCAGCTTGCTGCCTTTTACGTTACTGTCTGATTTTGTCATGATTTCATTTCCTTTACTCCTCCTTTCATGTGTTTAAGCAATGTGGGCGAGTCGCTTTAATGATTTAAGAATTTAAGAGTTTCATTGTGATGCAGTTACCATTCTGAACAAGGGCACAGCTTTTCCAAGTTTCTCTTCTTATGTATGTGGAAATCAAGGGTGTAGACACATTCTCCTTTATATCCATACACTTGGCCTCATCTATGATGGTTGGAATGTCAAAGAGTAATTATTTATTTATTTATTTTGAAAGTTGTATAGAGCGCTAACATGATCCTTACGGATATCAGAGCGCTTTACAGACAGAGTGTGACTGAAAGTTACAATAAAGAAGCAGGAGGTCAATAAACATACAAAGTACAATATAAAACTAGTCACAAGAAGGAAGTATTGAGTTACCAGATTACATGCTAAATAAAGTCAAAATAGTCTGAGGAGGAGAAGTATTGAGTTAACCGAATACAATAGACAGAGTTCATGATAATTTGGCTAGGAGGAGAGAGTTTACTTCTTTTTTGAAGGATGCTGTAGATGAGATAAGTCTGATTTCTGGAGGGAGGGCATTCCAAATCCTGGGCGCCATTCCTGAAAAAGAACGTTTGTAGGTTTTTTTCTTGTGGAATCTCTTAGGTTTCAAAAGAAGATTGTCTGCGCTTCTTGTCACTCTTGATCCACCAGATATTGTCAGTTTCTGTGCGAGATAACTGGGGGAGTTGTAGTGTAAGGCTTTGTGGTTCATACAGGCTATTTTCAGATGTATTCTGGCTTCGTAGGGCAGCCAGTTTAAAGCTTTTAGGTCAAGAGTGATGTGTGACCTTTTTTTCGAGCCTGTGATAAGTCTGGCTGCAGCATTAATAGAGGCTTTTAATGGTGCTATAGATGAAAGGGGGAGACCACAGAGTGTTGCACTGCCATATTCCACTCTAGGGATGACCAAGGCTTGAACTGCAGTTTTGAAGTCCTTGGGAAGAAGGAAAGGTTTCAATTTACGCAATGTGTTGATATGGAAATTAGCTCCCTTCGTTGCATTGCTGATGTGATGTTGCATGCAGAGATTACAGTTGAGTGTTATGCCTAACGATTTCGCGGAGTCCACAATAGTAGATTGAACGTTGAGAGCAGTGAGATGATTGAGCCAGGGCTGAATTATGTGGACTTTGGAGGGAGGTGCTATTAGGAGGAATTCTGTTTTTAACGCGTTAAGTTTGAGGTGATTCTCTGCTAGCCAGGTCTGAGTGTTCCTAAGCGTTGAGTTGAGTAATTTGATGTCATCAATGGTGTTTATTTTGAGGTAGAGTTTGGTGTCATCAGCGTACATGTGGAATTGAACATTAGATGCTTGGAGTAGTGCGGTAAGAGGTTCCATGACTAGATTAAACAAAGTAGGGCAGAGGGAGGATCCTTGAGGGACACCCAGAGTAACAGGAACTGCAGAGGACATAGTGTTATTAATCTTGAATTTTTGGGTCCTGTTGTGCAGAAAGGAGGTGAACCAGTTGAGAACTGTCCCTGAGATACCAATTCTGTGATTCGGCAAATCAAGTAGATTCTCATGCTTGACATCAACTTGTTGCACATATCCTCTAAGAAGACTTTTTCCATTCAATGTTTGGAGTACACATAAATCTCTACCTGAATACATTTTCTGTGAGAAAACCGTATCTATCTAAAATTGTTTCCTAATTGTTACCTAATTAGTATTTGCATACTGATGACTAAACCCCTCTAGCATGAAGGTATTCATTTGGAGGACTGTCTTAGCAGTAGCCTGAATTTGCAGCAGATGCGCCTTTTCTTCAAGCAGCTGACCAGCCGGTGTTAGTGAGCTCAGGAGGAAACCCAAATAATGCATCTTTCTGAGGCAGGTAGTGCGTCGGCCGATCTGGAATGACTGACTTCTTGTAGGGGTCTGATTCAATGGGCTCTTGCAAGGGTGTGGTCCCTAAGTGAATTAGATTCCAGAGATGAGGTCACTTGCAGCCTGTGTGAAGTGAAGAACATGCTAGTGAGCAGCGCATGTGGCACCTCTGTCGAGTGTTGGCCTTGCGTCATGATATGGAATAAGAAGACAATCATTACGCCTACAGTGGCCTCTTCCATAACTGGGACCTTGATTCTGGAGGATACCAGTGCCGGAGGAGACATTCGAAGGACAAAGAGCTAAAAAGTCTGGTACATGGCCAGGTCCATGGCTCCGTGAGCAGACAACACGGTCCACGTCCATCTCAACAAAGTGCTTGACACCACACGCGGAGTGGAGTGTTGTTGGCTACAATTGAAAACGCACTGTGGCTCACCACTGGTATGGCTGTTATTGTGGGTTGGTGAGACACTGTAGGTAAAACGTTTGTATAATTGTTTTGTAGTTGTGTTTTGGTGTGATGTGTTAATTGAGTGATGCACTGTTATGTTTCTGCATTGTTGTATTGTGTTGAGGTAATAGTGTGTTATGTTGGGTCTTCACTTGGGATTTCCTGGGCATTTTGAACAGGCGTAATACATCATGCCCTCTGTTGAAAGGAAGTGCAAGGAGTTTTTATTTGATCTTTTTTGGGTGTTTAGAAAGGAGACGCTTTGGCAAGTTGTATGCATGTGTGTTCTATATAAATTTAACGTTTGGAGCTTGTGCTCGGTTTGCTTTTTGATGGGCTAAACCTCGTTCTTTACTTGCCTGCATGGGTGGTTACATTTGACCGTTATGAGGGGTATGGGCTAAACACTATAGCCATAGCGGGTACCCATGGCATGATGTTGACCACCCAATTCATAATGCAGGCTGTGGTATAATCGTGGTAGTTCTTTGCATACTATGGAGCCCCTGAATATACTGTTACCCACTTATGACTTAAAGCGGACCCTGGTATTATGATGGGCAAGAATTGCCATAATGGTGGCAATTCTTGATTGAATATTGCCTCCCTGTGCATGTGCCTGTCCATTACAAGCACTGTGCTAGCTCTGGGATAATGGTGTGCATTCTAGACATACTATTGACATTTTTGTCATGATTGTGCCCCACTCCTGCGTACTGCTTGCACCACCATTATAATTGTAATATTACATATATTGCAAGCATTGATGGCATAATAGTGCCCAACCCTGGTAAATAGATTGCACCTGTAAAATATTGGTAATGCTTTACGTTTTAACAACATTCCTCGACCTATAACATTGATATCTTCATCCATCCATGCACTCATTAAACCAGCCACAGATCCTACATGGGCTCACGTATTCAAGCATTCAAAAGTGCAATTTAACATACAGGCATCCATCCAGGTACTCACATATCCGTTTAATACCCATGTATTGAATCGCTCATTCATCCATCTTTACACTAATTCATCCATCCATCCATCCATTTGCTCAAACACGGCTGGTCTCTGTCTAAAGTGGCATGGTGGGAAACAACACTGTACTGGAATTCGGTCCAGGGCAATTACCAGTGGTTGAGATTAATAGAAGCACTGTTTGTTTCACAGGGTAACTTCTGCAGCAGCTGCATTTCAACATGTGGTAATGAACATTTTTGAAGGTTTGAAGAGTTTTTGAAAGGAGTGTGAGGAAGGTTTAAAGGAAGTTTAGGCCATGTTTAAAGAGAAACTAGTCCTTGTCCAAGATATTTGAGAGTATTATGTCTAACAGGCGGGATGAAAGACAGTAGAATTCTAAAGAGACAAGCGGGGAGCGGTCTGGAGCCCTCTCAAAGAATAAACATGTGATTAAACATTGGTGCAAATAGCAAAATTGCTGGTTCACTCCTTGGCAAGAACAGGCTATGGGAGAAGCCAAAGGTTTACAAGGAGCTTGTGTTATATGTTTGATACCAAAGGCAACGAGCTTTGTGATTATAATGACTTTGCCACTAACCGGTGTATGTAGACAGCTTACGTTGTCAAATCTTTTCGATAAAAAACTTGATCCATAAAGGGAACTGGTTGACGATGAGTTAAGAAAATTGGTATTTAAGTCTTAGGGTATTAAAGTTTTTGAGATGTACCTTATAGAAGAATAGTATGAATCCTAAAATGGACTGAGATGAAACTGTGAAGGAAGCGCCTTAACCAACAAAAAAGGAAGAGCTTGTTTTCAGAATATTATTATTCAAAGTTCGTAGAAACACTTTAAAAAAATTGTAGATTCTCTGAGAAGTCTGTTAAAAACGTATGTCTTTGGAGTGCTCTAAAGATTGAAAGTTGTCAAATTTGTAATGCTTTGTCATTGAACAATCTCATTGTGGCAAAGAAAACTATCTCAACCACTAGAGACATAGATTAGGAGCTGCTGTTCCTCATGTGGAGAAGTGTGGCTCACTGGTTAGAGGAGGAAGACCCTGATGCAGAGATCAGACCCGGGACCAGGGTTCAATTCCCGACACGGCAGGGTCTTGAGCTCAAAAATGTCCACGGACTCGATAATTCTCGCCTCGGTGCCTACTCGAATCATGGGTTCACACTCTGCAACTCTGGGCAATAGCTTGCTTAATCTCCACTACGGCCCCACCGCGATGGGATGCCTGGTCTTCACCTTGGGGATGCCCAGTAGGGGTTATCTCGCAGGGAAAGCCAGAACGGGTTCCCAAAGCAAGCGCTAAGAGACCTGTCGGTGATTTGGCACTATATAAATCGAAATTAACATAACATAACATAACATAACATAACATAACATAACATAACATAACATAACATGTGGGCTAGGGCACAGAAGGAGTTCAGCATTACCATCCGGAGCTTTGAAATTGATGGAAGAACCTGTTTAGAATTTAGAAGAAAGATCTAAGGGTATTTTGGGGCTATTTCTCATTCAAATGTTATGTATGGGGAATGCTCTTTTTTATACACATCGATCATAAACTTTTAATTCATACTTTTACTTGTAAAGGAGCTGAGGCAACTGCCCCAAAGATTTAGTTTTGGATGTTAGGTTTAAATGGGTACATCTTTAGAATGGAATTTTTACTTGGAGTTAAGAATGTGGTGGTGGACATATTTACGTTACCTTTGAGAAGAGATCAGGAAGTGCTGGAGCATAAAACGGGGAGTTTGCTGGTTGGATAATCCCTGGTGCCAACATAAAGAAATAGCAAAGGCTGGGTGAGGAAAATATTACTCGGGGGGTTATCTGGGGAAACATTTTGCAACACAGGGAGAAGACAAAACTAAAGAATGTAAGTAATTTGGGGATGTGAGACAAGAATGGATGGAAAAAGGTTTTTATTAGAGGGACCAAGTTTGAACTACTGCCAGTGATCGGAGGAAAGTTGATGGAACTAACACACACAAAGGCAGTGAGGGTATACTCTCATCAAAATTAGGATGCCAAAAACGTGTTGGTGCTGGGAGTGGATTCTTAGGTAGAGAACATGGTAAGGTATTGTCTAACGCAGTGATACTCAAAGTATGGCCCGGGGGCCGCATGCGGCCCTCCTGACCTTTACATGTGGCGCACAGATGAACAGCAGCACTGGGCTGCTGTTCACTGAACTCAGCACTAACATTAAAACAACTTAAATATACAGGCAAGCCTTTGTTGAAAGGTTAGTTGAAGGTTAAAAAAGTAAGTAACTATGTTGTCCTGCTCCACTTAACTTTAGGAACTCCTACATTTTCAAAGCCATCTTGCAGCAAAAGTGTAAAAATATGATAACGTGTCTTTAAAATTCAAAAAGTGTATTTCATTCCACACAATTTGGTAACGTCTCAGGTTTTCTGGTTTCACATTGTGCAATTCAACCACTAAATGTATATGCGTCGCTTCCTCTATGCACTCCTTACAGCCCCTGTTCCCCCCCCAAAATCGCCACCCTGCTGACATCGATGCGGCCCTCGTCACATCACAGACCAAACTTTGTGGCCCTTGAGAAAATGTTTGCGAGTACCCATGGTCTAACGTTTGCAGAGAGTTTCCAGGAGACCTACTCTGTCACTTCTGGAACCATCAGGGAAGCAATAGATAAAATTGTTTTTTGACATTATTGGGGTCATTGAAGAGTATCGGCTCGGAGGAAGGTGTGTCTAGCTCTGAAATTGGCGTTTCAATTTAGTAGGTTAATTTTCTTTAAAATTGGATGAATTTTGTGGATGTTTTTTTTTCTTCTGCAGTGTCTGAGCCTCTGTCCCAGGCTGTGATCCAGCATTTAAAGTGGATAATGCAGAAAGATCTCTTGGGGCAAGATGTCTTCCTCATTGGCCCCCCTGGACCTCTCCGTCGCTCCATTGCCATGCAGTACTTGGTAAGTCACAAAGAGTGGACCAGCTGCTTTTATCAAGAACACGACAGCGTGTATCTCACTAGAATTAACTTTGCCTTTTAGATTTCATAATTGTCAAAATGTCTACAATTTGTTGAATTGTGAACAAGAATCACTGGAATCCTTGCAAGCCGCCCACCTTAGTGACTGCACCACCACTGCCAAGGACTTAATTGCTCAATATGGTGGCATGTTTCCTCCATGGTTTTTGTATTATAAGCTCCTCACATTTCTGGCCTTTTGTGCACAATATTGTGTGGATTGAAAGGGATAATAGGGATGAAATGTTAAGATTATGATAATATGAATGCAGCTCTTATGTAGGATGTCACGTTTTTACCAGACACTAAAATGGCTCTGCATGATGTACCTGTTATCATCTCCTGCTAGCAACATCCTATGCACCCCCACCTCAAGCAGAGAAATGAAGAGACATTTCCAGATAGGAAATCCCAGCTTTCCAAATATTTAATCCCAGCTTTCAAAATATTCTGTGTGAAAGGCGTTAATTTACCAATGATGCTGTACGTCGCCCGCTGACCCCTGCGTAAGTGACACACCATGCACATTAAGCCAGAAAATGACTTAAGCTTTTACCACTCCAGGAGGATTAGATTAACAAAGTGCAGTCCAAGCCCAGATGCATGTACTGTAAAATCCGCTCCTTGTGTTTTATGGCTCTGGTGAGACGTCATTAATGGAGTATTGGTAAGCCATCCATGAGCAAGGCATCTGTACATGAGAAATAAAACAACTCGGAAGCTGAGTGTTGCTGATTATGCAAAATGTTTCAGAACTGACCAATGAGCCCAAAGTAAACCCCCTCCACCGTTTCAGATGAAAAGCTTAACCAGCCACCAGCATCATCATTAGTGTGCACTTTTCGCTGTATAGCTAAAATGGTAGTACTGAGAAGGGGGGTCCCAGAACACAAAAATAAAAGAGAGTATACAAATATAATAAATGATAATTAAGAGCATAAGTCTTGAAATGATGACAACATTGTTGTTTAATCACAATGTGTAGGTACGTTATGTCACACAATCATTTGGTAAGTAAAATTCAACGTATCACGTGCCCCAGAAAGGGAGGGGGGTAGGGGGAATGATGGTGCAGGAGAAAGTGTAGGGTAGTTTGGAAAAGTGACATAAACAACGGTCAATCGACCTTACTATACAGTACACTAGTTTAATTCACAAAATATGGACCAACGGTTCGAAAATATTATCTGTACATCATGCTTCCAAAGAACAAATGCAATTAATGACCTATATGGACGGAAGCTGAAAATAGGAAGGCTGTTGACGTTTCAACCCATGAGTTAATGCAGGCAATAGGTGTTGCCTTGCTTGGGGGTCTTCATCAGGACGGGGGTGGTGCAAGTTATCTAAAGAAAGGATTGAATAAACACGATGACTTAAGTCATGGAAGATCTAATCATGGAATTCGTATAATGTGGTTGAAAAGGTTGGAATGTTGTAATTACCATGAAGAAAGGATTGCTTGGATCATGGTAGGTATCTCGTATATAAGCGAGGAACATCATGGCGTGTTGGCTACAGGGGGGGGTAGAAACAAATAATGAAATAATGAATGAAAAAAACGCATCGTGAACAGACACGTATTTCGTACAGTATGATCATGGCAAATAGGGTGGGATTGGGCTTACATTGGTTGTGCAACGGTATACTCGAGGATACGCCTCGGTATATTTATGTGCCCATGGTGGATGCGTGCTGATAAATAAGACTCGATCGCGTCAATGGATCGGGAAACTGAAAAACACAAAAAGGTGGGGGCCGAGGCCCGCAAACCATCAAAGGGAGTTTAAAATAAGGACGGCTTGTTTCCGCGCTTAGGTAGTACGTTCATTACCTGCTTGTTAGTCCCGTAGGGGGTGGCCGGTAAATCCTGTCGGATCCGATCGGGAATTTATGGAAAAATAAGAAGGGCCAGCAAAGCATTAGCCGCTACTCACACAGGAGTATTGCATTTGAAATTGCATTTGAAATTTTACTGACATAAAACCATTGAAATTCCCACGTTATAGTTAGTTGGACTCACTATAGCTTGCGCGCCTGCAATGCACTGCTGATGACGTCACATATTACATCACTCATGACATGGTCAGTGACATCACTCATGACATAACTGATGACACCATCCAGTGAATGTGTGTCTTTCTGAAAAATAAATATGTTTTATATATGTATATGTAAAGGTCGATGGAAGAATAAATGTTTAAATAAGTGTCTTAATGGATGTTTTTAAAAAAAAAATTGGTTAACTGGCTTATTAAGTGTATCTTAGTGAATACATATATTAGCGAGTATTGTTTAAATATTTAAATGATGTATCAGTGTTTCACTTTGTGTATAAGTGGCTGCATGGGTTGGTGAGTAGCTACATGTGTGTGTATATGGGTTATTAGATGTTTTTTTTAGTATCAGTATGAGTGTCTGTATGGTTTGGTGGTGGTGTTACTTAGCACATAGATGCATCAATGACTGACTCACTGTTTGTATGTGTTTTGAAGACAGCATATGTGCAGGACTGTATGGGTGGATGAGTGTGTATATGTGTGTGTTAGTGAGTGAATGACTGTCTCACTAGTGTCTTTATCAGTAACTACATATGTTTTAATCTAGTATATGTGAGTATTGATGTATATAAGTGAGTATATGTGAGAGTGAGAGATTGAAAGAGTTCTTGTTTAAATAAGTATGTGTTTCTATAAGTGATTGTTTAAGAGAGTAAGTATGTGTAAGTTTCCTTAGAAGTAAGGTGGTAGTGTGTGTATAGCTGTATAGGCAAATAAATGGATGTTCAATAGTTTATTTGCATGTGTGATTATGTGTGTGAGTAACTTTTGGATGACTGTCGGTGTGTAACAGGATGTATAGGTGTTTCACTACATGTGATGAGTGAATATATGTATGAGTGACTATATAGAACTGTTGGTGAATGAGTGGATGTGTATATAGATGGTGGTATTACTGATTTGGTTGTTGTAACTGGTATGGGCATCTCTATTTTTTGAAAATTTTAGTTTCTATTATTGAATATGTGTTTCAAGGGTTACATTACACTGAAAGGAGGTCTGTCACTCTGTCACAAGGATGGTGTCATCAGTGATGTCATGAGTGATGTCACTGACCATGTCATGAGTGATGTAATATGTGATGTCATCAGCAGTGCATTGCAGGCGCGCAAGTTATAGTGAGTCCAACTAACTATAACGTGGGAATTTCAATGGTTTTATGTCAGTAAAATTTCCAGCTAACTATAACTGGTGTCAAACCTATGGTTTTTTCAGTGAATTTAATAGGTTTTTTAAATGCTAATTCCTAACTATAACTGGTGTGAAACCTACGGGTTTTTCTGTGAATTTCATAGGCTTTGTAAATGCTAATTCCTAACTATATATAGGGCCTCAAACCTGTTTTTTTCAGTGAATTTCAAAGGTTTTTTAATAGCAAATTTCTATTGCTATCAAATATAATATTTTTTATAATGAATCCTATATTGTATATTTATGTAATACTATTTTTTTATGTATCGTCTTCATTTTTATTATTTTATTTTTTGCCCTGGAGCGCTCCCGGTGCCCGTACCGGTGTGCGCACCGGAAAGCGCAGTCTTGCGGCGCGCCCCGTTGCGCGTACCGGTGACCGTCCCGTTTCCGCTATTGCCGCGAACGAAAACATCATCGTGACGTATCGCGTAGCCGCGTCCGCGTGATACACACGGCGTAAGCGCACTCGAGCGCATACGATCGCGCTATGTAAGCGCCGCGCCCCGGGCGCTTAGCGTAAGCGCGTCGGGTCATGTGACCTGAAAATAACACTTTTCATTGGTTCAGAACAGTTTTTTTTTCCAAATGATGAAAGCCCCCACCTTTTTTCCTCATTCTCACTTTGTACTTTGACTGAGGAAGACCTTTTTGCAGACCTATTTGTACTGAGAAATGGCTACAGTAGCAGCAGCAGCAAGAGCATCTCAACCACCACCACCACCACCACCACCACAAGGACCACCACAACACCACAGTGGTGGAGAAGAAGAAGTAGAGGAGGAGGAAGAGGAGGAGGAGGAGAGGCGGTTCCTGCCTGAAGATAATACCCCCTATAAGCCAAAGGAGCACAATGTCTGGGAGTTTTTAAAAATCCCATGGGTCCTAAAGAAAGTTAATGCTCCAAAAGTTACATGTCTGATCTGTGGCATTGTACTTTCCAGGGGGAACCCTGCCAAAAAGTATTCTTCGCCACATGCAATGCCGGCACCCAAACAACTATGCTGCGGCAGAGGTCGGAGAACTGACCAGAAACCCTCCCCAATCTTCTCCCAGCACCTCCCAAAGTAAACAACCCACTGCATCGGGTCCAGAGACAAAGGAGATGGTCCCAAATATCCAACCCCAGTTTGGAGATTTTAAAATAGTTTGTAAATTTTGCGGGACTACAATTTGCTATGGAGAGCAAAGTATTAAACTGATTAACCGTGCTGGAGACAACCACAAGTGCAAAAACAAACCTTAATTTTTTCCTGGTTTTTTTTGCTCCAGTTGAGATGTTTACAATTCCCTGTTTTTTGTTTGTCCCCATAACAATTACAAAAAAATATAAAATTGTTCATAAAAGCCAAAAAAAGTAAAAAATGTTCCAAAAAACAATAAAAAAATATAAAACAACAAAAAGAATTAAAAAAACAGTTCTTTTTAGAACTACCTCCAATTTATAAAAAAATGCTAATTTTTTTTAAAACTCCGTCATTCTTTTTTCCCCATAGTACGCTCCCCGGTACGCTCCGCAGTGCGCGTACCGGGCGCTCCCCCGCGCAAATCGATTTTTTTTTTTTTGCCCCGCGGGCCCTTTAATGGCCCCCACATCAAACCTAGGGGGTCGGGGGGGTCTACCCTGCCCCCTTTTGGTCATTTCCCCCTTTGTTTTTGCCACCTCTTGTGTCTCGATCCTACCGAGACACAAGATGGCGGCCACTCCGGACTGTTTGGAATGTTGACAGACACCCGAGAGCCAATCAGCTTTCCGCTCGCGAACTCGCGTAGCGCGCTGGAGCGCGCCCCGGTGCACGTACCGGGGCGCACTTATAGATATATATATTTTTTTAACCTAAATTACTCAAAATCCACTGGAGCACATATCTTGAGACATAGCAAAGGCACATCGGGCTACCAGTCCCTACAATTTTGCCAAGTTTTGTGGAAATCCATTCAGCCGTTTGGGCTAAAAGTGAGTCCAACCGCCCTATGGAAATTAACATGGGGAAAACACGTTTTGGGACCCCCCTTTTATCTCGGCCCCCGCTTGACGAATCCCCCCCCCAAACTTTCAGGGAAGGAGCGGAGCGCAGCGAGGCAAATTTAAGGAAAATTACAGGCAGATTCCTCAACCGGCGCCAAAGTTATTCCCAATAGAATGTTGCGGATTTCCTATGGAAAACAATCCTAACTATAACTACCTACTGGCGACCGCCAGTAGGTAATATATTATGTGTGTGTGTGTGTGTGTATATATATGTATGTGTGTATATATATATATATATATATATGTGTATATATATATTTGTGTATATATATATATATATATATATATATATATATATATATATATATATATATGTTTTAGTTGAGTCAATTTCAAGGTTGTTGCCTGTTTAAATAGCATTATTAGCTGTAATACTGGGGAAACGCTTGCCTTTTGTAAAGGGATTACATGGAAGGAGGAGAAGAAGAATAAAAGGCACATTTCCAGAGCGCAATACGTGGGAATGAAATGCCCGACGGAAATAACAGACACTGTAAAGCATTCTATTTGTAATGCATCACTCTTTGCCTGGCCTGCAGAGCTCAGTTGATGCATTTAACATTAAAGCAAAATATGTGAGGATTTGCCCACTCAGTGCACAAAACATCTGGACGTCGTGTAAATGGCACCTAATCTACAGGACAACTGTACCCCGAACCTCAATACAGGAAGTGAGTGTTGAGAGAATGTAACCGGAGCAGTAAACCCGGATGTGTAAGCGGCAGTTGGAAGCGTTTTAACAATGGTCTGGTGCTGAAATTCAGGCCGCCCACGGAGCTTACAAGCAGTCACAAATTACTCTTTCTTTTCGCAGTTATTGGAGAGCTTTACGCGAGAACCTTACGCTACACACGTTTTTTCATTTGCCCAAAATCTCAGTATGTTGAACCGACGCCGGCATTCGAACTTGGTTCTCCAGGACCACAGTTGCCAGCTCTAGTCATTACGCCACCTCTCCTCCCTGCTGAAGGGAGCCAGGGAGTTTTCCCCTGGTAGAGTTCCTCAAGGCCAGACTTCATGCAGGTTATGGTGATGGACTTGGTGACTACTGTCTAACTCCTTGTGTTTTGATTTAAATACTTTCCAGAGTTACCAGTTGTCGAGTCCCCGACACTCCATTCTAAATATATAAAATGGCTTGTTAGCTGTAAGATGTTTTCACTCAGTGGGCCAGTGCAAAGCTTTTCTTTTGAATATTTTTATTGATGCACATGTCCGCACATTTAGATGGCAAATGCTTTCTTTATTGATTTGATAACATATGTGGACATTCAGGCTTCATTGCAAACAGCTTTGGGTTTCACTAGAGGACTGATGAGCCATGCACAGACAGTGTCATGGTAGGCACTGATATTCAACCTGTGCCTCCAATGCCACCATCTGTCCACATTTTGTTCCTTCCTAGTGAGCGGTGTACCTTTGTGTGTGCAGTGTACTCGTGTGAGTGCCGAATAGCCACGATGATTTGTAAGTGCATTGTGAGTGGAGTACTTGTATGAATGTAGGATTTACATTGTCTTTTGTGAGTGCAGAGTAACTGGTCTACAGTTTGAAAGTTATGCCTGTGTGAGTGTAGTCAGGAATATGCCACTGTGAGTGTGGCATTTGGCATTTGCATGTGTGAGTGCAGCATGAGGGGTGAGTCCATGTGAGAGCAGTAGTTTGAGTATGAAGTCCCTGCATGTTATCTTTTTGTATTGGTGCACTTTACAAGGGCCAAACCTGTTGGCTTTTGTAATGCTTTTTAGGGCCATGGCTTTGACTTACAGAAATACACTGTAGGGAGTGAACTACAATAGTGTGTATGTGGGAGTGGTAGTGAGTTTTGATATGACATATGCAGACTATAGCCAAAGAGGTTGAGGCGTGTCGACTGTAGCTCACCGACCAAGATGTCATCCTAGTGAGGGGTCCCAGTTACTTTTGCCTGCACTATGGCTCATGGCAGCCTAGCTACACCACTGCAGTGCGCTAATTTAGAGGAGCTTCAAACAAGTATATATACATGAAATAAGCCATTTGCAGAGTAATGGCAATAGAAATTGGAATTGTGTGCTGTAATATATAACAAACATTCTAAACACAATATTTATGCAAAACTCGAGAGGAGGATCTTATTGCTCTAGGTAACGTACTATTATAACATACAGTAGTAAAAATAACCAACATCAGCATGCCAACTTGTTCAGGGATACAAGCTGTTCTAATCTCTTTTAGCTACTTTGGTTCATCCTCTACCTGAAAGGAAATGGAGGGATGGGATGCGAGGAGACTGATGGACAAAGGTAACGAAGTGGAGAAATTGGATAAGGTGGACCTGCTTAAGCAAAAAGATAATAAGCTGGAGGACATGAGGATTTCTATAAGGGAGAAAGATTGTGAAAGAGTACCTCATATACAACTCGCAGTGCTGGGGATGTTAAGAAGTATGGAAAATGCCTGGGAGATAGCTGCTATAAGTGGCAGAACTCTGCAGTGAGCAGCACAGTTTACTCCCTTTATTGGCCGTAAAGAGAATATGAAAGCAACCAAGTTGCCCCACCGAGGGTCTAGTCTGTGTATACACTATTCGGCGGGAGAATCAAAAGGCACGTGGTGTACTTGCCACTTGGTCACCAAAATATAAAACCGATCTGCCACAGATGACTGAAACTTTAAATAAACGTAGTCTTGGCACCAAGACCTAGTTCCAATTACACTAGTTCTACTAGTTTGTTACATTCAACTCTTGATGATGAACCAGTTTGTACGTCTGTGCAGAAAAGTTCTAACATTCAGGATAAGTGAGGAGAATGCAAAGAGAGACGTTTGATAGATCTGACAGGTTTTAGAATGGGCTTCAACATCAAAACGCAACCCTAAAGGTCCTGGATTTCACATTTCTGACAAAGGTAATCATGCCTACTGTTCCTGCTGACCTGTCAGAGGCCTTCTACACAGTTGATCATGATAGACTACTTCAGTTACTTGATCATCACATCGGCTTTCAAGACAAGGTCTTAAGATGGTTCAAACCGTTCAAACCAACTGATCCCAATTATTAAAGAGTGGAAAACACACCTTTGTCACCGCCAAAATGCTCTCCTCTTCAAACATCCAAATTCAGAACACCTTCAGCATGGAATAATCCTTCTCTAGTGCACCCACTTTAGATTGGAACTCTTTAGCCTTGACCTCAGGGCTTTGATTCCACTCTCTGTCTTCTGAAAGCAAATTTAGACTCTCTTCTTCAGACAATTTCTTGACTAAGCTTTATATAGGGTTCACTGACTAAAGAATGGATGCATGCAATACGCTTTACGTTCAAATCTGTTAACCCAATCTCAATGTAATCCCAACATGTTAACTTTATTGCATCATAAAACATTGTCATACTCTGTCCATTTATGATATATTAGTGGATAAATACATAAATATAGATATGAATATTTTTCTTAGATTGTCTTCATATCATAAACTTTTGTCTCTCTCCATTTGCCATTTGGCATGCTGCATGTGTCATGGTGGACCTTCGAGAGGGCAGTTTTCGGAGAGTTGGACTTTCTGAAGTAAATTATCAAATAGATGAAGGATTTTCGAGCCAATAATCTAAACATCACCCAATGAGTTTCAGTGTGGCATGTTCTAAAAGTTGCTGTGAGATGTTCATACTCGTACCACTCGGGGTGACAAATGCAAAAACAACAGTTGATGGACAGAATGCAGAACAATGTCATACATTCACCCCAGTGCAGAGATCTGGGCCTAAATCCATCCTTGTCCAGGTCCTCCCTGGGCTGGAAACAAGCATCCTAGGACCGGTTTCGGAGTTTCACCCCTCTTCAGCCAGGATAGCTTGATTCCAGTGGCATGGAGAGCACGGGACCTACGTCTAGGCATACCCGTCCCACTTGGGGAGACAAATGGAAAAACAACAGTTGATGGACAGAATGCAGAACAATGTCATACATTCACCCCAGTACAGAGATCTGGGCCTAAATCCATCGTTTTTTTGCTCACCATGCAATTCCAGTTTGAACCCAGCCATATGCAAATCAGTCTTGACCCTGTGCATCATGGGAACAGTCCAGCCTGGACTGGAAACAAGCATCCTAGGACCGGTTTCGGGGTTTACCCCTCTTCAGCCAGGATAGCTTGATTCCAGAGGTATGGAGAGCACGGGGCCTACGTCTAGGCATACCCGTCCCACTTGGGGTGACAAATGCAAAAACAACAGTTGATGGACTACAGGGCATTACTCATAGTCCAATGGGTAAGTCACTAGCCTTAGTTCGACTAGATCTGAGTTCAAATCCTGGCTTTTAAGCAAATTGTGAGTATATAGTCTGAATGGTCGCAAATAAATACCACTGACCCATTAGTGGAACACTAGCTAATACACTATTTGATGACATGTAGGGAAGGAATGTAATGCAATTAGTATGAGAATGCGGGCAGAATCTAGTGAGCACACAAGATGGAACCTATATCACTAAATGTCCTGATCCCTTAAAAAGGTGATGGGGCAACTACCAGCACACATTAAGCACTTGTTTTGGGAGGTGGAAGGAGCTTCCTTGTAAACGTGAATTACATTTGTTAGGAATGCTAGGGCTGCTCCTTTGAGACATGCAAAGAGAAGGAAAAGGTGGGTAGTGTGTAAAGGAAGGGGAACAAATCTATTAACAGTGAATAATGATTATGTTTAAAGAAGGCACATATAGTAACTTTTGATAAATCTATCTGCATGGTTGATCAACCTTAGAGTTTCCTCAGATGCATAACACTAGATAACTGTACCATATTTGAACCAGAGTTAATTTAATTATGCTGCACTTCTTTGAATGCATTCTTATGGCTGATGTGTTGGTTCTTATTGTGTTGGCCATCTTGAAATGGTAAAGCAATAAGAAAGTATGGCAAAAACTTTAATAGATGGCTATCCACATCAAAGTTGTCCACCCACATGTGCACACACGTTGGTAAAGCCAAGATTGGTCATGTGCCAGCGCAAAATAATGGGCGGATCTACTGGTTTCTAGTGCTTATTTACATAAGGAGACAAATCATATGCTTGTGTTTCACCCTCTGGTCACACTTGCTGATTTCTTCCCACTGGTTCTTCGGGATATGAAAGGGCGACCCGTTAAAACCATGCCTGTCTAAGATCGTGTGGGAGATAGCTAGTCTGATCCATGCTGTAGTTGCTTGTACTACCATCTCTAGAAGTGATTTTTAGAGGGGGCACGCATGGGGCCACAGATTAAAATGGCGGGGTAACCTACAATGGGCAATCATGACAAACACATACACATTAATGGGAACATTCTAAGCAGACTATGAAGCAGTACTAAGCTCTGTGGGGAGGGTTAGTGATCTTTGGAGTGTTTCAATCACTCCAATTCTCCTCACACCACTTTCTGCTGCAGTCTCTTGGTAAGACACTTATGTTAATTTCTCCTGATATCTTTCTGAAACCCTCGATCTGCTTATCTCACACCTCATCTCTTTCCTCTTCAGCACCCTCTTGTCATTTTCTTCTGCACATTTTTACTTGCATCTCCTAACACTCTCCTTCCCACACACAACACACCCACTCACCCATATGCACTGCATTTTCTTTAAATTTCACCATGTTAATATTTTAACAGCCGTGCACTTCCTTAAAGCACTTTGGCATGGAATAACATTTACAATTGGCACACCTGACTCTTGCTCTTCAGAGAGGCCAAGGATTGAAGGATTGAATAAGCAGTTATTCTGAACCCCATGTGATCCGTTGCTGGACAGTTTGAGAAATTCACACTTCCTTCGTCCTGAACTCTATAGCTCTTAATCATGGCCTTTTATAAACACCCACCCACAATCCGAACTCACACAAACATACAGAGGCGACTCTTTTCACACCACTCAATATACATGAGAAGTGTTTTGCATTAGGAAACTATATAAACTCAAAAAATCAAATTCTCTCAGGGAACTCACGAGTAAGTAAAATATGAAATGCAAACAGGAACAAAATCAGTAATCCACGGCTGAGATTCCTGTGTCTTATTTTGCTGGCTGCAGTTGTCTCCTTGATGGTGAGTCTAAAACAATTACAGATGGAGCCCCAGCAAGCCCCCAAAGCGACGCCACCAGTTGCTCTGCTGCTGCTGTCTGATGAGGGAAAATGGAGCATGTATGGCTCTGGGACAGAGTGGGGAGTGAGGGGTGGACCCCGGAGCCTGATTGAGGCAGAAAATAGACAGAGGTGCACCAAATATGAGTGGCCCCCTCATTAGAGAATTGTGTAGGTAAAACGTAGCTCAGGTCAGACAGTTTTAAATGTGTAAAGTCATGCTGCATACACAGTTTGCAAAGTATGGAACACTGCATGGGTTTCAGCTTGCTGCTGTCAAGATTTGTTTTAATGTCCGGGAAATCAACACTAAAACCAGTGTAGCAGACCATAAAACAGGCCCAAGCACAGCCAAAAAGGCCCATACACTGACCGGTAGCCCAGCCCATTGGACACTGCCTAATTGCTGTATAGGTCAATCTGACCTCCTGGCCCCATCATCATGATTGATGTTGGACTTGGCCCTTTCTGCAGGGTCATCCCCAAACTTTTGCCCTTTACCCCTTGTATTTTCTGAATTTTGTATTTGTTGGCCGCAGGACTCTGTGCACCTTACCACTGTTGACTAGTGCTAAAGTGTGTGTGCCTTCTCCCTTAAATGTGGTAACATTGGCTTATATCCAATTGACACAGTAAAGTGTCACAGCTTGTATTCAGGATATGTAAAAAAAATCTACTAGTTGACGTGCAACACTTATTGTGCCACTCACTTAAGTGGCCCTTTAAAACATGTCTCAGGCCTGCCATTCCAGCCAGTGTGCAATTTTAAACTGCCAATTCGACCATGCAAAATAAACCTTTATCCAGGTTTAAACCTTGCTTTATCATATAAATAAGCCACCCATAAACAGCTTATAGGGTCGGGTGCTTTGTATTGAAAATTTAGGACATGTGTTTTTAAGTTGTACATGTCCTCCTAGATTTATTTTTCCCTACTGTGAGGTTTTCCTCTCCCATGGGATAACATTGGGTACCTTAGTACATTTGGCAACTTTTTTGGGGGGACATAAAGAAATGTCATACTTGGTCTCAAAAGAATTGTAATTTCATTGGACTTCAATTCTGAAAATTCAATTTTTAGAAGGTTGGCATTTTCTTGTCCTCACAATTTGGTGCCTGCAGCCTGTGTTCTGAGTCACATAACTATGAATACAGTGGCAGTATCCCTTTGTGTATTCCTCCCAGACAGTGAGACAAAGGGGGACCAGGTGTTAGCAGGAAGGGCCATCCTTTCACGATGGGAGGTGCAGAACAGTTCCCTGCTCCACTTACATCTCAAAGAGGCTACCTCCAGCAAACTCACAATGTACATGACATCAGTCTTTATTCACTCTAGACCTCTTGGAACCTGGGAAGCGGCGGAAATTTCCAGAACCGGATGTGGGGGCCAGGGGTTTTGAAGTTTCTCCCACTTCAAAGGCTGGCACCAGGTGCAAAAAATTGACCCTCTTCAGTTCACTTCTGGACCGGCAGAGGACCCCCAGAAGGACTGGCTTGTACTTCAGAGGACTGACCTGCTGTCCGAGGCCTGCTTTGTACTTCAGTAGACTGAACTGCTGCTACCAGAACACTGTACTGCTACTTGAAACCAGCTTTGTACCCTCAACGGACTGCCTTGCTACGCACTTCTCTGCAACAGCAAATCCTGTTTAGTTGCTCCGTATCTGGCATTGTGGAGCCCTCAACTACTACAGCCGGCAGCATTGTTTCGATGGAGATTTTCGATTTCCAAAAGCAACTAAGTTCGAACATTAAAATCTTCACCACAACTCAGTCCAGGGGCTCCCCGACGACGTGCCTCCACCTCCAACTCCGTAGGCTGCCTTGCGACGCTGAACTTTACCTTCTTAGCAACTTTTTTTCAAATTTCTTTTTTATTTTGTAGGTAAATTAATCCACTGCATGTATCTGAACAACGCTCCATCGCGGTGAGCCATAACTTTTAACTCTGTCCCTATCTCATGCGACTAGATGCCGCAGTTGGCGCTTTGATCTTTTAGGTTCTAGTTGTTACTAAAAACATTTAAAAGGTTCTACTGATTAGATTTTTGTTGTTCTGGTGTCAAATTAGATATAAAAAATGCCTCTATTTTTCTACATTTTTGAGGGAATTTTCTTGTTATGTTTCTACTTTATTACTGATTGAGTGTTGAATAAATACATTACATCTTGCCTAGTGGCGGCCAGCATGGTTTGCGGATGGAGGGGCGGGCACGCTGTGGGTGGGGTGTGATGGGGGGGTCGCACATGGTGTGCATATAAAAAAATTACACCAAAAAAAAGTACCTTGCCGCTGGGTCATGCGTCTCTGCTCTTGCTCTCCTTGTGGAACAAGAAGCAGGCCCCACTGATCAATCACAACACTGCAATGCTGCATTATTATTGGTAAGCATCCATGCTCCCCTGACCAATCCCAACGCTGCAGGGCAGCTTGTGATTGGTTTGTGCGTCCTGGTTGGACGCTCAGCCTTGTAAAGGGGGCCTGGGCATGTTCTCCACGCAGGCTGTAATGCAGCCTGCATGGAGAACAGGGAAAGTGCGCATGACTGTTTTGAGCGGCCCAAGAAGGTTGGCCAACCAGTCATGTGCACTTAGGAGTGGGCAAACCACTCCTACCCTTACCTGTTTCGAGAGCAGAGCAGCCCCACCGACCCACCCGCCCGCAAAGCAGCAGGAAGCATAAAATGATAATAACTTAAAGTTATTATCATTTTATGCTATTACTTTGCAGTACTTAAAAGCAGTGGGGTGTCGCTCCTCCCCCATAGCGGTGTAGCCGCCACTGCTCTTGCCTCTATGTTAAGCCTGATTGCTTTTGTGCAAAGCTGCCAGACGGTTAAGCACAGTTTTTTTTGTGGTTTAATCAAAAACACAGTTTCCTACAATTAGGCTTCACATTAATTAAGGTGCGTGCTCCGTTTGCATGAGGTAAGGCCTCCTCCATTCTTGTTACATTCAACACTTTTACATTGTTGTTTACAGTTATTTTTGCAACACGTTTGTATATTTTGAAGAGGACCCTTTTACAGATAAAATTGTGTTGTACTTTCTACTTGAATAATCTACAGTAATAAAGTCAGACTGTTTGGTTGTGGTTTTGTTAGTAGAATTAACAACTTTTCACCACTCTCCACAGGAGCTGACCCGACGCGAGGTTGAGTACATTGCGCTGTCCAGAGACACGACCGAAACAGATCTAAAACAGCGGAGGGAGATCAGGGCTGGCACCGCCTATTACATCGATCAGGCAAGTCTCGCCCCTGCGTCTCCTTTAAAGTTTACGCCATTGTACAAATTCTGCTTCTTCTTGACTGCAGCAGAAGGAGCTCGGGAGAGGTGTCAATTGGATTCCAGAAGGATTGCTAAGATGTGTCACTAAGCGTTTGATTTTGCTGTCACCTTCTAAATATAGTATTCAAGTGTTAAGTAAGTGAAACCACTGAGGCAAGCTCAGGCGAGTCTCAGCAAAATACTGGTTTAAAAAGTGTTTTGACAAAGAATTGTGCTCGGTTTCTGGGTTTTGTTTCATTTGAATTGTTATTTGTTTGAAGACAGGTGTCTAAGTGGAAATGCTTAAATGTTTTGGGGGTATGGGAGGCGTCAAGCCCTTCTGTAGGCTGGACGGTAGTTCATTATGTACTCTGATGTGAGACGTGCAGGTTGCTCTTCAGTCCTGGCCGGACAGGCCTTTTATTCTCAAGGCATGTCCCCGGTGGGCTGGCCGGTTTTGAAAACCCAGGGGCGCTCCTGGTACCTCTTTCACTTTGTAATGATGATGTCTTGTAAAGCGCATGTATCACCCCGCCATGGGGTATCTCAGCGCTGTGGACCGCTGGGGAACCCGTCCTGGCTTTCCCTGTGAGATGGTCCCTGCTGGGTATCTCCAAGGTGAAACCAGGCATCCCCGGCGTATGTGGGGGGCCGTTGTGAAGATGAGGCAAGCTAATGCCCAGAGTTGCCGAGTGTGATCCCTGGTTAGAGTAGGCACCGAGGCGAGAATTATCGAGTCCGCTGACCCTGGTCCACGACCCTGCCGCGTCGGGAATTGAACCCTGGTCCCGGGCCGTCCTCTGCTTCCGGGTCTGCCGCCTCTAACCAGTGAGCCACATCACTTCCAACTCCTTGGGGTTACTTGCTGCAGGCGGTGCGAGCCTTCCAGAGAGTGAGGGAGAGAGGAAGGGAAGGAAAAGGTAAAGGTAAAGAGAAAGCGATCAGGGAGGGACAAGAGAGAATAAATGGATAAAAAAGGGCAATAGCTCAAGGAGACGAGGAGCGCTGGCTGATTTGAGCATGTTAGCCTGGGCTGCTTTTGGGTTCCCAGTCTGGCCTCAGCTACGCCAGACCCTAGCAAGGGCCTTGCCATGAACACAATTTGCACCCCTGTAGTGAAACAGTTTCCAGTGCAGCAAAGGATGCTCTTTAGCGTTAGTGATTTCTTCGTTTTGTCCATACATTAAGGCTACTGGTGGCCTTTTTAGGGTAATCTGCCCTCTAAGAATCAAACCATCTTCCACAGGAAGACCATAAACGGATGTGGTCCCCTTCCATGAGTAGAGCAATTAAATAAATAACTAGTGATTACTTCTCAAAGAGGATTTGAGACATAGTTCACAGTGCTTGCCCTAGTTTCTCAAAGAGTTCTGTATTTCACATTTAGGAAACGGGTCCCCACATTACGAATAGCCTTAATCATTTTCCAACACCAGCAATCGTGTGCCCATTTATAGGTTTGGCTTCATCTATGCTTATGCAAGATACTTTTAGGGATAAATGAATAAGTGGCAGCCATTGTTGCAAGTGAAATGGCTAGCTTTGAGATTGTTTGAGCTGCCAGCGTCATACAATAGAAACTGATCATATTTTAACTTCTACACAACGTTGTTGGAACATCATTTGCAGTTTTCATGGTATGGCTCTGATAGCAAAATATTTTTTATTGTCTGCCTCATAAGTGTACTTGTTTGGTTATGGTTATAACATTCAAAGAAAGCTGACTTCCAGCCTTAGTGAAGACTACACTGATTTGTTACAGTGTTTGAATTAGCTTAATTGTATCGGCCTTGAGAACAGCAATATGAGTTTCCTCTATATTGCAAAAGCAGAATCTTTTTTATGTTCTCAAAAGTACATTGTAAACATCAAATGTAAATTTGATTTAGAAAATTAAGGTTGACACAGTTAACCTGTTCAAATAGCAGTGTGTAAGAATGATTGCCAGTTCTATACATATATACTATATACACACACACCATATTTCTGATTGATACTTGTTACTGCAAATTCCTCACCTTTTGAATTCCCCCAGTCACCAGGCAGGATCCATATTAGTTTCCAGCTATTTCTACTATGCGCCAATAGGTGCTGCCATTGGAATCTGCAGCGGATTCGTCCCACCCCTGGTAATGGCAGCATGGAACCATATAGAGGCGCCAGCCTTGCACGCCGACTTCTGTGTTGGACTGGAGCGCCACTCCCTAAATTTGTTTCCACTTTACTGACCTCCAAAGAGAATTTCTACCCAAAAACAGTGTTTTAGAGATAATTCCCCAAATACTACAGTTCAAGCCTTGCTGTACCTGCAGGAAACAGATGTCGGTCATCATCAGGACCGCCGAATGCAAGTAGTCTAGGTACCTTGCCTGTAATGGAATTGGATGCCTCCGTGGTCCCTCCCACCAAAGAAGGTGTTTCCATTGCTGATTGCTGTGATTGTATGCAGTGCAGCAGAGTGTCTACAGCTTACTACTGAAGCTAAGGCTTAATATGATGACTGAGATTTGGAAGCTTGGCTCTACATCTGTGGCTCATAGGTTTCCTTTCAGTGAAGCCCTGACAGATATATCATGGGCAAAGCCCTGCTTGACACTTCTAGTAATTGGTCCCACAGTGAAACACAACAGACCTGCTACGAGTGACCCAGCCTTTTTGAGTCTGCATCCTTAACCTGAAATTCTTGTAATGCAGGTTTTATTCAGCAAAGTAAGCCTCAATTCTTCTCCTAATGCTCAACCTGACAGAAACTAAGTGCATTGGCGCAGTTAGCAGTAAAGTATTTGCCCCCGCTAACTTGGCTTAACGCTCCTTGAATGCCTTGCCTCTGCTAGGCAGATACACTGATGCCTGCTGGAATATGATGAGCGAGAGCTTGACCTCTCCCCTCAGAGTTTTGGAACACTATTACCCAGGTGGAGCATTATGTGCAGGAGTCAACAAAATACATGTTGCAGGCTGCTCCCGACACCACAGGCTGCATAGGCCGAGCTATGGGCACTAGTGTGGTCATTCATCATCATGCCTAGATGGCACCACAGGTTGTTCTGAGGACATGCAGACATGATTATAAAATATGCCCTTTGAAACCAGGCAGATTCAGCTCAGGAGCAGCTGAAAGATAGCCATGGCTTGTCCCTTGGGTTTTCTAGCCCTGGGTCTTCAGTTTTTCCAAAAGTTCAGGGTTACCCCTACTACAGAACTGGAGTTACAGGACAGAAACTACTCCATCTTCCTCCTCTCCTGCTGCCACCTATCCACTTTGATTCCCCCCTAGAGAGTCACTTGTGGCCAGCGGGGGCAGAATACGAATGTTTCTTAGACTCAGCTGGCACACAGCTACCTCGGGCCAACGGATTCTGTTGGTTATTAGACAAGGTTATGACCTTTCCTTTCAGCCAAACCCTGTCAGATGCTGTTCGGGGGGCCATGGAGCAAGATGGGGCTCCTTGCCTTGAACTGTGGGTTTTGGGGTCGTTTGTATGTTCTCAGCAAGGCTCTGAAAACTGGGCCAAGTTTGCCTCTCAGCGGCGGTGATGGCAAACAGCCACAGTCCTCTCAGGGAGGTAGCGTGGGAGTCCTTGAGCTCAGAGCCCACAGTCACACAGCCTTCAGCAGTGCAATAAGTGAGGGTCCAACCAGGTGCTTGACTTTCAAGAGAGAAAAGTACTTTAATACAGACTAGAATGGAACATAACCTAGAAATCTAGTCACAACACAATTTAGTGTCCTGTGTCGATGTCCCTCTATCCACTCTGTTCCCCCAGTTCCCCTTTCTGGTCTAGGTTGTTCCTCCTGCCACTTCGAGATTGACTATAAACATGATAATGGCTCAGGTCCTAAAACATCTAGAAGTCAACAATAACTACCACATACCCACTGCCCGACGATTCATCCCAACACACACATTAGCATGTCACCTCTTAGCTTTTATTAACAAACAAATTCTAATAAGCTGTGAGCTGCCGCACAGCTTTATAACTTAATTCTTTTTTTCCCCTCCACAATCACACAATCAGTCTCATGAGCAGACACCCTTTTGGGACCATCATGTCCTGTCTTATCAGTGGAACTGCTTTATGCCATTGAAATATTTTTGATTTCTAACATTTTAACTGAATGCCATCATTTGCTTTTTTTTAATTAAATATTTTTATTTAGAATTTCTATACAAAACCACAAAAATAAATAAAAATACAGAGACTCTTCTTGGTAAGGCCACGTACACTTGAACATTCCTCTTACTTCTTCGTGTTACATTGCGTAAGGGCTTTTACTTTCACAGGGTTTACACCCCAATATGACATATAAAATATTGTGACACCGGAAGACATTTCCAAAGACATATTGCTACCTAAATCCTTCTAACACCAAATATAGGAATTGTACAAATGTAAAGCACTGTAAGCAAACCTGGGCCCATCATAGCTGTCTTCTCCCATCAGTCAGACTCTCTTAATACTACTAAACAGGAGCGACTCTACTTTTAACATCATTGTCTTTAGCCTCCCGATAAATTCCATATAGTTCCCAAAAGTTCTTAGGACGATTGCTTGGTGGAAGGAGTTCACTATAGTTTTCAGTCTGTGTACAGTAGTACACCATGTCTCTCGATCAACTGTCTATAGTGGGGATCGGGCCAAGAGACCAACAAATTGTCTCCTTACATCTAGCCATTAGCAGCCCCATGTCAGATTCAGATTCAGAAAGTACTTTATTCGGTTAAAATCAATAACCATAAAAGCGACAACATGAAAATTACAGTTTGCACAGGTCAGTTTAAAAATAAACAAATTCATTATATTACATTACCACCAATGGATTTTCGTAATTTAAATACATGTTTAAAAAAGCTTAAAAGTACAACAACGGTTAAAACTGTGTCCATTCTCTGACATTCTGTGAAAGCTGGGCGACATCTATTTAAATTCATGTCTTTAAGGAATGGGATTATAAATTTCCTGCGAGGCATAATGTAAAATTTACAAAAAAATAAAATATGGATATCAGATTGGGGTGAGGAATCATCACACGGGCAGGTAGGTAAATTTCGCGACCATAAATTCATTTCTGGGAAGGACAAGAGTCTAAAAACAATATTTAGTCTAAAACGGGTCAAGAGAAATCGGTCCTAATTAGACATCAGCAGGGTTAAGTAGGGCTGTACTTTTACACCAGTTAATATTAAATTGTGCGAGGTAACTGTCTTTTTGCTCATTTTCACTCGCCTTCTCTTGTCTTCAAGGTATTCCAAACTCAGTTTTTTCAACAGTTTTCTGGGTATGTTTCCCATTGAAGGTGGGTCCTCATAGTATTCTCGGCATCCAATTTCAATCATGAAATGTTTAATATAATCTAGCTAATCAACGCTACCCACATTTTCCATTTTTAATATATCCTGTAATATAGCCCGATTGACTACACAGAGAAGTGTGGCTCACTGGTTAGAGCAGGCAGACCCTGAAGCAGAGGTCAGACCCGGGACCAGGGTTCAATTCCCGACGCGGCAGGGTCTTGAGCTCAAATGTCCATGGACTCGATAATTCTTGCTTCGGTGCCTGACCTAATCATGGGTTCACACTCTGCAACTCTGGGCATTAAGCTTGCTTAATCTCCACAACGGCCCCCCCGCTGCGGGATGCCTGGCTTTCACCTTGGGGATGCCCTGTAGGGGCTATCTCACAGGGAAAAGCCAGGACGGGTTCCCAAGGCAAGTGCGGAGATACCCCTTCGGGGGTCGATTCAGGCGCTATATAAGAAACATAATAATAATAATAATAATTCATTAGTTGTCCATACCTTGTGCCACAAAAGGATGGGTTGTATTCTAATTAGATCTGAAATATGGTGTTGACCCAGTTCAGTGTGACAAATGTATGTCGAAACACTCTGTGGTACTGCTAGGACATCCCTCAAGAATTTATTTTCAGCTATTTGTAATGATTCTATATTAGAATAACCCCAAAGTCCCGCACCATACAGGGCAACCGATGTGCATGTGGCATTATATATAGACAGGATTTCTCCTATTGGTTTGTTACCCAGCTTTTTTATAAAAGTCTTTATGGCCATTACTGTTTTTTTGGAACAAAGGAGTTCTGGCCTTTACAGCACTTGTCCATCCCCCAGATTCATGGAACAGAATACCCAGGTAAGGGAAAGAGGTAGTATTTTCCAAGGGAACGTTATTTATGTACATTCTTTTCATCTGTTTCCCAGATCTTGTGCCACAGTTCATGGAGTAGGTTTTACTGGAATTAATTTTCAAATCTAAACTCAACATGAACTTTTCAAAGGATATTAACAGTTTTTGTAGGGCCAAGGGAGTACGAGCCATTAAGACTGCTTTTTCCGCGTACATGAGTGCAGGGATCGGCCTCTTTCCTACCCTGGGCATATCCCTGCACTCCTGCAGGAGACGATGCTCAAGTCCATTTATGTAGAGGAGAAATAGAAAGGGGGCCAGAACACACCCCTGGCGTACTCCGCGTCCCACTCCAAATTTCCTGGTACATTTCCCCCACGGCCATATCGGACTGAGGCTGTGGCTCCTGAGTATAATTCTCTCAGAAAGCGGATGATCGGGTCTTCCACGCCCAGCCCTTTCAAAATTTCCCACAATTTAGTATGTGACACGCAATCAAATGCCGACGACAAGTCGACAAACATGAGATATAACCGTTCACCTTTAACCCTTGTATACTTTTGCTGAACAATCATTAAATTTAAGCATTGTTCAACAGTTCCCATGCCCTTCTGGAATCCATACTGTAGGTCGCTCATTATTTCATTTTCCTCCGCCCAATTCTGGAGTCTAGCCAGGATGATTCTACCAAGAATTTTTACGGATGATCAAGGAGGGAGATTGGCCTATAACAAGCGCAATTTTGTCTGTCTCACTTCTTATATATCGGTACGATAACCGAGGTAAACCAGGATGGATTTAAACCCTTAGCAAGTGCGCCATTAAAAAGCTGTACCAACATGGGACCCCAGATCTCAATGTTTGCTTTATATCGGTCTGCAGGGATCCCATCGTGGCCAGCGGCCTTGCCTCCCTTCGTGGCTTTCAACCCCATCAAGACTTCCTCCAGAGTTATCACCAGTTTTTCATCCCCCAATCCACCATTAACCATTTTAAAAACATTTGTAGTGTGAGGATCATCTTGGGACCTATATAAATTTGAGAAATGTTCCACCCATTCATCCTCGGTAATCGCTATCTCCATGCGAGCCTTGAGATTATCAAAGAGGAAAGGGGTGTTAACGGCCCTCCAAAAAGCAGATGCATCCTTCGACTGTGCGGCCTCGCAGAGGGCTTCTAAGGCCTCCTTTTTTAATGCGTTTTTTCTATTTTTTAGGGCCTCATTATAAGTTTTCCTCATCCCTCTTATTACTAGCGGATCACGGGGAGACCTATGAATAGCGTGTTTCAAGTCAGTTAATGCCCTTGTGCAAGCAGTATCGAACCAACTTTTAGAGCGCCTAGTCCTATTCTTTACCTCCACCCACAGGCTGTTTTTAATTTCAGAAGCTATTCTATTAAAATGCTCTAATATCTGGTCACAATGAGACGTCTCCCCTAGACAAATAGCGAAACTATCTGAGCAAACATTCAGTAGCTTCGCGAGGAACATTTCTGGCGCGACCTTGCCCCATTTTAAGGTATACCCATTGTGCCTCCCCAAAGTCACGTCAGGGACAATACGTGAGGCAAGGATATCTTCATGGTGTTCATAGAAAGGGTTTTCAACCTCTATTATTTGGGGCAAATGATCACTTAGGGGTAGCTCTAGAGTCTCTAACCTATTAATCCTGTGGCTATAACTATTTGAAGTAAGAATAAAATCAATAGTGGACGATGCACCTCTACCAATGAACGTAGGCCCAAAGGAAGTGGGATTTTGAGCTATTTCATTTGCATAACCCAGATCGTACATGAACACTAATTCATTGAATAGATCCCCGATCAAAGAGTGGTCAAAGTGTGTTAGATTAATATCCTGTTCTAACATGAGGCCGCAAATCCCCTGTTTTCCCTTTGTACATAGTGGACAATTAAAATCCCCCCCCCCCCCCCCCCCTCCCCCCCCCCCATAAAATTATCAGTTCCCTGTTGGACTTGTCTACTTCATGGTATATGTGCTCCCTGAGCATTTTTAAGGTATTGGGAATTTCATCTTTCACAATGTTATTATAAACATTTATCACAACTACGTTGATTTCCTTCTTAGTGCTTAGGGTTATTACTTGGTAGTAACTAGATTTAGGCGTAAAATGTACTTTCTCATACTTAAGCTGGTTTGAGAGGAATGTAATTAAGCCTCCCTTTGCACGTCCGTATTGACCCCCCACGGCCGGAGTAAAAAAAGTTCTGTAGCCGCTTATGTACACTGGGTCAGTAGACCAGGTTTCTTGAAGGGCCAGAATGTCCCGCCCATTTGTGACAGTCTCCCAGGATGGATTTTTAATCTTATTCCTTAATCCTGCCACATTCCAAAATAGGAGTGTACAGGATTTCCTATTCTCATTTACTTCAGTATCTCCCAGGGGGATATTGCCCGATACCTTTTTACGTGAGGAACTTACTCCTCCACGATTATCCCCCACATCTAACTCCAGGGTACTCGGGGTGTTACAGAGAGGCTCTTCAGTGTCTCCATGGTTTGTATTTAGGGCCAATTCTAGTGGTAACATAACCTTACAACCCTCCCCTGGCGTGTGTTCTTTTAGGTTCCCCTTGGAATCAATGTCATCTCCTACTCTCAATATATTTGTCTGGCGAGTATCCTGCTTTTGTCAATCGACATAATCAAGGCCCGAGAAGGCGTCAAATAGATTATGGGTTGGTAAATTATATACTGGTAAGGCAAAACCTCTATTATCCCAAAGATAATTATTTCCAAAATTCGGTCCGGGAGTTGGTGGATAAAAGTGCCTTTGATGGAAATTAAATTGTCTCTGAGTTTGGGAAAAAGGAATCTGACTGTATCCATGTTTATTTAAGCCGGACCAGTTTACAGGCTGCCTTACTTATCCCTATTTCTAGAGTGTTGCCCTGGGAAATAAGGATAGAAGTAGCTGAGATAGTGAGTAGTAATAGAATCGCTGCTTCTCGAATCATACCAATCTCCAATATGCCTGACAGCTTTATGATCTTTAAAGTTTACAATAATTGCATCCCCTTTCTTATCTTTAGGTTGTGGGCCCACCCAGGCTGAACGCCTCACATTCAAAATGTCTCCATTGATATGGGCAGGCAAGGGTCTATTATTGCGTAGCCAATGGGTCACTTTGTTTCTTAAAGCTCGATGATCTTCCCTGGTGCCCATGGGTAACTCGGGGACACCCGCCATGACTATTGCATAGGGGGCAGATTCAGGTGGTAAATCGACGATTCTCTGTAGATGCCATTTTCTGTTATGAAAATTCCCTGTTCCATTCTCCTTGATAGCCTTATCGTGTGAAGGCTCTCCCCTTTCTTCCCCTTTCTTCCGCGATCAGATTTCCCCCCCCCCCCCTTGGTCGCCTGCTTTACTTATGGTTTTAATTTCAGGGACAGGCTTCTTTTTTAACAAAGGGGGTGGCAAAGCTTTTTTCAGTGTGGGACCGGTTGCTTTTACCTCAATTTGATCAGTTTTTGTAGAGGGAGTGGGGCAAGGTGGAACTTGTTTAGTTGCTGTCATCATTGTAGCAGATGAACCTCTAGGTTTTATAATGTTTACCCCCTTTGCCAGATCTCCTAGTAATAGTGTATTTTTTTCTAGCTTTTTATCTAACTGATCTAGTTGAGTGTTACACAGGTTAATTTTTTCTAACAGAGGCTGTATAAGTGATTTTACCAAACTTTCAAGTTTTGCTAACAGGCCGCCATCACTGGGGGAACAAGAATGAGTTGTCATTTGAGAGACAATCGGAGGGGTTAGTGAAGTAACCACATCAATCACTGCTAAAGTAAGGCTCCTCTTCTGTAATTTGGCTTCCCGGGTCTTCAATGGACAGCCCCCTCTTTTTTTGGTGGTATTAATATTGGTATTGGATGGTGACATGTAATTTATATTGGAAGGGGATGCAGGAGATTATCTAGGGGAATTTGATAACCCTTTGTCATCATAACTACTACACGAACTCAAGAGGGATACTCGCGTACTAATAGGAGTACTTAGTATGGAAACCTCAGTAGTAGAATATTCTGATGCTTCCTCTTTATCCCCACTACCTCCAGTGTTTGTTATCCCGGTATCTTCTATAATACTATGTGTTTGGGTTATAGTTGAGACTGTCCCTATATGCCCCAAAGAAGAACGTTTGTCTGTCATGGCGTCCAATAGAGGACTCCTTTTATTGTTAGCTATATGTGCTTTTTGATTTTGCTTCCCCCTTCTTCTTGAATTTGCCTTTTTGAATATTCTAGCCGAACGTATGGGAGATGTAGGATGTTCTATTTCCACAATATCTGGCCGATCATCAAGTCTTACGGCGTGCACCTGTGCTATCGCTGTGACAACTTTCCCAGGGGCAATAGGGGGGTTTTTAGGCATAGGTGTATCCGCCACTATTAGTTGCGCATCATCCTGAATCAATAAGAGACTCCCTTGACCTAAGGAGGCCCTTCTATCACTATTGATCTGGGTTACTTTCTTAATCAAGTAATTATCCATAGGACCTAACCCAGACACAGTTTTATCACTTTCGACTATTTTCTCCTTAGACATCATACCAGCTTAGTATAATACACAATATAAAAAGGTTATTAAAGGAAAACAGGCCTAGAGCGATAAGCGCTCAGTACCAGAAATAAATATGTAGAAAGGGGGTTCACAGGGAGTACCTGCATATACTTCAGGACCAACGTCTATGGCCCAGTCCAGTCTCCTCAGGCCTCTGAGGGCCACAGAGGGCCCGCCCTTTGCCCTCGTCACTTTTGAGCGCCTCCGGGCGCCAATCTCGCGGCAGCAGCCGCAAAGCCCCATGTCAATTAAACGACTGATAGATTTAGGCAGGTGCATAGAATATCCCAGTGTCTTAAATATTAATACCCAGAAGTTGTCAATTCCCGGGCACAACCATGCTAAATGAAAGAAATCAGCCGGGGTAGTACCACATCTTTCGCATTCAGCCGAGTCCCTCAGCCCATACCTATGCAATCTTTAAGGGGTATAGTATATTCTATTAAGAAATTTAAAGTGGATCAGCCTATGCCTGCCATTCAGAGGTTCTGTTCCGTACTTTCACAGCAGTGCCTCCACATTCCATCGTCTATATCCATCCCCAAATCCTTCTGCCAGGCCAGCCGGGCTTTAGTATAATGGTTGCCCCGATAATCCTGTGCTGATTCATATTACCTGGACACAATCTGCACCGGCAATTCTGTTTTTATCATGAATGTGAGTGGGACAAAATCAGGTGGCACGGCAAGGTCGCTTCCCAGATTTTCTTTTAACGAGTGCCTCATTCTGTGAAATCGGAATCTATGTAACAATGTGTTATGTTGACCCTATGTAGTCACTTCATCCCACGTTTTTGCCATGCCCTGATCAAACAGTTCCACAATCTTTGTAATATTTATAGCATTCAGCGCCTGAGTTACCCCCCATCTGTGCATACAGGTAGCCAATGACACAATTTGAGGGGAGCCAATGGAGAATATAATATGACTCCAGCTTGCAACTTAAGAAGATGGTGCCAAGCATGTACGGTCAAATTGATTGAATCGAGAATCCCAGTTCTGCCGTTCGGAGGTTTACATAAGAGCGCTGGGCAAAGGAAGCGGCGTTGCGACTACTTTCTCAATCTGGATGTGTGGTGTGTCTGCAGGGCCATGTATCTAAAAATGAGCATGTGCACACTGCGCGACCCTATAGTACAGATTCAGATCTGGAGCCCGTAGACAACCCATACGATAAGGCAACTTTAGTATATCCCATCGTACCCTAGAATGTTTCCCCACCCAGGCAAGCCTGAGTAGTAGCGATGTGAGCATGCGAAAGAAAGAGGCAGGGAGGACCATCGGGGTATTAGCAAACCGAAACAAAAACCGTGGCAACATAACCGTTTTCATGATTGAGACCCTACCCATAAATGAGAGCGGCAGTCTAATTCAAAGCTCTACGTCGTCTTCCAGCTTACTAACTGCGGCCCCATAGTTTTCTCGAAATACTACCTCAGAGTCCGTATGTACTTTGATTCCCAAATATCGCACCAGGTCCGTCATCCAATGCAAAGGGAACTCGGGGGGTAAACTGCACAGTGGTGGGAGCAAGTGGGAATATGATTGATTTGGTCCAGTTAACTTTAAGGCCAGACAATGTGCCAAATTTGATCACCTCGCAGAGGACTGGGGACAGATTGTGTTCAGGCTCTCGAATGTAAAGCAGCGTATCATCTGCGTACATGGATGTAGCTAGCTCATACCCCGGGTAGCGAATACCTCTGTGTCTGTGGTATTCCAGCAACACGCAGGCCAACGGTTCCGTAATAAGTGCATGGAGGATCGGGAAGAGCGGACATCCTTGCCTCTTATCTCTGGTGATACGTATTGTGTCTGTTACTATGCCCCCAATTTTCATTCTAGCAGTCGGATTATTGTACAGAACACACAACATTTGTAGAAATATGGCCCCCAACCCTAATCTCGTTAAAATTTGTCCCATAAAAGACCATTCGACCGAATTGAATGCCTTCTCCATATCAAGGAAAACTGCAACAACTTACACTTCCGGCTTGATATGTTGAATCGCGCTGAATACTGTTCTTAAATTATACATCAGGTTCCTACTGGGAACAAAGCCGGCATGTTCCGGAGCAACCAACAACGGAACAAGTGGGGTTAAGCGATTTGCCAATATTTTAGCGTAGAGCTTTGTGTCAACATTCAACAACGACAGAGGGCGGTACGACACACACTCTGTCAGTAGTTTTTCTGGTTTCAAAAAGACAACAATAAGTGCCTCTCTTATAGATGGGGGAAGCTGACCTCTTTCATAGATCTCTACGAACAACGTGCTAAGATGTGGTGTAAGTAAGTCCTTAAACTCCTTATTAAAGGATACCGTTAGTTCGTCTGTGCCTGGAGTGCTGCCGGCTCTCATTCCTGATAGTGCTGCTGTTATTTCTTCTACTTCTAATGGGCGCATGAGGTTACCCTGTGTGTATTCTGAAGCCAAGGGAGTTTGATGTGCGACAAGAAATCTAAAATCTGTGCATCCAGTTCTCCAGCTCTAGAGGCATACAATGTAGAATAATAGTGCCTAAATCTGTCAGCTATGTCCAGTGGTGTTGTGATGGGTTCCCCCTGTTGATAATTAATAACCGCCACCTCTGCTTTCTCCCTTCGCTTTCTTAGTAGTGAAGCCAAGACTGAGCCCGGTCACTCGCCTTCTCCTTATGTGCGGGCCATTGCATATTGCCTGGAGTGCTGCCGGCTCTCATTCCTGATAGTGCTGCTGTTATTTCTTCTACTTCTAACGGGCGCATGAGGTTACCCTGTGTGTATTCTGAAGCCAAGGGAGTTTGATGTGCGACAAGAAATCTAAAATCTGTGCATCCAGTTCTCCAGCTCTAGAGGCATACAATGTAGAATAATAGTGCCTAAATCTGTCAGCTATGTCCAGTGGTGTTGTGATGGGTTCCCCCTGTTGATAATTAATAACCGCCACCTCTGCTTTCTCCCTTCGCTTTCTTAGTAGTGAAGCCAAGACTGAGCCCGGTCACTCGCCTTCTCCTTATGTGCGGGCCATTGCATATTTGCCTAAGTGTTTTAGTTCCGAGTCAGCTGTGTCGTGAAACTCATTGAGTAGCTCTTGGAATTCCCCCTGCACCTGATCATCTGCGTCGGATTGTCGTCCTCTTTCTAGCATCTGAAGTTTGCCCTCCAAGTCTTTCACAGCGCCTGAAGGATACCCAAATGTTTAGTCATAGCGATTCCTCTAATGTAGACTTTGAATACAACCGCAAAGGTGTCTACGGACCCTATATTGTGTTCGAAAAAACTTTCTATCGCTTCCGCAATATCCGCTTTAAAAACAGAGTCTAATAGGGAGCAAGGGGGGAATCTCCATGTGAAAGGTGGAATGCGTTTGCCTGAACTCTCCAAGACCAAGAGCACTGGAGAGTGATCTGACAAAGTGCGAGGAGGTACTGCACAATCCCGGACCCTCCTGTACAAATCCCCAGAAGCCAACCAATAGTCAATTCGTGTGTGTAGGTTATGGTATGTACAGTAGTGTGTATACCCTCCCCTGCCTTGAGATCTCGTTCTCCAGACATCTAATAGATCCAATTGCGTCATTCCCCCCCCCCCGTGATTGCTCAAGCAGTTGCAGTGGGGTGTCTTTCCGGGCCTCCCAACCTGTCCAATTGTGGGTTTAATACACAGTTAAAGTCCCCACCCCATAATTGGTAACCCATCCCGTGCTGTCGCATCTTCCCAACCATCTCTCCAAAGAACTTGGGGTTATCGTAATTCGGGCTTTATATGTTAACAATAATCAGATCCAGCCCTTTCCCGCTACATCTCGAAATAACATATCTCCCATCTCCATCCGTTTCCAATGGCCAAAGCTGCAGTCCCGACTTCGGATTTTATCCAAGTAATGACGCCCTGGGCATGAGACTTGAACCCTGCCACATGTACGTTTCCAGGGAGCCCCCTGCAATTAAGCATTTTGCTGTTGAGCGGTAATGCAATATCAATGTTATGTCTGGTGAGATATTCCAGAACTTTCCTCAACTTTCTATAGTCATTCAGGCCTCTAAAATTCCAGGTCAATTTACTAAGCGTATTGGGTTGTTTTGGATGCCATCCATTGTTAATGGCATTCCTGCCAACATATAAAGCCAAATCCTGCTTGCCATCTCTCACAAAGCAATACCTTTCCTTGTCAGTCTGATATACTTCATGCCTTGTTACACTAAGCCTAGATTCTAGTCCTTTCATCAAAGAAAGCAGACATCCAAAACGTTCCTCCATATGCTCTCCCAACAATTCTGTATTAATACTAACATCTCACAATATTCCCTTCTAAATTGAAATCCCTAGAAAGATTCTCAATGTCGAAAACAAAAACAATCAGCTGATCCAAAGAAATCTCCTCTCCAAATAACAGGCTCTAATGATCCACCAACACACCTCACAAAACAATAATGCCTCCGGGCCAAGTCTCGAGAATAAAAGTGCATCTCAAATGTATCCCAAAATATGCCCTCGCAAAGCAGCTTAATAAGTCAATGCAACCTGCCCAACTTCAAATATTTACCCTGTATCCCTAAACCCCTCACTGCTGCTAAAGGTCTTGCTGGGGCTCTTGAGCAAAAGCACTTCAGCCTAAGCGTGACTTCAAGAAATGACCGAATCAAATGTGCAGCTCCGTTTCCTGCCTGGTTATCTTATCCTTAAGACTAAAGCGCTGAAATTTCATGCTGAACCGGATTCTCACTCATAGTATGGAGATACGTGTGCCAGTTTAATATCAAAACACTGTCCCTCGCGACCACAGCATTTGAAACCTGCTGCGAGTAGTCTAGAACCCATATCGAACTATCCTCTAAGGTAAATCTTTTTACTTCGATGTACACCGCATTCCATACCCCACATGAATTTACAAAACACCCTTATCTCTAGAGGTACGTAAGATCACAGTACAGGTCCCCATCCCTGCCCCATTCACAACTAATACTCCAAACCGATAATACTCCCAAATCTGAAAAATGTAACGCGGAAACTACTAACCCCACTAATTACACCCATCCTAACATCTTGAACATTGAATTCATCCATCCACCTTACTTCCACTACACCTGAAAAACATTTACACATGCATGATCAGCAATAAAAAGAAGGATGCAAGCTCTAGAGTTTTGTAGATGTTATTACGTTTGTAAATAGTTCTGGAATGTTGCATTTGTAGAGAGTAAAAGAAAACAATCCTATAATGTTGGTATATGTGAAATTATAATTTTCATGCTATCCTCCGATTTCTCCTTAATGACCTTAACTGCTGCGGGCCTGTGTTTGTATAGTTTGGACACATGTATCAAATTTCGCACCTTGAAATCTTTATTCATGCCATCATCTGCCTCGCGAGTAAACTGAACATCCCCCGAGTCCATACATCACATCTACAGTCATTAGAAATCCTAAATATATATTGTTTTTTTTAATGATCCGCTGCAGAGTCCCACAATACTGTGAATGGCTAGTTTGACAGGAACACTAGTTCACCCACAGTGTCAAGAGATGGATTGAAAATGAATCTGACAAGCAGCCTTCTCAGATGTAGCTGTGCACAGTTAAACCTGCTGTCTGACCTTCACAAGGGAGAGTCAGACATTAAGAAGGAAATTAGGATCAGTCTGATAATTGCAATATACCACAGGTTTAATAGAAGGGAGCATATGAAGTCACCTGTCACTAATATACTATGATGCACAAGTGTTTGTTGTGCGGCACAAGAATCAAATGGTCTATAGTATTCCATAGCAAACAGAATTAATCCCCCAGTAAAAGCAGAAATATTTCTCTCTCCATATCAAAGATACCGAGGGCTTGCTCATGTGGTGTGATCTTTGTGTCTAAGTGGTAGGGGAAAATATGGCCGGGATGCCCGCCACCCCCTCCCAACACCAATCCCCAAGGATGGGAGAAGTCGGAAACTGGTTTGAACTTTTTGGAAGGCGGGAGGGAGTCACCCTCCCGGCCGTATTTATTAAAATATGAAACAAAATTTAAAACATTAAATAAAAGTTTCATCATTATGTACAATTTTACATTTATTACATTTCGATGAAGACATGTTCTTTGGCTAACCTTAACAGATCTCTAATACAAAGGTTTCCTAGCCGAGTCTAACATCCTTAAAAATGCATACATTCTAAATTAAAATTGTACATCCTAGCATTAAGGGCCAAAGGCAAGGTCTTAACCGGTGTCAGATCCCTACTACCAAAATCTCGCCCTCACGGTGTGAGTGGCGCATGCGCAGAGGACTCTACCCTCATTGCCAACTGTAACTTCCCTTGTCGTGGTGGGGGCCCCCTTTCCACTCGACGCCATCTTAAAGGTCGTCCGAGTTCCCGTGTGAGGTATCTGTAGGAAGGACAGCGTGGACTCCCCCCCCCCCCCCCCCCCCCCCATCCCTACACTCTATATCCGCCGTCGCGGATATCCGGCCCCCGGGAAATTAGTAGGAGGGGCATCTAGCCGCCTCCCCCCCTGGGAGGGGCCTATGGCCGTCTCCCCCTAGGCGACCCATCCTTAGTGGGTGCCGCCTCCCTGTGGAAGGGGCCAATGGCCGCCTCCCCCCGGGCGCTCCCATCCATTCTGGGTGGCACCCCCCTCTAGGAACCTTGAAATTTCTGCTCACCGATCATGACCTTACCGCCCGACCAAAAAAATAAATACAACAGTTGTTTTACCTACTAAGGGAAGAAAAAATTCTGACATAGCCCTGATGTGTCATCAACTGCTCTCTCCTTCTAAGAAAAACATTCTCCTAAATGCAGTAGTCACATCCTTATCTTAACATTCCTTTACTTTTTCTACAAAGGAAAAAGGCCTATACACCTATTTTTAGCAAAACTTTATTCAACAAACAATTCCATAAGGGGCTGGTGGGTGGGTCAAAATTGCTGCTTGTTCCGTCGAGGGCTCACGAGCAACGAGTGGGTGCAGCCTTCAGAGCACAGGAACAAGAGGACGCTTCTTCGGATTCCCGCTCTATTTATTCTTCTGCGGGAGGGCGTGTACCCTCCTCCGGTACGCCTACTGGGCGTGGTCTTCTGTGTAGGTGTCTAGGACAACCCCTCCTGGGCGGGAAAAGGTGCGCCCCGGCTACGCCACTTCGGGCATACCAGCCGAGCCACGCCCCCCGCCCAAAATGGTTTCCTGGGGGGATCGGGGCACCCAACCATACGTTCGGGGAGACCGAGTGGTCGCCCCTTTCCATTCGCTCCCACACTGGAGGCTGACCTGAACCATCCACAGCAAGGGCCACTAGTCTATCCTAGGACGCATTGTTTTTTCGGATACATCTGCATCCCCTCTTTCCTAGTATTCATCAGATGCCTGTTTGCAGTAGAGAGAGGGACAAGACACAGCTGCCATGTTATTGAAAACAACCAACCTTGCGTCCAGCCGTTGCCCTCTTAACTTCTACTAAGTGTTTCTCTTTTGGTCATTTTTCGGTCGGGCTTGACAGTGAAGCTAATTAAAAGACATATTGTTACCAATTCTTAAATGATGTATACAGTCCGTTTTGGCTGACCGAGAAGACTATTTATTTCTCTCCTCATGCTTTTGGTTATTTGGAATATCATTCCACCTCTGTGAGGTCCTGCCATTCCAAAATATTATGGACTATTTTACATCTGGAAACGATCATCAAGCTGTCACATTCAGGTTTTTTTCTCCTACATGCATGTTATACATAAAGAAATACTAACACTGCCATTAATGTGATTAACAGAGTTTTGTGCATGTAACGCTTTTAAACAGTGTTAGAAATAGGGGGTCTCTAGTTGGCAATGGTTTGCACCGTTGTCCAAATTTGACTCTTCTAGTCAGGAATAGGGGATACACTCCTGAAATAACCCCTGCTCTCCCCCTTGGCAGCTTGGCATGAGCAGTCAGGTTTATCTCAGAGGCAGTGTGTGTTCATTTGCACATAATACAGGGAAAACAATCTACAAAAGGGCACCACACCAGTTTTAGAAACATAACCAATATTTATCTGTGCAAACAAGACCAAAACGATAAAAGAGCAACATACACTAATCACAAATATGCACTTGGCAAGAATAACAGTAAAATGCAGTTGTTCAGAGCCCGAAGCTCCGTCCGAGGCTACTGCGGTGCTGAAAACAACAGAATCCAACAGTTCGGGCTGACAGCGTCGTGTAGGCTGGCGTTAGTGTCAGCAGACTCATAAACATTACCTTTGGTTCCTGCCAACCACGTCGGTGCCGGCCTGTTGTGCCAACCATCACAGTTGTGTTGTGTAACGTAGTGGTGCAGCGTGTGGTGCCCTCGATTCACGTAGCAGGCAATGGCTCTATGACAGTCGTGCAGCAGCTTCGGTGAGACCAGGGCTGCAGTGCGGAGTGAGGCAGTGCTTGTGGCGGTGCTGACAGGTCGTGGTGCAAGCGACAGTGCCGGTTGATGGAAGCTGGCGTCAGTTGGCCCAGACCGTAGTGTGGGACGGGGCGGTATGTCGTGTGACTTACGAACGGTGCCCCCCAACCACTGTGCGGTCATGGGTGTCGAGTTCTGCAGGCAGCGTAGTTGTCAGTGAGACCAGGGCAGTGGAGTGTAGCAAGGCGGTGCAGAGTGCGGTGCCCACAGGCCGCAGTGCAAGCAGCGGCTCGATGGCGGCGGCAGTCGGCGCCTTCATCAGTGAGACCAGTGTTGTGGTGCGTTGTGCGGCGGTGCCCTTCGTGTTGCCCTCAGGACACCAAGCCAGCAGCTGTGGTTGTGACGGTGTTGGCTGCTTTCCCCCTCTCTGGCAACTGAAAGCCACACTTCTAGTGGTGGTACCCAGACGTAAGTGAAGTCTTTGCTGTCCATGAAACCTAATGAACAGGAGACCAGCTCTATTTCAAGCCGTTGGAGATACTCCGCAACTAGTGAAGAAAGTTCAGTCCAGTCCTTTCACTGCCCAAGGTAGAAGCAGCAACTGCAGGACAACCCCGCAAAGCAACAACACAGTGTGATCTCGGACCCCAAGATCGCCATATCCGAGACGGTATATCCCCTCCGTTACCAGCTCGCACCATATCCCGTTCAGGCAGACACGTAGACTCCCCAACAACAGCGTCCCTGACGACAGGCATCCCGCCCCTCTCTCCCTTGCAGGAACCAATCAGACGCACCGCAGGACTACCCCGAGAACCCGGAAGTCCCGCCTCTCCTCCGACGGACGGATACAGAAAAGCCGGAAGGGAAGACACAAGCGGGGTCGAAGGATTGTGGCAGGAGACTTCGGCTGGACCGGTGACGGACGGAGAAGACGGGATCGGAGAACGCGAGGAGTGGTCCGAAGAGTGGTGGAGTCCCACGGAGGTGGCTGGAGAGCGGCCGTAACTCGGAGGAGAGTTACGGCGGAGCGCGTGAGTACCAGTTGCTCCCTTGTGCCTGTGTACATAGTTAGAAACCCCTCCCAGTGTAAATTGTTCCCGCTATCCTAGGCACGTCACCAGTAAGCACTAGTTAGGTTGTAAATACGCACTGCCCACTGTATAATAGAGCACCCCTCTCCCCCACCTCCCGGAACACTTCTGTTTCTTTCCTTCCCTTGAGCCCTTCCTTACCTATACCGCCCCCACTTCCCCTTCATTTCCACACACTCCCGGGTTAACGGTGAAGGAACCGGATCACGAGTCCAAGCACAGCTAACGGCTCCCTCTTTTTCTCTTGTTTGCCCTCCGAGGTGTTCTCCGACCACAGCAAGGCGGCTACACCAAAGAACGAGGACGATCCTTGGACCCCATCCCGCCAGGACCACAGAGAAGAAGACGCATCCACCCTACTTGTTGTTGGTCCGGACCCTCATACCGACCCCGAATTACCTTGTACAAAAACCCTCAATAAATCACTATCGCCCACTATATCCGGCCTCTGCGCCTGCTTTACCAGTCCGCCGACCGCCCACGATCACATCTGGTGTCAGAAGTGGGATTACCTGGAGGAATGGAGGCCGTGATGAAAAGGATGGCGGAATCCCAAGAACAACTGGGAAAGTTGATGGAGCAGTTCCTCAAAACTGCCGAGGACGATCGAGGACAGCTCCATGATGTCTTAAAGGGACAGGGAACCTCCCACGATCAGGCTATGGGGAAACTGACTGATGTCCTGGGTCAACCACGCCCGATGTCCTCTCTCCCGTCAGTGGTACTGCAGAAATACGTACCGGGGGAGGACCCTGACTTTTTCTTTACCAACTTTGAACGGCTGGCCCATGCCGCCGGTTGGCCAGCGGACCGATGGGCCCATTATTTAGGCCCCCTGCTAACGGGGGATCTACAGGCGGCCTATCAGCAAGCTAATATTCAAGGTAACACCCCATATGACGACGTAAAGAAATGCATTCTTGAGCGGTTGGGTATAGATGAGGAAACCTACCGAGTACGTCTCCGCCAAGTAAAAGAAGCGCCACAAGAGACTCCCAGAGCCCTATCCTTCCGAATCAAAGACCTCGCCAACCGCTGGCTGAAACCCGACAACTCTACTAAAGAGAATATCCTGGAAAAAATTTACTTGGAACAGTTCCTGTCGTCTTTGCACCCAGGCACGCAAAGATGGGTACGTCAGCATGCTCACCTGACGCTGAATACAGCAATCGAAATTGCTAGCGCTTATAGCAGGGCACAGGAGCTCCAGAGAGGAAAGGACGACCACCCCCACAAACCTCATCCCCCTACAGGACTACGACCTCCACGTCCCCCTGTCCCGAGGAGACCAGATCCTCCCCTCTTTTTCCCCACCCCAGTGCTACATCGCCCTGTTAATCCCGGACCACAATGCTATAGCTGTGGCGGATTCGGTCACATTGCCAGGAACTGCCCACACAAGGATGAGCCGATGGAAGTGGGTCTGGCACGGAACTATGTGTGCTCCGTACCGGGGGCCCCTCCTCCCCCTTTCCGACGTCCAGTGAACTTTGATGGACAGACCCTCATGGCTCTTACGGATACCGGGTGTCGACAGAGCGTCCTCAGACCTCAAGACCTATCGCACCCGGTCAAACCTTCGTCCGGCATGGTTACCATCCAATGCGTGCACGGAGACACCAAGAGTTATCCCACCGCCCAAGTAATGGTCCAACATGAAAAAGATCCCGGCACAGCTCTTACAATGGGACTAATCCCCGCCCTTCCAGAACAAGCAATCCTAGGAAGTGATTACCCCGGACTGCCCGGAATGCTGCATGATACCACAGAATCCCTGACACACTGGTGGGAAGAAGCCCCCTTCCCAATGGGATTGTCCTCCCCCATGCAGAACCGTAAATCAGCGAAAACCAAAGCACAGAAGAAAAAGGAGAAAAGGGAATATGCTGGCGCCTACCCAGTGCTTCCGGATGAACACCCCTGGCAAACGGACCGTGAATTCCGGGCAGCCCAACTGGAAGACCCTCTGTTACAGGAAGCCTGGAGAAGGGCTGTGGATCAAGAGGACCCCCTTAACGTAGGTCCCTACATCTTTAAGAAAAATGGCCTTTTATACCGGAAAGGGGGGGTCCAACAGAAACCCCAACTCCTAGTCCCCGGTCCCTTTCAGGAGAAAGTACTCTTCCTAGCACATAGCCATCTCCTGGGTGGACATTTCGGAGAAGAAAAGACCAGCCAAACCATCCTGGACAAGTTCTACTGGCCCGGAATATATCAACATATTAAAAAGTTTTGCAAAGAATGTCCGGTCTGCCAAAAGCATAGTAGATACCGACCCCCTAGAGCCCCGCTGCAACCCCTTCCCATCATTGACATACCATTCAGCAGAGTTGGGATGGACATAATCGGACCCCTGTTACCGTCCCGGAGCGGGTGTCGTTACGCCCTGGTTATTGTTGACTATGCCACCCGCTTCCCAGAAGCCCTGCCCCTGAGACAACCCACCACCCAGAACATTGCGAAGGCCCTCATATCTGTATTCACTCGGGTGGGTTTTCCCCGGGAAATACTAACAGATCAGGGCACTCCTTTTGTCTCCTCTCTGATGAAACAAGTATGTGCCAACCTGGGGATCAAACAAATTCGAACCTCAGCATACCACCCGCAAACCGACGGCTTAGTCGAGCGGTATAATGCCACCCTCAAACAGACCCTTAAGAAATTGCTGGGCTTAGAAGCCAAGAGGTGGGAAGATATGCTACCCCTTGCCCTGTTTGCTATCCGTTGTGCCACCCAAAGCAGCACCGGGTATTCCCCCTATGAACTGTTATATGGGCGACCCCCTCGCACTTTTCTTGATATGGCCCAAGAAGCATGGGAAGCAGAACCCGACCGTACCCGGCCCCTTCCGGAATACCTGGAGAACCTAAAAACCCACCTAGCCCTTATGAGAAATATAGTAAGCCAGAACCTAGAGAGCGCCCAGAACAGGCAAAAAGGACAATACGATAAAGGCACAAAACCCAGAACCTTCCTGGTAGGAGACCTGGTGTTACTTATGCTTCCATCCTCCGATCAAAAACTCCTGGGACAGTGGCAGGGTCCATATAGCATATTACGTCAGGTGACCCCAGTCACTTACGAGCTAGACATCGATCCCGTTCGTGGAGTCACTCAAATCTACCATGTCAATCTTTTAAAGAAATGGGAAGGTCCCCGGCCCGTCTTAAGTGGGTCGGCTAACACAGATCCCCTCTCCTTCACCCCTTGTATCGATCCCGACATCACCCCACCTCAGAGACAGGAACTCGAAACAGTCCTCTTCCCTTTACGACAGGTGTTCTCTTCCTCCCCGGGACATACCACCATCACTGAACATGCGATACAAACCATCCCCGGGAAGGTAATCCGACAAAGGCCATACAGAGTCCCCGAGGCCCGCAGGGAAGTGATACGACACGAAACGGAACAAATGCTGAAGATGGGTATCATCGAGCCCTCGGTAAGCGAGTGGAATTCCCCGATAGTACTCGTACCCAAACCGGACGGGTCTGTCCGGTTTTGTATCGATTTCCGGGGGGTTAATAAAATATCCTCCTTTGACACATATCCCTTACCCCGCGTCGATGAGATGGTCGAACGCATAGGGAAGGCCCAATACATCTCCACGCTAGACCTCTGTAAGGGGTATTGGCAGATCCCCCTCCGGGAAGAAGACAGAAAAAAGACGGCCTTCTCCACCCCTGACGGGTTGTATCAATTCCTAGTCCTTCCATTTGGACTTCATGGCGCCCCAGCCACTTTCCAACGGGCCATGAACAAAATCCTACAACCTCACTCTCTCTATGCTGGGGCATATCTCGATGATATCGTGATTTACAGTGACAACTGGTCCCAGCATTTAGACCATCTGTACCAGGTCATCTCCTCCCTAGGGGCTTATGGTTTTACCATTAATCCCTCCAAAACCACCCTAGCGGCACAGACCGTGAAGTACCTAGGCTACCTCCTGGGAGAAGGTTTGATCAGACCACAGGAGAGCAAAATCGAAGCCATACAGTCCCTCCCCTTCCCTCAGAGCAAAAGAGACCTTCGTGCTTTCCTGGGCCTCCTGGGTTACTACCGACGGTTCGTCCCCAACTTTTCACAAAGAGCGGCCCCCCTCACAGACCTCCTAAAAAAATCTATGAAAACAGACACCCTCCTTAGATCCCCTACGGTTGAGTTGATGAAGGCCTTCTCCGACCTTAAGAACGCGCTGACCTCACATCCCGTGTTAGTTAGCCCAGACTATGCACAGCCTTTTATCTTACAGACGGACGCCTCCGAACAGGGACTCGGGGCAGTCCTGTCTCAAAAAGACCCCCAGGGAAACGAGAGGCCTATACTCTTCCTTAGTAGAAAACTGTTTCCAAGAGAGAAAAACTACGCCGTGGTGGAGAAGGAAGCCCTGGCCATAAAGTGGGCGGTAGACAGCCTACGTTATTATCTGGAGGGGAGACAATTCACCATCTACACTGACCATGCTCCCCTGGAGTGGATGGCGCGGAACAAGGGACACAACGATAGAGTCCTCCGTTGGTTCCTGTCCCTACAACCATATCACTTCGCCACTGTCCACAGGAAGGGCTTGGAGCAAGGTAACGCGGACTACCTTTCTCGTTACCCTATGTCCCAAAGGGGTACAAGAAAGACAGCTAGGGGAAGGGAATGTGATCTCGGACCCCAAGATCGCCATATCCGAGACGGTATATCCCCTCCGTTACCAGCTCGCACCATATCCCGTTCAGGCAGACACGTAGACTCCCCAACAACAGCGTCCCTGACGACAGGCATCCCGCCCCTCTCTCCCTTGCAGGAACCAATCAGACGCACCGCAGGACTACCCCGAGAACCCGGAAGTCCCGCCTCTCCTCCGACGGACGGATACAGAAAAGCCGGAAGGGAAGACACAAGCGGGGTCGAAGGATTGTGGCAGGAGACTTCGGCTGGACCGGTGACGGACGGAGAAGACGGGATCGGAGAACGCGAGGAGTGGTCCGAAGAGTGGTGGAGTCCCACGGAGGTGGCTGGAGAGCGGCCGTAACTCGGAGGAGAGTTACGGCGGAGCGCGTGAGTACCAGTTGCTCCCTTGTGCCTGTGTACATAGTTAGAAACCCCTCCCAGTGTAAATTGTTCCCGCTATCCTAGGCACGTCACCAGTAAGCACTAGTTAGGTTGTAAATACGCACTGCCCACTGTATAATAGAGCACCCCTCTCCCCCACCTCCCGGAACACTTCTGTTTCTTTCCTTCCCTTGAGCCCTTCCTTACCTATACCGCCCCCACTTCCCCTTCATTTCCACACACTCCCGGGTTAACGGTGAAGGAACCGGATCACGAGTCCAAGCACAGCTAACGGCTCCCTCTTTTTCTCTTGTTTGCCCTCTGAGGTGTTCTCCGACCACAGCAAGGCGGCTACACCAAAGAACGAGGACGATCCTTGGACCCCATCCCGCCAGGACCACAGAGAAGAAGACGCATCCACCCTACTTGTTGTTGGTCCGGACCCTCATACCGACCCCGAATTACCTTGTACAAAAACCCTCAATAAATCACTATCGCCCACTATATCCGGCCTCCGCGCCTGCTTTACCAGTCCGCCGACCGCCCACGATCACACACAGCAAAGGGGCCGTACTCCTCCTGGCAGTTCTTCCAGCTCTTCTTGTTTGCAGGTTCCTTGATCCAAGTGAGTTCTAAAGTCCTGGGGTCTAGGCCTCAATATTTATACTCAGTTTCTCTTTGTTCTCTTGGTCAGATATTGTCTGAGCGCACTCCAAACCAGTTTGGTCCTCTCTGGCCCAGCTTCTCGGCAGGAGGTGGGGGTATCATTGTCCAAGACAGAGCATGGTCATCCAGGTTCAAGGAAATCTCCTCCCTTCACTCTAAATGCATCCCAAGTCTATTTAGCCCAGCCTTGACTCATCTAGGAAAGGCAGGACACACCTCTCCCCCCCCCAGTGGCTATCTGAAGAGAATGCACACCCACAGCCCCTGTCACTCTAAAGCCAGATAGTCAATCCACAACCCCGCAGAGTGACACAAGATGGTTAGGCAAGAACATTCTTATTTTCTAAAAGTGGTATTTTCAAACAAAGACCATAAAAGTCATCTTTACTAAAAGATGCATTTCTACATTCTGAGTTTGGGCATACTAAACTCAATTTCTCTATCTTGGCCCAATGGGAAGATATGCTTGTAAAATCTTATAGTATTGCCCATTCTAACCTTTTAGACAGATAGCCTTTCAACAGTGAAAAATGAATTACAATGGAGTTCACTATCAGGACATGTCACACGTACCAGGATATGTCTTACCTTTTACATAGACTGCACCCTGCCCATAGGGGTACCTTGGGCCTACCTTAGGGTGACTCGCATGTAATAAAAGGGAAGGTTAGGGCTTGGCAAGTGGGGGCACATGCCAGTCAACATGGCAGTAAAAACTGTGCGCAGACACTGCAGTGGCAGGTCTGAGAACCCTTTGAAAGGCTGCTTGTGTAGGTTTTCACAATCAGTGCTGCAGGCCCACTAGCAGCACTTGATTTACAGGCCCTGACACTCTCAGTGCACTTTACTAGAGACTTACCAGTAAATCAAATATTCCAATCATGGAAACACCAATCTATAATCCAATTTACAATAGGAGCACTTGCACTTTAACACTGGACAGCAGTGAGAAAGTGCACAGAGACACTAAACAGAGTAAAAACCGGGCGGTCAGAAAGCAGAAGACAGAGGAAACACATCAAAAGATGCTAGGTCTAACAAGCTACATTTGTGAATGCCTGTGTTTACATTAGGTGTAGCCTCAAAAGGAATGCAGTTCCTATAAAGACTAGAAGAGAAGAAAGAGCTAGTCAGTAGATCGGAAAGGACTGATCAAGCAGATCGGGGGATCTGATTAATCAGAAGCAAGAGCCCCCACACACCCAGATGGGTGTCATGCCTCATCATCCGGCAGCTCCTCGTTGGGCTGGCACTGCAATGCCCAATGGGCCTCTCAAAGGGGCTCTTTGGCAGAGATCTTTTGAAGATCTTAAAAGCCGTAATGAAGTGTTTGTATGGAGGTGAAGTGTGTGTAGATTGGTGTCTATGTGATTTAAAAATGGCTAAGCGGAATCCGTTCGGTTTTTGATAAGCAGGTACTCTTGTCATAAGTAAAAATATTGTGTGACTGTGCTGGAACTAATGATCCTTTACAGCTCAAAGCGTGATGAAAACAGGGGTCAACATGTTTTTTTGCCTTTAATTGTCACAGTAGATCTTTTTTTTTTTTAATATTTTTTGTTGAGAGTTCAAAAACACAAAATAAACATTACAAGACACATTAGCAACAGAATTGATACAGTACGGAGTAAAGTGCATGTGTATAAACGCAGAGAAAGATATAACCTTACATTACAAAAAAAGAAAAAATCAGAAGCCAATCCTAGCTTAAACTAACTTCATTTATTTCCGTAATTTTTTATTGGATAAAAAATATATATTTACATGGAGCATGGAATATACATGAGTGGAGGGAGAGAAAGGAGAGAAAGAAAGAAAGGAAAGAAAGAAAAAGGCGCCGGGGGGGGGGGGGGGGGGGGGGGGAGAATGTGGAATGTTGGCCATCAGCCTTCCTTGTCTTTGCAGTAGTTCAGTCTTTGCAATGGTACGAACCCGCCAAGCATCGCAAAGGGGGAAACTAACTTCATTTAAATACGGAAACATGTTCAGATTTCAACAGTTTAAAATTTACTTATAAAGTGTAGTGTGCAAAGTGCTAGTTTAATTGCGATCTAGCAGATTAATATTAGAAGAAGTGGTTTTAAAAATAGATATCCAGGAGGGTCAGACTAGGATTCAAACACACTCCAGTATTTATCGTATTTCCTAAGGGCCCCTGATCTCAGTGCGTATTTTCTTTCCCTACCCTGAATCCGTAATGGTTTTTCCTTCCATGCTTGTAGGGTTGGTACTATGTCTGATTTCCAGGACAGCAAAATAAGCGATTTAGCTATTAAAGATGCTATAAATAGGGACTCGTCGTATGGAGTGTAGCTCGGGGAGCAGCCTAGGACTGAAGTTAACTCATCAAATGAAATAATGGCTTTGGTCATGGTACAGAGATATTTTTCTATTTCCTTCCAAAATTCCTGTATTTTGGGGCACTCCCAGACGATATGCTTCCAGGTGCCCTTTTCTTCACATGTGTGTTCTGCACTCATTGCTTTTCTGCTTGTGAACCTCGTCGTCTAAACCTTCTCTGGTTTGGTCCGCACCATCCTCATTCGAGCATCATGTATCTCCATTACTTTTGCTTGTCAATGTCTGCTGCCGAATATTTATGGGCTGCAGCAAGATTTTATACGGATGTCCTTAGGCTTATGTGCTCTGAAATCCGATACATGCTGTTAGGTAACTTTTAGTGAAGTACTTCAGGATTTCAGAAATTATTACAAACCTATCTGCATATCTGCCATACTCTTTGACAGTGGTGCACACCGCTGCCAAGTTTCTGTTGTGATGGCACGATGGACTTTATTGCCAACAGTGTCTTCTCAGACTGGAGACTGCTGATGATCAGGAAGTAGATTTCCCTTACCAGGCAGAACAGAATATAAGATTCTTTGTCTATGGACTCACTAAATGAACTACAAAATTACAGAGCCCCTATGTTTCCTTTGAGATAGATATATATATACAAAACCAAGCTAGTGGTCGAAACGCGTCTTTCTGCCTAAAATAAATACCTCTCATACTTGATTTGTGGGGGTGGTGTGTGTGTGTGTGTGTCTGTGTCTGTGTGTCACCTCCCTTATTTGTTTTATCCGAAAGGACCAGGCACAGACTCCACAATTCTTCCAGGTTAAAGTTTATTTTTCCACTCTGCCGTAATGCATTTTCGGTCAACCAAGTGGCCTAGTTCACACAACGGGCGGCTGTTGAGTGCCCTTTAAATATAGTCACATGTCAGTGCATAAAGAAAGACTCAACACTTCTGATAACTGCTCCGAAATAGTTTCACAATCCTTAAATAACACATAAATATATATGATGTAAAATAAACAATGTGTGTAAATCCCAATAGAGCCATTGGTGCATTTGAATTTGGTTATCGTGGTATTTAGGTCATTTTGTTTGTCCTCAATTTTCAGAATTGAATTCATTTGCAAAACAGTGTCGGTTCATTGATCTGTAATTCAATCAATTATATTGCTGTACAAATATTGTATTTTTGCACTTTAATTCTACAATAGCACCTTAATCGGAATTGTAAATACCCAAATGTTCCGTTCATATAATATCTTATATTTAAACATCTTAAAGAACCTGCTGCTTAGCATGGGCATATTGATTTGTTGTTTTTCACAGTAATGTCTGCCTAAATGCATTAACTGATCATTGCCGCCAGCCTATGTCCACTAAGATTACTTTGAATGTATGTTGTTCAAAATCATACCTGCATAAATGCTTTTACAAGTTACTTTTAACCCCTGTAGGTTGACTTCAAAATCTTGAATAAATATCAATGAACATTGGTGTTACACATTCATGTATTGTATGGTTGAAGAGTCACCCTCTATTTACTAGGACAGGGAAGTTCTATACCAGTGTCAACTGAATTTTAGAGAAATGCATACAATTCTTGCTCCACAGTCAACCCATTTGGGTACTTAGTCTCGAGGTTCACTATATACTTGCAGTCCAACTGCTTTAGTTGTTTCTCTCGGTCCCCTCCTCTTATGGATATCAGAACCACATCAATCCCTAAATTTAAGTTAGGGACTCCGCATTATTGTTATGAATGTTATGTACATGTCTAGCTACTGGATATGACAAGTCTCTGTTCTTGACTGCCCTGAGATGTTGAAGAATGCAGCAATGCACTTGCAACATGGTACTGCCTACATAATAAAGGCCGCAAACACAGGAAATGACACTGTAAATTCAGTCTTGCATTTGAACATTTCTCGTGTCTCTACAGTTTTGGAACTGAAAAGTGTTTGGTATTCACTGGTATTTTTGCTGTTGAAGGCACGCTTTACACCAATGTCATTTGCGGAAACCATGGCCCTGTTGTAGCCATGTTACTGGTTTCTCTAATTCAGGACTGCTGCGTACCTGAGCATCTTTCATGCACCATGCTCTTCTGAAAGTTACCTGTGGTGATTTTGGCATTTATGGCCCCAACATGACATCTCCTCTCACCAGTGTTGTTGCATAATTTTTCTGATGGCCCCTTCTTGCTCATTATATGTGGTTAGCATTCGGATTGGTTGTTTCATATCTTTTTTAACTGTTTTGTTAAAGAGCATGGTTTCCCTGTCAGTGGCCTGTACATTCCTCAGCGCTAAAGTTAGGGTTTTTTGAGGAATAGCCTTCCTCCCTGAAGCACATAATCATGTAATCTTTACCTGCACACAATCCTCAGCCAAACTGGTGTTTCTTTTTAGTCTTAGGATCTCCCCATTGGGGATACTTTCCTTCAAATGTATTGGGTGATGAATGTTTGCATGTAAAGTGGAATTCCTGCAGTGCTTTTCTAATCAATCTTGTTTGTAATTTGCCCTGCTTCACATATATTTGCACATCCAGAAATTCTACCTGTTTCGTACTTATTGTTCCACTGAAGTGTAAGTTTAGCTGATTATGATTAATTTGATTGATAAATTCCCCAGCTGCTATCTCTGATCTCTTCCAAATTACAAAAAGGTCATCAATAAAACAGAGCCATGTCACCACTTGTTCCTACCACATTTTGTTGTGTTCCGTAATGAGCACCTGCTCCTCCCACCAACCCATGTGTAAACACCGTAGCTCGGGGCAAAGCAGGTGCCCATTGCCGTTCCACACATTTGCTTGTAGATCTGGTTCTTGAACAGAAAACAATTGTTGTTAAGACAGTAATCAATAATTGTTAATAACATTTCCGTATGTTTATACAATTTGGCAGGCCTGGATTGTAGGAAATGTTTCACCGCTTGCAGTCCGTCTGCATATTTGATGCTCGTATAGAGAGCGGACACATCCAAAGTTATCAAACAGCATTCATCATTCCATGGTAAAACGTAGACATGTCTCAGGAAATCCCCAACAACTTTGATATAGGACAGCAGCTCTCTCACATAGGGCTGTAAAAATTAATCAATGTACTTAGATGTTTTTTTCCAATAAACTGCCCATCGCAGAGATGATCAGCCATCCAGGTGGTATACTTGCGTCCTTATGGATTTTTAGAATCTGGTTAATTATTGATATTTTTGTAGAATCATGTCTCACTGAGTTCATCCTAGCTGATTAGTTCCAACCTCTTCCATTCCTCCAGTTTAGCATGGTAATCCGTTTTGACCTTTAGCACAATTTGTATAATACTCCTTGTGTAATATTGAGTATCATTTGTTGACGGCTATAGGACAATATTCTCACCTTAGTCTGCATTATGTATTACTTGTTCTTTGTAATTTCTTGATCAGGTTGTGATTAGTAATAAATTGACTCTTTCATTGGCTCCTAATTTGCTAATTTCTTGATACAATATTTTTAAATCACCGATCACACTCTTGTGGAAGGAGTCAATGGCATCTTTGGGTACTGGGGCAAGAACGTTGATGTTGTTTTGAACAATGTTTCAATGTTGTCATAGATAGTCAGGCCCTCCGGATCAGTTATTTGCTGTATTTCTGTCTCTTGGGAGACACCACTTGCTTCGTTCTCTAACATGTGAGGGTCTCTTAATAGAGTAATATCTGAGACCTGCGAATGCTTTGTTCCTCCAAGGGTATAATTGTCGAGATGTTTCTTTTTTCTTTTTCATCAGATGGAATTTGGCTAGCTCGAATTTCCCGACATATTTCTACAGGTCAATTTTTGTATCTGCCTATTTCATTCAATTTCTTGTGCATTAAGATAGTCCCAGTGATAAGATTTTTTCCTCATTCGGTGTCAATTTTACAGTAGAAAGATTGTCTACCATTCTAGCCCTTGGTATGTTTAATATTTCCTTCATTTTTGTTGTTTTGGCTTTGTACTTCTGACTGCAGTTTCTTTGTTCTGTTCGCTTCTTTTTGCGCATTTATCTGTTTGATACTCTTGGCCTCAGTGTTTGCCTTCTCTCCCTTCGTAAAAATCCAACTCATCCGCTAAGATTAGCTTGTTTGCAAATTTTGCTCCAGCAGATGCTCCCTTTCCTGTATCAGAGTCAGTATCGTACTCTGAATTGTACTCAGAAGCTGATTCTGCCATTTTGTTTTCTTGCAGTGCTTGATTCCCTTCGGCCAGCGTTTGTTTTTTCATATTGTTGAAGCGTCTGGCAAAACGGATTACTTGTCCTTGTTCATAATTAGCCTTATCCCGTTGAAATTTGTAGGCCTTGTTTTCCTTGATTAGATATTTCTGTTTTTTCAAACTCGCCATCATTTATTTCCTTAGCTTGTTGACAAGCTCCTGTTGTTCATGAGTTGAGATTTCCACATTGAGTTTATCTATTTCCAACTGCAGGTTGTTCCTGTCAATTTCTGCATACTTGAAAATAATCTTCATTAGGCGTAAACCGATGCTTCGATGTTGCTTTCGGCCCATTCCTTGAGCATATATGTTTTGGGCTCTCATAACTGGGAGCCACTAGGATGCGCTGCCCTCGCGGTACCCTCCCAACTTCCAAGTATTTGGAAATGGATTTCGTATCCCACCATTTTGCTTGTTTATTTCTCATACATTTTTTATGTTGCCTCATTGTTATTTTCATATTCATTCCAGTTCCTATGGGTGTTAGTCCCTGTGATTGTTGCCCCGACGATTACTTGGTACATTTTCAAATATGGTGAGTGCTGGGGCTTCCCTGTCACACAGCGGTTTGCCAGACATCATGGTAACGGTTAGATAAGAATATCAGTTTTGAACATAAAAAACGCTTGTGAAGATATCAGTAAACCCTCTTTCTGATAGGCTTACCAGACTGCAGCGTGTGTGGCTCGGGCCCTCCGAATCGTACCTCCACCCGCCGTCCTGTCAGGTCTTTGATCTCCACTATGGTGGGCTGCTAGGCTTCTCTTTCCAGAGTAATTGCTTCATGATGGCATATTTCACCGCCCGCTGCCACTTAGTACTGAGGGCCCGGGTACCAGAGACAGCCTCTCTGTACAATATAAATCACCTCACGTATTTGTTTTATCTAAATGGACCAGGCACAGACTCCACAATTCTTCAGGTAAAAGTTGTTTAATTTTTCCACTCTGCTGTAACGTTTTTCGGTCAACCAAGTGACTTTGTTCACACAATGCGCATCTGTTAAGCGCCCTTTGAATATAGTCACATGTCAGTTGCATAAAGAAAGACTCAGCTCTTCGGGTAACTGCTCGGACATATTTGACAATTCTTAAATACCACACAAATATGCATGATGTAAATAAACAATGTATATAAATCCCAATTAGGCTGTTGTTGCATTTGAATTCTGTTATTGTGATAATTGCAAAAACAGTGTTGGTTCATTGAACTGTAATTCAATCAGTTATAATGTATATATATATATATATATATATATATATATATATGTATATATGTGTGTATATGCATATATATGAATGTGTATATTTGTGTACATATATATTTGTTTGTGTGTGAGAGTATACATAAATACCACTGGGTAGTTATAGTTAGGATCATGTTTCCATAGCAAAAACATTTTTTGGTTTGCTTATAACTTTGGCATAGTTTGACGAATCTTCACAAAACGTTCCCAAAAAAGTCTCATTCACATCAGCTCCTTTCCGGAAAGCTTTGTTGTGATCCATCAAGCGAGAGGAAGTGTCCCAAATCGAGTTTTCCCCTTTCATTATCCTTCAGCAAATTTAACATCGATGCCCCAAGAACTCCTGAACGGAATGAGACCAAATTTTGCAGAAAGCGTGCTTTTTGTGTACATTTGTTCAGTAGTTTTTGAGCAATTAAGGCTCCTAAATGTTTTATATTTTATGTCGTGAAGGATCGTGAAGCTCACAGATCTTCAGCTCTGTGGTAGAAACGTGGCAGAATTAAACAGAAATGTGGTGGCACCGAAGCTTTAAAAATCATCCGGCTAATCCTACCCACCACCCTCCCACAATGCTTTGCCTCAGTTTGGGGCAAAGCTTTTTAAAGGGAAGGGAGCATGCAGGCCGCCTATCCCAAGCCTCACTATGGCCCCGGGTCTTCCCCCGGGCAGATTTAAGATTAAAGGAGAGAGGGGTGCATGCTGCCCCCCTCCCCGAGTCTTCAAAGAACCCAGGGACCCCACCCCTTGGGGCCAACTCATATATTTATTGGGGAGGAGGGCACAGCCAACTTCCCTAAACCTCAAAAAGCCCTGGGGACCCCGTCCCTCTAGCCAAAACATATATTTAATGGACATGGGAGCACTCAGTCCCCCTTCCTGAGCCTTGAAATGCCCTGGGGACCCCATCCCTCAGTACCAGCTCAACTGTGGTGTCCTGGGCAGCCTACCCCTTGGACACCATTTCCCTGCCTGCTTGAGCTATGACACAGAATTATTGTATGCTCCCACCTGGTGGGAGCTTGAAAATTCTCCAGCTGGGTGGAAGCAGAGATTTGTTTTCCTGCCTGCAGTCTTGCAGGAAGCCTGCCTGAGTGCGGCCAGGACCAGCTAGAGAAACTACATGCTGTGCATGCCTTCACCCTTGAAATAAGTGACGTAACAGTATTGGCATTCGTTTTGTTTCTTGTTTCTTGTTCACCCATGCACGGTATGGAGTTGCATGTGTTCATGGCATGGGGTTGGCTTTAAGTATGGATAAAATATTACTTTGTTTAAACAAAACCTAGAAATTCACTGAAAAACCAAAGGTTAAAGTAATGTTATAATTAGGTGAATACTTCAGTGCAACGTAATGTTTTAAACTACAAAAAAAACTAAAATTCACCAGTCCTAGTTTTTACAATTAACTATTACTCGTTCCCTAAGGTAACTAAAACTCACACTCGCCATTCACTGATAATTACCCTACATATTACATGACTCATTACGTGATCTGTTACATCATTGATAGCATGACTGCCCCATCTGAAATGACATAATTGATGCAAAGTATGTGTATGGTGGGGCTCCAGTTATAGTTACATTAGGGCACAAGTTATTGGTACTTTATATAACTATACCTCGTGAATTTCAGTAGTTTTTTTGTTTAAATTGCTACGTTGTCACTGACTTTTTCACCTAACTATAAAAATCTACTAACCCACTCGCTATGTCGAATCAGATTTTATCGGAGCAAGCTATTTTTATGACTCCTGGCCCGTCCTGAAAGTGAACTAGAAAGATGCATTTAAATCTTGATTTTATCTTTTCATAATTTCTCTATGTAGAGATACAGAGGTCAAAAGTCAGCTCATCTTCTTAAAATTACTTTTCTTTTTCTGACTGCAAAGTTAGTAGTTTTTGTAAAGTGAACTGTGACACTGGTGCTCTACAAAGAGTGTGAATTGAAAGGCTATAGGATGTCAGGTTTGTTTTCTAACATACAACCTTTAAATAGCTAATAAGTGAACTGCACAAACATTTCAAAATATATTTTTGAAATTCTGGTGGATGAAAAACAATATTTTAAGAGGATGCAAACTTTATTTTGCTATGTGCAAATGATAAGTATTTTGCCCTAACCAAATTTCAAAACATTTTTGTTTATATGTTATATAGTTGTATCCGTAAAACTTCAAGATAGTGGGGAGGTTTGTGGCCATTTCATTAGTGTTGTGCTGTCTGTAAATGTGGGTGCCGCACCACATCATGCTTTAGTAATATATTTATTAAAATTGAGTTTTTAAACATGAACTGAGAAACATGCCTGCCCTTTTGGCAATGCTATTAATATAGTTTATTCATTAATTAGTTAATTAATAAAGTAAGAGGCAAGCCAGGGGTCATGTGTACCCTATATGTAAGCTAGATACTTTTTATACCCAAACGTTCTTCTGATGAATCAAACAAAAGAGTTTTTTGTACAGCAGAAAAGCTTAACTCACATATTTGAAGGTGCTCTCATATGTGTTAATGAAGTAAAAGGCCGCTCTGTAAAAGAAAATATTTGCCTAGGGTCACACAATTTGAGACCAGTTTATGGGTCAAGCACATTACAGTTCTGACGAGTAGATTATTCAAGTTTCGGTTCGGTTTAAATCCTTGGTAGTGGCATACAGAGCATTGCGAGGTCTGGGGCTGGCCTACCTTAAAGGCAGACTCAAGCATGCTCAGGCTCCCCGCTCCCTCAGATCCAACCATCTTCTTCTTTTACGTACTCCCCGTTTTTGCCGTTCAATAATGGGGGACGAGCGTTCGCGGTCATCACTGCCCAGCTTGGAACAACCTGCCACTGCTGCTTCGGTTGTCAGAATCGGAATGCATTTTTCGATGCAACGTAAAAAACCTGGCTGTTTACCTTCCTTTAGTTGCTGAGTGTCTCTTGTGAATCTATGCTGCTCGCAGCGCTGGGACACCCCCATTGGGGGTAGCAGTGCACTATATAAGATTCTATAAGATAATATAAGTTAACCACATGCGTGCGAGCGGAATTCCGCTCGCATGCTCAGATTTAGTAAATCCCATTATTCATGACGAGCTGGGCTCGGCATCAGCGTGCGAGGAGGCTACGCCATGACGAGCCCAGCTCGTCATCAGCCCCGAAGGGGTTAATAGACCTGCAGGTATAGAAATTTGTTAGAGTTTTTGAGGCCTAGCTGAAGTGAAAATGTCAGTTGAAATGTAGTTTGAAACTAAAAAAAATAAAATACACTGAAATTGACCATTCTAGTTAACTGAAGTAACTATAACTCATTCCCTCGCCATGCACAGTATTGTCATCATTGATATAATTTAAGTTGTCAGTAATAATGTCACAGAATATTTTATGACCCGCTGGCTCCACCGCTCACTTGCCATCACCCACCCTGTGTAACGTCAGGGGCTGGCAATTCTCTTTTTGTTGAGTGGGTGCCCCAGTCCCATGCATGACAACCACGACGTTGTCAGGCTTGGGAGTCATAGAGGGAGGCCCATGGCCCTTGCGTCCCTCTTGGTTCCTCATTGAGCAACCATCTTGGGTACCAGCTTCACTATGTTGGTCCCACCCAGCTGGGAGCAGCTTTTCTTTCTGTTCTCCCTAAGCGGGAGCATCTACTGTGTCCCAGGTGATGTGGCCTCTGGGTGCTTCATATGGCTTAGGGAGAAGGACCCAAGCCCCATTCCTCAAAAATGTGATTGCTCCAGGTAAATGATTCCCCGGGGCCTTTAAATGGTTGGAGAATGGGATTGCATGCCCCCTCTTCCAACAAAGAACATTGGTCCTGGGGAGTGGAGTCCACAGGCCTTAAAATGGTTCAGGGATTGGGGGGCCATACGCACCTTCAAAAAAACCAATGAACCATCCCCACAGGCTCTGGCCTACCATGGGGGCTTTTATATGAAAAGGGTGGGACCCTCCCCCTTATTTAAAAAAAAAAAGGTGATGCGGATCCTTTGTTTGTATGTGGGCCAGGTGTTACATATTTGGCCCAAGAAGGGGGCCGGGTGGGAACCTCTTCCAGGCCAAGAAGATACCAGTATCCTGCCCCCCCCGCCCATCCCCCCTATTTTTATTTTAATCTTAATTCACGGCCGGTGACTGAGTCCCCAAGCCCTAAAATGACTGCTGCAACATCTTTATTGAAGTTGACTCCAGCCAATTAGAGCTAATCTTTTGATGTGTGAGATCAGTGGCCTAAAATATAAATATAGTTTAAAAACGTAATTTCTCCAAAACTATTGAACGGATTTGCACCAAGTTATAAAAAGTACGCTTTTGAGTAAAAAACGAACTCTTAGGCAAATTTTGTGTAATTGAGTTCAGCGATTTTTTTCTGTATCATTGTTCAATATGCCTATGGGATATTGCATAGGGAAAACACATTTTGCCCCACCCCTCTCCCCATTTTATTCTCGGCCTGCTCGATGGATCACCCCAGCCATAAAGGAACTGAGGTGGATGAGACTTTTGTTTGGGAAGTTTTGTGAGGATTCATCAATCGGCGCTAAAGAAATTCAAAAGACACATTCCACTCAATTGCCCCCCAAAAACACTGCCTTGCACTTGAGTGTTGCAAAAAGCGATTACTCTCGCGAAGCGAAACCTTGGTTGGGCCTTGATTTCCCTCCTGTACCTCAACAGGGGCTGTCAGTAGCATATTATTTGTGTGGATCTACATTTATGGTTTATGCCACACTATTTTTTATTGTGTAGAGTTAAAAGCAAATCTGTTTTTATAGAAACAGCACTCAGATTGTTAAGTTCATATCGTAAAATATAATCACAGCAAGTAGGCTTTGTACCAGCCTAGATTTAATCTAGGTAAATGCTATAAAAAATACTACATATAAGAACACACACCCCACCCTACACCACAACACACACATCACCCCTCATAAATACCATGAAGCCGAACCCAATTTGCTTTGCGGTTGCTTAGCTTGTGTGGGATTTCTTTCTTCTTCTTGTGCTTCTCCCTGCCCTGGAGCATGGCCTAATTTCTTCTTTGATTATTGGTTCGCCTGGTTGGATCATTCATAAAGAATGGAGATACTAGAAACAACAACCCTAGTAACCAAGTCTGACTAAATTAAAAGAAATGGATGGGCCCTAACCAAAAGGGAAAGAAAAACTACAGGGGCTCACGCATGGTTAAAGTAACCAGGCTAGTAAACAAAAATGACAGACCCATTTAAAAGGCACGTCTTATTATAAACGTTTACATTCACCCATACAAAGTGAAGAAAGAGGGAAAAAAATGGAAACCCTGCTCAAATTAACAAAAACATTAACTAGATCACATCGGCATACGATCTTCATCATCTCTATGTATTTTAATACAAATATATGTCGTAGCAGTAAAAACGGGGCAACCACATCAGTAGTACCTGGCTACGTAAGCAGATAGAAAACGTAGGTCTGAAGATCCTGAATGGCAATTTTAAGGGGGCTCCCCAGCGTCAATCACATACCCATGTGGCAGAATAAGTTCAACAGTAGATTTCACTCTTATATTTGACACGGCCTTGCCCTGGCTGTTCTAATTTCCAATCTTTCCATGCATGGTGAATGATCATTTTCCTCAAACCCTCCGGATAGGTTGCAAAATGAATAAGCTGAGTTCAGGAGATGTTCTAATATCCGCCCCAGCCAATTATAACCTAAAAAGACTAAAATGGCGTAAACCAGGGACAGAGAAGTTACTTGCAAAGGTCCACCATTGCACAGGAACTCTATAAGAGCTACAAAGTGTAAAAACCTAAAAGAAGAAGAAGGGGAACATGAAAAAGCATCAGCAACCCTAATCTCTGCCTTACTCACAAAATTCCTGGTCTGCACACACTTACCCATGAACTTAGAGAGCACAAATGTAAAAGGGGAACAGGAAGGCAAAGCTGGTATACCAGCGGGTTACGCAAGCTAAAAATTCAAATCTCAAGAGAAGTGAGAAGTATAACAACAGAGGCCAACAAAGGGAAGAGGGCTGAACAAACCACATTAAGTTCTTTATATATCTCTTTTTTAGACATTGTAAGATCTGGTTGTATCTACAGCTGTATGCAATAGTTTTAATTAACTCTGCAAATAAATAAACTTGATTGGAACAACTGGACACAATATTTATTTAGTGAAACTACACAACAAAAATAAACAGTGCACACAAAAACAAGATAGCATAAACCTGATGTGCGCCCTAACCACCCCAGAGATTTTCCTCACTAATTGATGTGCTTTAGTAATGGCAATTATTTTTATTGAAGTCATTGCTGCCGAGCCCCTCGACCCAAACTCTCATACATTTGGATTGTCAAGGGGACAGTGAAGATTTAAACATTAGAAAGCATTAATACTCCTGTCATATGCCAAAAACATGGTTGCCCCTGTTTTGGTGCAGCGGGCAACATTGATCACTGTTTTGGAAAAGCTAGGATATGTAATGATCCAGTTTTTTTTAACGCAGTTTTATATAGCGTGAACTTGACCCGAGGTATTGGGTATCAGAGCGCTTTGCATAGCACCAGTTGTGTTACATGAGGACACATTCATTTTTGTTAGGCACGGGGAGATTAAGCGATTTCCCCAGAATCACAGGATATTCCGCGTCATTACCGAGACGCGAACCCGATTCCCCAGTTCGACCACCCTAGCTGTTAGGCCAACTCTTCTCCTTCTTGCTGTGTTGTCTATTTCTTGCACTACATCACCCCTATAGTACCCTCCCTCCCCCCCCCGACACCCTAAAGCACCACTAATCATGAACTCACCATTTACATTTCAAAGTCCGTATTAGTTTTGCAGTTTTTCACCAGCTTGTATATAAATGACTGCTGACTGTCCTGTACCATTTAGGAAAATGTGTTGTAAATCCCTAGATGATAACCATAAGAAAGTACATTTTGTCGGGCATAGCTTCAAAAGAATGAATGAAATGTTCCATCCACAGAAAATGCACATTGATTCATTCAAATATTTACTCCCTGCAGTATTGTTTATCTTGTTGAATAAAATGTCTGGTTTAGACTGTGGAGGTCTGCAGGCAGCGTTCTAGTCTCGCCTCGCCATCCTTTCAGTCCACTCTTTAGACGACGGTGTATTTATTCTTCTCTGTTGATATCTGTGAGTGGCAGTTTTCAGTGCGTCCCCTTGTTCCAAATATATATGTTCGGAAGCCTGCTGCGTGGTTGTGTGGCACAGAATGCGGGAAAGCTTTGTGTGAAGAGTGGCCTATTTACCTCGTTTAACACAATAAGTCCACATCCCACAATCGCCATCCGCTGAGAAACTGTCAGAATCGCGCTGGGAAGGGCTCCTGGCGGGGAAGGGTTTTTTAATTAAGGCAATTAAGATTTGGAGCCTACATTTTCATCTGAGGAAGGCTGCTGCTTTGGTGAGGATGAGTTGGATACGCACCGTTTGCTCTCTGCTCTCGTTTTTCCCTCCCACCACTAAATGAAAGCCGGATGCTGCCGAGATATGTGATACCGGTTCAAAACCCAGGGGGTTCGCTTACCTTTCTACTAAGGCCAACTGAATAAGAAACCTTCGGGTTAGTACTGCCTGCGTGCTCATTGATAATGAACTGGTATTTAGGAAGCACCTCAAAACCTGGATGCTTGGCACTTAGCCTTTTTTACTGCATCCAGTGATGTCTGGCAGTGCCAGCCTGTGTAGCAGATGTTATCGCTGAGTTTGCCTCATTACAAATGTGCATAGAATAAGTGTTTCTCTTCACTTTTATCAAGGTGCTTATTATCCTGTGTGCGCACCTTTTCAGTATATCTGGCAACTTTCTTCCTTAAATTAAAATACATTTTATGAATCCTGTGGACCTTGTAAACTTTCGTGAATACATGTAATCTGAATATAAATAAATAACATTGATTCAAACTGGCAAGGGACTGAAGGAAGGTAAATATTGTAAGTAGGAATGGGAAGTTGAAACACCTAGGTATGTATAGCATGAAGTGGAGGCGCAATTCCCCCTCCTATTGCTTCCTGCATAATTGTTGCTTACCCAGTGTTATCAAGTTGATTGCATTCACCAGCGGCATCGTCGATGTTTATGACTTAAATATGGCAAGACAAAAGTGGAGGGGCGAGAGAAGATATGAGGTGGGGATTGAAAGAAGGAAATAGTAACAGCGATATTAAGATGAAGACCCTTCTTCACTTTGGTTTCCGAAATGGTGAAAATCAAATTTCACACACTGCAATATCCATATTCATTTGGTTAATCTTTATGGCATTAATTAAAAAGTGCTCTTTTTAGGATTAGGTAACTTAACTATATACTGATCGATCACCCTACAAGGACATGTTAAGTGGTTACACAGTTACAGAAAGTAGACAATATATGCCATTATTCAGGCATGTCCTGTTATAGGTGTCAAGAGTCATCTCATTTAAGTGCTTTACCAAAAGCGAAAAGAGGTTTAACTCAAACCTCATGAGCAGGTTGTGCATGTTCACACTGAAAACTGCTGATAAAGTTCTGAACATGCGTGGAGCTCAGTTTAGTTCTGAATACTCTCTGCCGACTTGTCAGACTGTGGGGCACTCGGATCAGCATTAAATCGCTTAATCCTTCCTATCGGATCTCACTCAGTTGGTTGCTGTTCCTCCCTTTGGGTCTTCCTATAGATCAGTGACTTGTGGGAGCCTCTATGGCTTGGTCCTGTTGTATTCATCCTTTCATTAGCTATTTTGGTTGAATCCTTCATGTTTAATTTTGATAAGTACACTGATAACACTAAAGATCTTCTGAAGTCAGAAGCCCGTGATTCCTCTGGTGACTGTTGACGTCTGTTTGCTAGTGGTTGATTGTTGATCCGTTAGAACACGGTGTTACTGAAAGAAGTCACAACAGAGATTTTACTCCCCTTTCCTCCCATCATAGGAATGTCTAATGACTTCTTGTTTATCGAGTTAAATGTAGGCCCTGTTGCTGTCTCCACTGTACATCATTGTAGCTTTTAAGTGGGTTAATCTTTAACGTTGGAGCCTCAAACTAATTCGTGAGGTAGCTCTTGAATAGGCATCCAAAGTGGCCACCTTGCCAATTGGGAATCCATTGCCATTCATTTCACCATCTGAGATGCAGCAAAGATGAGTCTCCAAAAGAAGAGCAATCTGAGCCGAAGTTGGGAGCGAGGGCATCACAGGAGCCTTGCAACCATCACACTGCCTTAAGCGTCTGCTCCAGTTCTTGTCTGCAAAGACCTGGTGGCAAAAGGTGCAGCAGGCGAGCCTGCAAGTAGGTGGCTCACCTGGACATACCACTATGGGTGGGCCGCATGCCTGCAAGGTAAGAGGCACAGGAAGATCAGATGTATCGAATATTGATCAGTAACCAGTCTTGTTGTTTTCCCAAGCGTAGGCTGACCACACTGGTTGTCGACGCTTGGCGTAGGCACAGACAAGAGAGAACTGCGAAACTAGCAGGCTGCTTGGACCAAGCCTGCAAAGCTATGATGACAGACATGAGCCCGGCCCTGGCTTGTGAAAGTGAGCCTGTCTACCTCCTGGTGGATGAGGACAGGCACCTTGTGACTCCTAGGCCTGGTGTGGTTAGGCAATTTCCTCCTTAACTACTGCATGAGAGGGGGTGATGTGCTGGGGAAGGGAGTGGCTGGAGTCTTCGTCAAGAGTTAGGCGCCTTTTATTGGGCTGCTATGGCTATATGAGAAAACTGAAGATAGCTTATTGTGACACATTAGCTAATGTGTTCGAAACTGGCAAACCTGCAGTGCCATCTTAGTCCTTCTGTGCTGAAAGCCCATGGCCCTGCATGCTTAGCACACAACTAGGCATGTGCTTTCTGACTGATAGTACCTCCAGTCGATCAACACCCACATATTGGTGAGCACCGATAGCACCTCAGCTGTGGATGTGAGTTGTATGTTGTCCTCCATGTGCCGTAATTGGACGAACATGTAATAAAAATTCTGTGTCAAAACATAAAATAGCAAAAATATCGACTTGAAGAAATATCGTGTCTAAATTTCGTACATCAAGGTGCAAATATCTCCAGCTATCGCAACGCTTCTTTGTTGATCCTATTTACTTCGATAAAAGTAGAAAGCAAAGCCCTGAATCCCAAGTAGGGGACGGGCGAGCTAGCTTACAGCTGTCCAGTACCACAGAAGATTTCGCACAGCATTGTTACAGGTCGTACTTTACCATGTAGTTCTTTTGCCTGCAAGCTAAATCCTGTGAGTTTTTTCCCTACACTATTATGCATCGTCCTTGTATTTCTAAACATATTAGAGGTATTTACGGGGGTTATTTCTGATGTTTTTTGAGGGATGAAAGTGCTCGATCTTTCCTTGTGGGATGGTGTACAGCGCTCAGTCTAAAATAATACAATCTGAGCAAGGGAGCTGCTGAGTATTTTGCATTAATGCTCTGGCCTTTGAAGACGGGTTGGGTCATCTCACCAAGATCTGAGGACAGTGGCATAAAGAAGATCATAACATCGTGCCTCCTTTTACAGGCGGTGCTCCTGCGGCTCACAGCGTACACAGACCTGTATCAGACCAAGATTGCTGCATTTTATATTCTTGCGCTGCATGAACTTCACCCCTCCAAACGTAAATTAAATCGACCCTTTATATCCACAGACTGCCCAAGATGTACACGCCTGCTAGTAAATATTATCCATAGTGTCTGCTTCTCCCCTGGGTTACAACTTTAGGGTGCAGGTTTTCAACACATTGTATAAATGGCATGAAGTGGACATTACACATATCCCACTGATGGCATTACTGGACTATGTGCGGGATATCCCTTGGCCAAATCAGAAAGCATGCTGGCTGTGAGGCAACTACTACATCTAACAAATGCTTGAATAAGTCACACTCACTAGCGACTGCATAGTTCGCATTGCAAACCATGGTTTATCATCACTAGGCAACTAGAGACACAGACCAGGCCTCTGTAAATCAGTCTAGGTTCTGCTCAAATAGGAACTGTCCAGCCAGTGCTATATCAAAGCATTTTATACAAAAAGATGTCTGCCAATAGTCTGACTACAGCGTTCTGGTACAACACCACCCAGCTTGAACTTCCAGGCCACGGATCTTGCAATGAGAGCACAAGTCACCCAGGCCGGTTTAATCCTACTTAGGCCTCATCGATGAGAATTAGCATGAGTCCTGTGGTACAGTGAGCACAAACCTACATCTGGCCATACCCATCACGCTTAGAGTGCCTACTGCCAGGCCAGCTCTCCTCCAGACGGGCGCACATGCAACCCCAGCCTGGTTGCGGCCTTGTCATTGAGGTAGAGCATGAGAGTAACTGACTTGCTCATGTGTCTGGAGCCTAAGAGTCCCTAAAAGGCTGCTGGATTTGGTAGCAAGCAACAACAGTGCAGAGGTCTGAGCTTCTATCCTGCCAGGTCCTGCAAACTATATATCTGGGGTCCTTTGTGTATTGTCTATCTTATTATGAAGCTAAAGTGGAGTCTTGATTTTTACATTTCCTTAAGCATTTCTTTTCCTTAATAAGTGAAGTTATTTTTATGTGTATTTCTTCAGTGGAGGCTCCTCCACAATGGCGGAGGAGGGTCGCCTCACTGCCTGCCTCAGAGTCAGTAGGTGAAAAATAAAACGATGTTCTGCGATCGTTTTATTTGTCATTTGTCTGCTCTGAGCCAGCGCGTGCAGGAAGCGGTGGGACAGAGGCATGAGAGGGGGGAGGAGAAGCGCTATGTGCACATCTAAGTGCTCATGTGTGTTTGGCAGGCCATCTCAGGCCGGCCATACACATGCACACTTAGGTTTCACCAACCCGGCTGGCTGGAAAAACCCCACAGACTCCCTGGCCTGAGCAGAGTGTCTTTTCAGCCCGCTCAGGCAAATCCCTGTGCTGCTCTCATAGCATGAGAGCAGCTCTGGGATTGCACAGGGACTCTGCTGGGATCAGGAAGAGCACAGAAGGGGCGACGCAGAGGTAGCCGGCAGCTTAAAGTAAGTTCTTAAAAATGTACACCCCCCACGCTCTCCCTCCCGCAATCCCTCGACCCACTCCACCACTCTTTGTTTGTGGCAGCCCCCACTGTTTATGTTGCAACTAGTATTGGCCCCTCCAGCGTGCTTCTGTGTCAGAATATTTAGTTAGGATGATCTCTTAATAACATTGACCGTTGGTTGGACCGGACTTTCAATGCACCCTCACACTCAAAATGTGCATTTTAATACATTGATGAATGTGTCACTGCGGTGTGATGTTAATTGAAATGCGAATAAAGTTTTTTAAAAAGCGCAGCCTCAAGCATATATCTTTTTCAGCTTTTTAAGAACTTCATGAGATTCTTTTGTTCCTTCAAAATTTTGCAATGCTCAATTCCTTTGTGGCATTGTGGTTCGACTACTTCAATGCTATTTATCATTGGTCTACTAAGAAAGCTGATACAACACTTGCAGTTTATCAAAATTACGCTGATAGAATTATTTTAAACCTATGGCTTAGTGTTCATATTTGTTCTGCTTTAGTTTCCCTTCAGTGGTAAACAAGTAGATAAAGTTAGATCCCTTCTTCTTCTTCGATAAGACTATTTACCAATTCAAGCTAAAACTCCTGGTGTCTAGATTACTCCTCTCTAGACCGAGGCCTCGATCTAGTCAGCATGTCAAAATAAATGGAGAATATTCCCTCTGTAAAACGGGGCAGATTTGGCCTGCGTTCAATTCATGCAGCCATTTTATTGATGAATGGTGAAGACTGTGTTTCTGAACAAGATAGTGTCCTCTCATTTAGTTCACCAGGTTGTTGTACGGTTTTCTCAGCCACATTTAATTCCGTACTTGGTGCCTGTAGTTTTTGCTCCTTTGTGCACCTCAGGGCTTTAAGTGGGGAAAAAAACTGGGGGATTCTTTAAAAGGGGCGTGGCACATTTCTTAAAGGGGTGTGGCCTATTCGAGTAGGTGCCTGGTCTAAATCAAGATAACTAGCATTGTGTGCTTAAGAAAATCACGAAGTCGCATCCAGCAAAAGATAATAAAACAGGCAAAAAGGTATATTTATTAAGTATTAGCCATAAAATACCAAACACTTTAAAAAACATGTAAAAATTATTTACATTACTTAGAAATCTATTGCAGGATTTCCCAAAACCCTTCAAGATATTCACTGTGTCTATTTTGCTGGGGTTTCTCACAACAATTTTCTTTAGTAGACCTTCTACCTTTTGCCAGCCAACTCTTTACATACAGATTTTCGTCAAATGTTTCAAATGGAGGACCATTGAGTTTTACCCATAAGCATGAAGAAATGGTCTCTACAAGAAGAGAGGCCCTTGTTGGACAAGCAATTAAGTTCATTGTGCTGAAACCTCTCTCGCAATCCGCATTACTTGCTGGCAGGGTTTCCATGCAAACTACTAACTTTTTTAATGCTTCAGGGGTTTTCTTCCTACCAAAATCTTTGAAAAGTCTAAAAGCTTGGATAGTATCTCTTGCAGGCAGTTGAGACTCTGAACATAGTTTCTGGATATCTGTTTCATCATAAAGAATGCATTTATCACCAGAAGGCACGTTGCCTGCATCTAGCACACTGAGCTGGCTATAAGTTCTTTCTCAGAATCCGGGGCACATCGTTTATTGATATTTACAGACAGACTTTGGTCAAACTGATTTTGATTAAGGGCAACAGAGTTACTTCTACCATGGAAAAGAGGAACAGTCTTGAATTTGCCCTTGTCAACTGCTCTCTGAGCCGCAGAAGCAAACTTCCCTGGTGAGTCCTTCATTGCTCTAAATATACGTACTTGATTAACCAAAAGTCTGTGGGCATTAACAATTGTAATGTCCCTCCACTGTAAGGAGAGTGAAAAGTCTTTGAGCTCTTGAAGTGCATCACACATTAACCCCAAATCTCTGATAAAAAAATAGGATGTAAGCTTCCCTCTGTCTCCCTCTCCCTCATTCCCTCCCTCTCCCTCCCTCTGTCACCTCACCATGCGGAGGCTGAGACGGCTTCCCGGTAACACACACAGCCACACGGAGGGCTTTAGAGGTCTTTAAAGGACCATTTACTTGATAATGAAGCTTTGTTTTATTTCACCTCTTCTTAGCGCCCCTGCAGAGTCTGTGTTTGTTGGCACGTTTAAAAAAAAAAAAAAAAAAAAAACACAGGTTGGATGTCTTCAAGGTCCGCGGGCCAAGATTAATGCATTTTCTTAAGACCCTCATCTGTTCATTACTGCAATCATCTCCACATTTGGTACAGAATACAGGCACCTTAATATTTCATCAAAACATCTTTATTATGTGCTTTAGTTTAAACCACAATATTAAAATAATATTATTATATAAACATTTAAAAAAAACACTTCTAACTAAAAAGTGTATTTTCTATCATTTGTGATACCCACTAGCTGATGAATTTGTGGGTGTTCAGCTATTCAAGCAGTCGAACCCTAAAACACCCACAACCAGTCAAATCAAGGAAAATTCGAACATATTTGCTAAATTTTAAGGACACTTAAATCCATTTGAGTGCAAGTAAACATTTCATGAATAACAAAAATAATTTTGCCTTGTTAATGTGTGCATCAAAAATGCTGGTTGAGAGAACCCCGGAGGAGTATAAGGTATTGATTAAACCCAATAAAATCAAATACCTTTGTTCAGAATTTATCAGGTAATAAATTCTGCCTATCGTGAGTGTCGCCTCAAAAGTAGAGCATAACTTACAGATTTTGATTTCTGCAATAAAAAGCATGTTGGGTATTTACCGAGCCTTTTTCTTCTAGTAAATTTCTTCTGGTTTGCCCCTGGGCTTTATCGCACCTGGTAATCGCTAGTTTGGTAAAACTTGCACCACTTACACTAGCGATTTCTGAGCAACTGTATTTTTGCAATAATTCGTCCCACTTTTAATTGGGGCATATGCGTCTCTCAAGTGTGCAAACACCTTTGTGAGTTGCAACCACCATTATTGAGATTTTGTTCGGCGCTTTGCGGCGGAATGAGAAAGCTGCGGGAAGGGGATTAAAAAAACGGCCATTAAAATACTCACGTTGCGGGCTTGCAGGCTGGGAGGGCAAGTCTTGTGTGGCTTCAGAAGGATCCTGGCTGAGGCAGCTCTGATGCGGAGGCAGAGTCCCGACGGTGCTGGTAGGGCTGGGAGGGCGTCACGAAGGTAAGTTTCCTTTTCACTGCTACTGGATTCTGTTATAGACCCTCGTCCCTCGCTTGCTTTAAGGCAGAGCAGGGTCACACTGGTTGCTGGAGAAATCTTGCTGCAGGCAGTAAAAGCAGGGTGGTGCCGGTTCTAACCAGCTGTTGTTGTGCCGATGGCTGGCACAATGACGTACATGGCGCTGAGAGAAGGGAAATCCCGAGAGAAAGTGTCTCTCTTCAAAGGATTTCCCTTCCTGCTACAATGACGTCATGGCTTAAGCAGTGCGCGGGCATGCTCACCCGAAACACCAACAAAAACCAGGACGTCTGGTCACCCTACCTTTGACCTTTGAGGGCCGAAAATAGAGACCCCTTTTGAGGCCCCCTCAAAAAACGGGGTGCTTAGACCCCCCACGTAAAGCCCTGGTGCACCTCCAAGAGCCCTTATGGCTTTCAGAGCATATGGGTGCCTAAAAATACCCTAAACCTAAACACTGAATAGTCTCCGTCTGTAGTAATCTAGTTAATCGGTAGATCGAACAAATACAATTAATTTCTTACCCTTTCGGGGATCCATGTTTATGATTTTAGAAATACTGCAGGCATTGCTTTCACATGTATTCCTCATCTGTTTTTGGGTTACAGCCCCAACCCTGGATTAACTTGTGCCGCAGAAATGCTTATCCAAGTATTATCCAAGAACTTCAGTGAGAGAGAAGACTCTTTACTGCTAATGGAGTTGGGAAAATACTCTATGTGAACACAATCTTTAGTGTCCATAACCAGTTGTAGGGCTTGATCAGAGGCAGAGCATGTGGTGGTAAACTTGTGCTGTAAAGACACCGAAATGAGAAGTCGATAATGATTTCTGCACTTCTGAGATCAGCTAGGTTTGAAGTAATGCACTTTCTAACCTTATGTGTAGACGAAATCATCAAGGCAGAATTTCTGCAGCAGTATCATGTGACATTTCCTTTTCAATAGTAGGAATGCTCCAGTTTTGACTGCAGACCTGCAGTGTTCAAAGACGTCTTACATACTGGTTGAATCTCCTATTTGGAGGGGATGGAAAGCATCCCAAGCAGTTTCTGGAATAAGCAGAAATGATCCTCCTCAGTCATGTTCTTGCAAGGTGCTCAAAGGGTCTAAAGGTGTAAGACAAGAAACTGGTGGTGGTAACAGTTGTAGTAGGGCTGCATGACAGAGTGGCCTCGGTAAGGATTGGGGCGGGTTGGGAAAGCTCACACCTGTCTAATTTGCCGAATGGTATGTTGTGATATATTTATAATATGTTTTCACTTAAAAGTGTTTTAAACCCATTCATTCATTTCTTCTAAAGTGATAGTCAAAACACCTTAGAGATTTTAACATGAAGGCAATGGTAAAATCCAGTAGTTCACATGCATACATTACGGGAACTGAGCCTTGTTTGTTTTACTGACTACCATTTTTTATATTATTATTTTATGAGTTGAGGAAATACACTCAAAGGTACATTATAAAGTGAGCAAACTAGGTAAGTAAATGCAAGTAAATCCATAGAAGTGGATAAAGGTGTTCTTGGTCTTTTGCCTCCTGACATCAGCTATTTGCAGATCATTTTTCATGTCTTACTCTGGGACTGTTACTCCAATAAGCTGTTTTACTTTTGAACGACTTTTCATCAGTTGCAATGTAAATAACTTTATAATGCTGCTAATTTACCTTACAGAAAGATAAACTGCTTTTTTTGCCCTTATCTCAACACGACCTGCTTGTTAAGGAGACCGTATTTCGTTGTTTTTTTTTTTTTCTGTATTCTAGTCACCTTGGCCTAACTGTATATGCCTTTGCTGTGTCTAGTGTGCTGTGCGTGCCGCCACCGAAGGAAGGATCTTGCTGCTGGAAGGGTTGGAGAAGGCTGAACGCAATGTCTTGCCTGTGTTGAACAATTTGCTGGAGAACCGTGAGATGCAGCTCGAAGATGGACGCTTTCTCATGTCATCCGAGCGTTATGACAAACTGCTCATGGTAAGATATTCCGCTTTCTCACACACCTTGATTGAGACATTCTACAGATTTGGGATTTTCCCTTGTTAAAAATCAGCATCTGTAATAAATTATCCGCTTTCACACACACAAGAAGTCCCAGACCTCTGATCTGGTATTACGTTATCTACGACTGCCATCATATATGTTAAGGATTAGATTTTTCTGATGATTACTGATTTTTGGCCAGCAGTATTCGAGATTGTTGGGACTGGTCCATATTTGCTGTCCAGCAGTTTCTTCTATTTTGCCCTCTAAGGTGCCATCCCTTCCCTCTATTGGTGGTATTGGATAACCAAATTTACCTTCAAAGGAGGCTATGAAGTTTTCAGTTCTCTTTAGGGCAGCAAGTATTTGAGCTCTGTCTTGTGTCTCAGTTGCTGTAGGTCTGATTTGTACTGATTTGCTCTTTTCTCTTGTTCTGCTCTACTAGCAGCACTGAAGGTCTCCAATGCCTCCATTGTGTGTTCTACAATTAAATGAATGGGCAAATGATAACCACAAGTGCTGTTAAGAGTCCTGGCACTCAGTGTACCCGTGCTTCATATTGAGCTTAAAATAATGCAGCCATCTTGGTTGACTGCTGCCCACTCCTCATAACCAAGATGTCTTTACATGCTTTGGATCTCAAAATCTAGTCACAGGAAAGCGGTGCATGCTGACCACACTTGTCTCTGTTCTGCAGAGGATAAATGCTAGTAGCATCATTTTTGCAGCAGTGTTCGAAATGTACTTTCTGAATCAGTCCATTATGTCATTCACCAGGCAGTATCAAAATAATTTGTTTGACAGAAGAAATAAGTTTCTTTAGAACAATTTACTAAATTAGTAGTCTTTAGACGCTTTCCTCTACTTCCAAAAGTCAATCAACTTGTTTTCTTGTCAACAAGTATACTTGAACTTGGTGAACATAAAAATCTTTGAAGCTTTTTGACATTTTAGTTCACTTTCCTTCCTGTTGTCAGTGAGTGGAGGGAATTCAAATGTTGTGAATTGACCAGCGGGCATTTGCCCATTTGGTTATGTACATGAGTAGCCTTAGTAGAATTGACTTGTAAACATTATTTGGAGAGATATTGTGGAGGTATTGATTCTTCTTATTAAGTCGCTAGATATTTCCTCGGAGATGCATTTATGGTGATTGATGTAACACCCCTGGCCACTTCTGCAGTGCAGTATCTTCTTTTATTTCCATGAATAACTCAGTGCTTTACTCATAGACATAGGCCATTGGCAAAGTTAAACCCTGAGCTTATAGGACATGAACACTTATGGAGTTATATCTTGGTGAGATTTGAGGGGAGAAGTTCCTTAGTTTAAATAACAAGCCAACCTAATTCTTTGTTTCTGGATTCTGTTGATTAGGACTCACTGGGTCAAATCACTGGCACGTGATCAGATGTTGAGGGTCATTTTCATTTGTGAGTGGATGCTGGGTACAAAAAAAAATTGTCTTTTTCATTGAGTTATAATCAGCTTTGTTCAAGCTACACTCAACCATGCATCATGATTTAAAACTGTTGTGAGTTCCCGTCCACCCCTAACAAGAGGGATGAGTGGTCAAAACATGATTTGAAAGTGAGATCATAAGAAACTGCGATTCTCAGTGGATGTTTAATATGTATGTTGTTGGTGACTGGTGATAGAGCTAATTCCTTTGAGATAACATAGTTCAAGATTTGTGAATAACTGTAATGAAGCGCCCCTCTGACCCATGTGCAGCTTCCTTCCATGAATAACATAAACCATTTAAGACCACGTAATATATTGGCCACTTCTTTGGGTATTCATTCTTGTAGTGAATCATGGGCCGATTTGGTGAATACTGCCTTTTCAGTGAACCTTTCTTCAGAGAAGTAGCAGTGAGGTGTGCCTTCCATGTCAGAGCTAGAAAACCCAGCATATTCACTAGATAATGCCTTTCATATATGCCCTACATCTGGAATCCTTACTATCCATTAGTGAAAGAACTTCTACAAACTAACCATAGAGATATCTTCCTACATTACAAATAATATTTGTTGTGTTCAGCAGAGGCCACTACTGGGAGGCCAGTTTGTTTGTAGGCAAACTTCTAGACGCACCATGCACAAAAGTCCCTCTCTCCCCTCTGATAAGTTTGTTAAGGAGACCTAGAAGGCTCAACTTCCTTCATTTTTTTATTCACATTCTGTGGCATGTTCATTACGGAGTCACTGAAAATTGTGAATTCTGATGGACACTTCTCACAGCAGATTCCTCGCTGTGTGACCATCTCTAAGGTGTCAGTCTGGATCTGTAAGATTTTTCAGCATATCCCCTACACACCAGTAGGTGATGTGTGGCTTCACATTAACTCCACTCCACCCTGGAAGTGACGACCGGAGCCAAACATAAGTTCCTTTTTTTTCTTAAAGTTTAGTCTGTGTGTAAGGGAAATGTGACCCCTTAAACCACAGGCTTTAAGCCTTGCAGGGACAAGCAAATGTCTGTGACAGATTACCATGATGTATGCCTCTGGCTCTAGGGCTGGGCGAGTGTGCCCTGATGATGCCAAAGGCGATCTAGGACCGCTAAGCTTTATGTCACAGAACATCACCAGAAATAGAGGAAAGGCTGCTCCTGCTCGAAGTCGAAGCCTCGGACCCTTCACGTTGTCAGGGTCTTTCCTGCAACAGATCTTCGTTGCACTCCAAGTCTTCAGGTAGGTCCAAGTCAGAGAGTAAACAAAAGAAGTCCAAGCAGGTCCCATCACAGCCTCATCACTCTCCCTCTGAAAATTTGAGAGGATGCCAAGGGGCTCCACAGTCTTGTTCCTGTTCCCCTACTGAGGAACCGATTCCTCAACTGATTCCGATACAACTTAAATTCCTATGTCAATCAATGATGGCGCAACGGATCACATCATTTAAAGATACCATGCTTAACATCTTCACTCCCTTACCAGCTCCCTACATCTGGATTACCACCGGCGTGTCTGCCCTTGCTAGCGGCAATGCCTTCTGAACCCACTTCAGGTTAAATTCTGAATCCAGAGCCTATTCCACACCCAACACCATGAGCCTCGCTGGTTTTTGCTGTGTACATGCTGGCCCCAACGCCACCGACAGTTATAGGAGGACTCCAAACTCATTGTGCTATCCGGATCAGAACCAAACCTGTCCCCACCTTGTACAAAGCTGTGCTCGAGTTCAGTGCTTTCTCTAGAAGTTGTCATCTTCAACAGCTTTTGGTTAAGATTCTGACCAGGGCCAAACAGCATTTGGTGATGATGGTGATGGTGGGGAGGTGTTTTCCCCACAATATGATAAAGACAACCTTTACTTGGACCTACAAGAGGCCAATACATTAAACACATCCCCTGACATAGAGTTGGTGTCCCCCCAATCCTTCAACTGAAATATTTGTCCTCTCCATGGTCATTAGAAGGACTACAGAAGTGTTAGACTTCCAAGTTCCCTACAGTGGAGGTGATAACGAATGTGTTTATGGACGTATGGTCAAAACCTTGCTCATGTCCTCTGGTCAATAGAAGATTGGTATGTTGCCACAGGTTATCTCCAGGTGACACGCCACTGCCTTTTTAAACCTACATTCTCCTCCAGAAAGCCTGGTAGAGACCTCCACCAACAGGGTCAACCCAAACTCTTTCCCTGCAATCCATCCAGGTAGGGAGTCAAAGAGAATGGAGGCCTCCGTAAAGAGAATGTTTTCTTCTGCCAGCCTTGCCCTCAGAACCATTAGTGCAAGCTGCTTGCTGGGGCACTACTCCCATGCCTTATAGGATACTGTGGCTAAACTTTTACTGAGAGTCTCAGAAGAATTTCGAGCAAAGTTAACACCAACTATTCATGGTGGCCAGGATGAGGCCACATATACCATCCTCTCTGGACTGGACACAACTGACTTCCTAGACAGCTCAGTGAGCGCAAGCAATGGGCTGCGGTGCCACGCGTGGATAAAATCCACAGGACTTTCAGAGCATCACTGATTGATGTGCTCTTCAATGGGTCGCACCTCTCTGCCAAGAAGGCTGGCTCTGCCCTGTATCAATTTAAAGAGAATAGAGCAATTGTACACTCCTCAGGCTTTGCATGCCAGCAAGGCAATATCCCTAACAATTTCACCGCTTTCAAGGCATCACCGAGGGTCTTGCGTTTGGACAAAGTCAAGTTCCTGCACAGTGCAACAGATACTCTAGCCCTTTTAAGGCTGTGGCAGGTGGGACCAGCTGGCAACATCCAGGTCATCACATCAGGGGCAACAAACCGATCCCTCCTCCTCAACTTTCTCAAAGCGTTTTTTTTTTGCTCTTAATCAATGAATCAGTCAAGCGGTATTTATATAGTGCAGCTTATCACTATGACTGTATCCAGGCTCTGTGCTGCCGTCTCAGTCAAAAAGACAGGTCTTGAGTCCCTTCCTGAAGTGTGACAAAAAGGGTGAAGTGTGGAGGGTGTTCCAAGCTTTGGCGGCAAGATGGGAGAAGGAGCGTGGTATCTGTGCGAGGGAGAGGTGAGAGGAGGTTTTCTGGTAGCTAAATAGAAAGCAAGAACTACCCTGCCAGAGTTAATTGAATGGTCCCATCAAGGGATCCAAAGCGGTACATCACACAAATTCAATACGTCTTTTTATTAAATTGTAATTCATATGTGGAATCCATATAGAGACTTTAGAACATATATACAGACACAGAGGAAACATCAGGCTTAATATGTGTCATTGATTAAAATTCAAGCAGAAAAATTTGTTTATTCACGTCCCACACGCTCCCACAGTCATTCGCTAAACATACATTCACTTCTCAATCTCACTCACTATAGAAATAATACAGTCACACACATGCAATCATAAGGGTACATTAGGGCCTGCAAATGACAGATTCAATAGCTGCTACGGCTGAAGAGACAACATGGAATCAAAGAAATTAGGGTGGAGTGATATAACGTGGACTACACTTGAGGCCATCCATGTGGGTCACGCCAACGCGCGTTTCAATGCAAGATCGGTTTGTATGTGTGTATGTCCCCCCCCCAGGTCTTCCTTGCCCTGATGAAGATGCAGCTCAAACTGGCCTTGCATTGAAACCTGCTTTGTGGGTGGGCTATGTGACCAGTTGTTTGAGACCGATGTTGTTCAATCTTTCCAGTAGGTCGGTGGAGTTGGTATCGGTGGGTTTATCCAGATGGAAGTTGAGGTCTCCCAGGAAGACTAAGTGTTCGGAATCCATGGCGGTCAGGGTGATGAATTTGGTGATGGCGTTGCTGAGGCCGGTCCGTGGTCCTTGCAGTCTGTTGGCGAGGGTGCCTCCAATGGTGGTCTTGTCATTGGTGCAGAGCTGGAAGTTCAGGTGTTCCATGCGTGGTTGCATCATCATTGATGGTGAATGTGATCAATTCCTTATGTACGATGGCAATTCCACTTCCGTGTCTGTTGGCGTGGTCACAGTGTTTTATCTTGTAGCTTAAGGGTGTTGCAGTGGCGATGTTGGGGGCTGAAGCGGGGGTGATCTAGGTCTCTGTAATGAAGGTCACATTGAGAGAAAGTGAGGAGATGGTGTCCCAGACTTTGGTGGCTTGTTTGCAGAGTGATCTGGTATTGATCAGGACGCTGCTGAGTTGTTCCGGGGAGGTCTCGGTCAAAGGGGCTTTCGTGGCTGTGGTTGCCTCTGAGGTGGAGGTGAACCGGCAGCGGATGCTGGTGAAAGGTCCTTTTGTGGAGCAAAGCAATGCCAGACAGCAGCCGTTGTTGTGTCTGTTGTCCAGGGCATGGAGTTCTGTTGTGGAGTATCTTTGGGGGTGCATAGGGCATGGTTCCTGGCGCTGGGTGCAGTCCAGGCGTGGACGGGTGGAGACAGGCTTGCTTTTGGCATGCCTATGGTGGGCCAGCAGTCCACCCACTGCGAGCGTCTGTTCAGCGGGCTCCATTGCTAGTCAAGGAACACAATGAAAAATACTAACAAATAATATACTAACCATAAAAGACTCACAAATAATATACTAACAATCAAAGATTAACAATGCACCAGAAGTCGGACAGATATGATGGCAATTCCCAGGAAGTGGCCTGCTGGACTGAACTGGTGGTCTTGGGTGCTGTGGGCTGGGCCGCAGTCACCGGGAGCTAGGCAGCGGTAGCAGAGGAGAGTCAAAGTGACCAAGGGTCAGAGACTACTCTCCCTTAGCGGCACATAGCCACTCTGTGGAAGGGAGGATCTCCCGATTTTCTCCACTGATAGCATGCAATAACATCTGACAAGTGGGTCCTGTTGATAGTTCTGCAGGGTTACACCTGCCATTCCTTCCCATCCTGCAGCCTATTCTACCCTCATCAGATCAGCCCTCGGAGGACCATTTGACCTTTTTTCTGCAGGAAGTCCGGGCTCTTTAGTACAAAAGAACCATAGAGAGGGTTCCAGCATCTGAAATAGGGACTAGATCCTCCTGTTATTTCCTGGTGCTGAAGAATGACAGAGGATTTCATCCTATTTTCGATCTTCATCCTCTCAATTGTTTGCCAAAAAAATCAAGAGGCTCACATTGGCCCAAGTTTTACAGACCCCCAGACCCCGACCACAGTTCAGCGACTCCATCGCTGACTTCGTCAGAACACACACACTCGCCTCCACAGACTACATCCACCTCGGGGACCTGAAATTCCACCTCAAGAACAACAACGACACCAACTCCTCCACCCTGATTGACAACCTCGCCAACCTCGGATTCAGACAGATCGTCACAACACCCACCCACTCTGCCGGCCACACGCTTGACCCTATCTTCTTCGCAAGCTCCGACGTCTCCTTCAGCCACACCACCGAACTCCATTGGACCGACCACCGCTGCATCTGATTCACCTTCCGGAAACCTATCACGCATCACCACACTCAACAGATCCCTTGCCTCTGCTGGAGCAAAGTCACCGAAGACCAGCTAACCACCACCCTCTCCAGAGCCCATCCTCCGACTCCACCGTCCCCGACAACGCCACCCGCAACCGAGGACAGTGGATCGACAACTGCGCCAACACTCTCGCCTGATCAAGAAACCCTCCAACAGACACACCAGCAATAAAGCCAGCTGGTTCACCTTCAGACCTCCAAGCAAACCTGCTGAAAACTAGAGAAGAAATGGCACCGTGATCAAACACCGTACAGTTACGCAGCCCACAAGAACGCCACCCGCAGACACCATCGCCTCATCAGATCCGCCAATTGGGCCTCCTTCAAAGACCACCTAGACAACATCGCACACAACAGCAAAGAGCTCTTCAACATCGTGAAGGCACTCTCCAACCCCAGCTCCAACACCAACAACATCCCACCTTCGCAAGACCTGTGCAACTCCCATGCTACCTTCTTCATATCGCAAGATCACAAACATTCACTACAGCTTCAACGTCATGACCTCCATGACAGCCACGGAGACCTCCGACCCCCAACCCCACGACCACCATCCACACCGACCCACTACTCTCCTGGACCAACATAAACGACGACAACAACATCAAAATCATGAACACCATCCACTCTGGCTCTCCATCAGACCCATGCCCACACCACATCTTCAACAAAGCCAGCACCAGCATTGCACCCCATCTCCGCCAAGTCATCAACATCTCCGAAGCCACCGAGATCATCTACGGCGTACCCCAGGGCTCATCCCGACATTGTTCAACATCTACATGGCACCGTTCGCCCACGTCGCCCGACTGCACGACCTCAACATCATCTCCTACGCCGACGACACCCAGCTGATCCTCTCCCTCACCAAGGACTCCTTCACCGCCAAAACCAACCTCCACAAAGGAATGAAAGCCGTCGCCGAGTGGATGAAGAACAGCTGTCTTAATCTAAACTCGGACAAGTACAATACTAGAAAAATTCCCTCATGACCTATCTACTTTTTATTTACCAAAATTGTTTGTATATTTCATATTGCATATTATTCAAACACAACAACATCAGGACGAATTCATATAATTTCTTCAGTATGTTTTTATTTCATCATCATTTCTTTTTCCTTTTCAATTCTTTTCTTATAAAATATTTTTAGGTCTCGCCTGTCGATGCGCATGCGCATCGAGCAAGCGAGACTATGGGGGCTTATCCACTCTTTATCCACTGCAAGGAATCGTGGCGATTCCTTGCAGTGCCCGTGACTTTTAAGCTCAATGCGCATGCGCATTGAGCTTAAAAGCGCGTGCACGTCCGTCTTGTTTTACCCGCTCCGCCCCCTCCCCTTCCCGCCGTGTCGCATTTCTCCTCCCCCCTCCCCTCTCTTCCCTCCGTCTTGTTTGTTTATTTTACCCGCTCCGCCCCCTCCCCTTCCCGCCGTGTCGCATTTCTCCTCCCCCTCCCCTCTCTTCCCTCCGTCTTGTTTGTTTATTTTACCCGCTCCACCCCCTCCCCTCCCCGCCGTGTCGCATTTTTTTAAAAATCCCCACTTCCCCCCTACCCCCCATCAATGCCAACACTGACGCCGTGCTAAAGCCCGCTCTCCCTGCTCCGCCCCCTGCTCCGGCCGAGACGCATTTCTCCTCCCTCCTCCCCCCTCCTGGGTCAGGTTACCCTGCTTTCTCTTTCGCTTTTTTTCAACCACATTCCACCATGGACTGGGACTTGGAGGAAAAAGAACTTCCACTACAGGCACATTCAGAAATATCTTGCCACGTTCTGACGTGTTCCCTATATTCAACAATTTGGAATAACATCTCCACCCAATTCAGAAGAACTCGCCTGAAGTTAAACACCTTTTGGTGGGTGAACTGCAATTGGGTATGCCCCTCCTCAGCAGCGCTTATCCCAAACTTTCTCCTAATCCGGTAAGCATTTTACAAAAGCGAGTGCGCCCGCCAGGCTCTGGAATGTTTTGTGTCCACCGTGCCCATGTTTACAGCCTGCGACCGCCATGATGCTTTTCCCCTTCCCACTGCCTTCTTCGCACTTTAGTGAATGAGCATTTTTCCAAAAATAAAAGCAGCCAGATTTCTGACTGGTTTAGGTTAGCAGGGGATCTCGTTCACCACCCTAGGGTTTGAAGAGGGTTGTATGCAAGAGTTAGATTTTTGAATGATGCAAACCTGTTTAATGTGTGCATATCTGTGACGCCTCATTTGAGGCGCGTTGTGATTTTTTTTTTATTCTTGTGCTTGAAGTAAATAAGAGAACATTTCATGGAAATGACACCTGTGTTATCTACAGTAAGCAGAAAACCGGATACCAAGGGAACGGCTGAGCATGAGTGTATAATTAATCATCCTGGCCGCGGGCCTCTCTGCTGCCTCATTCTAGATCTACCTGTATACTGTTGTTTACAGAGGTTGAGAAATTATATTGTCAGATATTATCAGCTCGCTCACGTCCTATATATTTCGCAAGTGAAATTTCAACCTTGTGTTCTCTACGTCTTTGTTTAATCATGTGTATATTTAAAAGTATTTAGTGCAGTTTTATACTGTAGCATGGCCGATCATGTGTTTGCAATTTGGCAGGGAAAACCTTTTTTCTGTAAGGTCTTACTGCTGAGCTTGATGGTACGTCTTGCAGCTCAGAAACTCACTCACCCTCACCCTCAACCCCTCACCCTCACTCACCCTCAACCCCTCACCCTCACTCACCCTCAACCCCTCCCCCTCAACCCCTCACCCTCACTCACCCTCAACCCCTCACCCTCAACCCCTCACCCTCACTCACCCTCACTCACTCACCCTCAACCCCTCACCCTCACCCTCAACCCCTCACCCTCAACCCCTCACCCTCAACCCCTCACCCTCAACCCCTCACCCTCACTCACCCTCACTCACCCTCAACCCCTCACCCTCACTCACCCTCAACCCCTCAAACTCACCCTCACTCACCCTCACTCACCCTCAACCCCTCACCCACCCTCACCCTCACTCACCCTGACCATCACTCACCCTCAACCCCTCACTCACCCTCAACCCCTCACTCACCCTCACTCTCACTCATCCTCACTCACCCTCAACCCCTCACCCTCACTCACCCTCACTCACCCTCACCCCCTCACCCTCACTCACCTCACCCTCAACCCCTCACCCTCAACCCCTCACCCTCAACCCCTCACCCTCAACCCCTCACCCTCAACCCCTCACTCACCCTCACTCTCACTCATCCTCACTCACCCTCAACCCCTCACCCTAACTCACCCTCACTCACCCTCACTCACCCTCAACCCCTCACCCTCACTCACTCACCCTCAACCCCTCACTCACCCTCACTCTCACTCATCCTCACTCAACCACCCTCAACCTCACTCACCCTCAACCCCTCACCCTCAACCCCTCACCCTCACTCACTCACCCTCAACCCCTCACCCTCAAACCCTCACCCTCACTCACCCACCCTCAACCCCTCACCCTCACTCACTCACCCTCAACCCCTCACCCTCACTCACTCACCCTCACTCACCCTCAACCCCTCCCCCTCGACCCCTCCCCCTCAACCCCTCACCCTCACTCACCCTCACTCACCCTCAACCCCTCACTCACCCTCAACCCCTCACCCTCAACCCCTCACCTACCCTCACCCTCACTCACCCTGACCATCACTCACCCTCAACCCCTCACTCACCCTCAACCCCTCACTCACACTCACTCTCACTCATCCTCACTCACCCTCAACCCCTCACCCTCACTCACCCTCAACCCCTCACCCTCACTCACCCTCACTCACCCTCAACCCCTCACCCTCAACCCCTCACCCTCAACCCCTCACCCTCAACCCCTCACTCACCCTCACTCTCACTCATCCTCACTCACCCTCAACCCCTCACCCTCACTCACCCTCACTCACTCACCCTCAACCCCTCACCCTCAACCCCTCACTCACCCTCACTCTCACTCATCCTCACTCAACCACCCTCAACCTCACTCACCCTCAACCCCTCACCCTCAACCCCTCACCCTCACTCACTCACCCTCGACCCCTCACCCTCAAACCCTCACCCTCACTCACCCACCCTCAACCCCTCACCCTCACTCACTCACCCTCAACCCCTCACCCTCACTCACTCACCCTCACTCACCCTCAACCCCTCCCCCTCGACCCCTCCCCCTCGACCCCTCACCCTCACTCACCCTCACTCACCCTCAACCCCTCACTCACCCTCAACCCCTCACCCTCAACCCCTCACTCACCCTCACTCTCACTCATCCTCACTCACCCTCAACCCCTCACCCTCACTCACCCTCACCCTCACTCACCCTCAACCCCTCACCCTCACTCACTCACCCTCAACCCCTCACCCTCAACCCCTCACTCACCCTCACTCTCACTCATCCTCACTCAACCACCCTCAACCTCACTCACCCTCAACCCCTCACCCTCAACCCCTCACCCACTCACCCTCAACCCCTCACCCTCAAACCCTCACCCTCACTCACCCACCCTCAACCCCTCACCCTCACTCACTCACCCTCAACCCCTCACTCTCACTCACTCACCCTCACTCACCCTCAACCCCTCCCCCTCGACCCCTCCCCCTCAACCCCTCACCCTCACTCACCCTCACTCACCCTCAACCCCTCACTCACCCTCAACCCCTCACCCTCAACCCCTCACTCACCCTCACTCTCACTCATCCTCACTCACCCTCAACCCCTCACCCTCACTCACCCCCACCCTCACTCACCCTCAACCCCTCACCCTCACTCACTCACCCTCAACCCCTCACCCTCAACCCCTCACTCACCCTCACTCTCACTCACCCTCACTCAGCCTCAACTACTCCCCCTCCCCCTCACTCACCCAAAACCCCTCACTCACCCTCACCCTCACTCACCCTCAACACCTCATTCACCCTCACCCTCACTCACCCTCACCCTCACTCACCCTCAACACCTCACCCTCAACCCCTCACCCTCACTCACCCTCACTCACCCTCACTCACCCTCACTCACCCTCACTCACCCTCACCCTCACTCACCCTCACTCACCCTCACCCTCACCCTCACTCACCCTCACTCACACTCACCCTCACCCTCACACAGTGCAATAGTTCTCAGACCATTTCAGTTAGAGCTTTTAGAAATGTTTATGGCTTTTTTTATTTGTAATACTTTAGCATTGGCTACAGGAAACAAAAATGCTAAACATTTACAAAAAAAACCCATAAACAATTCTAAAAGCACTAACTCTAATGGTGTGAGACCTATTGCATTTCCAATGCTTGTTATCCATTGTATCTATAATACGTACATTATTTTGGAGAAAAACTCATATTACAAAAAGCGCAATTACAATTTCATAACACATATCCCCTTGGCTATAAAAGCACACCAATACTAACCAAAACTCCATTCACTCAATATCATTCATTCCAATTCATAACCTTCCACACACACCAAATACATGCAGTATCTGAACAAATCTTGATTTGTGGGGCAGAAAATTGTCTGCCTAACTATGAACCATAAGTTGCAAAATGTGGTTCCACGCAAGGTCGACGTGCGTTTCGGTGGATTATCCACCACCTTCCTCAGGACCTATGCAGATACAGACGGTGCGGACAATATTCAGAAAGAAACAGACGATAGCACACATGGGTGGCGCCTATGTTCTACTGAGGTGGAGAGGTGTCGACCTGTAGCTGCTCAACTCCACTAGGCGTGTAATTGTCCGGATCCATTCTGGCACCTGTGGCTATTCACAAGGTGAGGAATCTCCACTTAAGTGGCAGCATACACAACTAGGGAACCCAACATCAACATGATTATCACAGCTCATGTTACGCAATCACTCGCCGGCACACTCCACATCAATGGAAATGAGGGGGGGCAGGGATGTCATTATAGGTGATTGTGCTTTTGCGAGCCAATAGGCAGTCTCCCGGAAGGCCAATACCCTTCTTGCTGGAATCAGCTACCACCAACTGTGACTATTGTCATGGACTGATCATGGAGACAGTAGTCACTCACATTGTAAGGAGGCCCACTTACACAACAAAGTACAAGGCTATCCTGTTTTCCTCAGAACCTGGGTTAATTTAATGCCAGCCAATAGTTGTGGTCCAGTAACTGCAAGCACCTTAATATTACAGGCAGAGAACCCCCAGGTGAGTGCGAAGATGTTAAGAACAATCAACCAGCACCACTTAAAATATTGAAGCAAGGCTACTTGCTGGAGCCTTTTACTTCTGACGCATTTGGCGAGTAACAGTAGCCATCGCAGTTGAATTGTAAAAGCCTTAAGGTGACCGATTGAACCCACTAAAGCTCTCTCACCCGTAAATTTAGGGTGCTTCCATTTACTGTCTCTCTTGACGATCAATTACCAGATTGGATTATTGGAGTGGAATCGTCAACGAATACATTTGTCTGTATCACTCTTGGGCTGTTTAGTACAAGGCGGTACTTTTGACTGAACCAGCCCCAATTGTATATTGCTGAGGCGACAAGCCAAAGATAAATGATTTAATATTTTGTATTTGTATTTCGCGCACACTTTTCTGCCCGAGCACTTTGCACACATTTTGCACCGAGCATCCTATCAAGATTATGTTGTTTCTCTGGTGAGATATGAAATGAACTGCCTCTTGTTGTTTATGTGTATACTTCTATTCCAGGCCTGGTTGGGATGAACATTGATCCGGCAGAGCCTATTTTCAGATATGTACCGGACTCAATTGATGAGCAAAATGCTGTTAAATGTAGAGCATTGATCAGAGATCGCAGAATGATAAAATAAGGAGCAGGTTTTCACAAGAACACTGCACCAAGGTTCATATGACCGTGCATATACAAATACTTTTCCCTGGTCCTAGATCCTCTCTCTTTATAGGTCCTGTTATGGAATTGCTAAAACAAATCAGCTTTTCGCCCTCAAATTGTAGAAGGACTGTGTATTCTAGTCCCTATTTAACCAATCGCTGCTATCCTGGCAGCTGACAACTGTTCATTTTACCCCTGAAAACTTTGCTACTTCAGTTGTGAATTAAACATGCAGCATTTCACATCTGTATGTTCATGTTAAGTTAAGTACCACTGAATGAACTTATCATTTTCCCTACTTGCCAGCTTTGCAGTTGATAGTAACCTGGGGCGAGATGTACGACAGATTTTTGCATGCGCAATTGGGTTTTAGACCCGTTTGCGCATGCGAAAGACCTGTGGGCCATGTACTAACCCTATTTTTCGAGTCGCTAATTAAATAGCGACTCGCAAAAAAAGGTTAGCGACTCGCTATTAGTAGGGGGCGTTCCTATGGCGTCCCTTCCTAATATCGAGTCTGAACCCTATGTATGAATGCTTTGCGACCTCACTTGCGGTCGCAAAACACTCGCAGATTACCACCCTTTTCAAGAGGGTGGTAAACCATTCGCAAATGGGAAGGGGTCCCTTTTGTGAATGGGTGCGCAATTTTTTTTTCAGAGCTGGCAGTGGTCCCATGGACCACTACCTGACCTTAAAAATTAAGCAAAAACTTTTTTTTCGTTTTTTTTAAAAGCATCCCATTTTCTTTTTTAAAAAACAACAACAAAAAACGACTGCTTTATTTAAAAGCTGTCCCAGGCATTGAGGTCTGCTGACCCCAGCAGGCCGATTCAGAAAAGGGGGTGGTGATGAACAGAGTATCTGAATTAAGCAGAACACTCGTACCCAGTCAACAGATCAGGGCTTGATCCATCACCGTTTTTTAGCTCACTGCACCATCCCAGCTCAGAACCTGGCTACATGCAAATTAGTCTGTCCCTGGCCCAGTGCATCATGGGAACAGGGCAGACCAAACTACCAAGCCAATTCTTATACTGGAAAGGAAACAAGCTTCCGGGGACCGGTTTCTGGCATTACAGCCGTCTTCGGCCCGGCTTGCTTGAATCCTGATGGTGCAGTGAGCAAGGGACTCACATCTGAGTATACCCTCCACGCTTATGGTGGACAAAACGATTCAGAAAAGGGGGTGGTGATGAACAGAGTATCTGAATTAAGCAGAACACTCGTACCCAGTCATCCGATCAGGGCTTGATCCATCACCATTTTTTAGCTCACTGCACCATCCCAGCTCAGAACCTGGCTACATGCAAATTAGTCTGTCCCTGGCCCAGTGCATCATGGGAACAGGGCAGACCAAACTACCAAGCCAATTCTTATACTGGAAAGGAAACAAGCTTCCGGGGACCGGTTTCTGGCATTACAGCCGTCTTCGGCCCGGCTTGCTTGAATCCTGATGGTGCAGTGAGCAAGGGACTCACATCTGAGTATACCCTTCCACGCTTATGGTGGACAAAACGATTCAGAAAAGGGGGTGGGACCCCAGCAGGCCACCATCCCTGAGAGTGCCAGACATTTCAAATGGGTTTGCAAATTGCGACAGACTCATTAATATGCATGAGGTATGCAATTTGCGACCCCATTGGGAATCGCAAACAGTGTCTCAGACACTGTTGTACATTGACAATTGTGACTCACAAATTGCGACTCGCAATTTGGTGCAGCTTGCGAGTCACAATTGCCAATTACATCTGGTCCCATATCTCTAATAGTCATAAGGGGCACATGTACAAAATTTAGGAATTGCAATTTCCTATTTGTGATTCTTACCGAATAGCAATTACGAAATTGCAATTCGTAATGTAAGAAAAATGTAAAGTTTTCAATAGTGGTTCCTAATGGGTTGCAAATTGACTTAACTCATGAATGTTAATGAGACAGGTTGCAATTTGCGACCCATTAGGAATGATAGATATCACATGAATGGTGGCCTGCTGGGATCAGCAGACCACCATATCTGTGATTGCTTTTAAAAAAAGTAAACGTTTTTTTTATATACATCCCCTTTTCCTTAACCCGTTAAGCTCGCGCAAACATTCCGCCCAAGTGCGGACGTTCGATTTCGCTAACGGGATTCGGACGTCCAACGGTCGTGCGCAGCACTAGCGAGGTAGTGCACGCGACGACCGTTGGACGTTCGAAGCACTCAACGGGTTAAAGGAAAAGAGGATGTGTGTAAAATGAAAAATTTAACTTTTAAGTTTCATTTCTTTAAGAGTAGGCAGTGGTTGGTGGGATCACTGCCCTCTTAAAACCTTTATTTTACAATACTCAAAGGGGAAGGGGTCCCCTGGGGATAACTTCCCATTTGAGATTGGTTACCACTACCTTTTATAGTCGGTAAAAAATTAATGTTTTTGAACATAATTTAGTATTTGGAAGGGAAGCCCTAAACACGCCCCTTCCAAACACCAAATTGCCGAATACCGACTCACTAAGCTACAGTGTGATTTGTAATTTGGCATTTGTACATATGAAAAAGCAAAAATGTTTTGTACATGTGGTCCATAGTTCCATCGTGTGGTAAACTGATTGAAGTGTTCCTGACTGGGATTTAAAAAATGTAAATGACTACATGAATTAAGCTGTTTTCATTTTCTCTTCCATCCCCCACCCTACCACCCCACCAATCGCCCCCATAGCTAATTTCGTTTACTTTCTAAACGGATAAACAGACTATATAGATGTGTGTTAAGTTATCCCAGAGAACCGGAGTTGGTGCGTTGTATGCTGATTATTTGAGTATTGGACACCAACTTCAGTCCCACACTCTGCTCCTAACAGGGAACTCCCTTTGTTGTCAGATACTGGATATATTATAGCTAAACCCTGGAACTTCTTATTTTGAAAGTTATTTTTATTTCTAGATTTGGAAAGTGATTTTAGAGTAGTGAGTTATGTAAAGCCAAGACAGATATTTTTTGCTACCATGTTTTTTTGGCCCCACAGCATGACAGTGCACCACCTACGCCAGCATCTACTTCCAGGGCCAGTGTCTGTGGCCAGAACTCAAGAGGAGCTAAAACAATGTCCTGCTGAGTGGATGGATTCAGTACTGCACCAGAGACAAGCACATTTACTCCTGTGAGCACGACCGTAGAGCAGGGAGCAGTTTACTGTAATACATACAGTAATTAACAGTGGCTTTTTCAAGAAAGCAAATCAAAAACAATCTTCTTGAAATGGACGCTATACCATGCTTTCGGTGACTTCTATCTATCTGTCGCAGCAATGTAATAACAAAATCACTGTGGTATGCCATAGTTTTCTTCTGTATTGTATTTGTGTTTTATGTAAACATCAGTAAGCATACGTAGCCTAGGACATCATTTAGCATGGCCAGGTACATGATCTCGCATATTTGAATGTCCACAGTGAGGAACAATCACTAGAACAGGCAGTAGCATAGCTAGCCATTCAAAGAGAGCAACATGATAGCTAAGCAATGTGCCTTATTAAGTTTAACACCCTCTCTGCCTGAATGCACAGAATCAGAAAACATGATAGGAGATGATAACAACTCCTATCATTTTAGCTTTAGGGGCTGCAGTTTGGGAGGAACATATTTGGGAAGGCTGAACTATATTGCCTTAGATGGAATTGTTGTTGCCTGGAGCAGAAGTTCTGTCTTGCCGGGATTACGTTTTTTACAATTGTGGTTCACCCAGAGTAGCATGGCAGACAGACAATCCTTCAGCCAGGAAGCAGATTCTGGGGCCTAGTGATATAATCTGATGATGATCTGAGCATCATAAACATGGGATAATGCTTTAAGTCCTAATGCCATCATCAGCTGGCATAAGGTAATAGCATAGATGTTAAAAAGTTAAGTTGAAAATGAGAAGCCCTGCTCGACTGTGCATTGAACAGCAGCCTTTTCAGAAGTGAATGGAGGTAGTGACAGTAGCTGGGCACAGATGGATGCAAAGTATTTAAACCAAGTAATAGCTGTGCCTTGGATGCCAATCTTAGCCATGCAGTTCATTAAAGCAACACAATCCACCATGTCAAATGCGACGAAAGATCTGGGTTTCTGTGTCTCCTTTGCTTTGGGTCAACAACATTTTTTCAATTGCCAGAAAAATAATTGGTTCAGTCTCCGGACCTGATCTGGCTTTAAAGTTGGCTTCCATTAGTCCAAGATGTTGGACTCTTCCAGTAACGTCGAGGTCTGAGCTGCCACAGACCGTCTCTAACCCTTCATTGAGGGCTGGCTGAAATGTAATTGGGCAGCAGCATGTTTGGACATCGGGAGTTAAGTTTCTTTTTTCAAGGGGGTGGACCGTTAATCCTACCTTCCACTCATATAGAACACTGCCCAGAGATAGGCTGAAATGAAACTGCTCAGTAACAGGGCTATGTAGGAAAGTGCTCTTTTTTGATACGGTCAACCCCACATTTTGCCTGGTGTCTGATACAATTTTGACAGAAACACATTGGGTTGCTGCTATTCAGGTCCCCAGTGCCAGATCTCTTTCCCTAAAACTATACAGTTGTTTCCAAGTGGGCAAGACCTTTAGCACCCCTGCAAGTCCCTACTAAATCGTACTCCTGGTACATAGGGCATGGGTACTAAAGAGCGTCCCTAGGGGCTGCAGCATGTATAGTGCCACCCTAAGTGACCACACTCATGTAGACTGTGTGAAATGGTGCAGACAAAAGCGAAAATCCAACATGGCATACATCCTGTGTGCAATGCCTGCTGACACTGTTTACAATATATGTAAGTCACCCTACAGCGGCCTTTCAGCCCTAAGGCAGGGCGCCTTATATTGCATGTGTGGACATATCTGCATGAGCAGATGTACCCCTGTGATGTCTAAGTCGATTCGTAGACCTTGCAAGTGAGCAGGGCAGCCATCTTGAGTATATGTACTGGGCAATGGTGATTACGAGTTCCCCAGTTACATCATGGCTTCACTGAAACCAAAGGTGTTTGGTATCGAACACCAGGTATTAATAAACCTACACTGGTTCCAGTGGTGTATTTATTAATACATGCACCCAAAACTATCCTAGTCCTCTAATCTGCTGGCTGACTGGTACCATCCATCCTACCTCCTGAGGCATGCTTCTGACCCCTTAGCAGAGGTCAGGAACAATGCATGCTCTAGCAGGAGGTGTTTACACTACCTTCAGCAGGATGGCTAGTAAATCAGCACACCAAGGCCAGAGGCTTCAAAGCCTTTGCTGCCTTTGATATGCAACCCTGGCATCTCTCAGAACTGGGAGATGCCACCCCCTGCCCTAAGGCCCATTTGGTACCAGGAGAGGTGGGAAATTAGTTATGTGAGGAGGTATGGAGCACACCCAGGCCAGGCGCGCCCCTGAGGTGATCTCCCTGATGTGCCCTAAGCTAGGAAAATTCCGCCATCTTGGTGATAGCAGAATTAGGAAAACTGGGACAGGGTTAAGCCCACTTCCCACTGGAAGTGATCATATAGGGGGCATAGTGACTCCAAGGGTAAGTAGTCCATTGACTATTACTCTCCACTTCCCTAAAGCCCCTACATTAAATATTTAAGTGGCCCCCTGACATCATAACTTTAGATTCACCTGACTAAAGAAGAAGACACTGAAGATCAAATCAACAGGAGAACTGAAAACAGCTGTGGACTTGACAATTGCAAAGACCTGACCCGCCCTGCAGCTGTACATCCTCAAAAAGTATTAGGGGGGTTCTCAGTACTTCAGAAACCAGCCAGCATCTCCCTTGGAGTGGAGGACCACTACCCTGCATCCTGCAGGCACCGGCCACGACGTCCGGTTCTAAGAAGCTGCTGACCACTGGGTCCACCAATGCAGTAGCCGCCTAGGGGGTCAGCGTACTCAAAGAGCTCAGATCCGTCTCCCTACCAAGCCTGGAGATACCAGGACCCCTTTGAGCCTCCCTGCACATATACCTGTGGTACCAGACCCCTTGCCGTGACCAACATTTGTATGTAGTCGAATCCAGACTCCAACAATCTGAAGACCGACCAGCCAATAAAGGACATCAGTTCCACAGAGTCTGGCACCAAGAGTGGGCCTGTTTTGTCCCCCTTTTCAGGTTCAGACCAAGAACCGTGACCTCCTACGACACACAAGAACAAGTCGACCAAAACCCTCTGCACCTGAGCTTCCCAGCCTGGGTCCACGAACACTGACAGCCCCTCTTGCTTCCAGGACCCTCACAAACTGAGCCCCTTTGTTGGGATCTCCTGGACTGGTCCCCAACTTCCCCTTTGCAGCCTATTTCTAGGTGCCCCCTCCCCTGTTTGCCTACGGTAGTGTGCACAAGGCTGCCAACCCATCCAGCACCTCTGCACCCGGTCACACCAGGGCAGGCAAAACCGAACAGCTGGTGGAACTTAGGACCTTTGTCCCCTAATGCAGCACGACCTAAAGAGGACCCTCGAAATCCTTTTGCAAAAACCTGTTTGCAGTAAATGTTCTTCTCTCTATAGGAACGCAATACAGCATAAAAACGCACTGTTTACCAACATTGCTAAAAACTGTAAAAAGTTATAACTTGAAAAGTCCTTATCCAATTACGAAGCTCTTGGTCTTTAAATATTTATAAAAATATGTTTTCTTTTTTAAATTGGTGCGGATCTCCTTCATGAATGAGTATAACATTCATTGACTCTGTGTATGCAACAAATACCTAACTCTCCCCTCTGATAACCATAAGGCTGCTCAACCAAACTACCACAAATATTATTGTGATTGTGGTTTAGAACTGTCACAACAGGTTTCATGAAGGAGGAGATGACGCAAACGTCTGCTGAGTTAGGAGTCTCAATGATTTTTTAACCAGAAAGTCTGTTTCAACTTTCGTCATGGTTGTTTTATATTGCATACATTGGTGGGTATATGCAAATGCATTTGTGCTGGAGTAAGATCTCCAGTGATGCTCAGCTTGACCGGCCATTAGCTTAAGTTTTCTAAGGCACACACAGAACCAAGAGTTTTGCTGGGATTAAATCCTCATGAACACAGTTCGTAGAAACAGTAGGCCTCCTAAGCTTGCACTGGGGTCGTCTTTACATCCTAAAGCCTCCGATTGCTTTCATAAATCTTCAGTGGCTACGAAGCTTTAGAGAGGCCCAACCACATGCGGAGGGAGCAGCCCATTCGCGTGACAGCTGCAGGGCCTTAACTGCTGGTATAATTCATTTATGAAGATAGTCGGTTAGCAATTCTAAAAAGGTGAGATTTGTAATTATTGGGCCCAAAAACGGTAATTTATTTAGTCTCCAGCCATGATAATATGACTACAGTCTAGACATTGTTCACTGCCCAAGGTGACAATGACAGAAGCAATGTCTAGGTTGCATTGGATGGTGTAGAGGCGGATCTATAAAATGTGTAAAAATGAAGTAGCTTGTGATATCTGGATTGTACATAAAAATGTATTTTTCAGTCCTATAATAGATCTATCGGATCAATTTGAGGAAATCTATAAGTCAAGTTGTCCTTACAAATTTAGGCCATGTGCCCAAGTGCTTGCCTAACCTGTTGACATGTATGATCTTGTATTGTGCGGCCGGCGATGCATTAGGAATGGCTGGGTTAGTAGAATCCGTGGCTGCATTACAGTGAGCTGCAGAATGCCACTTTTAAAAAGTCAACAGATCAATGCAGTCCCACTGAGGTCTGGTTAGAGAGTGCCTTCATCTCTATAATATGTGTTGAGCCTTAAGCAGCACGCCAAGAGGCTTCCTGAATGTGTTCCTAATATAAAGTGTTGTTGGTATAGCAGATCACCAGAGGGGCCAAAGGGACTAGGAAGATGTGTACAGAGAGATTAGATCTGACTCTAAGTGTCTAAGTGTCCCCCAAACTGGGCTTGGCAGTTGGTAGTATCAACACTTAAGCCCGGTAAACGTATGTCTAATTCAGAAATGTATATTTATTTAAATGGTGGAGATCTGGAGAGATCATTTTTGAAGATTTAAAAGCTGCTCACAAGTGCATGAAGTCCCCTCTGTAGATGATGTGACTCTGGGAGCGCTTTCCATGGAACGTTCAGAGGGCACTGATGGGTTTGCCTTTAACATGTAATTGGCTCACAGATGGCGCATCCGCTGCACAGATGCGCACCTGTGTCGCTGGAATATTCCACTGCCGCCTTGCACACGCTCGGTGTGTGTAAGAGAGAATAGTGCGCAGAACTTTTGATACTTTCTGTAGGGAGAATGTCACTTGTGCAGCAGCACTACGACGTGCACACTACTCCTTACTTTCTGACCTCTTGGTATGTTTTCTGCACAGAAGTCATACATTCAAAACGCTCTCACAAGTTCTTAACATGAAATGTAAATGAGTTACTCACCATCACAAAACTCAACTCTGCTGGAGATGGCGTCCACCCAGCATGGTTCGTTCCCATGTCCAGGCAATTTTAAAAATACCGGTTGGTGGTAAATTCTTAAAAAGTCATGGAACACTGGCCTCTTTGTCTGAACCACAGGTCGGGAGATTACTTATTGCACCTCTATGGTAAATCTGGGGAGGGTGCCATGACTGGCGCAACTCGCTTCCGCCATAGTGCCAGATGCCTGTGTGTAGCATTATTGTTTTCTACATGATGGGATGAGGGTACTCCATTGTACATGTAGACCCAAGTAGGTGGGTTGCCATGTTAGACAGAATAAGCATTTTGATAGTCATCTCTCTATATGTCACTTTGGTGCTCATTGCTTTCTTGCCTCACAACAAAGGCCATGTGTTGGATTTAGGTCTAGAAACTTTCAATGGGACAGGAAAGGATCCTTTGTGCTCACCTCACTGGTCCTGACCAGTTTCTGTGTAGTCCAATTCATCCTATATCTTGCAAGGAAGCACTACCTTAACCAACATTGTTGCCAAATGTATGGCCGCTACTAACACCTGAACAAAGAATATGTGCTGTGCAGCTGTGGCAGAAGAGGACTGAAGCCCACAGTAAGTTTCAGAGAGTCTCATGGACGGTCTGTTCTGAGAACTACCGCAAGCCTTGTAATAATGTGCGATGCCTTCCATAAACTTGGGACCAGAGCTCTGAGAACATTATCGGATGTTTGTTCCAACGGACCAGGCAGAACCTTGAGCAAGATGCACTTGAAAACGATTGGATCTATCACCGAATTCAGGTTTGGGCTCCCACAAGTAATCTACCTTGCTTTTTGGGGGATGATTCCTTTTATCCTACTACACCCAAATGGGCAAAGTCATCACACATTTTATGATGACTTGATTGTCTACCCATTGCCAATCAAGAATGGTAAGATGGCCCCCTGCTCGATTCTGGAAACAACAATATCCTACTTCGATGACTCTTTGCAGGACTAAAAATATTGACCGTGTAGATTATAAAAAAGCGGACAGCTGGTAGTGCATGCCCGAATGACCAATGTCGAGAAAGTGTGGACTCCCTTTAATATGTAAGTAAAGGGACGGGAATGGCCTCACTGCCCTGCACTGCAGGAAAATATCTCATTTGTGTAATATGTCCCAGCAACTGCTTTGCTGGTTTGATATGCCTTAGTTATTGGTAATACTGATAATTATACAACCAGATTTTTTAATCCATTCCAAAAAATTTGATTTGAGTTTGATATGTATTTTCTTTCTGGTGTCTCTATAACACTGTGCCGAAACTTCACAGATAAAGTTTTTAAAATAGGCCTGGGTTTTCACTTAACAGCTAACCTTGTGTACTTCATGAACAGTCACAAGCGGTAGCATAAAAAAGAGCGCCTTAAACATCGGCGGTCGAACGCCAATGCTGGTAGTCTTAAATACACCATACATGCATCTTTAATTCAATAACAGACCTTCCCTGCCCCTTTATTTCACTATTTCGCCCTTCGTCACGTTTTTTCTGTCTTTCTCTTACTGTCTTTGCGATGTGTGTGTTTTTCCTTTCGTTCTCGGGAAACGTCTGATGGGAAAAATAAGTGCCGTCCCCAAAAAATAAGTGCTGGTGCCTTTACCAGGTAACCACCTGCTCAAATTAAGCACTGCGGCTGTATAAATGTATAAAACAATATTGTAATGTTAATGCGATGGTCTGTAACTAGAATTACTTTTAATTTCTTTAAGACAATCACTCTTTTAAATTCATATTATCGTGATAGGGCACTAGTCTGTGACATTTAGCATATACAAAATTATAGACTGACATACTGTGAGAACATTTTTCGATTTTACATTTCCTATATTGAAGCAGTAAAGTTGGTGTACTGCTAACTCACTCTCCTCCAGAAAGCACACTGTTGCACATCACTTTTATTCTAAACATATAAATGTGCCACTGTATGCTTCTCTGAACATCAATATCCAAGCGCTATATAATTTAGACCCACAATTATCTGCTTAAATTGAAGCGTATAATTGACTGCAATTCAATTAAAATGTAATGGAACAAGATGTGTTTTTAATTTAGTTTCATCTCGGGAGCAGAATGGGGACATCGATTTTAACTCATTAGGTAGAATTGATTGCGATTATGGAGAACATGCCTGCTTGTACACCTTGCTAATTAGATAATGCCATTAAAACTGCCCCCACCTCCCCCTGGGCCCTCCTGCGTGCTATTATTAGCTTATTAGACTCCTCGCTTGTTAAACCTAATTGTAAGTTGTCCCGGTTTAAGGCATTATTCATTACCAAAAAAAAACCAGCACGCTTTTATTTTTAATTGTTTCTGTGAAATCTAAACCGTGGATACTCGTTGTGTGTCGGACGCCGCTGTATTAGAGGACACATAGCAGTAGGGGGTAGTTGGGTCACATTGGGTGGATTTTTAAAAAGAACTTTGCGTTTGGGACCACGTTCTCACGTATCCTAGCACGGTCTCCACGCTCGGATCAGTTTTCTACCTATGGAAAGCGTGACTGACCTTCAGCTGAAACCACAGTGCACTTGCTTAGATAGAAGACAGAAACGGAGGAGTCTAGGGGTAGGCAGGGTCGTTCCAAATAATGTATGTTATGCACAATAGCAGACCTCATTTAGGGAAGAAATAATATTTCCCTTTTCTATACCAGCCGGAAGACCCATGCAAGTGCTCATCTGCAGGACGCCCATCTAGCGTTTACCTTTTTCATTGGATATAATGATGTGCATGAATATTTACTGTACCATTGGGAGTGATGAGATGGTTCCTATTTTTCAATTCAGATTGAGAGTGGAGTTCGAGGATGGATGTGCTGGTTAGAGATGCCAAGGGTTGTTCATGCTTCTCATTACTCGACGCTGGTGCAGTTTTACCCACTTTTGTTATTGTGAATGAGAACATTGTACTGTGCAGTGTCTCCTAGGGCTGCAGGTCAGTCTCCTGGGACCACCTTTAATGTTAGACTCCCAACCAGTGATGATGGACCCATTAAATTGAAACAATTAGGCACTCTAGCGTGTCTCAATATTCTTCTTTTTTTAAAAAAAAGAACAAAACGTTATTGTGTTTATTGACCCGGAAGCAAATCAAAGAATAACATAACATGTGCATTTGTAAAGTGCACGTTCTCAGAAGGGCCTCTTGGCTTTGAATAACAGATGTTTATTGTTATCCAACTCAATGGTACTCATTTTATCAACCTCAGAAGGATGAAAGGCTGAGTGGGCCAGCCAGGTTTGGAAGCTGTGACCATGAGGTCAAACACAAGCCCCTATGGTGGACGCATTAGTCCACTAAGCCACCAGACCCGGCTGGCAGCAACAAACCAAATAGTGCAATTACTATTGTAGAATTCATCGAATACTTAAAAAAAATGCATTATGTTACATCAATTATTGGTCAGATTGCAGTAGGACCACCGTTTCCCTTAAATACCACGGTGCTGATGTGGGCAACCCCTCACTATGTCTCGGCGTTCTTAATTGTCACCAGTCCATGGCTTCAGACTTGGATTTCTCGTAACTAATCTTCTACCATGGATTCCAGTGCACGTGTATGTCTACAAATTCCCTGTCCCATTCCTATACAGTGGCTTACACCTTTTACCAGTATACCATTTGGTTGTATCTAGTCACATGATGTCATTACCACAACGCTGGGATCCAAGAGAAGGCCCTGGACTGGACCACCTCCTTCCTCTCCGGCAGAACACAGAGCGTCCGCCTTCCCCTCTTCCGCTCCGAAACCACCAGGATCATCTGCGGCGTACTCCAGGGCTCATCCCTCAGCCAAACTCTGTTTAACATCTACATGGCACCACTCGCCCACGTCACCCATCGGCAATACCTCAACATCCTCTCCTACGCCTATGACACCCAGCTGATACTCTCCCTCACCAAGGACACCCACAACGCCGAAACCAACCTTCACGAAGGAATGAAGGCCGTTGCTGAATGGATGAGGAACAGCCGACTGAAGCTGAACTCGGTCAAGACGAAGGTCCTCATCCTCGGATCTAACCCTTCGGCCTGGGACGACTCCTGGTGGCCGACCGCACTGGGAACTGCTCCAACACCCGCCGACCATGCACGTAACCTAGGGGTCATCCTCGACTCCACCCTCTCCATGACTAAACAGGTCAACTCCGTCTCCTCCTCCTGCTTCAACACACTCCGCATGCTCCGTAGGATCTACAAGTGGATCCCCACTGAAACAAGAAGAACAGTCACCCAGGCCCTTGTCAGCAGTAGGTTGGACTATGGAAACGCCCTCTACGCAGGAGCCTCGGCCAAACTCATGAGATGTCTCCAATGCATCCAGAACGCCTCTGCACGCCTGATCCTCGACATCCCTCGCCGCAGCCACATCACACCCCACCTGAGAGACCTGCACTGGCTCCCGGTCAACAAGAGGATAACCTTCAAGCTCCTCACCCACACACACAAGGCACTCCACAACACCGGACCAACGTACCTCAATAGACGACTCAGCTTCTACACCCCCATCCGCCAGCTCCGCTCCGCCGACCTCGCCCTCGCTACAGTCCCCCGCTTACAAAGAGCGACCTCAGGTGGCAGATCGTTCTCCCACCTGCCGCAAAGACTTGGAACACCCTCCCCATCCACCTATGACCGACCCAAGACCTACTGACCTTCAGAAAACTCCTCAAGACCTGGCTTTTCGAGCAGTAGCAGCATTCCCCACCCCAGCGCCTTGAGACCCTCACAGGTGAGTAGTGCGCTTTACAAATGATATGATCGATTGATTGATTGATTGATTACAACATTATTTCCTTCCTTCTCTCCCTCAAGTCCTCTGAGAATGACAGGATTGGGGAGTCAGTAGCTGTGTGCCACATCCTCATATTTCCTGGCATCTCCAACACTGTTTTGGGCATTCGTTTGTGTACGAGCTCAGTGGCATGTTTCATGTATCACAATTTTTTTTGTTCATATTTCGAAATGCCATTAGTTTAGTTTATCAGAAGAAAAGGTGCCCTGCACACAGGAAAACATAGCACTTATAGTCACAACATGGACATCTGCGACCTCCAGCGAGGGGTCATTTGGTATGTCCAAGTTATTCTCTCCCAGAGTGCCTCAAAAGCTCAGCCATTTTGCTTGAACTTCGCATAGCATACTTTCAGCAGCATTCAGCAGAATTAACTCACCCTAACACTACACCAAGCTTCGTTTTGTTCCCCGGAAGTGTCCATGATTACTTCTTTGGCATTCTATTTCTACTCATGATGCCCACAATGGATCTACATTGTTAGTGATCACCTTAGCACATGCATTGCCCTTCACACCAGGCCCTACTCTAACCCTAACCCTGAACTCTATACATAACCCTAAACGTCTCTCTGACCCCAACCATCCCCCAGGCATTTTTTCTATATGCATATGCTACTTTTGACTATTTATTTTGTTTCTACTTTTTCTTTTTCTACGTTTATACTGTAAACCATGAACATAATACTGTAGTTATGAAGTCACACAAATCACTAAATACAGGAAGTCTTGAAATATTGCCATGTCTATGATGGAACTGACTGTACTTCTTGGTTTCACCTGTCCCATTTTTATATTTCTTTCCCTGTTCAAATTGATGATTGTGATTATACAATAGCAAAGAGGGGTTGTCATGGTTAATATAGATTTCACTTTAGATGTAGTGGATCATGGTTAGTATCCCACATAGTACTGATCAAAGATGCATGCCACCAGCAGGACCTTCTCCAAATTATGAGAAGGTAGTTATCTCTAAGCCAACCATCACACTTACCTGTTCTAGGCTATTAAAGAAAACTTCTTTTTTTTTTACTCGAACTTTCACCCACATATTTCTATGAGGCGCGCTTCATCATTGAGTCCTCACCTGGTAAATTCAATTGTGTACTGTTCAGGCGCAACCCCACTTTTGGATGGAGCACTTTGATATTCCTCAAAATTGTATACAAGGGACTCGGAAAAAGAAGGGCAACCAACAGTTCGTGTGTGTGACCACTTATACCCCTTGTCAACTCACATAAAGAAATCTTTAAACAAGCAGTGGTGGATCTTGAACACAGGCAAGGTACAGGTTGAAAAGCCTCTATACTCAAACTAACGGGTTAGGAACATGAGGGACTTTATAGTGCATACAAGAGAGCGGAAACTAGAAAAGATGAACAACATCACTACATAATGGGGCTTACCAACAGTTACCGGGCACTATCCGTGTGACAGTGTGCTGTTTATCATCTCACACGGACCTCAAAATCATTGGAACTAGGTCTAACTGAAGAGTGGGGACAGCATCACCACACAACTTTTAATTCCACACATGTCATCTATAAGATTACCTACCCATTTGGATTACGCCTTATAGGGATGACGTGCAGAAAAATGTAGAAGTAACGTAAGATGCAATAAAGCAACAACGAAAATTGGCTAGTCATTATATTGATGAGGGACACACCACTGATGATTTCAAGTGGACAGTAATAGAACAGGTGACCGACATTAATAGACAAGGACCCAGAATTGTATTGGGAAATTAACAAATATGTGTGTATAGATTGATCCCGTTCAAGAAAGCAGAGGTAGGGTAGGTCACTCACACTCTCTGCGCAGGACCACCTTTTGAGCAGCTGTGCGCTACCACTTGCACTTGACCTAATGGGCTTGACAGGTTGATTCAAAAGTGTTGAACAGTCATTTATCAAGGTATTTTCCATTTGGGGAGTATCTCAGGCTACACATAATTTTTAAGTGTAGGGTAGAGGCTCTTGTAGGCCGTGAAGAAACAATAAGGATCCAATGGGACCGTTAGGCGTGAAACATGCCGACCTGACCGCACATACACCTCAGGCTATCTTGGTCCATTCAGCCTTTATGATAACCCTTTCTTCATTGTTTTTATCTCTTTTTATCTCTGCCAGGGGACCATCATATTTAAGTAAATCTGGTACTCCTTAGACAGTTTTAATTCACTTTTTACTTTATCTGGACTCATCCCACCCTACACACCCTATGTCCTCACACTCACATACATGATTGCGGTTTAAACCCTAAAGAGATCTCCAACACAGAGCCCTCTCGTGGGGCCTGTAGGGCATTGCATCGCCGGACCGACGAGGAGCACTCCCTATTATGAAGCATGACATCCTTTGGATGTATGAGCGCACCAAGAAATAATCATAAGTATTCTCTGGGATTTTCCTCCTCCAACCTAGCTTCTTCCATTCTCTCCTCTATAAAAACAGTATTTCTTTTGAATCATATACTGCACTGCTTATGACCTCACATATTACATCGCTTATGATTTGTTTCATGGCATCATTTATGACATCACTGAAGACATCTCAAATGACATCACTGATTACCTCATTCAACCTTCTTGCACACATTGCTCCATAAACTAGTATGGCATTAGAAGACTGGAAGTAAGTACAGAATTGCTCAGAAAATTATGAATCATCTTTAATGCCAACACAGATACAATTTCCTTAGGTGTTCCAAGCATATTCACCTTACTATAACGTTACTTTAACATTTATTTTTTTCAGTGAATTTCTAGTTTTTTTTAACGCATAGTAATTTTTTATTACATTACGTAAAGCAGCCAGTCCCAGTGGCCAACCCACCTATAGGCAGCCAATCCCCCCAGCAGGCAGCCAAACCCATGCTGTGCAATGCATTTCTTGCAGGCGGCGTGGGTTTGGGCGCAGGGCCTAGCATCCAGCCAGAGGCATCCAACCCCATGACGCGCATGGCCTTTGGTCGTGTGTGGCGTGGGTTTAGTCTTGCAGCCAGAACCTGCTTCCAACTTCCTGCTGGCAGCCGACCCCATGCTGCTCACAGCCTTTGGCTATGCACAGCAGGGGCTTGGCCATAGGGTTTGGAATGCTGGTATGCCCTGTGGCCAAACCCCCAGCAGGCCATTGACTTGTGCAGTGTAGGGTTGGCCTAAGGGGCTTAGAAACCCCATCCCTGGTGCCACAATATATGTATTAAGGGAAGGGGACATGCAGTCCCCTCCCCAACCCTTAATCGGCCTGGGGGCCCTATCCCCATGGGCCATATACAATTACATAGTGGAGGAGGGTGGGCAGCCCTCACTCCTTGAGTCTTAATAGGCCCTGGGGACCACAATCCCTGGGCCCAAATACAATAAGAAAGGGGATGGTCCGTGTGTACCCACTCCCTGAGCATTGGTCCCGGGAACTCCAACCCTTGGGCCAAATATAATAAAAAGAAGGATGGGGCCATATGTCCCACTCCCAGAGCCTTCATAGGCCCTCAGAACCCCATACCACAGGGCTTTTTATGTTAAAAAGGGGAGAGTGGTTGCAAAGCCCCCCTTCCCAAGCCTTACAAGGACTTCGGGACCCCAAACCTGGGGCCAAAGCAGATTAAAATAGGGATGTGTATGTCCTCCTCTAGTCATCTTGGGGCAGGAGACCCCATCTCTGTGGCCAACTTTAATAAAACGGGAGTGGGATGTGCAGCCCTACTCACCGAGCTTTATTAGGCCCTTGGGACCCCATCCTCTGGGGCCGAAATGTGTAATACTAGAGGGGGCCCAGATTTCCCATCCCCTGGGCCACATCCCATAAGGGGAAGGGGCGCGCAGCCCACCTCGACAAGCCAATGTAGGCCCTGGGAAACCCACTCCCCAGGGCCAAAATGTTTAATAAAGGGGAGGAGGGCCCTGAGGCTATAAACGGCTTGGGGATGGGGTCGCTGACCCCCTCCCCCTAATAATTTAATTGGCCCCCTGGGAATGTGCGCCTTGGGACCAAAAACGGCTCAGCAAGAGTGCTGGATGCCCCCCTCCCCTAAATGAATAGATTAGATTTGTATGGATGGGCCCCCCAGGGCAGAAAACTCCCCCATCCACTTAAATATACCCAGGGGTATGGGGTGCCAGGCCTTGAACAGACTGGAGAGGGAAGGATCTAATGATGCCCCTTCCAATAGATATTTCTAAAAAATGGCAGCATGCATTTTTATTTTTATTTTGCTGCGAACCTGTGGGACTCCTGCGGGATTGCATCAAAATTTGGTATCCCTACCCTGCACCCTTATAATATTTATTTTTACAAGTTCAGGACAGGGGACTAAGTCCCAGAGTCATGTAATGGCGGCCTCCAACATTTTTCTCAGGTTGCTGGTAGACAATCAGAGTGCTCACTCCTGCTGGAGTCTGACTCCTGCGGGAGCAAATTGACCCAAGGGAAATAAAGCTCACTGGGCCAATCAGAACATTCTGTTTTTAAATTGGCCCTCCCGTGAGCCTCTCGCAGACCCAACGGTCCAGATATACAAATATTTTTAAACCTTTCTTTTTCAAAAATGACTGTACGGATTTACGCCACATCACAAAAAGTACAGGCTGCCCACCAAGAACTAGCTTCCTGACAAATTTGGTGTAATTCCGGTTTTGCTGTAGCCCTGCCTAAAAAAATTAAATGGAAAAATGCATTGGTAAATATACTTTTTGACCCCTATTTGTTCTCGCTCTCGCTTGAAAGATAATCCCGAAACGTTCCAGGAAGGAACTAAAGTGAATATACTTTTTTCTTCTTCAAGTTTTGTGAAGATTCCTCAAATTACGCCCCAAAAATTAGCAAACCAATAAATCCCATGTCTGTGGAAAAGCATTCCTAACTATAACTACCCAGCGGTGAATGCCACTGGAATATATAAATATATAGTCTCACCACAAGCCACCAAACTGCTGTTTAGGCTTTAAAAACCATCCAAAACATGTCGACCCTTAGACGAGGGAAGCATTTACTCTCCTGAGACGTCCACTTTTAGTCTGTCCACTGGGTCCCCATTTTTAAAGTTGCCTAAGAAAGGGGACACCAAGAGGCATTTCAACCTTTCCCACTTTCACAGGTCCCTTACATATAATTTTGAGTAATATCAAAGTTCTCTCCGCAAAAGGGGGTTTAGCCCACCCGGTATACAATCGAGTTTACCTGGTGAGGTTTCGATGATGAAGCATGTCACATAGAAATATGCAAGGGTGGCTCCTCTGTTTGAGCAGGAGAGTGTCGCGACACTTAAAGTCCCCCCAAAACCCCAGAGATGAAAAATAAAATGATGATACTTTTATAACCATTTTATTTTTCATCCCCCCAGACAAGAGCGTCAGGACGGGGCGGGCTGCTGCTCAGTGACAGCAGCAGAGTGGAGGGTGGGCTGTCTATGCACTGTTTAAAGTGTGCATGTCTTTTGGCCGGCCGTCTTGCGACGGTCAGCTAAACATGATCACCTTAACCATCTCTAGATCACTTTAAACAACTAGAGCAAGTGCGTGCCTCTAGATCGCTGTGGAGCACCGAGTGAGGCCGCTCCCTCCAATCAGGGCGCTGCTCTCATGCTGAATGAGGGCAGTGCCAGGGTTGGTCAATGGATTTGCTGTGGAAAGAAGAGGACCAGAGAGGAGGACATTGTGTTTAGTAAGTTTTATTTATTTTTATTTTACTCTGCACACGGCCCTCCCCCCCCCCCCTCGCCCCCCCCCACTCCCAACGGCCTAAAAAGACTTGATCAATTCTGATTGAGGCATTTTGCCCCATTGTGCATTGTGATGTCCCAAAAGGCTCCTGTGTCCAATTGCCTGCACTGTGACCTAGCTCTATGCTTTATCCAGTATAACATTCAAAGCAGGTGAGGTTAAGATAATTGAAAATATGTAGGTCTGGCTCACTGTTTGAATGCTGCAGGACCTAGCCATCTAGTTGCTGGTGGCATACAGGAGTGGGGGCGTCTTTCTACTGAAGCAGAGCTGAAGCGTTAGCCTGCTCCCCTTGGAACATATCACAAATTATAGACTTTTTAACCCTTTACAGTTAATGATAATATAATGAAATCTGTGGCATTTGGTGATGGTGTATAACACTATCTCCACTGTATTGAGTGAGAATATCTTTCAGCCCCAGGTGTTTGAATGTGTGTGATTGCTTTGACACTGTTGAATGGGTGAATGTCCCATATACTGGCCATAGCACCAACTCGACCCTACTTGGGCTCATTAAATGTCTTAGGCAACAGCTAGACTCTGATTGTACTGCCGCTCTCATTCTGCTTGACTTGAGTGTGGCATTCAATACAGTGTCACACTTTTGGCAGACCAACTTGAAGCCTCAAGTATTAAAGGTATGGCCTTAAGGTGGTTGATCACTTTTTTAAAAGATCGCACCTTTCAGGTCATCTCGATTTAATACCAGATCGAATCCCTTAGCATTAACTTCTCGAGTGCCTCAGGAAACGATTCTAAGCTCTCTGCTCTTTAACATCTATGTTCGCCCTCTGGCGGACATTGCTGAGAAGTCGGGATATGAAGACCATGCCCACATTATCTTCTGACTTTCAGCCTCTCAGCATCAAGATCTCTCCCTGCTCCATCTTGGCCTGAGAAATATCTCCCTGTGGATGACCAGGAATGCCCTGAAGCTGAATGGTACTAGAACTGTGGTGCTTTTTCTCGATAACAACCCCAAACTTTTTGGAATCAGCCACTGGCCTGATACTCTGGGACCATTACCTGCTTCGGTCCCTAAGAATCTGGGTTTTATCATTGATAACAATCTCTCCCTCAAACCTCAGGTGTCTAGGGTCACTGCGACTTGCTTCTCTGTTCTCAAGTATCATAAAAAGATCCTCTGGCTAACTGCACCAGCAGCCCAGAGAACGGTAATGCAGGCTTTGGTGACATCCAGACTAGACTACTGCAATGTTTGGTACTTGGGTGCAGATAAAGCCTTGGTCCATCGTCTGCAGATCATACAGAATGCGGCTGCACACCTCCTTTTTCAGCTGCCTAGATATGTCTCCGCTTAACCACTATTTCATAAACTCCACTGGCTCAAGGTGAACAAGAACATCGAATTCTAGGCTTTATGCTACATGTTCCGGTCCATACTTGGATTGGCTCCCGCCTAAAATCCAAAGCCTTGTGAAACCCTACGTGCCCGCCCGACGGCTGAGATCAACCAGCCTCTCTCTGTTCTCTGTGCCCAGGTTCCGCCTTGCTCCCATGAGAGGATGCTCTCTTTTTAAAAACTTGCATTTATTGTTATTTTGCGCAGAGAAATTCCGATTTTGCCTTTTTAAAATACTTGCATATCCTGAGCCTCTCATTCCAACCCCGATCCCTCGCGCACACGATTAGGTGGTGACGCGCTGGTTGAAAGGGTTGTGGCCGCCACATTGAGCGGAGGAAAGGGTTGCGGTCCAGCTGTTGGCTGCCTCCCGCCCTCCCAAGATATTTAAACAGCCTGAAAGCGCAGCGCGCTGACTCATTTACTGTCTTTCCCCTGAGGCGGAAGCCGGGGGCTAGCTTGCCATCACTTTTTAAAAACTTGCATTTATTGTTATTTTGCGTCTAGAATTACGATTTTGCCTTTTTAAAATACTTGCACATCCTGAGCCTCTCATTCCAACCCTGATCCCTCGCGCACACGATTAGGTGTTGACGCGCTGGTTGAAAGGGTTGTAGCCGCCATATTGAGCAGAGGAAAGGGTTGCGGTCCAGCTGTTGGTCGCCTCCCGCCCTCCTCACGACTGGATATAAGGACCATGACATCCCGAACGCGCAGCGGGCGGGCGCAGCGGGCGGGCGCAGCGGGCGCGCCAGCGGCGCGGCAAGCCCGACTGCGCCCGCCCACGCTGGGACCGGGCCAAGGCCATGCCCCCTGGTCGAATGCAGGCCCGATTTTGGTACTCCAAAGCTAAATTATTGCAATGTCGACCTTGCCCAGTTAGTACATGCTTACAGCATGATCCGGAGTCTATCCCTCTAATGACTATCAGCAGCTGCCCTCACTGTCAATCCTCGCCACCTTTTATCACGAACACTGTAATGATCAGTAAAAAGAGCGCCAAAACAGATCTAAATATATCCACAGCACTTATTAATGCTCGATCATTAGGTAGACCTAGACAGGACATATCAGACCTCATTAGGGACAGGAAATTAGATATACTTTTTGTCACTGACACTTGGATGGATAGCACCTCAGATCCTGATCTAGTGGTTGCAGTTCCCCCTGGATACAAAGTATATCGACATGATAGACATAGAAAGAAGGGTGGTGGGCTGGTTATAATTGCCCGCAACACTTTTACGGTGACGCTGTCCCCTATACTCTCTTCAACTTGTGAAGCCATCCTTTTTGCCATTATGTTGACACCCTCACACAACTTTAAAGGAGTTCTCCTGTATAAACCGCCAGGAGCGCGTGCAGATTTTCTCTCTAATTTAAACTTAATGCTCGAATCACTAGCTATAGAGGACTGCTTCACGGTCTTAGGTGACTTTAATTTCCACCTAGAAAAACAAGACAATAATGAAACACAAGCACTATTGTCGGATATGGAAACCCTAGGACTTCCCCAATTGGTTACCTCATCCACACACGAGGCCGGTCATACTCTGGACGGCATTTTTTCCAACTTTAAGGGGATCCATTTACAAGACATCCTCCCGCTCCCCTGGTCTGACCACCATGCCATTCTTTGCGACATCTCCATCATTGATGCCCCGTTAGGTAGACCGACTTCTCCTTGTCGCACCCCCTTTCAAAGCTTGGAACGACCTAAATAATGCCGATTTTAGAGAACTATTGGACAGCACCTGCCCTACTATCTCAGCAGACCCAAATATAGCCATAAATCAATACTCAGATTGGCTGGGTAAGGCCATAAAAGCACTGGTACCACTCAAGACCATATCTAGAAACAGGACAGTCCCCTCTGCACCATGGTTCTCGGAAGAGCTTAGAATACAAAAGCAAATCTGTAGGAATTGTGAGAAGATTTGGCGCAGATTTTACGACGCAGAAAGTAAATCTCGCTATAAGGAGACACTAGCCAACTACAAAAAAATGATTACTGAGGCAACAAGCATTTACAATGCAACGGTCTCGCCTTTGCCAAAGTTACAGCTATTGGCATTGTAAATGACAACATTTTTATTTATGTGTTGGTTTTGAAAACAGATAAATAAAAGGCATTGCCATTTACAATGTCAATAGCTTAATCTCTCGCAAATGCAAGGCATATTGCATTTGCACCCACACACAGAGAGCCCTCCCCCCCACACACACACACAGAGCCCCCCCCACACACACAGAGCCCCCCCCACACACACACAGAGCACCACACACACACAGAGCACCACACACACACACAGAGCACCACACACACACACAGAGCACCACACAGAGCGCGCCACACACACACACACACACAGAGCGCCCCACCACTTTCAATTGTCAACTGCCACCACTGGTGCCAAGTCTCCAGTAGGAGAGTAATGCCACCCCCAGGGGAGGTTTCTGAGCACCCCTTGTAGGGCGCCTCCGTCACCACTTCAGGAGACAGGGGGTGCAGCCGCAGGCAGCAAAGACCGACGTGCACGGACAGTACAGCAAAGCGGCCACCCTTGTGCATGAATGGAACATAGATAGTATCACGGGGAAGAACAGAAACACAGAGGAGCGCTGAAACGTATTAAAAACAAGAACCAAAGTGTAGGGCTTTTTAAGCGAATAATAGAGGATAGTTGGGAGGGCGGGGGGGGGGGGAATCTGACTCACCCAGGAACTCCCCCGGTTGGACGCTCTACAAATGTAATTGATAAGATATCTGAGAGCAGCGGCGCGCACCTCATTTTCCCAGCTTCGGCATTGCTACATTGACATATGTATTAGGTCTGGTTAATATGGGCTCCAACACCCCAACCATCCCTATGTACGGCATAGGAAGCACCCCCCCAGAATGCGAATGCACCTCGTAACCTGTTTACAGTCGACACTGTTGTGCTATCAGTTTGGACCAGTGTAGTTAGAACACAGGACCTAGTATTTCAAGTTAATTCAAGGTAGTTATGGATTTCTGGCTCACTCCACACACTCGATTTCTCATATCTGCCCTGATAAACCGCCATACTGACTGCAATACGCAAAGACACTTGACCACATGCCAGACGCATATAAAATAATAACCTGGAATGTTCGGGGACTGTGTTCCATACACAAACATCATAGAATAAATGCACAACTCAACAGATGCAGGGCTCACATAGTGTTCCTCCAAGAATCTCACCTCACAGACTCTGAAAATACAAAGAGGCGTAAGAAATGGAAAGGTAAAATCTTTTCCACATCATACTCGGCCTTTGCTGGGGGGGGGGGGCAACAACCTGGGTCAGAAGCGGGGTATCATTTGTAGCCTTAGAACAACGCATAGACCCGCAGGGTCAGCATACCTTAGTGCGAGGAACAATGGATTGCGCGCAAACAAAACTGTATCTTGCAGTTTGCATGCTGGCATCTGAGGACAGTTCATAGCTGACTGTGCTACATTAGGATTGTACATGATTAACTGCAAGTAACACAAGTGGGAGTTGTGTGAGCATGCGCGCGGCTGACGTCAGCGGCGCGGCCGCCTGGGCTTGGAGGCTGCTGGAGCGCGAGACGGGCGCGCGGGCAAAGAGTTGGTGGCGGAGCAAGGAGTTGTGCGGGGGGCACGCGGGCAGCCGAGAGGGAGCCGGAGCCTCAGGAAGATGCGCGGGTGGAACGACGGGCCGCAGTGGCGCCTCCCATGGCGCGGGCGCGAGCTGCAATACTCGGGACTGGACTTGCGAGACCTACACAGGTAAGGAGAGCTGTGACAGATCTGGGTGCTGTGGGGCGGCGGGGTGGGTGAGCCCTTCTCAATTGTGCTGGTGTGCTGTGCTAGCGGAAGGGAGCACTTCGGGGCGCGTCTGTGTGTGCCTGTCTGTTTACGTCCATATCCATTGTGTGTGTGTAAAGAGCCGGCCAGAATCGGAGCGCGTGTTCGTGCGCACGACCGGATCCGATTCCGGCAGGCTGCGTGCGCGTGGCAGTCTCTTGTCCGCTCTGCCTAGTCCTTGAAAGCAAAAAGGACTGAAACGATTACAATAGGCTCGCTCTGCGACAGCAGGGGCTTTCGCCCCTGCAATCGCAGGCGCGAGACCTAAAAAGGAAGTACTTTAGTGTCCAAATAGACAATGCTAAGAACTCAAATAAACAACTCTTTGACGTGGTGAATCAACTAGTGGTGAACACCCCTGACTGGGCCCCTCCTCCTTCTCAACCTTTTTGTGATGCACTGGCCAATTTCTTTTATACAAAGGTTAATAATATTTATTTAGCCTTCTCCGCTAAGGATAATGCTACTACATAATCTGCATGTATCATACCCTCTGCCTGCTCTCTAACCCAATTTAAAGAAATAACAGAACAACAAACTATGGACATCATTAAAACTATAAAAACAGGATCAGCCCTGGATCCAAGTCCACCAAAATTTTTTCCACCTGTCATGGACCTACTAACACGCGTAATTACGCAAATATGCAATGCCATGTTTAAATCAGGGATCTATCCCAATGCCTTGAAAACCACCCTTTTAAAGCCACTTCTAAAAAAAAAAGCATTTGGCCAAAGACAAATTAAAAAACTGTAGACCAATAGCTAGCCTTCCTTTTTTGGCTAAGGTGGCAGAGAAAGCTATGAATTATCAGCTGTCTGAATATATCGAGGAACATAACATAACACCCAGTTTGGGTTCCGTAAATTCCACGGCACGGAAACAGCCCTCATTAAAGCTGCCGATGACATCAGAGTTATCAGAGATCAGGGGGGGACAGCAGTGCTTGTAGTGCTGGACCTCTCTGCGGCCTTCGACACGGCCGATCATTCTATCCTGATCGACCGTAAAAACGGGCATCCAACTGGGAGCAAAGAACCTACTTGCCTCATTTTTATCCGGCAGGACTCAGGCTGTTACACTAGGGCCATTTCAATCGGCCGAGCTCTCTCTACCATGCGGGGTTCCCCAAGGCTCATCCCTAAGTCCGACACTTTTTAACATCTATGTGTCGGACCTAGCAAGAGTCATCAAACAATATGGGATGGGCCTTACCTCCTAAGCTGACGACACCCAGTTAGTCCTCGCCATTAATAATGACGGAGAAGAGGTAGCTGAGCGCTTCCAGGATGGCATGCTGGCAATTGGAGATTGGATGTCCTCTAGCTGCCTTAAACTTAACTCCGAGAAGACCGAGGTTGTCATCTTCGGGAAACTTTCCCCACGTTGGTCTTCTCGTCTGGTGGCCTTCATCTTTTGGAACCTTGCCTAATCCTGTCTCAAAGGTTAGGAACTTAGGAGTGGTCTTGATGAACATCTTCACTTCGCCGCTCATGCCAAGCAAATAGCGGCAACAGCTTTTCATAAGCTAAAACTCATTAAAAAAATTATTCCGTTCCTACCTGACAGTGCAGTGCAAAACCCTGGTAAGCACTGTCATCACTCGACTACTGCAATGGCTTGTTTGCCAATGCACAAACCCGGGTTGTTAATAAAATGCAATCTGTACAAAATGCTGCGGCAAGACTGCTTTCCAGAACCCCCAAATTCAAACCTATAGTTCAAACTATTCGGAATTTTCATTGGTTAACGATTAAAAATTGAATAAAATTTAAAACACTCTGCCTAGTATTCAAAGCATTGCATAACTTAGGTCCGCAGTGTCTAAGGAACCAGCTTACACCATATCATCCTCCAAGGCAACTAAGATCGATGACACCAATTAATTATTCCCCGTACAAAAACAGTCTCCTGGGGTGACAGACATTTCCCAGTTACGGCAGCTCGACTTTGGAATTCCCTTCCTCTGTCAATTAGGTTAAGTCACTCTCTTTTCTCTTTTCGTAAAAGTTTAAAGACCTGGCTGTTTAACCAGTAACCCTCAGGAACCACATCAGGAGAGCCACGATTCTGAGTTTAAAACGCCGAGCGCTCATGGGCATTTGTGCGCGCTTTACAAATTTCAATAATAAATAAATAAATAAATGCTCGTTTTCTTACTTGGGCCAAAAACTCTAGAACTCTCTCCCAATTGAGCTCAGGAACAGTCACTCTCTGCTAACCTTCCGTAAGAACCTAAAGACTTTCCTTTATGGCCGCCAAGTTTAAATCTATATCCTGGGCTGCTGTCTAGCAGCTTGCGGCTTGCTTGCTGTCTTGTCCAATGCCATGAGATGCAATTCACCCTCATCTCATCCTTTGGGATAGATACCATCGCATACGCAGACGATACACAGCTCATTCTGGTTATGGAGGATGACACCTGTGAAGCCGAAACAAAGCTCCAAAACTGCCTTACTGCCACGTTCAAATGGATGAACTTAAACCATCTCAAGTGCAATACTGGGAAAACTGAAATCCTACCCTTTGGTAAAGGAAATACCTTCAACCCCACCTCCTGGTGGCCAGAGGACGCTATTGCCCCCCCAAGTACTGCCTCCTCAATCCGCAACCTAGGGATCAAATTTGACCCCTCCCTGAGTTTTAAACAGCAAGCCACGGCTGTAGCAGGGACCTGCTTTGGAATTATAAAAGGGCTCAGGAAATTTTTCGACCTAATCCCCATCTCCGCAAGGAAAACGGTCGCAGTAGCCCTCATAACTTCCCGCATCGACTATTGTAATAGTCTGTATACAGGGACTAATAGAGAAGTCTGTCACAAACTACAGATGGTGAAACATGCTGCAGCCAGACTAGTGTTAGGCTGGAAAAAGAGAACCTCGGCCACAGCAGCAATGAACATCCTACACTGGCTGCCCATCTATAAAAGGGTGCTCTTTAAAATTCTACTGATCACCTTCAGGGCTTTCAATGGAAAGGGACCCAACTACATATTAAGAATGTTTAAACACTACACCCCCACACGATGTCTCAGATCTAAAGGGGTCAACCTTCTCACCATTCCCAAATTCAGACTCAAGACTAAAGGAGGTAAATCCCTGGCGGTACTAGGCTCCAAAGCCTGGAATACTCTCCCCCATCATCTCCGTCAAATTCCCACAGAATCAATCTTCAGAAAACCCCTCAAAACTTGGATCTTCACCCTTTCCGAAGAACAATGTAAAAACCTTGTCTAGACAACTTCCCCCCTCCCCCACCATACCTACCAGACGTCTGATTTTGACTCTCTATCTACAGGGCAAAGATGCTCCTTGGAGTGCAGCCTGCGCTTTACAAAAACCCCATTACATTACATTACATGAGACCCTGTTTGTTAGTTGTGTGCTTTTTAAATGTATAAATAAATAAATAAATACATATAAATAATACTAAGCATTTTGTTCCAGCACTTGATAAAGTAACCTCTATTAAATTGACTTCAACACCATTGTTATGATTATCACATCTGGCAACAGTAGAAAATGGCAACCCAAATTAATTAGCCACTAATACCAAAACCCCAATAAAAGGTAAAGGATCTGAGTCAAGGGTAAATGTTTCTGGCCCTCCGTCTTTGGAAACTTCAGCTATCTGAAAGCAAAAAAGGAACATAAATGCTTTCAACGGGCATAGAATGGACTGTCCACTACCTGGGTACAGGTATCAGTGAAAAGAAACCTACCAGTTAAAAGCTGTGGTGTGATGTTGAAGAACAAAGTAGATGTTGCAGAGTAGATCACAGAGTTATGGTCTGGAAAAGCTGTAGCTTGATTTGCTGTCAAAGGTGCAAAGAATGTTGCAGAATCGCATCACAACTCGAAAAAAAAAGTTGGGGTGATTTTTCCATTTGTTTCAGCTCTGCATTTATACTGAGGCTGTACACCTCGCCGCACAAGACGACACCCGCTACCTCCTCGACCGGGGAGAGACCGAAGCCCTCATCCTACTAGACCTCCCGGCCACATTCGACACCGTCTCCCACGGCACCTTATTCACAAGACTCCACGATGCCGGCATCCTTGACAAGTCTTCGGACTGGATCCACTCCTTCCTCACCAGCCGAACCCAGTGAGTCAGCCTACCACCGTTCCTCTCAAAACCCATGGAGATCAGCTGTGGAGTACCCCATGGTTCCTCCCTGAGCCCCGCCCTCTTCAACGTCTAAATGGCCCCCCTCGCAACCATCGTCAGAGCCCACAGACTCAACATAGTCTCCTACACCGACGACACCCTGCTGATGCTCTCCCTCACCAATGAACCCACAAACGCCAGAAACAATTTTCACAGTGGAATGAAGGCCTTTGCTGCCAGGATTAAAAACAGCTGCCTCAAGCTCAACTCGGACAATGCAGAAGTACTCATCACAGTACCCACCCCTTTAGTTGGGATGACTCCTGGTGGCCAGCCACTCTGGGATCTCCCCCCCACTCGGACGGACCACGCATGCAACCTCAGCATCATACTGGACTCATCACTCACTATGAACCACCAAAGCAATGTACTTTCCTCAGCCTGCTTCCGCATGCCCAGCCTGCTTCAAAAGAGGTACACTGACACCCTTCACACGCTGCTTTCTGTTGATCCCTGCCTCGCCCAGCCGTTGTTACTGAATCGGCTGCAAGCGACGGCGGGCGCCATCTTAGGTGTGGCTGGGGCTGGGGCTGCGCTCTAGTCGCGCCGGCCTCCCACCCTCCTTACACCCTATATAAGCAGTGTCATGGCTAGACGGCGCAGCGGGCTGGCGCAGCGGGCGCGCCGGACGCGCGCCGAAGCCGCGCCTAAGCCAAGCCCGTCTGCGCCCGTCCGCGACCGGACACGGCCCAGGCCCATGACCCCTGGTTCTTCTGTGTGCTACTCCGCGGCCCTACTTAGATTGCTCAATCCGGGCCTTCCTAGCCATAACTGTACTCCCTTGCCTCCTCCTACCACCGTGGGTATTATTCCCGCCCCTTGTCCTGGGTGTAATTATCAATTACCAACCCCTTTTTTATCCATTTTGCTAGGTGCCGACGCCCCCTCTAGTCTGCCCATCACCCCTCTCCAGGGATGTCGAGCAGCGTTAATTAACACACGCTCTCTCCCCTGTCATAGTCTAGATATCAGTGAGTTCATAACTACTCACGATCTCGACTTTCTTTTTGCCACCGAAACTTGGGGAGATGCGGGCTCAGGACCTGACTTCTGTCAGGCCACCCCGGATGGTTATAGCGTTGTGAGACATGACAGACAAATAGGAAGAGGTGGAGGACTTGCTATAATTTATAAGAATCAGTATCGTACCACGCTTGACCCCATTTTATCCACTAATTGTGAAGCTGCAACTTTTGCAATCAACATTAACTGCAAACAAACTTTTAAAGGTATTCTGCTCTACCGACCTCCTGGACCTCGGAATTCTTTTCTTGGGTCCCTCTTTGAGCTAAACAACTACACTATAGGCTCCGCTGATTACACAGTATTGGGAGATTTCAATTTCCCTCTGGAAGAGCAGGGAAATCACGACACCTTCCAACTCACTGCTGATCTCCTTACTTTAGGACTTCAACAATTGGTCAAGGGACCCACCCACCAGGCGGGACACACACTAGACGGTGTGTTCACTAGCAACCCTCTTATTACGATACTAGACACTCTACCCCTTACCTGGACTGACCATAGAGCTATTATATTTGGTATTGACACACGCCCAGTCAACCTTCCCGCTTCCAGACCACCTAGCAGGGCAGCAATTCGTGCCTGGAAGAATGCTGACATCCCCCAGATGGCAAATATTCTGATATTATCCTCCCCTACTATAGAATCCAATCCTGTCCCCTCAGCCTCTGATTTCCAAGACTGGATTAGGAATGCTGCTGACCAGGTCGCTCCAGAAAAATCTATCCAACCTAATAGAAAGTCGCCTTCGGCGGCATGGTACACCGAAGAACTTAGACTTCACCGACAACATTGTCGGAATTTAGAAAGACGCTGGAGGAAATCCTACTGCCCCATTGCCAAGCAATCTTACAAAGATGCCTTAACCATATATAAAAAGGCCATCACTACTCGGAAGATGACTTTTTTCTCGACCCAAATAAACAATGCTAGGAATTCGGCCAGAGAATTGTTTTCAGTAGTCAACTCCCTATCTACACCTCCATCGGGTCTCGGAGTAGAACCCTCCCAACTGTTCTGTAACGCATTGTCCACCTTTTTTACTACTAAAGTGGCAGATATCTATGCATCCTTTGGTGGAGATACAGGGGCCAGACCCATTGCCAGCAATAAGAAACCCCCCCTCATCAATCATGACCGTCTTTCTTTATTTGCTAACACCTCAGAAGACCAAATCAGCAGACTCATCTCCATCACCAAGTCTGGATCCCCTCTGGACCCATGCCCTCCCTCTGTGATGGCTAATCTAAGTGAGGTGATTTCTCACCCACTTATGGAAATCTGCAACAATGCCTTTCAATCCGGATGTTATCCAGCCCCGTGGAAGAAGGCTGTGATCAAGCCTCTTCTGAAGAAGCCCTCCCTGGACCCCTCCGCCCCGGTCAGCTATAGACCTATTGCCTGCCTTCCCTTCCCGGCCAAAATCTGCGAAGCTCTGATGAATACACAGCTCTCAGAGTTCGTCGATACGCACCAACTATTAGACGAAACGCAGTTTGGCTTCAGGAAGGGACACGGGACGGAGACCGCTCTAATAAAAGCCTCTGATGAAATCAGAACCATCATGGATCAGGGAGGAATGGCCATCTTAATTCTTCTGGACCTATCCGCAGCATTTGACACGGTCGACCATGCCATTTTGGTCGACCGTGTCACAGCTCTGGGGATTGACGGCCTGGCTAGAAATCTCATTTCATCTTTTCTGGCCGACCGCACCCAGACAGTCAAGTTGGGTAATTTCTACTCTCCCGTCTCTGCACTACCATGCGGAGTACCACAGGGTTCCTCGCTAAGTCCCACGTTATTTAACATCTACGTAGCGGACTTAGCGAGGGTAATAAAGGCCTACGGGGTGCGATTAACTTCCTACGCAGACGATACCCAACTGGTGCTGGCGATCCATAAGAATGGCACAGCAGTGGCAGCTAATTTTCAGGAAGCAATGCTTGCTGTCAGTACGTGGATGTCCTCCAACTGCCTAAGGCTTAACTCGGATAAAACCGAGGTTATGACCTTCGGCAACCTCGCCCCAGAATGGTCCTCCACCTGGTGGCCCAAACAACTGGGCTCTCCACCTGTCCCAGTGATAAAAGCGAGGAACTTGGGAGTCATCTTCGACAGCAAACTAACCTTCAACCTTCATGTCAACAAGGTTGTCTCCTCTGCTCTCTTCATGCTAAAGAAAATAAAGAAATTGCTGCCTTTTCTTCCCTCCTCTGCTGGGAAGACTTTAGTTACCACTCTGGTATTTTCCAAAATGGACTATGGAAATGCCCTCTTCCTCAACACCCAGAAATCAGTGCTGTCAAAACTACAGTCTGTACAGAATGCGGCTGCCAGAACTCTTCTAAACATCCCTCACCGCCAGCCTACCACCCTAGCCATCCGCCAGCTTCACTGGCTCAGAGTAGAGAGCCGTATTAAGTTTAAGGCCCTTTGCATTGCCTACAAGGCCATGCATGGCACAGGACCTAAATTCTTGACTGAGGCACTCCAGCTGTATACCCCCAAAAGATTGCTGAGATCGGCTAACACTTGCCTTCTGCCCGTACCTCGCACCAGAACGGCAACCTGGGGAGATCGTCGCTTTTTAGTGGCTGCACCAAGACTCTGGAACCTTCTCCCACTAAATATCAAAAATGCCCCCAACCTGATGAGCTTTCGGAGGCTCGTAAAGACATGGCTGTTTGATCAGTGAACTCTACTATTATGATCCTGCTAGCTCACACATGCGCCGAGACACCTCCGGGTAATTGTTTGCGCAATAAAAATCTCAAAAATAAATAAATAAATAAATAAATAAATAAAAGACATTCAGATGGATCCCCACAGAATCCGGTCACCCACGCACTCATCACCAGCAGGCTCGACTACGGCAACACACTCTACGCCGGCGTTACCCAGACACAGCTCAAGAAACTACAGAACGTCCAAAATGCCTCAGCCAGACCGGTCCTTGATATCCCCTACTGCAGCCACATCACACAACACCTCTGACAACTCCACTGGCTCCCAGTCAACCAGAGAATCAATTTCAAACTCCTCACTCACGCCTACAAAGCTCTACGCGATGAAGGACCAGCATACCTGAACCACCGCTTCACATTCCATGTACCCGCCAGACAACTCTGATCCTCCCAACTCACCCTCGCCTCCGTCCCCAGGATTCAAAAGACCAGAACAGGAGGAAGGTTGGTATACATCGCCGCCAAGACCTGCAACATCGTGCCCCTGTACCTCAGGCAATCCCTGTCACTGACCCAATCCAGTAAGGACCTCAAGACCTGGCTCTTCAAATGGTCCTCCACCAAGTCTGACCAGCAGCCCCCTCTCCCCCAGCACCTTGAGACCTTCACAGGTGAATAGCTGCGCTATGTAAGTCCCTGATTGATTGATTGATTAAAACTTGCATTACAGGATATTTCGAAGAGAGCATACCTAGTGGAATAGAATCCCTGCTAAAGTGCATGATCAGTTGACCCAGTAGAAGGCAGTTTGGAGGGCTTCACCCTGGAAAATGTTGCCTGCAGTTGTGTCTTTGTTAACAGACATGGACACTCAAACTATTTAAAATAGTGTCTTCAGTACTATTTTTAGTACGCGAGTTATGCGGATTTGATTCTGGTGTTTCTTCAGAAACAGAGACTTGATATTGTAGAATAGATTCTTTAGTAGGAGTCATGGTATCTTGATCTTGTAGACCACCATATTTATTTCTGTCTTTGGTTAGCGTGATGAGTGTGTGACCTTGGAGACTGGTGACTCTAGTAGTGTCTTTAGTGAGAGTGTTGATCCATTGATCTTGGAGGGTGGTGTCTTCAGTACTGACCTTGGGATTCACTTTAGTAAGAGTCAGCAGCACTTGTCCTGAAATGTACAGGTTATTTGTTAGTGTCTTTAGTAGGAACCATGAGCATTTACTTTTGGAGTGGTGTCTTCACTCTTCATCGGTGCCTTTAACCCGTTGCATGCTTATGACGTGCTCAGATCGTCATGAGGCACGGTTAAGCTGCACTCATGACGAGCTGAGCTCGTCACAGCTGTTGGAACGTTCGCACGCGGGGATAATTTCCCCGCTGTTCTGAACGTTCCAAAACGGGTGTGGTCGTGACGAGCTCAGCTCGTCATGAGTGCAGCTCCACTGTGCCTCATGATGAGCTGAGCTCGTCACAAGCATGGCGGCGCCGTGCCCGGCCCTCCTCCCCCCGCACAGCAGGTGAAAACGCCCCGCAGCCAATGGGTTAATAAAGGGCATGGAAACTTAATTCTGTAGAGTAATATCTTCAGTATAAAACACAAGCACTGTGTATAGGTGTTGTAGGCAAATTGAGGATTAATTCCTTGTATCTTCTGTGTGTAGTGTGCATCTTCCTGTAACCCTGGGGAGTTGGGCAGCTACCAGTAGTGCAAGATATACACAGCAGAAAGATGGCAAAGTATATGTTAGAAACAATCAATAAAGGTTTGGTCCGGGAATAGTTCTGCATTTTTTAGCATCCATTAAACCTTCGGTGTAAAACATAGGTATAGTAGTAGCAGATTCTTGCAAAGATTTCAGGATAACCACTGACATTGTAAGTTACTTAAATGTAATTGATATTAGAAATATTTTTCTTATGTGGATGTCATAAGAAATTGACAAGGATCCAGCACCTACGTAGGACACATCTGTATTGAGGGCGTGTAATAGGATGGCTACTACCTAATGTCGTCATCTAGAGCAAACCACAAAGTCCCTTTTTCTTTGCTCAGTCTTTCATCAGCAAAAGACAATCCAGGATACCTCCTTTTTAGGTCTTGCCTGAGCCAGCACATGCGTTGCTCTAGCAAGACTTTTAGTAAGGGCTTCAGAAAATGCTACCACTGTGGCCTAGAGCTTGCGGTTACGCGCGCGGGCGCACACTTACTAGCAGAGGCGCCATCTGGCTTTCCTCTCTCGTCATGGGTCATCAGCTTTCAAGATACGAGAGCTTTCTTTCACATTCCTGAAGTTGATAGGTTCCTTGTCATTTGCGTTACTAAGCAATCCTGGGCGGACCCAACTGTTAAATTAAATGAATCCGGTTATTTGTGTTTACAAGCATCTCCTTAGAAACGCGGCGAAACTTTCAAACGACTCTGGGGTTTGAAAGTTTTGCCGTGTTTCTCAGGAGATGCTTGTAATCAGCTTTCAAGATAGGAGAGCTTTCTTTCACATTCCTGAAGTCGATAGCTTCCTTTTCATTTACCTATATATCCCTACCTCTCTTCTACCCCTCTACCTCTACTATACACCTATTCTACCCCTCTACCTGTCTTCTACCCCTCTACCTCTACTCTACCTCTCTTCTATCCCTCTACCTCTCTTCTCCTCTCTACCTCTCTTCTACTCTTCTACCTCTCTTCTACTCTTCAACCCCTCTACCTCTCTTTTACCCCTCTACCTCTCTTCTACCCCTCTTCTACCCCTCCTCTTCCCTTCTACCCTTCTACCCCTCACCTACCCCTCTACCCCACTTCTACCCCTCTACTATTCTAGCCCTCTACCCCTCTTCTACCCCTCTACCCCTCTTCTACCCCTCTACCCCTCTACTACCCTTCTGCCCCTCTTCTACCCCTCTTCTACCCCATTCTACCCTTCTTCTACCCCTCTACCCTTCTTGTACCCCTCTACCCTTCTTCTACCCCTCTACTACCCTTTTACCCCTCTTCTACCCCTCTCCTACCCCACCCCTCTTCTAACCCGCTTCTACCCCACTTCTACCCCACTACCCCTCTTTTACCCCACTGTAACTAGCAAAGACACTGTGTAACAGCAGCATCACTGTGCACCATCACAGCATCACTCTGCACCACCACTGCATCACTCTGCACCACCACTGCATCACTCTGCACCACCACAGCATCACTCTGCACCACCACAGCATCACTCTGCACTACCACAGCATCACTCTGCACCACCGCAGCATCCCTCAGCACCACTGCATCATCCCTCAGCACCACCGCAGCATCCCTCAGCACAACAGCAGCATCACTCAGCGCAACAGCAGCATCACTCAGCGCAACAGCAGCATCACTCAGGGCCACCACAACAACACTTCGTGCCACCACAGCATCACTCAGCAACACCACAGCATCACTCAGCAACACCACAGCATCACTCAGCACCACCAAAGCATCACTCACAGCCAACACAGCATCACTCAACAACAACACAGCATCACTCGGCACCACCACAGCCTCACTCAGGGCCATAACAATATCACTCAGCATCACTCAGCACCATCACAGCTTCACTCAGCACCATCACAACATCACTCAACACCACATCAGTATCACCCACCATTGCCTGTGCAATAGTACACCACCATATCATCATCACTCAGCAAGACCTAAGTATTATTCAGCATCACCTCAGCATCGCCTCAGCACCAGTCACCACCACCACTACCACCTCAACATCACTCAACACCACCTCAGCCTGCTCTCAGAATCTGCCATCTGTTGATTCTCCCCTAGTGTCTGGCCGCTACTAGTGTTATAATACCGGTACTAGTTCACAACCTTCAACCTCCAATTGTTTATGCCCCCTCAAAAAAAACTTTAACAAGCAACCATTGGAATAGGCAAAAACAAGTTGCCAGCATTGCAAGAACAAAAGAAAAATTAGGACATTTTTTATTGTACATATATTTTTAGGTTTCGCACTGCGACGCGATCGTCGCTGCGAAACTCTATTGTGATCGTTTCTGCTTTCATGGAGTCAAGGGAGACAGGAGACAAGTGATGTGCACGCGCACGTAAACGGATCAGGTCACGCGCGCTTCCTGTCTCCCATGGCTCCTTGGAAGCAGACTCACACGCATGCACACACACATACAGACAGACCCCCCCGCCGCCGCGCATACACACACTCACACACACACACACATAGAGAACCCCCCCACGCCGCCGTGCATACACACACGCACACACACACACATAGAGAATGCCCCCGCAGCCGCGCATACACACATGCATGCACACACACACACACATACATACAGAACCCCCCGGCCCCCCAGCGCTTACACACACACATCCCCTACCTCGGCTCGGCGTGTCTTCTCATCACAGCTTGCACAGGGACAGCCAACGTGCACGTGCACGGCGACGGCGTCTCCTGCGCTACAACCGTGGTCTCGGTTTCGCGGCCTAACCTTGCCATTGGCTGTACTGCCGCCAACCGGCACTTGATTCACTGCAGAGCAATTACGCAGCTTTGTCCCTGCTTCTTGAAGAGTTCCCCGAGCGAGCAGTATAGCACACAGGTCCCTTAGGGATATATTGCTTGGTGGGGCGTGAGTCTAATGTGGGGCATCTGTCTTTGCGTGTGACCGACCACTGGTTGGAATACGGGCGGGGTAGGTTCAGTCTTTCATCCTTCACAGCTAATAAAGTACTATCGAGTTGGCTAAAAGTTACGCTTTATATTGGTAAAAGTGACCTGGTGTTCACAGTGCGCGGAGAGCTGCGATCCTGTCAGATAAATATAGTTTATCGAAATGATAGAGGTAGTGATTCGGTGTTACTTATAAGCCATGTAGGAAGAAATCCCCCCCGAACCCAATGCACATATAGTGCTTTGCTTTAGTTGCACTCCTGAACTCCCGCCATACTCTAGAAATCCGGTAGTAAGTCTGGAGCACTGCAACAGTCGCCGCAAAATAAGTTCACGTTTCTTCCCCGCGGACACTGGGTGCCCTTGGCACGACCCGTGGCCTCGTCTCTCCTGGTGCCCGGGCTCCTTTCTACCCCAGGGTGCTTGGCAGCAGCCGGGCCTCGCCCGCTATCCCCTGTGCCAACCTCATCTCCGTGGGACGCCGAAACTACAGTCCGAAACCAACCGGCCTAATCTCTGCCCCTCCATGAGACCGGTATTGTGCGCTGAGTTTCAGCGCCTTCCCTCACATTTTTTTCTCTTTAAATCTGTTTGTTTTCCATTTTTTCTTGGCTCAGAGCCAGGTGCTGCCTTCTTGGGGTTCAAAGAATGCAGACTTTTTCGGCGCCCGTTGAGTTGTCATTTTACTCATTTATTACACTTCACCTGACCATACAGTGGACACATTGTTAGATGAACACCATGTCAATCTGACCCCCCCCCCCTGCTTTGATAGAGGTTTGTGCTCCCGTATTTCTTTTACATTAAATGGGGCTAGTTTAGCGATTCAAAGGCGAAAACCACAGGTGAAGGCTTCACGGGCATCTATTTTTCCACAAATGGTTCTGGGAGATTTTGATGCGAGGGCTCCTCTGATTAGTGTTTTTATATTTACAATAATGCGGTTATGTAAAAAAAAAACAGGCATATTTGTAGGATATAAAGCAACCTTTCAAGAGGCACCATAACACCCCGCACGCCCTTGGGTGGCCCAGGGTAGGGGGGCGGGCGTACAGGGGCCGGAGAAATGTGTGACCGGAAGTTGGAAGCAGCGCCTCCTTCCACTTCCTGCAACAGGTTCCTTTTTACGGTGACTGTGGCTCTTTCTACAGTCTGCCCCGGCGTCACTGCACCTGCTACACGGATAACTATGTCCCTGTGAATTATCGGGGCAGCGGCTGACGTGCCTCTGTTCCAGCAGAGAACACACCTGGTTGTTGTTCGCCCAGAGAGCAGACCGCCACCTGCCCCACCCCCACTCAAGCTAATTAGGTCAGAATAATTGTGCAGCTGCAGATTAAGATGCTCATTTAGACTCCAATGAAAACAAGCATTTGCAATGCAATAGGTCTCGCATTGACACAAGTCCGAGCTATTAACATTGTAAATAACAATTACTTTTATTTATGTTTAAAAAAAATAAAAAAAATAAAAGGCATTGTTATTTGCAATGTCAATAGCTCAAACTCACGTCAATGCGAAACCTATTGCATTGTAAATGCTTGTTTAATATGGTCGTTCTGTTGGACATAATGCCTTCTTGTTCATATATAAGGTAACAAAAAGGCTTCTGCCACTTTTTTATTTCAACTTTTCAGCATGCTGCACAGCGGCCACACTTCTCTACAGCACAGCTTAAACACATTGGCAAAGTCAATTGCTCTGCCTAAACACTTATAAGGCCCCAAAGGCGAGACCTATTGGCTATGCCAATGCTTTGCTTAATGATATCTGGTTGAGGTTTAAAACCTATTGTGAAATCATTAAATGTGTGGCTCTTAAATGGCACCAGCCAACATACAAGAACTGGTAAGACTGTGAGTTTTTAATGTGTGTGAAACTATAGAAGTGTAATGAAGACTTGACGTCAATGATCTGAAACGCATTTGACGAAAATGTCTCACTGTATAAAAACCCTTGCATGTCGCATTATAAAATACTTTTTGGTATCATAGTTTCATAGAAAGACCCATTTAAAGCACTCCTAACATTACATACCATGCAATTGCATTCTTCCGTTCCATTTTTCCTTATGAAAGGAGAAGGCAGCAATGGAATTTTTTCTAAATAAAGTTTTATTGAAATTTGGGCTAATTCACGTACACAGTAAAATGAAGGGGCATTAGTTTAGTACATAGTGTCAGCGTCCGCTGCTCAGTCTTATGAAACAGAAATGTAAACAAATATTATAAAAGCAAAATAGATCTCGTGTGCAACAGAAATCTACAAAGTGGATAAAAGTTAGCAAAAAAAAGAGCTGTACAGAATCCGTCCTCACATGAAGAGGTAAGCAATTCCTAGGAACACCCTAGCAATAATCACAACTGAGAAACATTAGTGAAACGAATCAAGTAACTGTCTGTAAAGCAACCCGGGACAACACCCCCTCCCTCAATCTCGTGTCTAAACTCCCCACTGGCACAAAAGAATTTCATAAGAAAGGGTTGTGTGAGTGTCATAGTTGTGACCTCTCCTCATCTAGGGGGCTTCCACTTCGGGCTGCAACTATGCCAGGGGCTATACATTACAACGCGTGGGCCCGTCATCTTCAAGCCGGTCATCCCGTTGTACGTGTCTCATGCATACCTCATCCGCAACCGCCCACTCAGAGACATTTCTCAGGCATGAGAGGTATGTGGGGATATTGGGCATAGCCAGCCCATCGCTATACGACGTTTCACCAGAACCAGGCCAAGAATCGAAGAAGAACACATTTTCTGCTCAGATTTTTTCCTTTGTGGAGAAGGAAGTAGGCCCAGTAACTGCTGCCAAATCTTTAGTGGCACTGCCCAACCCTTGGTCTTATTCAAATTGTGTACTATAGCCTGCCAGAAAGAGGACAGAGATGGGCACAACTACTACATGAATTACTTCTGACTCCGGGGGCCCACATCGTGCACAGCAGGCAGTTCTGGCGGGCTGTATATCATGCAAGGTCTGCAGAGTGAGGTCTACTTGGTGTATAAAGTTATATTGCAGGAGTTTGAATCTAGTGTTGTAACTGACCGTCCGCACTCCCCCATGTATTGTAACCCAATCCTTAGTCGCGAGGGGTTCCCTCAGTATTTTGTCTCATTTGGACTGTACGCTACGTGGTTGAAGTGGTAGGTCATCATGGAGTGCCCTGTAGATATGGGAAATGTATTTATGCCCACCGGCCATATCTAGTAAAATCATCATGATGTTCGATTGAGGAGGTGCCTCAGGGAAGGGAGGCCATACCGTACGGGCCATAGTCAATCTTGTAATGTATTGAAGGTATTGTCTTGTTTCCAAAGAAAAGGAGGCAATGGCCTCCTCCCTTGTGATGAACTGTCCTCAGGGATATAGGTCTCCCAGTGTATCACAGCCTCCATCCTTCCATCACTGTATCAACATCGAATCAGCAACTTGTAGGAAGAGTTGTAGCACCCAGATCAGCATGTCATAGGGCGCGTGACGATGCACTCTCTGAACCACTCACTCCGTAAAACCTGTCACCAAAAGAATGATGTAGGGAAGGATGAACCTGCAACCCTCTCATTAACAGGACTGGTATGGATTTTTCCCCATGTGTACCCTGCAAAAGTTGTTTCTCCTAATTATCTTCTGGGTCAAGCAAATGAATCGCATGCTGAAGGTGTGCCGTCATGTAACATCATTACAGATGATGGACTTTGAGACTTCTCTGGCCCCATGTTCTTTGAAGTGTACTTAGCTTGACCCGTTGATGTTTATGGCTCCACAGAAGATAAACTATAAAACTATTCAATGTGCTGAAATAATGTCTGGGAATCGCATATAAGGTGCTCTGAGATGGTGAAAGACATTGCAGCAAGATGATCATTTTGACCAGGGCTATCCTGCCCATGAGGGTAAGCTGTAAATGCCTCCAAAAACGGACAGATGCTAGGAGCCCCTCCATCACCCTTCCTATGTTTAGAGCCAAATAAGTTGGAGCTGTGTGCATCAAATGGACACCAAAGGACTGAACGTCACCAGTCACCCAGGGGATCCCCACCTCAGGAAGCCCGCTCCCGGTGGCACCCAAATCAGTCTACCTAGTGGTAACAATTTGGATTTTCCCGGGTTAATGAGGAGCCAAGAGAGCTCTCTGAACTCATGCATGCATTGAATAGAATGGGCGCTGAGTCAGCCGGATGCCACAAATATACCAGAGCATTGTCGGCATAGAGGGAGACCACGCGATTTGTCGCTCCCAGTGTTATCCCCCATGGACCCACCATATGTTGCAGGGCCACTGTCCGGGACTCCACTGCAAGGGCAAACAGAAACTGGGAGAGAGGACACCCTTGTCTTGTGCCCTTACTCAGATGAAAGGGCTCAGAAACCATCCTCCCTTTGACAGGTTGTCTCTAGTAGCTTTAATCCTGGAACCAAGATGGGAAAGTGACCCTCCATTATGTCAGTTAGGGAAGAGCCTGCATTTAAGTGCTCTTGTGAATGGAAGGTTTCTATCAATACCGTACAGTGACAGTGGTAAGGAGTTCCCCAGAAGAGTTACCTATACTGACAATGATAACCCCCATTCCAGGGAATAGGGACACCCAAAAACATTCTTAGAAGGGATCTCCATCAGCAGTGGAACTGTAGCTCAAAAACACGGTTTGCCAATAAACAAGGTGGAAGGTGATAACGGTGATCTGTAGTGAACAGAAGACTTGAAATGCATGCTCCATTCAGTAAAAGGCCACCAAAGCGTAGCTAATATGGTCATGTCTGCTGGCTAACTAACTCGACATAAGCAATTTGTACATGGAGTTTTAATCTAGTGCAGTTTTTTTTGACTAGGGGCTAGAATAGCTAGATTGCTCCTGTGAATGATCAATTTTAAACCAGGGTTCAAGAATATTTTTCTGATATTTACCCTGTTTGAATAATCCAAAGTAACTTCTGTAATGACAAACCAGTCTGAAAACAAATTTGCACTGACTGGTCTGTTCAACATGTATTTCTTATGCTGATTAGTCTGTGAAGTTTGCATTTGCTCTAGTTGATCAGTGGAAATGTATTTTTTAGGTTTATATGAACAGTTGAGTGTGCAGACATTGCTCACAATATGAAAAGAGTAGTCTTGGTGTCAGACCCCTTCAACCATTGACTTACTTTGGGTCAATCCCCTCAGTCATTGCCTTGAGACAACACTAATTGCATCTTGGCCCAAAGCAATTTAGAACTATCACCTCGTGCTACTGGCTGTTGAGTGTATAATCCTGCCCCCTTGGAAGTGACTAGATTTCAATTCATGAAAATCTGTTTTACATCCGAAAAGTACACTTAGTCATCACATTTTTGTCATATCGATTTCTATAATCTCCTGCATTCATACATATATACTACAAACCCTGTTTTTTGTTATTTATTTTACTACTAGACACATTGTTTTACTTTACGGCAAAACTAAATAATTGCTTGGGATGCCAAGGGTTGTACCTGGCGTTGTATCTCTGGCACCAAGTTCCACAGCAAGCAGTGGCTTCCGGCATCAGACCATTGATGAGATTCTGTGTGCTCGACAGCTTCCCTGCTCCTCTGCTACAAATCAGTGGCTCTGGCAAAGCAGATTGGTCCGACTTATAACTAAAAATACAACCCAGACGTATTGATGTTGGCAGTGCTTTTTGCACCTAGTTAATGCAGATGTTGCTTTTGCCACTAAATATTTTGATTACTGGTGCAAACCGTGAAATCCAGCCATAGATGTGTAGGACTTCTTAGACCCAGACTAGTAGTATTTTTTCGTCTCTAGTGATTTTTTGTGTGAAAGCAAACTATAAATGGATTATCCGGAACAAGCTTTGCCGTTAACAGCACTAGTTGAAACAGAGATGACATGGAGATCCAGTGATAACTTGGAATCAACGCCAAGCCCTGATTTCTCCACAGAGGATGCCAGAATTTGACAAGTCCCAAGTGTCTCTGACAAAACGTCAATCAATCAATCAATCAATCACGGCATTTGTAAAGCGCGCTACTCACCCGGGAGGGTCTCAAGGCGCTGGGGGAGAGGGGTAAGTTACTGCTCGAACAGCCAGGTCTTGAGCTGCTTCCTGAAGGAGAGGTGGTCTTGGGTTCGCCGTAGACCGTAGAACAAAACCGAAGGAGTGCAGGAGGAAGAAGATTCCTATTTATATGGTACCCTTTGTTTTTAGGTCTGCTCTAGAGACAGCCTAAGCTTTTGTTGCCAACCTGATGTAATCGTAAAAAGTGATACATTGAAAATACTTGGATACGTACTCAAAAGGAGCTTGGATCAGCTCTCCAATGGTTTGTTCAGTAGCCCTTCACATTTGCCTCTGCCCACCAGAGCAGGATTGGTCTTTGGTTATCCTTGTGTCTTCAGGTTACAATAATTTCAAGTCAGTGCACTTTTTCTTTGAGCCGATAAGAATATATTTTTTCTGTGATATTCATTAACACAAAACAAGTTTTTATGCCTATTTTATATGCACCTTACTGCTGAGAAGCACCTGTACTGTTCTATTAAAATTATATGCAGTGGTCAATTTTTTAATTAACATTGTTATAGCAAACATATGCCTCTGCGTTTAGGAAGCAACATGTTTGGTTTTTTATTTCTATTTTTTAGCATATGCCTCTATTTGAAATATTTTTAAAAATATCGATGGCGCCAGCTTGCCAGTACAAGGTCTATTGGCTATGCCAATGCTTGTTTCTATTGGTTTTCAGGTTGTGGTACACCCTACCTCATTGTCGAGAGTTTTTAGCCTAATTTTAAGACTAGAAATGGCATGTTTTGAATCAGATTCACCAGTTAGAATATGCCAAGTTGCTGAGTTCGTTTCATTTTAACTTTTAACAAAGGAATGACATATTTTGCTGGGAATTATTACCTTTATTAAATAGATTTCTATCTGAGGATTCTGTGATCTGTGAAACTTGTATTCATTTCTTTCCTTCCCAAAAAAATTAAAGTGCTGCAAACAGCAGGCGCCTCGCCCAGACCACAGCTGTCTTTGTTTCTTTCTCACATTATCACCTTCTCATTGTTGCGTTTTGATTTCTGCAGGAACACACCAAACATGAGCTGGACGCCTGGAAAATCGTCCGAGTGAGCGAGCATTTCCGAGTTATAGCTCTGGGACTGCCAGTGCCCAAGTACACGGGAAACCCGCTCGACCCGCCCCTGCGCTCCAGGTTTCAGGCCAGAGATGTTTATTACCTTCCTTTTAAGGTGAGAACTTTTGCATGGCCTTTTAAACTCGTCTGCTATGGATTAACTGTTATTTTTATTGAGTGACGTTAAAGAGAAACTGACGCGAGAAAGGATGCTGTTCTAACCTGAGTGCAATATTTATTTGGCCCATTTCATAAATGAGCCATGGCTGGTGTACCTTGAGGTTTGCCTTTTTCGGCCAGGTTGCCCATGCCCTTCACAGGTTATTGAGCGATCGCCACAGAACAGAGGTCAGATCTCGAGCTCTAGCCTATTCTTTGACTAAACTGGGCATTGACATTTAGTGGAAGTTGTTGGCTGCTCCCTGGTTTGTTGAGGCTGCACATAGGGCGCCCCAATCCAGGGGTGCCGGAATTACTTAAAAGCAGTGAATGTTTTCTTGTTGCCCTGGTTAGAAGTTGCAAATTTCACGTCAGCATAAGTCCGAGTGATAGCGCCTACATGGTCCAAATTGTCATTGAAAAAGCTCAGCAGGCAATGTATGTGATAAATGACGCACACCAATGGTGCACAATTGGTGCACTGTTCATTTTTGCCAACATACTGGATTGAGCCTTCCAAAAATTGATTGCTGGATTCAAGAATGTATCTGCCTGCATGCTCCTGAGTCTCTGCCTCTGGGACCACATCTTTCAAACACTGAAATCCCTTCACTGGACACTAGTGGCACAGTATAATTCCAGTGTGTGTGAATCAATCACAGAGGCCTTCTGTGGATGAGGGCACATTATTTTGCAACCAAAGCTAGTAGACCATTGCCCAGAGAGAACGCTGCTTTTCTAGTTCAGTGTTGCCTTAAATCTTTTTGGGGGCGGGGTGACAGAGCTTTTTCAGTCTTGCCACCAATAAATTTGAACTTGAAGGCAATCTTCATTCTGCCCAAAATAAATCAATCTTCCCATTTTTGTTTTAAAGGGTTCTTAAGAAAATCCATAACCCATGGCCAGAGTGTAACACTGTACATGTTACAACAAAAATTAGGAGTAGCTAAACAGCTTGGCTACAAAATACCATAAATACGAATGTCAAAAGATAAAGTGAATACCCTAAAGGAAAAATACAATGTAAGTAAAAGAAAATACAGAAAAAAAGATGGACATACAGAGTACTGGCGAGCTTAACTCTAATTCGCAAAAAGTAGGAAAGATTAGCTGGAAGAAATTAGGTATATTTTTTTCTGAAACTGAGATAGGGTTGGCCAAGCTGGATCTCTAAGGGTAAAGAGTTCCAGAAACAAGCTACTGGGGAAGAGAAGGCCTGAGTGGACTACGTTTTGAAAGTACGATGGGTGCTGGCTTCCGGCCCTGTTGAGCCACCAAATATCTTCAGTTTCACATTCAGAATGGGCATTGATTCATTCTTTAAAAGTCAGGCAGCAGATTTTGAAGGAGATGTAGCTGCAATGGATCTGAAAGAGAATGGACTGATATTGTCAAATGCGCCCTGGCCAATAGAGTGGCATATTGGAGTGTACAACATTCTTTAAAGAAAGAAGAGAGACTGGAGTTGAGAGATTACAAGGGATTGAACCTTGGAATGGAAGACAGAGGCAGGTAGAAAGAGTTTGATTCTTCTAAGATGGAAGGAGCAGACTGGCACCCGTTTGCTGATCTGAGCCTCAAACTAATTGGCGTAGTATTGTGGGAAACCCAGAGCCTTCACTGTGGTAGAGCCAGTGGTTTACGTGTTTAGATCACATGAGGTAGAGGGCGGGAGTAGTGTGCCGTGGATAGTGAGAATAAGGGCATTATCAAAAACAAAGTCTTTACTAGATAAAGTTTGAGGAAGTGATGGTAATTCAACCCAGAATAGCACAAAGGCCCTCCCCAGGCAGTGAATTTCACTCTGTTTCCTCATCCTAAAAAGAGAGTTATGTGTTGTCAGTGTAATGGTGTAGAGTGACATTCAAGTTGTTAAGTAGATCGCCCAGCAGTTCGGTATAGGTGCTAAATAAGTTGGAGTATTAGCATCAACCCATATTCACTCCAAAACAGCCCAGGACTCTGGTCAGTCCTGGCGCTTCCACTAGGATATACTGCATATGTACAAAAAACACAGGTGAGCAAATCCAGGGTTTACCCAACATCCCTTTGTGGGTTGCCTGGATAGAACGGAGGGTTCTGTGATCTACCACTTCAAAGGTCCAGAAGACAGACCCCACCCTTCTTCAGCATATGACAGGAACCATCCACCTGAATAATAAAGTTCTCATTGTACACCAAGGATAGAAACCAGACCTGCATGGGCAAAGACTCTGTTGGAAAGACAGAGGCATCTGGGGTTCGAGAATGGCACATTGTTCAATCACAGCCTAAGATCTGGCTGTTTCTTAAGTAAAGCAAAGGCTATTCGAGGAATAACTCAATGTAAAATAACATGATGATTCTGCAGAAAATGTATGGCAAGAGATTCAGCCGGACTTTACCTTTGCATATACCTTGTTGTAACCACTCAAATACTCTGCACTCCCTTCCCTTGACCAACTCCCTCAACAAATGTTGCATATGTGTGATGGACATCAATGGGATTGGGTCGTTCCTCATACCTATCGCGCGGGAATGTTTACCTTTACACAACATACTCTTTCTACAGCTCTTTCAACTGACCAAAATACGATAACAATTGCTTTGAAAAAGTGGTTACATGAAGAAGTAAGAGCAGGTTACCCTAAAGAGCCAGCATGTTTAGGCAGATCACTATGCAGTGCATGCAACAAACCAAATGTGCATGAAGTCTCTAGGACAGACACACCAAGGTATGCTTAGGTTCTGTTTTCATGGAAGAATGGAAGGTGCACTCATGGAAAGTAGACACGTGAACAATGAGTCCAAAAAAGTGCTTCTTTTTATTCAAGTAATCTTTAAAAACCGGCACACAGCCAACGCGTTTCGTTCCCAATTGTGCCAAAAGGGAACTTCGTTTGGGCTCTTAGATTGATGGACAAATAGGCATTGAAAGAAGATAAAAGTAGTACGAGCAGCAAAATACCAAGGGGCGCGGTATGAAGCGTCAGAGTATGGTGGGGTACAATGAAAAGGAAGATATTCCTTATGTAAGATCAACCTTGCACAAATAATGGGAGGAGGCCAGTGTGATGGAGTCTTGGGTAAACACAGTTTTGTCAAAAGCGAGATAAAAATAATTATCTTACGGTTTCTACTGTGTATACATATATATTAGCAGAGATCGCTTGAAAGGTCCTAATAAAAATACGTGAAGGTACACAAACACAGGCAATGAATCTTGAATGTTACTCTTTAGATGATAATGGTGATCCCCAGAATGCTAACCAGCAGGATACGAGCCAGCATGTTTAGGCGGCTCACTGTGCAATGCATGCAACAAACCAAATGTGCATGAATCTCTAGCACAGACACACCAAGGTATGCTTAGGTTCTGTAATGTACTAAGGCTGTGAAGTAATTTCTGGGAATTTAGGTAGCACCATGTGGGCGGGGTAACCAGGTAACATGTTCACCATATCTTATTTGTAACTACCTTTTATGGGCATGTGAACAATTTGTTTAAATGGAGGGTGTCCCAGTGGAATGAGATGGATATATGTGGTACTGGGCACTACTTTGTTAAATATGAGATGAATGTGGATTCTCTTCTTATGTAAGGTGGTCGAGTTTGGGATACAACTGGAGGGATCGCTAGGTTATGTACCATGTGAACATTCAACAAAATATGTTATAAAAAATCCAGTTTGTATATAAAATCTTATGTGTAGTGTATATTGCTCTGTGCTCTTCCTCCTCTTGTTAATTCATTCACATCCTAACCCATAATTTAGTCGCACCCTGCTTTTGATTTCAATGTTGTCGCCCTTTCCTTCACCGCCCTCAAACGGTTTGCCAGATACAGACTGACCTCCACATATGCAGCATAGTGTGGGCACTAGGACAGTGCTTCGGGTGTAAAGGTCTTCCAAGGCCATACTTGAGCAGCTGCCTTTGTTACCCTGCCCCTCAGTAGTTATTCATTTGTAGCAACCAGTACTGTAGCCAGAGGTGGGTGAGCCTTGTTCGCGTGGAAGGGGCGGGCTGACTCTGTCAGAGCTCTGGCTGCTTTCATCACTGTTCTTTCTGGTGGCCTCTCTTCCTTTGCAGCTCTGTGCTTGTGTAAGGAGTCACCCACTGAATTAAGATTCTGGCTGTTGATTTTTACCGCTGTGTATTGATTTGATCTCTGCCTTTTTCAGTATTAACAATAAAAGTTGAACTGGTAATAAACCAATGGTCTGGTAATGATGGGTGATATTTCTCTTTTTAGGACCAACTGACTCTACTGTACTCAATTGGATCCAATGTTTCCGCAGAAAGGTAAATGTGAACTTTGAAAAGGATTGCCTCATTATATCCCATGTATAGGTATTCCATTACTTCTATTTGTGACTGATTAAATGCTCCTTTCACTCTAAACCATGGAAATGCTTTCTAGGCTCAAGATAAGTAGTTTGTGCTAATTCAGGTCATATATATATTTTTTTGTATTCAGGAGGCACTTCGGTATGAATGTAGCTCTTCTGTCTGTATAATCATCCTGCCATGATCTTTGGGAGGCCTGAGAGGGCTCTGCTGCCTTCTTGGAACTGTGACCCAGCTAGAATAAAGTTCTCAGTCTGAGCCATTCCCATATTTCTGCAGCTCTTTTCTGTGTAGGGAGATCCAACTGTTTAAGGCACATGGAAGTCTGAGGCAAGGGGTGGAACCCGGACAGAACCCATCCAGTGCTCAGTCTCCATCATCTAGGTAAGGTTATAGTCTAGTTTAGGGCATTCATCGTGCTACGTCATGACACATTCACATGTCAGACTCTCATGTGAGCAACAGGCTGCTCCACTGGCGGCGTGAAACCCATCCGCATTATTGACCGGAAGGTCAAGCTATAATACAGTTCAACTTGTACACTTGTGGGAACCGTACATGCGTGGGGAGACTGAGGCCTACACACCACATTTTTGAATCACTGTGCTGGGAATCGGCAATAGGTGGGAACACACTGGGGCTGTTGTCAGTAGACCGAAAATCACCAACAAACTGATGTGTATGATGGCAGTTTATATTTTGTGCTTTTCTATTAAATCCCAATAAAAAAATAAGTTAAAAAAAAAGGAAGGGGCAATCAAATCCTTTAGTCAAGAGGGATGAAATAGACTTATGGCTCACTCTGCTTAGAGAACAAGACCATTTTTAAGGCTGCTTTCAGTAGATGATAGTGAGATAGTTGCTTCGCGACCTATGAAACTCTGTCCAACAGACAACAGAGGTGGCCACCTTCTGTATGCACCCGCAAACAAGTTCCTTTATGGATAGGTCCTGAAGCCTTCAACCTAACCTTCACCCCACTGAGGTATATTTACAGCCTAGTGATATTTTTGCATGGGGCTGGTAGCTTTACCCCATGTCCTCCTCAACCAGCCACATGCTCCCAATATCTGAGCCAACAGTTTCTCTTGTGCAGAACAAAATTGCTACTGTAATATCTTATCAGTTTGATAAAAGTAGCCTGTCTCACTGCCTCCTTAGCCTCTCCCTTGTTTCCTGGTATTGGGTGAACAAGTTCATACTTCGGCCTAATAACAGGAAGAGGTGACAGTAAAATCAGCATTTTTTATAAACGCCTGGCTGCCACAAGTTAGTTATTCCATTGCTAACATTTCCGAAGCCTTATGCTTGATTCTCAAGTAGTCAGAAGCGTCATGAAGATCTGTTTAATTATTTATTCGATTTTTTTAAATGATTGAGATTATTTATTAAGTGCAAACGGCCTCTCAAAGTCTTCATAGTGCTTTTATTGTCTGTATTAATGCCAAAAAACGAGTTCTCAAGCTTATGGTCTTCTGTTGCGTGACTAGCCCAAGGCCACTTGCGTTCTCATATGAGAGATACCATGCCCTTTCTGTCACTTTGGTTTGCGCAGTATTATGTTATGGGTGCCCTCAAACCTGTTTCTTAAGTGTGATCCTATACCAGGACTCCGATGTAATCCATCTTTCGTTATCTCGTTTTTTTCTCTTCTTACTGAATGATGCTCAGATTTTTCTAATTTGTATGATCAATACACATGGTCTGAAGTTACTCAGCATTGAATAATCTTTAGCGAGAGATGTCTTTGGTCATGTTTTTCTAAATTTAATTTATTGCAACAACAAAAGCATTTTACCATAAAATTCAATTGCAGCCAACATTGCCTTGTGACAGAAGCACTTGTATGTTAGGAAGGGATCATAAGGAGGGGGTTATGGAATTTGTGGGGGGCAGTTGTTTAACTTAGAAAGGACAATCTAAACAAAAGTCTCATTCATGCATATTTACATTAACAGACACACTGAGAAGGAGAGGATGGAGTGTAAGTGATGATTAGGATTTTCTTTACATGAGGTGATGTTAGCTGCAGATCGCAGACCATGCTGGTTGCGGTCTGCGTTGAATTAGACTATTGTCCTCGTCCCCCACCCGCAAGCCCACTTTATTCTCGCCTGTTCTGCTGATCCTCGGGTGCGTATGGTGCTTTAGGTGAGCGACAAGGGTTTCTTCCGGTGGCCTCACTCAGTCCCTTTACTGCGGTACGTGCCGCAGAGGTGTAACTACTAAAGGACGGCTGCTTCCCCCATGGGGGGTCCGAAGTTGAGGACGCCACTGGGGACCAATAAAGAAGCGTCGGGAGGCCAGGTGGGCATGGCAGCCCACACAACTAAGTAAGGAGGTGTGCCTAAAGGCTGAGAGAAGTGGGGAAATTCAGGAAAGCACAAGGCTGTGGTGCCGAGCTTTGCTCGGAGGCAGCTAGCATTAGGTTGGTTAGTGCAGCTTGTGCATTCCTCAGACACCTACTTTGCCCTTTCCCTCAGTCCTTCTCGCGCCAGAGTAAGGCACACACGACATCCTGCTCTGTGCACGTTGGAAGTATAATCAAACAAGTGCACTTTAACAAACTCTGATCCCAACTGGTTGGCTCAGACAGAGGAGGTAGTGCCTGCCTGTAGGATTGTTTGGCAAGCGGAATGGAGCTGCCCTGGAGTCACTGAAGTGGGTTACGGTGTAGTATTGGCTGGCGGATATCAAACTCCTGGAATAGCCTGGAAGCAAGTAAGAATTTTTGGTATAGATATTACTGCAGTCAGAACCAGTGCAACTTATCGCCACAATCAAGTTCTGCGCCCAACCCCCTGGGGAGCTAGGGGCGTTAGGGTGTATGGCAGATCAGTAATTTAGTTCAAGTGGCAGTGTGAGCGCAGGGGCAGCAACTGACTGGTACCTAGAAATAGAGTGAGGATACCGGAACTTGACCTAACGGTCAACAAATGATATAGGCCAGCGGCGGGGGCTGCAGCACCAAGGCGGAGTGGGAGGTTAGTCTTTTTGAGAATTACCGGGTTCCTGACTATCACCAGATGGACAGATCCAGGGCTGTAGATGGAAATGCTGCCGAAAGAGGGGTCACAAAGACATTTTTTTTTAAAGTGCACCCATAAAGAGGACCAGCATAGCAAGTTAGCGGAGAACATTATTATTGACCCCCTTGAAGAGGATTTGACTCCCAGGATGTCATGTACTCCGGTACACCCTACAGAAGAAGTGGATGGAATACCTTTGGGACAATCTACAAAAGACAATCTACAAAAGAATTTGTGGGGAAATATTTTAAAAGGAAAGCAGACGCACGTGAGCACCCTGTATTGCTGGGAAGTATTCAAAGCGACGACTGGAAAGGGGGCCAGAACCACGTAATGAGTGACTCTATTATTTTTTAAACACTATCAGACTTGGACCAAACTTTGGGGAATGGAGGGGGCTGTCATGTAGATAGGCTTTGCCTTTACACTGTGTTAAGTTAGCATGCGCTTATTAGAAGTTTAAACGCCATTTTACCTCTCTGCTGATTTTGCACACGGCACATATTTTTATTAATGCTTTGAGGCCAGTAGAATATTTTGCTTCACACGAGAATAATATGTTTTCCTATAGTATCAGCTTTGCTTGCTAAGCTATGTCTGAACAGTGAGTGCCGAGGCCTTCAACACAGCGGTTGTTGTTCGGTCTGATCAGCGCACATCTTAATGTTGGGGGGATGCTTTTGCCTGAACCAAGGTTATTGTCGTCACCCTGTCTCTCCTCCGGTGGAATTAATAGCACCACAGAGGACAGTGAGGTCCTGCAACAATCAGGTATTCGGCAAGGAAGGGACGGAACGGGTAGTGGGGGAAATGACTCATTAGTAGAGGCAGGAAAGGGTATCCCTCAGCTAGGCTGTATCCCCCCTGATACCTCATTGTCCTCCCTGGCCCTAGATATGACAGAAACTTCGGCCTTGTTATTGTTAGAGGTTATGTTTCTAATGCAAAAAAACTCTTCAGACAATATTAGAAGTATTAGTTGAGAATAATGGTCAGGAGAAATTCCATTAATACCAACTACAGAGGATCACGGAGGAGCTAAAACAGATGAATAATTGTATGCCCACCCTCGTACGACCAGTAACAGAGGAAAGAGACCAGGAGGTGTATTCGTAACCGGACAACGAGGAGATAGAACATGCATAGTCTGTTAATCCCCCTATGGTATACACCTCGTCATATGACGAGGGAAAATACAGAAGATGCTGAAAAGTAAAGGGGGCATAAAACGATGTTGGAAGAAAGGGCAGTGTGTGGCCCCAGAGCCAGTGAGACAATAGAAGAACTGAATGGGACTTAAAAAGAGGGTGAGTGGGACTTTGAATAGAATAGGAGTAATAGGTTAAGAGGCGTATGAAGTATTGTTTGGAAGTACGCAACCACGAAGATGTGTAGAAGAGAGAAGAAAGGAATCAAAAAAGAGGGAAGCAGGGTGAAGGCTGAGCTGCCTGATAGAAATAAGAGCTTGTCCTCCTTAGATCAACTCGGGAAAAGTAAAGGTTTAATGTTAGCCAGAGCTCCCAGTGATAAGAGGAGCGAAGGAAAGTATAATAAAAGGGATTGTCTGTGGGTATTTATGGAACCATGAGGGAGAAGGATGGGGAGAAAACGTCAGAGGAAGTTAAAGCCCCTGAATCGCTTGCACCTATGACAAGTACTGGTTAAATGTCCTAGCCTAGGCAAGATTACATCTGGTGATATAAGGCAAATAGGTTTCACAACAAATTTGGAAGGAAAAGAGGCGACAATGGTCTTTTTTTACTCAGAATGTGTAAAGCAGATGATTGTGAGGGCCAAGGAAGAATTGAAAAAGGAGGGTATAAGATTGGTGCAATTTGCTGAATTCGTAATGGAAGAAAGTGGTCTCAGGAGTCTTGGGGCTCTCACCCACCACACAGGATTATGCACTGATCAAAATATGTATGACGTATCAGGGAATCAGCATAAAAGAACATTTACTGATATAAGTAGGGGCGGTCTGCAAGTAACTGTAGTAAATGCTGTAAAAGGACCTTTGTTGAGGAACCAATTCGAACCCCTTACTGATTCAATAGCCAGTTGGGGTGATAATATGATGGGATGGATGAGTGATCTGGATTAGGAAACGGAGTAATCGCACAGCTTGTAGGTATTGACGTGGAACATAGGAGGGTATAGGAGACAGTCAACTCAAGATACCATCAAAGAAATGTTGGGAAGATATGAAATGATGTGCTTTCAAGAGTCTTGGCTGTGCGAAGTACTCCAACCAGCAGCTGGATTTGAAATGCTTATTAAAGAGGCAGTGCGTATGGGCCCAGGACGCCCTTCAGGAGGACTAATCACTTTAGTATTGTCTAAATTAGCCAATAAAGCAACTAGGTTGAAAGTAAAAAGTTGATGACTACTGGCTAGTCAGATAGAGCTCTATAGTGACTCCCGGGCAAGAAGATAAATAATTGTGGGTAATGTATACATTCAGTCAGGGTATATAATAGATTATGAAGCGCAGTTCGGACAGCTAGAAGAAGATTTAGAGCTGATCTGTACAGCAAATGCTACACAGGTGATAATGAATTTAGGGGATTTTAATAACAAATTAGATCCTTCCTTTAGTGATGAATTGTTTAAAGAATTATTAGCTATAGCACAGATGCCCACAGCTATTTTTCCTAGATCAGGTGGATCTGCGCGATATGAAACCCTAGTAAAGCTCTTAGGATCCATAGGACTGTTCTGTATCAATGTACCAGTAGACACCGACCTCCCTACAGTAATGACATTTTGTATAGGTAATCAGAGCTGTCCAATTGATTACACCTTCATAAATGCTTGGCACTTTGCTGAAGTAGAAGAATTCAAAGTGCTGAAATATGAAGGTAGTGACCATTGGTTATTTCAGGTAATATGTAAGGTAGAGCAAGGGCTGCAAAGAGATAGTGGCCCCACTGCAGATGAAGTACCACGACGCATAACCACCAGTATAATTGAGGATATTTTGATATTGATTAACAACCTGATGGTCGACTGTACGTCTTTCGGTAAACCCCAGGCATGGTGAATGTCCTAACATGTTATGACCAGGTGATTGAGCAAGTGGTATATTGTTTTAGCGTAAAACTATAATCAGGAACTGCGACTAAGAAATGTGATTAAGAGATGCGGGGTAAGAGAAATGGTTGGTTCAACAGTGAGTGTAGGAATTTAAAATTGAGGGTACAGAAGTTGGAAAAACTGGTTAAGAAAAGGCAGGTTAAGGTAGCAATGGAGAGTCTCTGCTTTGCAAAATTTGAGTATAAAAACAAGTTGAAGGAACAAAAATCAGGTAAATGGCAAAAAATTGGCAAACTATGCTTAAAGTGATAGGCACAAATAACATTAGAGCATTTTGGCAATTGGTGCAGGAGTGAAATGTGCAAGGGGAAATGAGGTGTCTAGTGAGAGAAGAAGACATGGTTAACCACTTAAGCAAATCTTTATGATAGAAAAAAACGTAGATGAGAACCAGGAAAATACGATTAAAGTTGGGGTAGCAATAGAGTTGCACTTCTCCTTCCAGAAAATAAAAGAAACCATCCAACCCCTAAAACTAACTAAAGCAGCAGGACCAGATAATCTACTTGCAATTATGTTAAAAATAATTTCGATTGGTGGGCAAGCTTCCTAAATATAATTTTCCAAAAGATGTTGACCTCTGGGAACTTTCCTGAAAGCTGGAAAGGGGTAATAGTCAGACCAATATAAATATAAAGGAGGATGCCACACATCCCAAGAATTATCACCTATTAGTTTGTTGGATGTGGAGGAGAAAGTATTTTCAAAAATACTGTTAGGCGTAATGAAGGCCTGGGTAGAGCAAAACAATGGAATTCTGGTAAGTGGCTTTAAAGATGGCAACTCAACAATAGATCATTTCCTTAGTCTATGGGCAATGACAAAAAGGCGTGAGCTACAAGGTAGATTGTTCTGCTGCTTTGTTGATTTCCGGGCCACCTTTGATTTGGTCGATCGTAACCTACTGTGGGATATGCTGGGCGGCTTGGTGTCAACAAGGCGTTAATCTCACTAATCCAGGAATTGCATTCGCAAAACTGGGCTGGATAATCCTAGATACCCAAGCGACCCTTTCAAAAAAAGTATAGAGAAAGTATGGTCTACGTCAAGGCTGCGTCCTGGCCCCCCTATTTTTCTCATTATTCTTATCCGACTCACCAAATGCATTGCAATGCTGGTGGTTTAAACCTTAAGATGGGTGGGACCCTTATCCCAGGTCTCTAGATGCCGATGGACATGGCAGAATTGGGTCTGCAAGAGAAATTGGACACTTTCCATGATTATTGTTTAAAGAAATGCCTTACTGTCAATTTGGACAAGCCAAAAATAATCGCGCTGGGGAAAGGAAAAATAGTTTTTAATTAGCAACTGGGTGGGGTCAAAGTTGAGGTGGTGGACAAATATAAATATTTGGATATGTAGTTCGATACCAAATTTAATTGGAGGGACCACATAGAATCATTAAAAGCAACTGCACTATCCTCAGTATGGGGCCTAAAACAAACAGTTCAAGTGGAAATATGGAGGTCCGCCTTTATGCCTCATATTGTCAGCCTTTCACGCAATGGTCCGGCCACAATTTCAGTATGGGGTGGAGGTGTTATCCTTAGGCGGTAAATTGGATTGGATCCTTGAGGAGGGTAAATGTGTGTAACAGCTCCTTGCACTTCCACCATAAACTGTGATCCAGGCTGTGAGGGCAGAATGCCAATAATAGCCTGGAGTTACCAGGGGCTGCAAGCTACACTGAGTATTTGACAGAGATAGAGTAGAGAAGGGATCCTTAAAATATCACATCTTTGTAAAGGGGAAATAGAGGAAAGTGAACTGAATTGGGCATCCCAACCTAGATGCATGCTAGCTAAGATCTGTGTAAAACTATCATTAGAGCCAAGTCAGTGTAAGTTAGGACAGTAGATCCCCAAGCAGGAGCTATGCGCTAATATAAGTAAAAATGCTAGAGGAGAATTTGCTCTATCTGGGTAGAAAACCGTCCACTCCGTTCTAGGCAGGAGCAATGTTCCCTTATATTGAATCCTTGCCAAGTCCTAAGCTTAGGAATGTCGTATTGAAATGTAGGATTGGACTTAATCCGTGCAATGCCGACAAGAAGATAAAAGCTGCAATGAGGAATGAACAGCGCTTGTGTACATGTGGGCTAAAAGTAAAATGCAACTGCCCACATATTTTATTGGATTGTTTGTGGTTCCTAGATGAACAGAAGGAATTCTTAAAACCTCTTTTTATTGCTTATAAGATTATTAATAGGGATCAAGCTCTACGTCTGTTGATAAATATGAGATTTTTAAATGTCATATTTGCAATAAGAAGATTTTTAATTGCAGTACAGGAGTCATTAAAAGAGCTGCTAATATAACTTAAAAGGGCCCAGGGAGTTGGAAAGAGTTTTCTTCCATTACTTGATGTCCCTTTGATGTTCTTGTATGTAAACAGAAATGTGCATTTTACTTTATTTAATTATTTCCCGATTAGTCATGAGTTTAAAATCTATTTATGGACGTTTTTATAATAATATTTATAGACCATGGTCTAAATAATCATGTCAGAGTTAGGGTTACACACTTAGAATTTGGAGAGACTTAAGGGTCTTGGTAAAGGGTTAGCGCTGTCCTGCGTTTATTGCACTCTTTTTTTTTGGCTCCATTGATGTGGTGTGGCACTGGTCGTATTTGTACTTTAAGTTTTATTGTGCTTTGTTTTACCTTATTGATGTACTATTTGTATTGCTCGCATTTTTAACCGTATGCTTTATTGCGTTGTTGTCTTTTATGGCTATGTTAGCTAAATAAAGTATTCTGAATCTGAAAAATACGATGTTTAGGGGCAGTTTTTGATGGTGCTTAGTGGAGAGATCATCAATACCAGTCTCTAGTTGCTTATGTTTCTATTTAGAGGGACCTGGCCTGGCAGATGGGACTGCAATGTTCCTATTGGAGAAGGACCAAGGCTTATTAGCATTTGGCTGACTCTTGTCTGAGGTGGCACGGTGTGCAGAAAAACAATGGGCTAGAATGCTACTCGAATAAGTATAAGTGGCTGAGAGTAATCCACGCATTCCCCCATCACTCTTTCGTTACCTTTAGCAGAGAGTTATAGTACTTTCAGCTGGGGGATAGTTCCAGTTCATGGGTCCCAGCAGGTAAAAGGACTGAAAGTTACTAGCAGTGAAAATCAATGAAAGCAGTAAATGCATAGACCTATATAATACAGTTAATAATTTTAAAAGTGTGGTTTATTTACAACACATTAGAAGTAATCAATCAATCAAAATGTGGCTAATCACCCAATAGGTTATCCAGGCGCTTTCAGGTCCTGGAGGCTTATTCGAACAGCTAGGTCTTGACGGCCATTCGGAATTCTAAAAGTGAGGTGATGATCTGGAGTTGTATGGGAGACTGTTCCTGGTCTTTGCTGCAATGTGACATAGTAAGTGTAAAGTGGACTCAGTGAGACAACCGCAACCAAGAACCAGTGAACAATGGTACATGAATAAACAATTATGTGTTGATATACAAACAACTCAAAAAACAGGCCCATCAATCTTTAGGGGCCACACTCAGTAGATGACTTAAGACCCAAAAGTAATTACTTACTTTTCAAAGAAAACAAGAACTGTCAGGTGACTTTCACTTCACCTCCATCGAGTTAAGCTTGAGTAGAAAGGAATGTTCAGAGTCAGACAAACCTGTCAGAGAAACTCTCATTCACTTGTGGTAAGTATTATAGAGCCCTGCTCCGTTCCCCAGAAATCAGTTCACACATAAATTGTCAGTATTTTACTATGTAATTATTTACTATACACTATTTATCTGTAAATCGTGCTCCATGAGTTGTAAATAATCTAAACAGTTCATCAACAAATGTACATAATAAGGCATAGGGACAGCCACAACACCATTTTAACCAGGGCCGTAATACAGGCCCCCGCAGCCCCCGCAACGCGGGGGGCCCAAGCCCCAGGGGGTTCCCTCCACACAGCACTTTGGCCAGAGAGCTCCTGATAGTCTGGAGGGGGTCCCTGTCATGGATCCGGTCTGTGTGCTTGCATGTGTGTGACCCACTTCCATGTGGGGATGTCGGTCTAGCTTCCTGAACAGGAAGCAGAACCAGAGGTCACCACTAGAGCAATTCCGGGTGAGACCGCATTAGAACCAGCGGTGCTCAACCCGAGTTGCTCCTGATTACGACCACGACGGAAGTCTGAGTCTGTAGAGTATTTATTTTCCCCTGGATTCCGACGAAGTCAAGGATATTACAGTTTTCACACCGGCACAGTAATGCTGATGCAGAATTCCTTACGTGACTCGCGCCGGAGCGCGTTGTTCCAAGACCAGCTCCTAGTGCAGAGCAAAAGCGCAGAAGCGCTTTCAGCATTGTTACTCAAGGCACGTGCAGGAGTGTGTTGCCTTTACTTTCCTCAATTGTACATTCAGGCATATTTCTCACGACGGTACGCACAGGAACGCGTTACCAATAACTACGTCAGCCTTCACACAAGGCACTGACCTTCCACGTCTGCACCGGCGCAGGAGCGCTAGTGCAGTATTGTCTGGTGTGGCTAGCACAGGAGCGCATGGCCGTAAGACCAGCAACTCAGTTCTGAAGAAGCGCTTTCAGACCAGGTTGTGCAGAGACAAGCACAGGAGCGCATTGCCTTTTGGCTATTTTCAGCACCATGTCCACAGTGAAAGTGCCGAGGCGCTTTCAGCATTCTCTGTATAGTGGCACACGCAAGAGCACGTTGCCTTTCGGCACCTTTATGATCACAGCGCAGGAGCGCTTCTTTATCTTTATAAAGAACATGCACAAGTGTGCATCGTCCCTCATCTACTTATTGCTTTCCGTGCAGGAGCGCTTGATACATCCTTTCTATTAAATGGAATCTTCAATCTTGTTACCTGCTACATATGCGCAGGTGCGCCTCCGTTTATATTCCGTGTTCCTTGGTGTGTGAGGTCCTACGCCACAACATATCAGTACCACATCCTAGGTGATTATAGATGTTTCCCCGAACTGCATTTCCTACAAGTGTGTGTGCTTGTGAGTGCAGTATTTATTACCTTATGGTTTGTACTTACAGGCAGTAATTCCAAGTGGGGTTCCTTCATCTCCATTCGGCATATCCAACTGGGCCTGCGCTCTAGAAACAAACCACCACTTATTAGAATTCCTTCCTCCGGCCTCCACCATCACCCCAGTCAGGTTGTATACTAGGACAGAGGAGAGGTGGGAGACGGTGGAGGTTGTTCATGTCATCCCTGCGAGAACGCTCAACAAACAGGGGGTAAGACGTACCTTGCAGGGGAGCCCCCTCAATTATCGTTACGCCACCGATTTTATCACACATCCTTGCACCACTAGTTTTAATTAAAAGTGAAATCAATGGTTCAGCACCCCCTGTAGCAACCAGTCCATGTGTCTATCTCCCTCCCCCAATACCAATAATGTGGATACCTTAGTGGTCAATGGAGTGGTGAGGGGTCAGCCTATGCTCTACTGTATCATACAGAATGCTCAAATAATACATTTTGTTTAAAAGGAATCAATAGGAGAAAGTATTATCTGTGTGGCAAAGTAGAAAGTCCATTCTAATTTCATCGATGAACTTTACTGTGAGCACCTTTCCATGATTCAAAGCTTGGCCTGCATGGAGGAGATTTTTGTTTCTGAATAAGATCCCTTGGCTATCGAGGACAATGATGGTGTCCAGACAGTGGATGATTACTTCGAAGCTGATCATCTCCTGCCTTCTTACAAAACTGATGCTGGCATCTATTTGGACTTACAAAATGACAGTGGCGTAGATATTTCTCCAGAAAGGAGCATTCTGAGAAAAATTCATCTTATGCAACAGTCATTGTAATGCAACAGATGCTTTAAAATTGAAGTTTAGAAGTTTAACATTATGACTCAAATCTTGCAATGCTCAACAGCTTATATAGACCTTATTAAGGCTGCATGGGTGAAACCATTATCATGTCCGACAGGCAGCTCGCTATACACCCATTCTGGGTGATTGCCACTTATTATTTCCACACCCATCACCGGAGAGGCTGGCAGCTCCAACATCGTTTTTAAAGGAGGACCCAAAGCCTTGCCTAATGCTCTATGGACCTTGGAGTACAAGAAACTGGATGCGTTGGTTGCATAGTTTTTGCCTATGACATCTCGGCTCGCCTAATGCCACCTACCCTTTAGGCCGCTATATCCATCCATGCCTTAGGGTAGCTGCGAAATTTGTGACTAAGACCATTTGAAGATTCCATTCTGTGATCTGGTGAGTGATGCCTAGATGGTTCGAAAGAGATAGTGAAATGTGGCTTTGACTCTATGAATAATTTTATTGATTCTCTGAGTAAAGCTTTCCCTTTTAGTCAGCATGTTTAAATGCATTCCACTGGATTTTCATGCCATGTCCATGCTATGCTCATGGACATGCCATTTGATGGTAAGTGCCTATTCCGAGAGAAGGCTAAATCCCAATTGGACATTTCACGGACAGCAGGACTACAGCTTGGCTTTGGGCGTGGCCTTCCTTGCATGCAATTTCACCAGCAGTGTTGCAAGTTTCATTGTTATTCTAGTATTGTGCAGTCAGTTTATGCCATCTGTCTCAATCATCCGAACACCGTCACAAGTCTATCACTCCTTTCGAGGCAAGGGTGAATCCTTAGGGCATCACAACGAGCAGCAGCAGATCCAGTCCTCAAAATACTTGGTGAGCTCTGCTGACTCCAAGTCCATCTGACTCCTTCCTCTTACTACATCACCTACCAGTGATGGGGGTGTCCCATCTTGTCACTTAGTGTGTGTTCCAGCTGATCCATGGCGGCTATGGGCTTTCCTTCCTGTCCTTCATTAGACCACCCGCCTTCCTTCAGAGCATTCTCGCAGATCATGTCACTATCGTGGAGGTAAAGATTCTTGCCTTTCTCAACAATATAGGCTATAATAGTGGTGCCTCTAGAAGAAAGGGTCATGTGATTTTACTCCCTTTACGTCTTGGAACTCAAGAAGGACAGAAGCATGAGGCTTATCCTGTACCTTCGCCTCCTGAACATGTTCATCTAGCAGGAAAGGTTCAAGATGCTATCCCTGACACAGGTCCTACTGGACTTGAATGTAAGAGATATCTTGGTGTCTGGACCTGCAGGGAATCTATTTTCATCTTCCATTTTTTTTCCATGTCCTCACATGCTTCTTGAGGTTCACTGTGGGTCCCTACACTTTTTGCTTGTGGTCCTTCTGTAAAGACTGATGACTTCACAACATGCCTTTACGAAGGTGCTGGCAGTCATGACAACTCCACTGTGGAGGTTGGGAGTCAATGCCGGTCCATGAACATCTCCAGCGGATCATGGTCTTTCTTCTCAACTGTGCTTTTCCTACAATTTCCCCAAGTCCCACCTTGCCATCACACAGAGACTGACCTTTGTTTTGGTGGCTTTCAACACTCCCCTAAAGAAGGCCTTTCTTTCTCAGAGAATTACAGCTATTCAGATTATGATTCCACTGTGTTTACTCAAATTCTGATCCCGGTCTGCAGGTCTTGCGCCACGTAGGCCTCATGGCTTTGTGCATCTTGTTGGTGCCTTGCACCAGGTGGTTGATACAAGCCCCACAGTGATATCTAAAGAGACAGTAGCTGCAGGACTAAGGAAATATCTCTTCTGTGGTGCGGATCTTCCAGTCTAGTATATGCACTGGTGGTGGACCACTCCATCCTTCTGAGAGGTCATCCATGCAGCCTTCTGCAGGCTTGGGCTACCTCCTTGCATCTTGTCAAATTGATGTGCACAAGCTGCAGGTGGGCTGTCTTTCTCTATTTAATGTCCATTTGATGTCATGATGCAATGTCCAGATTCTGTCAGACCGCACCACTATTGTCCTTTATCTCAATAAACAGGGAGGTGTAGGCTCATGCACTGTGTGCTGGGAGGCGTTTTGTCTAGAGACATGACGGGGAGTCTTCCCTGTAGCACCCATCCCACATGCTGTCTCACTGTGAAAGGGAATACCTATAGTCATCTTGGACTGGAGGGCCAGGAGCGGGAGCTGCATCCTCAGTTGTCTCAGTCTATTTCCTCTGGGTTGAAGTCTCCATTCATGGATCTCTACGCCACAGTTAGGACAGCAAGTGCCTTTTGTTTTGTGCATTACTCTTCCCGCTGGATTTTTCCCTGGGGGATGCCTTCAGGATAATCGAGTCTCAGGGCGTGCTGTACATCTCCCCACTGATCCTGCTGTGATACAGGTTATTACAGAAAGTGCCGGAGGGCTCTGTGCAGCTAATTATGATTGCTCCATATTAAGAAAGGGGGATCTGATGCGCTGATCTGTTGCCACTCAGCCTTTGGCAGCCTCTTCTACTTATCTGTTCTTGCATTATGATGTTCTGATCCTACACACCAATCCCCGGACAAAGCAACTGCACATCTGGAGGTTTAGAATCCTTTGTCTTCCTGATGAAGTTGCAGACATCATGGCAGCCATAAAGAATGCTTCCAATTCTATCTAGTCAAGCCACTGGAACATGTTTGTGCAGCTGTGTAAGTATGAAGATGTTCATTCTTTTACATTTTATCTGCCGAAAGTCTGGAGGTTTCCATTACCCATTGCACGGCAGCATCCGGTTGGTGACTACAGGGAAAGGCTACCTGGCCGACCTGTCTGCATTTATCTATCTTCCAGACCATTGTTGTCTGTCTAAATCACCACTGCTCACTTCTTTATGAAATATTTACTTTTTGTTCCATTTATGGTTCCTCACTGGGGATTGGACACTATCGAGCACTGTTTTAAACTTATTGAGGATATCTCGATTTGAGCCAAAACACAGTTACCATTTTCTGCGTCTTATACTGAAAACAGTTCTGTTGGTGGTTATAAAGTCTCATTGCAGGGTCATGAACTTTCAGGCCCTTTCAGTTTATCCTCACTTCACCGTGTTTACCCAGATAAATTGGTTGTTTACAACTTTTCAAGCTTCTTACCCATTGTAGTTTCTGCATTTCATATGAGCCAGTCTATTATACTTCCATCTTTATTTCCTCAAACGTAGCCAAGCGTGGACTAGGAATTTCTGTATATGCTGATCTCAGGCATGCCTTGTATTACAGTGGAAGTATGCAGGGGGACAAAGTTGATGATCACGTTTTTGTGGGCTTATCTAGAGCCATAAAAAGGCAAGTCTGTGACCAAATGCCCTGCTTCATATTTGGTAATTCTCTTTTGCAAGACTTTATATGTCCAGGTATATCATTATTGGAGGTAAGTAACCTTTTCTCTGTAAGCACGATGGTTGGTTTTGGAATGTTCAAACCATGTTTAAAGGATGCAAAGAGTTTTGTGATGAAGTACTCTTCTATTTGCATCAGGTTAGCTCCTCCCTTGCACCTTAATTGTCTCAATGCATTCAAAACTTTAAAACCCCTTCATGCACTTCACCTGTTCCTTCCACCGTCTCAGCCCAGATTGCAGACCATTCAGTTGCAGTTTTGACTGACACGTGTTCCTCTGTGCCTTGGAAGATATGGTTAGTTCACAGGAAGGAACACGGTAGCTCAGTAGCAGTGCGAGCTAGCATTAAATCATTCATGCGACTCCACTGTATTGCTGTTAAAATACAGAATCACCATCACAGGGCTTTAAGTGGGCTGGATCCAGTATTAATTCAGAACGGATATTGAAACGGGTCCCTATCAGATCCTATATATTCATGTTCTTAACTGCAGGGGGAAAATAAGATAGATTTCTGAACAATGAATGTAAAATAGCTTAAGGTAGTCCATGTCAGCGATTTAGTGCTATTTTATATTTTACACTTTGTACTTCCTTTGCCTACCCTAAGAATGTTAGCTATTTCCAGAATGTGGTGTTTTTTTATTTATGTGCTGTGTAACATTTTACTCTTGTGTAGTGCATACTTTCAACTGAGTCGCCTCAGGGTGTTTATAAAGGGGAATGATTGAGAGACTGAAGGTAGTGTGAGTTTCTCACAGTCCCTCTTAGTAGGTTAAAACGGTGATAAGAATTCATGATCATCCAACCCTAGGCCTCTCTGCAGAGTGCACAGAGCAGTGTCATCTATTCCAGTTGCTGTTGTGATTCTGTGCAAAAGCGTGTGAAGGAGGTACACTGTTGTCAAACATTGTCAAGGCTAAATTTGAAAACAAAATGTATTGCTTATGGTGAGTGGCTGAATTGTGTCATTGGGGTGGGGAAGTAAAGGAGATACGAGGAAGTGCATTCTGAAGAGAATGAAGAGGGCGCTGAAGAGGAAAGAGATGAGGTGCAAGTTATGCTGATGGACGAGATGTGGAGAGAAAAAAGGAGTGATTGAGACGCTCAGAAGACCACTACCTCTTCCACAGGCCTCAGTAATGTTTAATTCACAGTCTCACAATTTCAGAATTGAAAAATGTTCATTATTATTTATTTACAACAAAATCATTATTATTTGCCTTAAATAACTAACAACCATTGACAAAGCCAATAGTCCAGGCTGGTTTTAGGTGTATGTCAGTTGTTCAGTTATTTTCTATCTGCAGTAACGGAGAGCTCAGGGAGGAACCAGAATACCGGTTGGGTGGCACACAATGGAAATCACAGACATTTAGTTTGTATTTAGTCCCCGTCCTTAATTACATAGGCCTAGGCCTTTTTAGAGGCACCTCCCCACCCTTTTTTTCATACCACTTAAGGCCCTGGATCGCCACCATCCAATCCATTGTCAGTGACAAAAATGTGCTAGAAATACTCATCATGGCTTTTTTCCTTTCAAAAAGGCATCCAATTTTAAAATGATATGTTTTGTTATACTCTCTCTGCTGCTCGCTCTTTATAAATCCCTGCAGTGACCACACCATTGATGTGCTCCCTTCCTGCAAAATCATTTTCTTACGAGGCCGTGACTAGCACTGCATTAATTTAAAAACCTTTTAAACAAACCCCTCCCAGGCCTGTAAGTTCACTCCCCCTTCTCCTTCTTGCCTAACCATGCACCATCCTTCTCCTCTCACATCATTCAGAGGACAATAGTTTATGATGCATAAAGGCCTCAGTTTATTATTTCAAAGCATGGATCACACATTTCGCAGCTTATTGGTTGGTCATTCCAAAACCCCTTGTTTTCTTGTCATACTTCACATTCTCAGTAACATTGTTCCCTTTTGTTTTAACCTTGCGTGGTGGCCCCTTCTGCAGGTATCTTAGTGCTTGCGGTCTAGGCTTCCCTTGCTACCGACCTTCTGGGTGGCCGTCAGACCTGGCCCTGGCTGCAAGTGCCGTTCTGCTTGCCCTAGACCCTTGCTGACCACTCGCCTGCTCACCGTGCCCCTTCTGTGTGGTATCCCAATGACACTGTCTGAGCAGCCCTTCTATCTTGGCTGTCTTTGTGTGCTGTCATCTGCTCCCCTGCGTCCATGCCTTGAGGCAACCCAAGGACACTGTTTGAGCAGCTCTTGTATCTCGGTTACTCTTTTCTGTGGGTACCTTTCTGTGCTGCCTCCACCATGCTGCCAGGTGTTTCGCAATTGGTGGCAGCTCCCTCCTTATGCTCCAGAACTTCGCTATATTGAGTAGGAACATATCCATGCCCACCCCGGTTAAGTGTACTCCATCATCTGCATAGTAACCCGTTGACCTAAGATTGATCAGCCCATGCCTTACAAAACCCCAACCGTTGGCCCTGCATATTTTTGCCATTATAATATTCAACCTACGCCTGGATTTGTCAACGGCCCCTTGGTAAATAATCTCTCTCCATACTGGGTGCTCTATTAACTTCGACCACACAATGTCTGCTGGGTGAACCATCCTGGCTAGTGCCCCAATTCTCCAGTATTGTGGTGTCTTTCGTAGATTCACATGCTTGAATTGAGTCCCACTGTACATAACAAAGCAATATAGCAATAACATAACCATAGTATAGGTAAGAAAAAACCATAGAGTACAATTGAACCATAGAGCTTAATTAATAGAAAGACTCGTCACTTTATTAACATATCCAGGTCATTGTAAATAGTCCAAACTCCAGCCAATCAGGCGTTAGTACCCTCTAGAATGTTCTCCTCAGAGGCTCAGGCCCTCTGATTTTCTACCGCACGTCGTGTGAAGGGAGCCTCCATGAGCTCTGCTCAGTTTTGTCTCTTTTTTCTTCATAAATGAGTATTTTTTGCCATGCCTACTAAGAAGTCCCTCTTCAGACCCTGTGGAACATGTGGAAAACAGCGACTTCATTCTGAGGATCCTCATAAAAAGTGCATTTATTACCTCTATTCTGAGTATCAGGTAAAGGATTGTAAATTCTGCAGGACTTTCTCTCAAAAGACCTTGAACAACAGAGAGGGGCGTCTCCTTCTGTGGCTACCGAAGTTGAAGACTATGGATAACCCCCTGTCCGATGTAGAAAGTGTGTCCTCTGTCCAGACTGCTTCATCTTTGAAGAGAGCCAGTGAGTCGGAGAAGGTTTCTCCTAAACTTAAGGTGGTGAAGAAACTTCATATTAATTCCACAGAACTGCCTTCGTCTTCAAAAGGGGTGCTACCAGTCCCTCAGAGTCTATCTTCACCCTCTACTTCCCCGAGATCTGACTCTCAGGCGTCCAAGACTATCCGAGCAGTTATTACCTAAGAAACTGGCTATCTCATCGACGAGCGCGTAGTCGCTGCCTCCGTCGACTAGGACTTCTGTCGTCGCTTCTACTACGACGACTTCAACTTCTTCGTCTAAGATGGCGGCTATGATCCTGTCATCGGCGGCATCGCCGTCTGCGTTGCTGTCAGTGAAGGTGAGGCCTCTGTCGTCTACGGTGCCTTTGACTTCGTTAACGGCGTCTACTAAGCAGAAGAAGCATTCGTCGATGCACACTTTGCCGACGACAGGTTCAACTACGTAGGCTGTGGCTTCGTAGACGGTGGCTTCGTTGATGGTTGCTCAGCGGCAACATCTCTCGCCGATGGCGACAGCTGCATCCATGGATTTCGTTCTATTGAAGTCTACAGCTTCTCTCCTTCAACGCCGACAGTCTTCTTTGGATACCTTGTTACGAATTCAATCAACTCCTCATCTCCCAGCAGAGCTGTTTTCTTCTGATGCTGGTGAGGGTGATTCGGAGGAGGATGGCAGGTTTCGGGCGGTTCGCAGTCCCTCCGAGCTTATAATTAAATGCCAAGATTTTGATGACGATCAGGACTATGAGGATTATTCAGAGCATGCCGGCCGACCAGCACCAGAACTTCCCATGACGCAAATGCCCATGTCCCTTATTTCCAATCTACAATTTAAGCTGGTTAGCTATTACCGTCGTTTTCCAATCTCAGTCCAGACCGCTCCTTAACCACAAGCACCTCTTACACCTCTGCTTGTTGCAGAGCCGCTTCCTCCACCTTCTGGGTCGGCGTCAAGGTTCCAACGCCAGGATACTCCACATGTCATTGAAGATGAGGATGAGGATGATGACAGAGAAGAGGGTGAGCTGGATGATAGATCCCTCTTCACTGAATGGGACAATTATCAGAATCAAACACCATCTCCCTCCGCTCAACCTCCTCTGGATTCTCCACCAGTGGACATCGGCGGATTCCATGTCCTTATGGAAAGAGCGACAAAAAGGTTTCCCCTCTAGTGCTCACTAGAGATGAGGATTGTTTCTTGTATGACTTTAACTCGTTAGCTGCTTCGAACGTTCCGCGCCAGTGCAGAACGTTCGAATAAACGGGCAGGGCTGCGACGGCCAACGGTCAGGTAGTGCGTTGGCCGATGGGAGCACGGAACGGGTTAGAGATCAGCCACAGAAACAAGAACGTGCTATTCCAATCATAGATTTTATTTGGCAAGAGGGTCTCATGCAGAACCCTAATTCCATTGCTGCTGTTCTGCCCCAACTGGATAAGAAGTACAGGGCCCCTGCTAATTCGCCTGCTTGTCTTACTGCACAACCGAAACCTGATTCCATTATTACTCAGGCAGCACAACATCGAGGCCGAAATTTTAATCTATGCTATCTGCTCCTCCGGACCGTGAGAGAAGACGCCTTGATGCTATTGGCAAAAGGTTCTCCACTATGGCGGCAACTACAGTCCGCTTGGCCAATTCTTTGGCTGTCCTTGGCCGTTATGATCGGCAAATGTGGTCGGACATTTCTTCCATTGTAGATTTGATACCAGAACCTTCTAAGCGCTGAAAATTCTTCAGGAAGGGGAAAAGATTTCCTCGGAGATTATCGTTTGTGCTGTTGATGTATCTTCCACTGGCTTTCGTCTACTGACCGGTGCGGCAGACCTCCGGCGGCAAGGCTGGTTAAAAGCCACTTCTTTCCATCAGGAGGTACAGTCGAAAATATTGGACATGCCTTAAGACGGTGAATCACTGTTCGGCCAACACATTGATGATGCCCTTCAGACGATCAAGAAATACACCGACACTGCTCGTGCTCTTGGCACTCTTCAATTTCAATAACAGCCCTTTCGGGGTGCGAGGGGTTATGGCTCCTCCTCTTCCTTTCGTGGAGGTTCCAATCAGTACCGGCAGTACAACTCTTTTCAAAATCAACAATGTTACTCCTCCCAGAATCAACAGTCGTAAAGAAAATTGTGCTTGCGTGCACCTACCCGTTCCCTGGCGGTCACCAAATGACTTTTGAACCCTTCTACGTCCTGGTGGTCCCATTCTATGACTGGCCACATCTGCATCTTCTCCCAGAAGCCCTTGTCATATCGAAGCCATGCTTCGCCCTGATATTTTGGCTTTACCTCTTGCACCTTTTGCTCATGCAAAAGTTGATGCATCACTCAGCGGGAATTTTCCACGAACAGGCATCCTAAAGGCCTGCAGCCAGTTCTCTATTGACCTCTCCATCGTGGGCTTGCGCCTGTCCTTCCTCTTTTTATCATGCATTGTTGGGTCCAACCCTGCTTGCCGCACTTCTAGTAAGGAGAATATATCAATGTACTCTCTCCGCCATATGCTTTCTTTTACTGCCAGTGGTATGAGGGTGTCTAGCCTCGTTAGAAGTGTTGTGATTGGTGGATCCCCTGGTAACGGGCAAATGTATTCACTAGTGGACTTGGAGCCATCCCTCAGGGCTCCCCCTCTGTTCCCGCTTTGCCATGCTCGGCCCCCTTTCTCAGTGCTGGGCCATTCGCTGGAGTTTCACTCCCTCCTTTATGTTTAATAGCACTTCTCCCCATCTCATTCCTGCTTACACTTGCTTCCTCTGGGCCCCCCTCATGTCCTTGTTGTCTTTTTGGTGCCTGGCCAACCCATCTTTTTATGCCCCTTGTCTGCTTTGGGGCCCGTGTTTGCCGGGGGGGTAACCTTTGCCTAACTGAGTGCTAGTCCCTGCCTACAGCCATCAGGGCATAAATGTTGGGATGTGCGTGCCCTGCTGATGAAAGGGGGAATGCTCCATGCCTCCTCTTGGAACCCATTCCCCTTTTGACTGTCTCCTGGGCTCACCTGCCAGGGGTGGGGGAACCCCCATGGCCCCTTCGCTGTGGAGTTAGTGACTCCCATTTGGGTCCCGTAGTTGGCAATACTTCCTGATGCCCCCCTTAGCCCCTGTACTTAGCGCTTATTGCTCACCAGTCTCCGCTGCTGCATCTGCTGCTTTTTCTCTCCACCTGGGGGCTGCTGGTGTGGCTACTGGACCCTCGTGTGAGTCCTCGTTGCCGTATTCCTCTGGCTCACTGCCGTCCTCCTCCTTAAAGAGGTTTCATATCTAATCAAAAAAATCATTTTGCTCAATTGATTGTTGACAAGGTATATTTATTTATCCTTTAAATCATTTTTGAATCAGAAACCCTTTCGAAACAAATTCCCTTGAAGGCACCTTTACCCTTCTTCATAATTACCCCAGCCCTCAAGGGTATTTTGGGTTGCTCACATTTTGTTGATCGTCCTCCTCCTTAGGCAGCTGTATTGGTGACGAGACCCTAGTGCGCCCAACTTGTTTCCCTTTCGCAGGCTTTGCCTTGGTCCCCTTGTCTGTAGCGGGTGCCTGCTGTGCTTTTTCCTTTGTTCCATGTACACCCACCTTGGAGGGGGCCGCTGTTTTGGCTGCAGGTCCCTTCATGCTTGGTCTCGGCGGTTCTTACACTTACTTGGTGGCCAGTTTGGGCCTCTTTGCTGGCGTCTCCACTATTTCAGCAGCCATCTTCTGCTTCCTTTCAGTGAGTGCCCTTGTATTCTCCAGCATGGCGACCAAGTCATCATCCAGCTCAGGCCGGATTCCCTCTCTGGTGCCTTGTGCTCTTCTGTGCCCCCCTACGTCTCCTGGTGAGCCTCTTCCTCCTGGAAGCCTGGCAGCCTCCTTCTATGCTTGCTCGCCATTTAGGATTCTTGCAGACTCTCAGCAGGCTGGCCTCAGGTCCGTGGCCTCAATTTCCCCTGCGCCGATGCCCTGCCCCCTGCCTCTCCTGAGGCTCAAAGGGTCCAAATTGGGATCGCCGATTAGCTTTCTTGCAAGCCAAAAGAAGGGCTTCTCAAAGTTTTAATTACTTTTGCAGAATTATCGTAGTACTGAACGTTCTTTTAACGCCCTTTTACTTCCTTTGTCCACGCCCCCAACTTTGGCGGCCCGCTTCTGCGGGAGAAAGGGGCACCTCCCATGGGTTCCCGCGGTGGAGAGAAACCCCCCGGATCGCCATCCTGCCGCCTCACCGCAGAGCATGCCCCTCCTTACCGTCCTTAGTCAGGCCCACTCTCCCAGCTCCCTTCAGGCCTCACCAGCATTCCTCCATCCTTGTTACGGCTGCGCACTGCTGGTGGGCCGGATTCACGGCGATGATGCTGTTCTTCCAGGGGGGAACACGCCGGAGGAGAACACGCCACCAGGCAATGCTGCTGTGAGGTTGTTGTTGTTGAGGCGGTGTCCCACGCCTCCAGGCAATTCGGCGAGGCTGATTGTTGGCGGTGTCGACGGTGAGGTGAAATTCTCTGGTGAGGTCAGTTGTAAACCAGGGGGTCCATGCCTTTCCTTTTGACCTTTCCCTTCGTGCCAGCACTCGCTCTCCTATTGGGCTGCTCGCGGGTTTCAATCCTGCGCCCAATTGCTGTGTGACTTTTTTGCTGGCTTTCTGCCTTGCAACATTTGTGTCCATTCCCGCCACCGGGAGGGGTTCCTCGTGGTCCCTAACTGGTCCGGCTTTGCCTCCCCAGCCAACGCTACATGCAGCTTGCTTTACAGAAGCACATTAGAATATAGTTAATGGTTTATATTGTGTTTGCCATTTACTTTCACAGATTGCTGCCTGCAAAGCAAGGAGTATTGTATTGCATTGGATGCTTTTGAAGCTGTGAATATGTGCCAACGAGTAAGAAAGAGATGATGATTTGTCAGGACCTTGAACCATAACTGTTTATTAAACTATGATGGACATGACATTGTCATAATCTGTTTTTCAGTTAAAATACGTCTCATGCTGGCACTAACTGAGCTAAAGTGCCTGTGGTTGTAGCAAACTTTTCGAGGGTTTCAGTACTCTCCTGTCATTTTCCCTACATCTTCCGGTTGGTACCGGAAGTCATTGTTGGGCCGGACTGCAAGCTAAAACCGGCCAGGCAAAACTAATCAAACCAGCCCCACACAGCAGGAGACTGGTTTCATGGTTGTGTAATGGCAGCTCATGGTTTTCTGAACGCAGCCCCCATGCCAGTCGCCTACCAAGCAAATCGTAGAGTGGCAAAGTGGCAAGTCCGACCCCAGTAGTTGGCGGCTGCAGTAGATACTGGTCTCAGTTATTGCCTGCTGCCTTTCTCTTTCAGTCACCTCAATCATTGGGCGAAAGAAGGAAAATAATACAGGGGTGGCATGTGGATACTGCACACTGTTAGGGGTTTCCTAAAAAGCGTGCTCCATTTGTCTTCTCTGGTGTTTGGAATGAGTATGTTGGCTAGACTGAAAAACACGTTTTCCGAGAAGTCAAGTGTTATTTTGAATCTCTTTAACTTCTTCAAAAGAAAAAAATGCTGAAAAATCTGTTGAAGATTAAATTTCCGCTTTGAGACTAATGCGGTCTTCCTGTAATTTCGCTTGACGTTTATATTAGAGATCAGTTTTCTATAGCTACTTTTGAAAAAAGATCCAAGAAAGACTACTGAGCTCAGAGATCCAATGTTACAGAAAGTTATAGATATGGCCAAAGGCATAGAAGGTTCTGTTGTGTCTGCTTGAGGTGAAAACTGTTAGCTTGGTTTCTGTTAGAGACATGTCTTTAAGGTCCGGTTTCATCAATCAAACATTATTTGTATAGAGTAGCACTGTCACCCCCTAGTGGTATCTAGGCGCTGGGGTTGCTGTGTCTCCTTTTAAAAAAGCAAGGTCGTGAGTTTATTTCTGATGTCTCCTAGGGAGGAAGGTGGAGGGGCTGGTTGTTCCAGATCTTGATGGCGATATAGGAGAAAGAGTGTCCCCTGCTGCAGCTGCGATGGATGCGTGTGGTGTGAGCAAGGCGGAACGCAGGTGTCTTGCAGAGAGGTGGAAGCTTAGTCGGTGGTCGTTATAGGAAGTTCCTTGGTTGTGTAGAGCTTTGTATGCCAGTGTGAGGCTCTTGAGCTGTCAATCTCTTCAAGATGGGTAGCCAGTGGATGTTTATGAGGTGTGGGGTGATGCTGGTCCATTTGGGGAGGTTCAGGATGAGTTTGGCTGCAGTGTTCTGCAGTATTTGGTCTGGAGTATTTGGAGAAGCTGGTTGGAAAATCCGGCGTAGAGAGCGTTGCCATAGTCGAGGTGACTGGTGACTGGGCCGTGTGTGATGGTCTTTCTGGCATTGGTTGGGATCCATCTGAAGATTCACGGAGCATGCAGAGGGTGTGGGAGCAGGACGTGGTGACTGAGTTGACTTGTCATTTCATAGGGTGATGCTGAGGTTGCGTGCATTGTCTATTGGAGCAGGTGCTGGTCCAAGTTCTGCTGGCTACCAGCTGTGGTACCATGTGGAGGAGTTCTTCACAAATAGCACTTCTGTCTTGTCGAAGTTTAGCTTGAGGCAATTGTCTCGCTTCCATTTGGCTACATCGGTCATAGCATTGCAGAAGTTGGTTTTGGTGTTGTGGGAGTCCTCCGTGAGCAGGAGATTCAGTTGAGTGTCCTCAGAGTAGGAGATTATGTTGAGTCTGTGAGATTTGATGATGTCTGCGAGGAGGGACATGTAGATGTTGAACAGAGTGGGGCTGAGGGATGACCCTTGACGTTCCCCGCATGTGATGTCTTTACGTGCAGATTTGAAGGGGGCAGACGGATGCTCTGTGTGTCTCTTTAGAGGAAGGAGGTGATCCACTTGAGGGTGTTCTGATGAATGCTGATGTTGTGGAGTCTGTAGAGGAGGATGTGGTCGGAGACTGTATCAAATGCAGCAGAGAGGTTGAGGAGGAACAGAGCTACTGTTTCTCTGTGGTCGAGGAGGGTCTTAATGTCGTCTGTGACAGCAATCAGTGCAGTTTCTGTGTTGTGGTTGGCACGGAATCCTGATTGGGAGGTGTGAAGGAGGTGGTTTAGTTTCAGGTATTCAATAAACTGTTGGCTGATGGCTTTTTTGAGTACTTTGGCTGGGTAGGGGAGCAGGGAGATCGGTTTGTAATTTTTTAGGTTGCTGGGGTCGACAGAGGGCTTCTTTAGGAGGGGTCTTAACCTCTGCGTTTCCAAGGTTGCAGTGGAAATGATGTAGGTGTTGAAAATACTTGTGAGCTCTGTGATGATAGGGTTGATTCTGAGGTTGAAGAGATGATGGGGGCAGAGGTCAGTTGTTGCCCAGAGTCGGTGGACAACATGATGGTTGGGGTGGTCTGAGTGGTGATCGGGGACCAAGCGGTTATCGTGCGGCTTGTGTTTGCTGGATGAGAGAGGTTGTTGAGGCTAATAGTGGTGGGTTAGGGGGTCGAAGTTATAGATGGTGGTTATCTTGCTGTGGAAGTAGTCTGAGAGGAGGTCGCAAAGTTCTTGGATGTGGTGGATGGTGATCTCTGTGGCTGTTGTGTTAGAGAATTCCATGCCGATTTTGAAGAGTTTTTTTGTGCAGTTGGCTGCAGTGTCAATGAGGACAGAGATTGTTGCTCTCTTGGTTTACTTGATGTGGAGGTGGTAGTTGTTAAGGCCTGCTTTGTGGGTGGCTCTTTTGGAGGGGTCCCTAGTCATGCTCCAGCACTTCTTGAGTTGGTAGCAATTGTGTTTTGGTAGTTCTGAGCTCTGGAGTGTACCATCTGGCTTGTTTGGAGGTGTTGGTGGCTTTTGCTGAATTCAGTGGGGTGACTGTAGGCGCATTTGGTGAGTCAGTGGTGAGGTTTTGTTTAAAAAAAAAAAGAAACTATGGTGTTTACTACCGGTGGGGTTCTAGAGCTCACTCAAGTAATAATCTGAACTGTCAAGTGTCAAGAGCAAGCTAAACCCTGCATTAAGTGCAAAAAGATGTGGCACTTTCAAAGCGTGTGTAAAAGTGGCAAAACTCATGGCAAGTTTGATAGTGTTGAGTTGTATGTGAATAATTGTACATATGATTCATCCAAAGTAGTGCTCACTGTAGACACAAATGTTTATGCCACTGTCAAAGCCAAAGAACCCTGGTGTAAAGAATAATAGCGTCCAATCTTATTCTAAATATGATGCTTATTCAGGAGCGCCTTTTCACTATTATTTCTGATTCCTTGTTTTACAAACAGTGGGGTAGAGATATGGGGTTTGAACTCTCCAATTATACATCCTAAGGCCTACGGTGATCTAGATATAGAGATTCTTGGCTATTTTACGGATTTTGTTATGTGTTTGGGTAGGAAAATTGCAACTAAAATTCATATTTTTGAGTGGCTAGATATGGTGAAATTAGGTTTGTTGTTGGTTCCAAGTGTTAATTTCTAAAATTCCCATTTCCAGAAGTTTGTGATGAAAACATTGGCAGTATTGCTAGGTTTTAACACAGAATCAGACTTAAGTAAACTGCTGTCCCAGTTACTAGCAAGTTAAGACCTATACCTTTACTTTAAGAGATGATCTTATGAAATTGTTGCATGAATTGGTCTCTGAAGACATTATTCAAGAGTCCAATTCCGCAAAGTGGGTCAGTCCTATTTTTATAATTCAAAATGTCAGATGAGTTTGTGTGCTGACCTTTGCACACTTACTAAGAATATTATAGTTGATTGTCACCCGCTACACAAATCCACAAATTGATGGGTAATCTGGGTCAAGCAAAGTTTTTTTCTTAACTTGATATAAGATCTACCTAGCATCAGATCTTCTTAGCTGCTACATTGCAAGAACTAACTACCTTTGTCACACCATTTTGAGCATACAAGTTTCCTAGACTGACATTTGTATTAACCTCCACATCTATATGTGCCAGCTGTTACAAGACAATGTTCTTGTTTTTGCTGACAACATTCAAGGACTTCATCTGATTTTGGATAAGGTTTTCACTGTGTTTAGGGGATGTTGGCATTTAGACAGTGCTTAATTTGTAAAATAAAAATAAATCCTGGGCCTTCGCCAGGAGGCCACTACAACTTGCACCACACATTGCCCCTGCCATGCTGTGACTGATAATAATAACACAACTACTAACCATCACATTCCTACAAGCGTGACAATTAGGATTATTTCAATCCCCAAAGCTATAAGAATGGCCTCTTAAGCATGTAATAGTCATTGTTAAGGTATATTGAATTAATAGCTAACTGTTGCTGTGGTCCTCTCAAAATTAAACACAAGGAGATGATGGACGGAACGCTGAAACTTTTCAGACACCCACCCCCAGCCACAGATGTGGGTTGATTCCATCTTCATTCTTTAGTTCACTTCGCCACCTCAGTTCAGACCCAGCTATATTCAAATCAGTCTTGACCTTGTGCCTCATGGGAACAGTCCAGCCCGAACTTCCAAGCCAGGTCTTCCCTGAACCGGAAACAAGCATTCTGGGACCGGAATTAACCAGAGAGCGTCCCCTCGTGGCATACTGTCACAGGAGCCGGTGTTCACAATTAAGTGACTCTGCCCAGCACCGGAAACCACCCGTTCAAATTAAGCACTGGCTTTAGGTGGGGCAAATGACCAATTTTTAATTCAATAACTACAATATTTGGGTCATACCAGCTGTCCCCAGGTATTAAGCCAAAATGTTCTGTAATTCAAGCAATTTAAAATGCTCTGCTACCAGAGACAACGATACACCTTACTCTTTCTTAGGTTTGATTGAATGTTATGCATGTTTTATTCAGGGTTATGCATTTATAGTGCACACTATGTGTAAGCTTCTAAAGGAAGGTGAAACGTGTGCCTGGACTGATGCTGTCAATGAAGCCTTTCTTAAAGTTAATCATCTTGTTTCAGCACCAGCTCTCTCATCTTTTGTCTGGCAAGAAATATCTTTTAACTGTGGATGCTAGCCAGATTGGTCTGGGCATTTTGTTATCTCAGTGGGTTCAGGACAAAGAGCAGACGGTTGCTTTTGCTTCTCGTTCTTTGAAACAACCAGAACTCATAAAGAGAAGCACTAGGTTCTTGAAAAGTTTAGAACTTTTTTGTGAGGCTTGCATTTTGATTTATACATATACCACAAACCTTTAGTTTAGATACTCACTGGCAATGGTTCAGCGAAGGTGTCTGGCAGACTTTTCAGGTTGTTGTCATGTCTTCGGTGATACAATTTCACTCTGGAATTTATACTTGGGGGCAAAAATCTAAGAGCAGATTGTTTATCTAGGTTTCCTATTTCTGATGCTTTGGATCGACAGGATAATGATGTGGAGTGTGTGGTAGCACAGGTGGAAGATATTTTAGAAGGTAAACATTTGCTCTCGTCTTAGCAATGGCTTAATTCTTCAAAAGATGATTACGTTTTGGCAACAGTTTTCAATGTTGTCAATGTTTGGTGTCTCAAAGAAAGGAGTTTGAAAGTTTAATTGAGGACAACTGCTCAAGTTACAATGAGTTATCAGTAGTAAAGGGTACCTTGTTGAGACATCGTGTTCTTCCTGTTTCCGTTAGGGATTCATTGTTAGCTAGCTAGCTTTATGAAGGGCATCTTGTGGCGAATGCTACCTGTAAAAACATTAAACAATACTTTTGATGACCATCTTTGGAATCAGAGGTTTCTAAATGGATTCATTGTTGCAATGTGTGTCTTTTGTCTGTTAAGCATTGTAAAACTCCTCTACATATGGTTCCCTTGCTCAGTGATGCTTGGGTGAAAGTTGATTTAGTCTTTGCTGGCTCGTTTGAGATGCTACTTACAGAGCAAAATGTTACTTGATTAGTAGCAGTAGTAATATAAGTTTATTATATTATTCAAAAGATTGCAATAAAATGTATAGAACATCACGGTCAGTACAAGAATCAGAAGATAGATGTTTAGATACTTCTAAAATAATAGTCTTATAAAATCATGTCATAAAAGAGATCAGTTTCTTTGCATGTGAACTCAGAACATACAATTCAGAGTATGGACAGAATATCTGAATCACATAGTTAATAGTGCGCCTAATCTAAAAGTTCCATTGGCATATTATTGCAATACTGTCCTTTAGACAATCACAGTAGCAGGCGGGTTAAACGGTCGATCTTGTTTTGCTCTCAAGGAGAAAAAGAAAGAGAGGTGCCATTTCTTAAATACACATTTTCGGAAATATACTAACGTCCAGAGACATACAATTTGCAATCAGTATTTAGGAGCAGTTAGCATGAATCTTGATACAAGCATAGTCAAGCAAAGATTAGACATTTATATGTTTGCGGAAGAGATGCCAGTAACATTACTAGCCTTATTATTACACTATTGGTCCACCCTTTCACAGTCTGACGCAGCCCCTTCCATCGATCTTATTTGAACTACTAACTTTTTCTTTAAAAAACACTGATGTGGTGGAAATGTGCAAAGTGTGCAAAAAGGCATATAGATTAAGACAGGTTGTATAAAAACAGGTTAGTTAAATCCAGATACAAAAGAGACAAATCAGTACATATATATTGAGAGAACAATATATATAGATAGGGCGTTATAAGCTTAATCTAAAAATGTTGTTAACATTATTATTGCACTGTCTTCCTTAGTGCTAAGACAGTACCTGACAGCTTCCACAATTGATCTGAATTTTGCCTGGTTGAACATGGGGCGAAAATGCTTTTTTCTGAAATGCAACAGTTTAGGGAAAATACATATGTTGTGTTGTTGAAGGGATTTGGTTGCATGCCCACAAAGACGACAAACAGTTTTATCTTAGAAGCTGGGTTCCATTTCCCTTTGAATACATGAATCGGAATATAAAACAATCTGAACCTTAAACATTTCTTTTTAACATAGCCAGGCAAATTTGATGCCAAGTATTCTTGACTCTGTAGAGAGTAGGTATCAAACACTAAATCCATATGGTTGTGTTGTTTGGCCTATGCCGGATCAGAGTCCCTCTGTTTAGGAGTAAAGGTACCACAGAGTACGATTTGCCAGGCTGTTCGCTTAATCTGTGCCAGTGTCTGTGGATCAGGTAAATCATAAGTTTCTAAGCTTGCTGGTAAGGTGTGCAACTTTAACTCCTTTTATGTAGTTTTGCTAACTTCCTGATAGATTAGGTATTTTAATGATGTTGGATCAGCTTTTGCACAATCACAGAATTCATGGTGCTTCTGTAGTGGAGTGATATTAGAGATTTTAGACTTAATTCTAGTCTGATGACACAGTTGGGGGCTGCTGTACGGAGGTGGAGCAGGTTACGTACATGTTGCATAAAAAGTTTATCAAGACTAAAAATGGTCTTGTGGTTCAACGCAGGAGATGCATATGACAAATATGGGATTAGTTTAATGTTTAATGCTTTCAATGATGGCCTGATTGCTTTCTCGCCGAACAGATTTGCAAATATTAACACCGATTTGGTGATCATCGTAGACTTAAGCTTTCTAATTGCTAGATGTTTCGACCATGATATCTTGCTTTCAAATATCACTCTGAAATAATCATATTGTCTCACTATTTCAGTTGTAGTATCTCCTAGCACCCCCCACCACACAAATTTAGTTTTCTTCCCAAAGGTCATGGCTTTCATTTTGGACAGATTGGCAATTAATTCGTTCTCCAAGTTATGCTTATGCAAATGGTTTAACTGATGTTGTAGGCCTTTTGGAGTTTGAGACAGGATCATCAATTCATCGGAATAGGCCAAATATGTTATTTTTGTACCTCCCAGCTGGGAAGGAATACCCTGATCTGACACCAGTAACTCTGTTAAATTGGCAATATACAAGGAAAATAATAAAGGGGCCATAATACATCCTTGTCTGAGGCCGTTCTCGGTACGGAATTTATAAGTCAGGGTATTGTCAATAGATCGCTTTACCTGTATCCATGTATCAGTATGCAATTCGATGATAAAATGCATAAGATAAGGATCATTTTCCATGTTAAGAACTTGGTCTACAGCCTTTGCCGGTTCACTTTGTCGAAAGTCGTGGAATAGTCCACGAAACAGGCATATAACATTGATTTCTGTATAAGTGATTTTTTTGCAAATAGAGTAAGAGTTGGGACAGCGCGGGGACACGCCGTGATGGCGTTACTGAGCGCTCTATAAGCTCTTTATTATTATTATTATTATAGTTGTTATATTGTTAACAGTTGAACAACCGGTGCAGAATCCTGTTTGTTTTAATGGTATCAATAATTTTTCGTCTGCCCAATTCTTTGGTTTGTTTAGTTGGTGCTTAGCAAATAACTTCCCTGTAAAATCTAAGAGCACTATTAATCTGAAGCTGGGTATTGATTACTTCTCAAAGTGAGTGTATTTTGATTTTGATTCTGCTCCCAACACCATAGCTGTACTAAAATTTTTTGAGAAAGGCTACCCTAAAGGACTTGTCTCAGACAATGGTACATATTTCACTTCTATGCAAATGAGACAGTTTATTGTGTCATTTCACATCAAATATTTGCATGTTGCTGTATATTATCTTTCTTCCAATGGCCTATTGGAGAGGGTGAATAGGTTTGTGAAAGAAGGGTTTCCAGCAGCCATAGCTTTGGGCTGTGATGTTGAGAACTTTTTGAGACCAAAAGTGTGGTCATACCTTACAACTTCACATAGTGCCACTAGTGTTTCACCATTTAAGCTGTTACAAAAAAGAGCTCCCAGGTCCAAAGTTTGTCTTGACTGGATATAAGACTTACTAAATAGTTAGGATAATTTATTTCAAGGTGAGAGGAATAAACTTGATGGCAAAGTGTCTCGGCAAAAGAACATTTGTAAAGATAATTTTGAGAAAAACAGGACATCCAGTCAGTCTCTTTTGAACATGGAGAGTCAAGGTTTTTATCTCCTGTCCAAATTTCTAAAAGGTCTAAAGGTGTTTTGATTTTGGAACCAGGGGTTTTGAGTAAAAGGAGTTTAGTAATGTTTTTGCGGGAGCAAGCTAAGAGAAGTTTGTCTTGTAAGGCTGTAAATCAAGACTTTGGTTTATATAGCTCCTGGTGGCTCAAGTCTGTTGAATCAACTGTTATGTTTTCCCAGTTGTCCTCCAATGGCCTTTCTCAATCTTTTACTTCTTCAGCCTATATATTAGTTTCACTTACATCAGTTGATACTTCTTAAGTGCTTTCCAAGTTTGTTTCTCTTCAATGTTTAGTTTTCAAAGACTGCACAATAAGTCATATTGAGACTACACAAGAAAAAATTACTTCATCAATATATTTAAAAATTGTCAACAATTTAACACCATATTCTGATTTGGCCTTCGTGGCAAATCCCACATAGTTTCAACTCCATAACAATTCCTAATATGCCTCTACAAGCAGTATGTGTAGCGATTGGTGAACAACTACAGTACAATATGATGTTCGTTAAAGGGCCCAGAGCTTGTTAATACCAGGGTCTAGCAAGGATGAGAATAGTAGCATACACTTGATTCCTCTGAGAACAGGCAAATCGGAACCTCAAATAGCACCTCTACAATCCCTGCTTATGGACAAGGCGCTTCCTCATATGTGGCATTTAGACCAAGCTTTATCATGTAGATAGTTGCCTTTTATTCTTGTTAGGGTTCCAGATGAATTTTCTCAAAATGATGCCCACTCTTACCTTGAGTGATACTATTTTGAGAACAGTAACCTGAAGATATGAATCAGATGTAGTACCTATGATATCACTTCATCTATAGAATTTTGTCCGTTAGTGAATGAAAATAACCTTGGACAAGCTTTGAACTCCACTTAGATTAGTGTTAATCAGGAAGGTTGCTATATTGCTGTTGAGTGTCATACACATAAGCCTAAACATATACACGCACACCCTGAGACACATAAGCTTTCCAATGCAAAGTTCAGTATGCTCATGATTTGTAAGCACAAGATTTACATTGAATCTTCAGTAGACTGACAATACCAATACCCTTAAAGTTAACATATAGAAGAAATGTTCATATTTCCTGCTACACCACTACTTTTATTCTGGTATTATATATTGCTTTTGACATAGAAGCATTATTTACCAACATATGGATATACAGTTCTGTACAATGTTCTGCTTTAATACCAACAATATATTATATTACAATTTTGATTTGAAAACACTTCCTTTTATAGGTTTTGCCTGCACAGTGCTTGCACTGCCCTTGTGAAATCTCTTGTATTTAATATACCCTAAAAGGGGCTCTTAACTGTTCCTGGAGCCGAATTACTGTGTTCATTCGTTCTTGTGTGAAACTCTTTTTTTTGTTAACTTCCCCTGGCTGCATGCATTTACCATACTTCTACTAAAGCTGTACACACTGTTTAAGCCCCATTCACTGTCAAGATAATATCTCTTCCCACGGGAAAGGTAGACCGCTTCTAACAGTATGGTGGAATGCTTGCTTTTTCTTACTTAGTTGTGTAAAGTAGATGCTTTAGCCTTATAGTGTTTGTGGTATTTCCTATTCATGCCTCAGTACCTTTCTTTGCACTTTGTAGGCATTATAAGATTGATTTTTTCAACTTTATCTATTTGATCATTATGATTAAATTAAAACATGTTGTAATAAACATTGCACGTTAAAAATAAAGTTAATATGCAAAAGCTATGCTATATTTTCATATTAAACAGGCAGCAATAAGAGCAGTTACTTTGCAGACAACAGGGTCACTATCTGAATGGTGCAGCATGTGCAGTAGCACTGAGCCCAAAAATTGTCAGCACTCCTCTAAACACATAAAATTGCTATTTTTTTTTTACTTCTAAACATGCAGTCACAATTGCAGTTACATTGCAGTTAAAAGGAACTTGATTTGATTGGTGCAGCGGGTACAGTGGCACTGGGGCCAAAAGCTCTAGGGACCCCACTATTCCCAGATTATTGCAACGTTTTACTGCTAAACAAGACAGTCACAAGTGCATTTACCTAGCAGACAATAGGATCTGATTTGAATGGTGCATCATGTTGCAATAGCACCAGGCCCAAAAGCTCTAGGCACTCCACTAAACCCCTAATATGACTATATTTTACTTTTAAACAGGCAACCATGAGAGCAGTTACCTTGCAAACAACAGGGTCATAATTTGAAAGGTGTAGCAGGTGCAATAGCACCTGGCCCAAATTTTGTCATAACTTCTCTAAGCACATAATATTGCTATATTTTACTACTATTCAAGCAGAAACAATTGCAGTTATCTTGCCGTTGAAAGGGGTTTGATTTGAATGGTGCCGCAGGTGCCGTGGCAATGGGGCCAAAAGCTCTAGGGACCCAACTAAACTGGACCAAAAGTTGTCACAACTCCTCTAAACACAAAATATTGCTATATTTTACAACTAAAAAGGCAGTCACAATGCAGTTATCTTGCAGGCACTAGTGGCATGATTTTAATGGTGCAGCAAGTGCAGTGGCACCGGGCCCAACAGTTGTCAGAACTCATCTAAACACATAATATTGCTATTACATCAATTAATTCTATTATTTTCTTCTTTGGTTTAATTTTTCAAAATGTTGCTATTGCTTACCCACACGATACCACAAGTAACAGCACAATATATTGGCTTTTTGTACATAAACAAGTCATAACACTTTAACAGACTTTCTTTAACTTATTGTGTACAACTACTCAGCAAGCTGCAGCTTACAACAAAAACCAGCTTCTTATTTATCGCATAGGCGAAACTTAATGCATTTACCAATGCTTGTCTTTCCAGAGTAACACAGCTATTGTCCTTTGCCACAACACTCTGCTCCCAGGAATCGTCCACCATTGGCCTTCCGGACTTTCCCTCAGATAATCTGCCAGCAGCCATTCAGATTCTGGTACGTATAATAATGTTCATACAGATCAAAAATGAGAAATAGCATGAAGAAATAAGGTTACCTCACATTGTTCTGCGTTCGGTGCAGGTTGTTACCTTTTTCAATAGTTTTACCATGTGGTCTTTCCGCATGATTCTAAATCATTGTTAGAGTCCAAAATGTTTGATGATCAGGTAACCTCCAATTTTTCCTGAAGTTGTAACCAGCCAGTCAGAGACTTTTGGATTCACAGACCCTCTTTGGATTTGCAAACCCAAAATGCTCCCTTCACCAAATTACAGTCCAAACTGTATAATACAATAGATTAAAGTATCTGCTAGACCTGTTCCAGCATACCTCCTTTGACTTGTAAGATGAGCCTAAGAATCATTAAAGATTACATCAATAGTTAAAGTATGACATGTATTGATTCAATAGAAGAACTTGTTTTATGTTTATCAAAAAATCGCTTCATGTTACAAACATACAGATCCTTTTGGTAGTGCACAATGGATGCACTACCAGATTTCCCATAGATACCTATTATGTCCACTGTAAGAACCTTTCACTTAGTTTTAGAATAACTTTCTATAAAAATCTTTTTTTATGCTTTTACATAACATTATGAATGCACAACATGAATACTGTGACAATTCTATTCCAATGTTGCCAAAATATTAGAATTGGTAAAGCAACCCAGCCCTCCTGTATATGTCCCTTTGGTATTGTATAATTTTCCCTCCAACAACCTAGACTACTGTGCATTCCGTATCATATTCTTTCATTGTTCCTTGGAAGTACCTTGTAATCCCACCTGTGTCTCTACAGACCATATTGTGTCAGCCGGAAGCATCCTAAGGTGAAAGGGGAAACCCCTGACGCGTCAGATACTGGCCATCGACCCCCTTCTTATCTTCCCAGACCTCGAAGTCTTCTATTACCTTTTTATCTCAACGAGATCGCATATTATGTGTCTTAACCATTCAATAATATCCTTCACCTAACTTGCTACAATGGGCCCCGGAGTGCCCAACCAATCGATAGCGATCCTCCGCTTCATCAGGAGTGCCAGCTGGATGAATTTATAATGCATTTTTACTTGCATTGGATGTCCAACGATACCCAATAAGCACTGCTTAGGGATAGGCTCCATTGACAACTTTGTCACACCATAGATCCGTTTCACTACTTCCAGCCAATATGCCTGTACTTCATTGCTGTGCAGTGTGTAAGAAAGTATCTCCCCCATCCACAGAGAGGACACACAGTCAAGCAGCCTGAACATGTTCTGTTGAGTTTGAGTGGCATAAGATATGTGCGGGTTATCCCGTAGACCTTTTCACCAGTGAGCAAGACTTCTCGCATTCATTGTCTGTGAGTTGTTCCCCCAGTTGCTTTCCCCAGGCAATTCTAGCTACTAGCTATCTTCCGGACCTGTCCGATCTAAGGGCTTAATACATCCAGGACGGCAGGCGTGTCCCCTCCCCTCCCCTTACTCAGAAGTAGCTATAGGAGCTCAGACCATGGGGCTGCTTCCAGGAAGTTCCTCCAAATCTCCCTCTCTGTTTATGCCATTTTGGCATATTGTAGGAATTGGACCTGGCCCAACGTGAAAGCCTCTTGAGCCTCCCGATAGTTGAGGAATCATTCCACCAGATACAAATCTTAGTAGTTAACAGCCTCCCTCTTGCCATCGAGTGATGGACATGATGGACCCTATGTCTTTGAATGGTTTCAGCGACCAAATCTCCAGTTTCCTGGAGATGGAGATGGAGAAGGACAGCCGTCTAAGAACTCTGGACTTTATCTATTTCCACACCTGAGCAGTGTGTCGCACCAGGTAAGGAAACTCCTCCCCCAGCTTCGAGCCCCTCATCAGTAGTTCCGTCAGGGGTCTACCCATATGCGCTCTTTGCAGGAACCGCTTCTCGCTGTTGTTTGTGTCAGGCATTCATTTAGCTGGGTACTGGATGTGTCCAGCATAGTAATATAACTCCATGTCCGCTAATCATAACCCCTTTCCTCCCTGTCCAGTTTTAAAGTGTCCAGAGCCACACAAGTTCTCTTGCTGGCCCAAACCAGCGATACCATTAGGCTGTTTGAGCACTTGAATGTATCTCGGGGTACGGGGGACAGGGAATTCTGTAGCACATAGAGACATCTGGGCAGAAAGACTATTTAGCAATAGCCACCCTACCCTTAATATACAAGGATAAGCCAGTCCAGAACTGAATAGATTTATGTAGTCCCTCCGACAACCTCTCAATATTGTAAATTTAATGTTTATCGGACGTCTTTGCTGCCACCATTATGCCGAGGTGTCTAAATTTGTCCTTGTCTGATCGTATACCCAGATCTGGCAGGCAGTCCATGGGGGGCTGGGCTAGTACTCCCAGGGGTAACAGAATACTCTTGCTTCTATTTGGTCTCAGTCCTCCGACACAACCAAACTCCTCTAGGTGCGCCATTAATGTAGGAACAGATTTTCCCGGCCTCTTCAAGTAAAATATTGCGTCATCTACTTATGGTGAGAGCACGGGTGGTGTCTCCTAATCGGACCCCGCAGCCCCTCCATCGCCTTCCTTAGCCGAACGGCCAGTGGCTCCAACGCCAGTTCAAACAGATGCGGTGAGAACAGACATCCCTGCCCGATGCATGCTTTATACTAAAAGCCCCCAACACCACTCTGCCATTTCGCACTCAAGCCCGGAGGTTTGTATACAGCAATTCAACTCAGGCGCAGAAGTGCCTTCCGATTCCCATCCGTTTAACCCCTTCCACGCTGATGACGAGCTGGGCTCGTCATGGCGTAGCCTCCTCGCACGCTGATGACGAGCCCAGCTCGTCACGTAAAGTGCGGTTTTAAAAAACTCAGCACAGGAGCGGAATTGCGCTAGCGCGCATGGTGTTAAAAAATCTCCTTCAAATAGGTCCTTTGTTTTACAATAACTTAATTCCCCTTGTAATTCTCTAACTACTTTGTAATGAATGGACTACCACTGAAGATGCAATGTATGTCATATCTGCTGAGGATGTATGTTGTTAGCACGCATACTTTTAGCACGCATACCATTAGCACGCAATTTTTACAACGCAAGATCCCTTACAATGCATACCTTTACAACGCAAAACATTACAACGCATATACTATTACAACGCATACCATTACAACGTAAGTATAGGTAAGTATATAATTTTTTAAAATAATGTAATTAATAATAATTAATAATTATTTAAATAGTTTAATTATTTAAATTACATTTTATGAAAGAATATGTTAATATATATGTTAAAAATACATTTAAAAAATGTTAAAAATACCCCTGTACCCCATAACCCAAACCCAGCCCTGAACCCTAAAAATACCCCTGTACCCCATAAGCCAAACCCAGCCCTGAACCCTAAAAATACCCCTGTACCCCAAAACCCAAACCCAACCCTGAAACCTAAATATACCCCTGTACCCCAAAACCCAAACCAAGCCCTGAAACCTAAAAATACCCCTGTACCCCAAAACCCAAACCCAGCCCTGAAACCTAAAAATACCCCTGTACCCCAAAACCCAAACCCAACCCTGAAACCTAAAAATACCCCTGTACCCCAAAACCCAAACCCAACCCTGAAACCTAAAAATACCCCTGTACCCCAAAACCCAAACCCAACCCTGAAACCTAAAAATACCCCTGTACCCCAAAACCAGCCCTGAAACCTAAAAATACCCCTGTACCCCAAAACCCAAACCCAGCCCTGAAACCTAAAAATACCCCTGTACCCCAAAACCCAAACCCAACCCTGAAACCTAAAAATACCCCTGTACCCCAAAACCCAAACCCAAAAATACCCCTGTACCCCAAAACCCAAACCCAACCCTGAAACCTAAAAATACCCCTGTACCCCAAAACCCAAACCCAACCCTGAAACCTAAAAATACCCCTGTACCCCAAAACCCAAACCCAACCCTGAAACCTAAAAATACCCCTGCACCCCAAAACCCAAACCCAACCCTGAAACCTAAAAATACCCCTGCTCCCCAAAACCCAGCCCTGAAACCTAAAAATACCCCTGTACCCCAAAACCCAAACCCAGCCCTGAAACCTAAAAATACCCCTGTACCCCAAAACCCAAACCCAACCCTGAAACCTAAAAATACCCCTGTACCCCAAAACCCAAACCCAACCCTGAAACCTAAAAATACCCCTGTACCCCTAAACCCAAACCCAATACCCCTAATAAATGTTTTTAAAAAAAGATAAACTTACCTATACTTACGTTGTAATGGTATGCGTTGTAATAGTATCTGCGTTGTAGTGTAATGCGTTGTAAAGGTATTCGTTGTAAAGGGTCCTGTGTTGTAATAGATTCGTTGTAACAGTATTTCGTGCTAAAAGATGCGTGGGAACAGTTACATACCATCTGCTTTTTATGATGGAGATGCACAGGGCTGTGTATACTCTCAACCACCAATCATAGAGAACACTTATTCACTTTTTTGCAGTCCCACCTGGCCATTCTTTCTGTAATCAAAAAAGAGAAATAATTATGTCACCTCTGTTCTACAAAAACTTGAATTCTGATGGTTCACCTGAGTTCTGTTTACCACAGGGTCCACCTCACCATCTACAGTACCTGTTCTGAAGAACTGGTCCTGAGACATCAGGTTTGGTTTCAGGAACCTGGGACCTCCCTGGAGATAAACATGAAAGAGACCCTGGTTAACTTTAAAATGATGAGCTACCAAGTTGCTGCCTGTACAACTGTTACTTTTGGGTCACTGCCCTCAGCCTGCAGCTCATCATCTCTACTCTTATTTTTCTCAGACTCTTTCCTCAACTCACTAACATTCTTCCTCATCTCAACATCAGTCCCAACATTTCAGCAACGCGTCTTAGGAGGCTCAACTTCGAATGTCACTGAAAGATTCTGCATAATATCACACATACACAGACCTGTGAGACAAAAGAACAAACAGTGAATACCGTTAAAAAACACAACTCGCAAACTGTAAACAAAGAAATATCCCTTAGAATTCTGCTCATCCTAAATGACACTGATAACTCTGAACACTTTACCTGCATCAGCCCTGCTAAACAGTTATTCATAGGCAAGTACTTGCATTATCTTCATCATGGGTGCTAGATGCAGATTCCTTCACGGTTATTGTATAGGTCTCCCAACAACACATGGATCTTATTAGAGATCCCTTCTTTTGCCCAGACTGAGTTAGTTATACAGTGAGTGGCAAATCTAAGCATACCCAGAGACAGCAAATCTAAATATGCGTGGAGAATTTCTAAGCAATGCTTAGCCAATCTGAGTATGTACATAGATTTAGTAAATTGAGGATTATCAAGAAGTAGTTTACAAATGTTAGCAAGGCCTTATCATCATCATCATAAATATATTTATAAAGTGCACAAATGTCCAAATTGGCATCCTGGTGCTGAAAGCCCATTTTTGTAAAAATAAGCTGAAAGAAGATTAGTCTAAGAACAAAAAATGTATCAGAGGTTAGCTAAATGATCTTAGGTCAAAAGCAGTGGTACAGAAAGGTAGTTCTAGATATTGGCTGTGGCCTATGCCAAAGTCTTACCACGAGCCCTACCTTCGTGCACCTTGGGCACAACAAGCAGGAAAGCAGGATAAAGAGAATGTGTTCTTTTGGAAGAATTCACAAAATTTCAAATTAAGTCAAATAAATAGAGGACTTTGGCCATATATAGATTGTTGGCTGATGCAGAGACTCCTCAGATACAACCTGCTTTTCAATGAGGAGCTAGTGAAGGTCTTTAAGTCAGTGGGAAGTGGGGGCAGGGAAGACCCATCAGTAGTCTAGTTGCAAAATTTTGTACAAGTTGCAACTAATACTTAGGAAGCATCAAATAAAGTGCATTGCAATAATCCAGTTGAGAACCCACAATAGCATGGAGAACTTAGAAGCTTGAGTTTGGAGGCAAGAGTGGTATTACAGATTGCTTGTGTCTCTGTTGGGCAGTGCAGTGCAATTTGTCATTAAAAATAAAGCCCACTTTAGGATAGGATAGGATAGGATATATGTTTAAAAAGCGCTCGATTGCCGTGGCGTACTGTACCTAGCCTAGTACTGTGGACACTGGGCTAGGACAGGAACCCAGTGTGGCAGGCCACCATTCATTAGACCAAGTCATTGACAAGTCTCCTATAATCAGGATCTCAGTCGTACCTCAGTGCAGTTTGATGAACAAACTGGGTGTTGACAGCAATTATCACCTCCATGTCGAAAGATCAGGTTAGCTTGGCTCAAGGGCTACATAAATGTTCAGCAATATAGGGCTCAGAGAAGGGTCCTCAGGAACTCCCCAGTTAAACACATGAAATTCACAAGTGAATTTAGGTATCAGGACTGTCTTTGCCTCACCTTGTAAAAAACAAGACATCCAGCAGAGGAGCATGCTTCTGACTCCAATCTCATGATGACAGACCAGCATAGTACTGTGGACACAGTATCAAAAGCTGCAGAACCATGCAACAAGGTTAAAGCTGAAACACCTCCCGCAACATCGCTCATCGCAGTCGGCCCATGACTTCCAGAAAATAGAACTAGGTGTCATGGCTGATGTGAAAATCTTCATCCCTGATAATTCTTAATTGATGGGTGTCAGATATCTCATCAGTTATTGAAGCCTGTTGAGTGGTACTGTATTTTGCTAGATGTATGTTTCAAGATGTACACTGTGCAATATGAAAAAGTAAAAGCGAGGCTCAGGAATGAAATTAGAGCTAGTTTTCACAGAGAAAGGGATGCAATGATATAGTCTATGTACTGAAGTGGAAGACTAATAAAAGTAATTTATTATAAAACATTCTGTTATAATGAAACATTTGAATAATATTGAAAAAGCATAGGTGAAGTTTGAGTGCACAGGAAACGAGCAGGCCAGATGAGATTGGTTGTATTTAAATTCAATAAAGTGTCCACTTCAAGTCACCTTGAAACTCTCTCCATGTTATGCAGAGTGAGGAGAACTAAATGTGATATCTGGCGTCAGACTCCTGGACTGTGAATATCTCTCCCTCTAACATTCAGGAATGCAACTAACTTATGTTTTTAGGAAAATCAAAAGGCCTGTGGCTACTTGACATCTAAATAGAGCCCTTCCATTTTCCTTAAAAAGTTTTGGCCCTATAGCATCTAGAAACCTTCTGCCGTGGGCAAATTCAGCGCCAAGTAAATGCTCACATAAATACAACAGAGAAAGTAAAGGCAATTCTTGAGACCATCTGCGGCCCGCTTACAATGATCTGGAATAAAATGTTCAAGCTGTAGGAGAAATGTATCCTATATTTGCTGTCATTGCCTATAGTTCAATGAGAACTGTGTCACTTCTGCCGGCCCTTACTAAGTATAAATTGCTTTTTGTCTGGTCTAATGAGATGTAGACAGCCCATCCTTGAACAGTAGTGGGGAGAACTGGAAGGGCGGTGCATGGATTGTATTGGTCACTGCTACATGCTTAGCATTTTAATGAATACATTTACATACAGGCTGTTAGTGTGAGAAGTATGGTTATTGTTGGATTTATATTCTTTTTTTGGATAACCTGTTTCTCTGAGTACTTCTCACTCCCACACCTGTTAAAAGTACTGAAACATGTTGAAGTAGACTAACTTTTTAAACAGTGTGTTATAAAAATGTTACTCTCTGTTACTTTCTTATCATTATGTTGATTTTTAAGGATTCCTTCCCCATGATGTCTGTTAAGCACCTGGTCCAGCGTTTGTACCCATACAATATTTTGCTTGGAAAGGAGGGCAGGGGAGCTGTCGAAGATGCGCTGAAGGTGGGTACATATTTATCAGCTTCACTTCCTTACCATTACTTTCTTAATACTTACATATTATTTTGAGTAGAAAAGATGTGTATTTTATGCTTGCCTTTAATGTTTCTGTATTGCAGACAATTAATGATTTTGTATTTGTATTGTCATTTATTATTTTTATGTATTTTTCTAAATACAAGACTGACTTTGTTTTTACTATCTGCTGCCGCGGGCACTTGAATGGCGTTATTGAAACCCTGGGGGGTTGGTAGGTCGAGAAGATGGCGACTGCATAGCAGCCTCGTGAGCTGATCCCTCCCAACTCTTTACTGCAAGTGAAAGGAGAGCGGTTATTGTTTTCACAGCATTCAGGAATACCTTGGCTTAGTCCAGGGACTTCAACGACAGACCTGCCATTTGATTGAGATTTGGGTGCTAGTGTTGGTGGCATCAGCGGTGTCTGTTGCCAGAGTCTTCTTGGGCCCGAGTGTGCGTTGGGCTCCAGTTACAGGCATGCCGCCGAAGAGTGCAAGGATGGCTTGGGACCGGGTCGAGATTGCGGCACCAGGAACTTTCCAGCGGGGCAGCTCTGCTCTAAAACAGACCTCAGCAGCATTAGAGTTGGGGTGAAAAAACTGGAGCCCAGAATCAACAAAGGCCGTCTACGAAAAGAAAGTCTCCAGTCAGGAGTGCCAACAACGCGGATTACGGGAGTCAGTGCCATTGCCACAGCCCTCGATCACGGAATTTCACTGAATTTGTTTGGCCACGGCTCCAGTCCCGTATTTTGTGTAATCATCGAGAAATATTGCAAAGGGGCTGGAGGCTGATTTCACTAAATTGAGCAAGTCTACAGTTAAACAGATTACTGGAATGGCCCTTGAAGGAGATTTAGTTTTGTGTCCTCCGGTTGGTGAATAAAGTGGATTACAGTTTTTCTAGGTGTCTCAGAACCCCTGCAGCTGAAAGGTCATGGATACTTTACAGGTCAGTGACGGGCATACTATGTCGGGTCAAACTCCGAGGACATTAGGGAGATGGACATGGGGGAATGTCATGACTGTCCAGGAAGACACATTTCCATTGGGAGCAATAAAGCTTTGGGGAGCCCATGAGGGGATACTCACTGGGGCACAAACGCAGGAGACAATGGAGGTCTCTATCACTCGCTCCTCTGAAAGGGATGAGATGAAACGGTCTACTAAAATTAGAGAGGCACCTTGGGATTCCAAGCTACCTGACTCCCACAAAAATAATATTAGGTCTTTAGTGTATGGGATCGCGCGTTTAGGATCTCAGAAGATTCCCTCGACCTGGGAAATAATTTGTTTTCACTTACGGCTTTGACTCCTTCAGCCCTAGTGATTTAGATGATGATTTTAGCTCGTCTGTCTGAGGGGCCAGTTCAAGTAGTTAATCAGAAGGGCTGGGTGCTACAGTTAGGTGAGTAAAACAACCGAGAAAATCAAAGGATTGAAACCAAATCTGAGAATAAGTTTCAGGCGACTCCGGCACTGCACTGGGACTATTCTGCAACTAAACAGGTATATCCAGAACCCCATTATTAGCAGCCGGTATTGTCCACTTTGGAAAGAAAACAGCTGAACCCTGCAGAAGAAACCAAAGAGCTTACACTGAGGCTTATATTAAACAACATCAGGAAGAGACTTCCATTGATTGTCGTAAGGCCTGGCTTGCCATGAAAAAGCTGCTGGGGCGATAGGGAAAGTTTATAAAGGATGTGTTGTGATTGGAGAGAGGATTTCCTCAGTGCAAGAACGTGCTGCATTACTGGAAACTGATCTGGTAGCACTCAGATGCTAGGCTGAAGCTCCTGAGTCTCAGATATTTGACATACTATGAAAAATTGAGGACTTTGAGAATCGACAGAGGTGGAAAAAACCTGTGGTTCCTGGGCCTTGCAGAAGATGTGGAAGGTAGCAACATCAGGGCTTTCAAGTTGACCCTCCTCAAGGGGCCTTTCCTAAATTGACCTCAGGGAACTGGGACTTGAAGGTACAGAGAGTGCAACACTTTCCACGGATACTTTAAAAACAATGTCAGGTATTTTTGGTATGCCCATTTGTTTAATATGTTGATTGCAGAAACCTGTAATTAAAATATTTTTTAAAAGTAATTTCGTCAGATACAAGAAGAAAGTGCCAACAGACCCAGTGCCATCATAGTGTAGTTTGGGAACTATTTGCTCAGGCAAGCAATTTACAAGAAGGCCCCTCCTGGCGCCAGACGCACCTTCAACCGTCAGACTTTTTTTGTGCTGCCAGACTTCGTCATGTCACAGTCAAGAGGACATGAAGGCTGAGGCAGCTTACCAAACCATTTCAGGCTCTTGGGGGAGAAGCCTTTTTAATTAATCCTGCTCACCTGAAGATTAGCTTTAAGGGCAAGACTTGTACATTTACATCTGAGGTCAAAGCCAAAGAATATTTCAATTAACCCTCAACCGGGAGTTGTGACCTATTTACCATGCCTCTATCTGCTGATTATTGACTATTGAGGCAGCCTCTGAATAATTTAGTATCTGTAATGGGTGGGAGGTGGCTGTTCTATTCTGGCTGTCTGTGGTGTAGTGTTTTTTTTTTAATACTTGACCTGGAGCACACCTAGACTATGTTATCATCTCATGATAATAACTTGTTTCTTTTGTTTCTTCTATTTTCCACAAAATGTAGCTGTGTAGAGTTAGGATGGAGGATGCAGAGGGTGAGCATGGGAGTTATCGTTCAGGCCTTGGATGGTCTGATTGCTTCAAGGTTGTGATGGGGGGAAGAGAGTTGTGTGTGATGGGAGGTACAGGGGAGGGGGTAAAGATAAGATGAGGTTTGGGAGAGGTAGGGGCTTTCAGGGGGTCACTTCAGGGGCTTTGGAGGGGGATGCACACCACAGGAAGATAATTTAATTAATTTGACAGTGGGTTTGTTTCAGTAGAACATTGGAAAGGCCGGTGTTGAAGGTGGACAAGGCAATCTGGGTGTTTATATGGCTAAACCTTTACTATGACCCATATTATTCAGCTTCGTACTGTGACTGTGAATATCTGTGGTCTAAATGATAATGTTTAAAGACGAAAGGTGGTCAAAGATTTAAAAGCAGTGCAGGCCGATATCCTCTGACTGCAGGAGACGCATATTGAGGGGTCAAGGAAAAACTTGTTGGAATCCCTCGGTTTCTCATTGTAACATGTACTACACAAGTTACTAGGACCCGAGGGGTTGCAATATTGCTGCGTAAAAATGTATGAGGCTTCCAACGCTGTTCTGCTTATAAATATGGTAGCTGGGTGATTACAGAGTGTCATTATATCACAGGTGTTTTAACACTTTGTTCTGTGTATGTATCAGTTTTATACAACCCTGCAACTTTCCGTTTTTTGGACCTCGAGTTGGCACTATGGCCATACCCAATTATAATTTGTGGGAATTTGAATATCAGTGTGGCTGGAGGGCTTTCTAATGCGAAGGCTAATATTCATTCTGGCCGTAAGCACAAAGTATATAGAGCTCTGTGCCATTTGAAGAGGGATCATGGGTTATTTGATATATAGCCCAAGATCAAAGTGCTGTATCCCGGCTACACTTTATTTTGCCCCCTTATATGACACACACTGGGCTGAATTACTTTTTGATATCCCTTAGTTTGCTCCAAGACTGTCGAATTGAAAAATGTCCCTGAGTCATGTCCAATCATAATCCGCTTGTTATTGAAATCCCTCTTGTTGGCCAAGGTAGAACTGCAGAGAATTGGTCCTTGAAATTGAAAAATGTCCCCGAGTCATGTTCAATCATAATCCGCTTGTTATTGAAATCCCTCTTGTTGGCCAAGGTAGAACTGCACAGAATTGGTCCTTTGAGTCATTTGAGAGAGGCCTGCTAAATGATAATAACTATATTGTGCATTTACTTTAAAACATTAGATAAAATATTGGTAGAGCTGTTGTGGGGATCAAAATGCAAGAGAGGGAGCCTAAAGACACTGCAAAGAACAGGGCAAGATGGGGGATTAGAGGTTCTTAACATTGAATTATATTGCATGGCCGCACAGCTTTAACATGCAATTCACTGGCTAGACGAGAAGGATAATTGGGAAAAGACACTGCTAGCTGGAACGTAGGAGGGAGACTCACTCGCCGGACACTTAATGAGAGGGGCAGGGGTACCACGCGCCTGCCCATATATAATCCAACCGAGTAGTCAAGAAAGTGGTAGGGCCCCTTATGCACCAGATATGCCGCTGTGTGTGATACAACTCTATGCAAAAATAGCAGACAACATGTCCATCCATAAATGGAAGAAGGGGGTTGCCTCACAATGGGAGACCTTTTTAAAAAATAAACAATTCATCTCCCGTGAGGAGGCATATGAACTAGGACTTGGGCAATTTCTGCAATATATGAAGATATCACATGTGACTAGTGAGTTATGGGCGTCATTCCCAGAGGAACGACCAGTTACCAAAGTGCTCCAGACAATGCTCTGTATGGCACATGGTGGCCGCCTAATCTCACATTTGTATCGAGCACTTAGGGAGGACATGAAAGCCCTGACCCTACCGGTTCAGGCACGCTGGGAGGAGGCCCTGGGTGAACCATTATCAGAATGAGAATGGATCAAGGTGCATGAGGGAGTTAAGAAAGTGAACACCAATCCGAGGTTTAAGTTAGTTCAATATAATTATAATCATCAAACATATCTCTCCTCCAAAACACTAAGTAAAATGTTTCCATCTCGGACATCTGAATGCCCTAGATGTAAGACTGGAGAGGGAGATTTTCTGCATGTGGTTTGGCAATGCCTGGTTATAACCTCCTACTGGACGGTATTCACAGATATACTAGAAGAGGTCACAGGATGGACAGTCTCTAAAGAAATTAAAACAGTATTGCTAGGACTACTGACAGCCCCAAAAAATAAAAAGTTGAGTCGGAGATTAGTAATGTTTGGGATTATTCTAGCGGAAAGACGAATTTCAATATCTTGGAAACGCCCAAACCCACCCTGCCTAAAAATGTGGTTAGGAGACCTATGTGAATGGACGACGGCAGAAGCAGTAACGATGAAAAAAGTTAGACGAGACGAAAAACTGGAAGATGACTTAAGTGCATGTACAGTAATGGTGGCAGATATTAAGAGTAAGCAACTCCCCATAATGATAAAATAAAATTGCACAGCTGTGGAGGGAAACTAATAAACTAAATAGGATAGGAATAGATAGACACACTGGAGGTAATATGAAGACTCTCACAAGACATTACCAACAACAGGAGGATACATCTAATCTATGGCATACTATGAGATTACCAAGGCGCATTCTTTAGTGACTGTGCCAGACCCCTACCATCCGGGTTGCAGCCACTCATTGACACAGACACGAGTTTTAACTCTATATATTAATATGAATCTAAGGCCAACAGTGATCAATGATCTAATCACAAATCATCAAACAGACGATATGATTATACATATGACAAATTCATAGATATCCGTCCTACACATTATTTGCCTTTTATGTATACAATCTGATTGTTGGGAATGAATAGTGTGCAGCAAGAGTGAATGATGATACGGTCGTAGTGTGCCTGTGTATTATCTATTTTTCATTAAAAATAAATTTTGTACATAGCAATAGACACAGTTTGTTTCTGTCCCTCCTCATGTCAGAGAAAGATTATAGTTAAGTTGTATATTATGTTTGAGTTGCCCTAGGAATTTGCATTGCGCCAGACTCCTAGCCTTTTTTCCCGACGCCAGTATTACTACAGGCTGGAGCCCCTTTTCCCAATCGACTCTGATATGGTCCAGGGCATACGATATGCTTCCCGTTACTTTGATGATGAGGAGGAGGCAGACAATTTACTCCACCCTCACTACACAGAAAAGGATTTTGCTTAGACATGCTGAATTCCAGTGGGTTAAACCGCTTCAGAAACTGAGCTTGAATTTCCACCTAGTCCACCAAAGGAAGAAAGTGTCTCTTTCACAATGGTAGTGCATAGAGCAGCATGATAATGCACAGAGCAGCAGATGGTTTAGATCTTCAACTACTTACTATTGAAATCAAATCTAGTTTACTAAGGGAGATATCCCAACCAGAACCGTTGTCCTTAGAGGCGCAGTTTGTCTTTTAATGAGGTACTCCCACAAATGTCATGATGCTCACTCAGTCACAACTCTGCTCATCCGGGAAGTAGACCTGTGGCCAGGCGCCACTGACCAACCCCTGGCAACTAGGAGTTCCTAAAAAAGCACCCAAACCTGAAAGCCTTGCAGTAACGGTATCAAGTAGTAACATGAACCCAAATGGGTTTCTTTCAAATGCACGGTACAGAAAATGTAAGCACCTTGGCGCTTTTGGTAAATTTTTCTTCAGCCACCTTGGCCCTATGGTCTTTGAACACAATGAATGTGCCTTCTGGGCAAGTACACCCATACATTGTGAGATCTGGTAAGTGATATCTTGTTGGAGGCCGTTCTGGAGGCCCTCAGGGTGTAACTTGCCCAAACAATCCGGGACGTGCTGGGTGAGAGCTGCCGTAACGGGCAGGATGAGAGCTGCTGTGACACCACCCTGCATAGGTCGGACTTTCCTGAGTGGTGTAGTGCCTAGATGGCAAGCTTGGATGCTAGTGACCAGATTTTTAGGGCCCCATTGTTGGCTCTTGAGAATTTGGATTCAAGGCTGATTGTGTTGTGGAACTATTTAAAGATAGTCACGTCACAACATAATCCCTTGCATGACTGTCACCAGCTCCTCAATTTACCATCAATATAGAAAGTTTAGGGACTCCACTGGAGGATGGCATACAGGCAACATCAACCTTCTCAGCCGGAGCAGCATCCAAATCACACCCTTTGCTACAGAGGAAATGGTGGCAGTTAAAATTGTTCACACCAGCAGGCAAGGTTGAAGCAAATAGGACATATGATTTGAAATCAAAAAGAGTAATATAGAAAAGGGTACCTGCACTCAACTCCCTCATTAGCCGTGAGTGTTGCAGTTTTCCTGTGTATTAGGGCAAATCTGATCGAAGTGAACTATGTGTCCTTTTTGATCACAATACATACAAAGTCCCTGCTCTCTTCTTCTCCTATTTTCCTCTCCAGTAAAAAGACCTTGTCCAGAGACTCGTGGCATAAGTACCTCTGTTGATTCATAAGAATCTTCAGGTCTTTAAGGAAACAAACATACTTTGCGATGGGGGCCGTAAGCCTTCTCCTCTTTCCTTTTCCTCTTTTGCCTCTAGCAAACAATGCTCAATTTGAAGGGCAATATCCATAAGTTGTAGTTAAGTCTCGGACCTTGAGACTGACTTATGTTAACTCTTCCTATATTTCTTCTCCTAAACGCCAACGAAATGAAGACTATTCTATTTTTTTTTCTGGCCAACCCGTTTTTACTACCATTTGCTTAAAGTGATTATATAAGTAAGTGTCTAGGCAGCCTTCGAAGAAAATCAAGTATAGCTTCTTCTGTAGTATAAAGAGTGTCAGAACGATCTAAAATAGTCCTAAAGCTCTGTATGTAGATTCATAATTATCCAGGATGAGGCCACCTCATTTTACAACTGGAGTGGCCCAAATAAAAGCATTCCTAGCAAGAATGCTTATTATAAATTTCATATTATATCCATGCGTGCTAAATTGGTGTAATTGAAATGTGAACTGAATGATAGAAGCATTCAGAAATGATTTCAGATGCGGAGGGCATCTATAATATTTAACTCCTCCTAAACCCACTTAGGGACAGACTAAGGTAATGGGAGCCCAGTAGGCTACTGCTTGTTGCAAAGCACCATTTTCCTCAGGCAAAGCTTGATCGTGTTGATTTAGTGGTTATGCAGCAGCTACTAAATCCTCCATTTGTTCCATGTCAGTATTAATTTTACAAGGTAGTAACAATCTTCAAAATCTTTTAATAGTAGGCCTCTCCTCTCTTACCTTATCTTTGCGAATGGTTGATGAGTGATCTTGCAACTTATCTCGCTGCTGTCCTCCAGAACGTCTAGGAGGACAGGGAAGAGACACTAGCAAGGCACCAAAGAAACATGAGCAGAAGGAGCCAAAAGAAATGTAAGATGTAACCTAAAGATATAAAAAAGCACAAGGCATAAAAAAACTCTTAAAACTGTAAAAGAAAAAAATGAACAAGAGAATGTAAACATTAAGTCACAAAATGCAAGCAAGCACAACAAAATCCAGTGAACTCCGGACAGAAGAAACAAGCGACTGAAATGCAGGTGATATTGAGCACATCAAAGATGAATCCTTGAAGTGTTGATACCCTCTTTTGAAGTAGCTGCTTCTGACAATCCTAAGCAAAACCAGGAGGAATATTGCAACCTCATTTTTTGGCATCACCAGTATTTAATATGTAAAAAAATAAGTGCCAGTACCCGAATCTCTGCACAGAAGCCTGCGGCTGCTACAATTAAATGTCAGCATGCCCAATGCCAAGGCTGTACATGCCTTTTTCGTCAACTACCAGGCACTCCCTGCCTCTTTATCTCACTCCTGCAGGGTACTGCTTTCTCCCTTTGTGACATTTTTTCCGTCTTTCTCTTCCTAGTCTTTCTGCTTTGTTTTTGGTTTTTCTGCTCTTGCTCTTGGTACGATTCTAAAGCAGAAAAATAAGTGTTGGTACCCAAACATGAGTGCCAGTGGCCCCCACCTTCTCCATTTGCCGTTGCCAAATCTCAAATAGTAAACAAAGTAAGGACTCAGTTTCCCAAGAGCCAAGCGGTAACAGCTAAGCGCCCCTTCTTGTTATTTAAGATGCATGTTGAACTGTCTTTTAGAAAGGATTTAGGGCCAGATGTAGGTAATCCCAGATTACCGATTCTTAAATACCGAATCATACCGATTCGGTATTTAAGAACAGGCAAATGGGATGTAGGTAATTTTTCTTTAAAAATTACTGAATCAGTAAGTTTTGGTAATTACCGAATCGGTATTTACCGATTCGGTAATTGCCATTCATTCCTATGGGCCTAGAGGCCCATAGGAATGAATGTCAATTAATGAATCAGTAAATACCGATTCGGTAATTGGGGGAAACATTGAAGGGTGGCAGGGTGTCACTTTGACACCCTGTTGCACCCCTCAATTGTGTATGGGTGCGCATGTTGCAGACATACATGCCCTAAGGGCATGTATGTCTTCAACATGGCACTGTTGGAAAAGCAAAAAAAATGCTTTTTCAAGGGTTTTCATTATTGCTCACCAACTTCTAGTTGGTGGTAAATAACTAATCCTTAACTGAGGAATGCAGTAACTTGAGTGCTTCCTACATCCTGGATTCGGTAATTTACCGAATCGGTATGTTAAGAATTCGATATTTTACCGAATCCTTAAATTACCGATTCGGTAAAATACCGAATCCTTAAAAAATGCCACCTACATCTCAAAAACGCAATACCGGTCGGTAACGGCCGAAAAGCGGTAATTTCGGCCGTTACTGACCGGTACTGGGCGACCTACATCTGACTCTTAATTCCCTGGACTGAACCTAGGCTGCTGAGATGTAACCCAACTTAGCTTCCGATGTCTCGGTGAGATCAAGACCGCACCCTTCTAGGGGGAACGAGGCCTGCCACAAGGCTTGTTATGTGGCACCTACAACCCTTGAGATACTATCTGTATCACAATCCGCTGCAGCTTTCACTACGGTGCCTCCTGTTAGGCTTATTGGTGCGAGTATGGAGTATGGTGATAATGTTTGGATAATGGTATTAGAAATACTACAACATATTCTCATGCATATTCTTTCATTGTACCTATACCAGCACATATATATTTGTCTGACAGTGGTCTGATTTGTTTGTGAACCTTTGAAAGATAATATATAACCGGTATAGTTGGTTCTTCTATTCATAGATATCTGTAATTCCCATCATTTTCAGTCACACATTTTGGCACTTCTCCAGTGTATTATAGAGTTCTGATCTAACTACTTTTAGAACATTCTTATGTATTTCTTAGAACATTTCTGATCTCTTAGTTGATGTAATGTTTGTTTTCATTATTCTCAAAGTTCGTTTTGACTACACAGCCCTCTTTAACGGTCTTTCCAATTATTAGTCATTTGCCTTTGCAGGGTATTTAGTATTTATTTTTTGACACTTGTCACATTTTGTTATATTCCTGTTTAAAGTTGAATATCGTTAAGTATACATTTGTAACACACATTTGTAACATCCACATTTGGAAGTTTTGGCACAAATACTGATTTAAATTTTAATCAACTATCAAGTGATTGCATGTAACTGCATATAGACATCTTGTTTTTCTTATAAGTTACTATCATGATATGTCTGTAGTGTTTTTCTCCAATTGTTCACCTGTTGATTCACTTGTGTTTGCAGCTGAGAAACACAAGTACATCCTTAAATCTCTTTGAACTAATTCCAAATATTGTTTTAAAGGTGGCTTCAACGCATATGGCAGATTCTTTTATAATCATTTTTTTAAAAAAGTTTTAAGAATACATTCTTAACTCCTATAGGTTTAATGTTATGCCATGCCTTAAATTGCAAGATGAATAACTCCTAACATGAGGTTCTATCTTATAGTTCAATGTGATTGACAGCCATTATAAACTGTTCATCATTTAAGTCTGCTAACTGAATGCTACTAAAGCATAGCATGCTTGCTCATATTAGTTGGTTCTGCATCAAATTCAAGCCATTGTGAAAATTGAAGTATGTTTTCTTATTACTAACTATTAGCCTGTCCCGACGTTGTCCGGGTATGAATTGCTGCCGGCCAGTAGTATATTGTTTTGTAGGATTTCATTTTGATAGCATTTCTTATCTGTGACAGGCCTGTGAAACGCTCCGATTCACAGTGCACTGCTGATGCACTTAAGAGTGCACGTTCAGTAGTGTGTGAACTAGAGTTTCCCTACTTTATTTTTCCTTGCAATATTATATAGCGCAAACCCGACAACATGGCATGAGCACAATTTACATTACAGAAGAACACATTCATTTGTGGTAGGCACGGGGAGACAAAGCGATTTGCCTGGAACCACAGGATGTTGAGCTGATGCCGAGTTACGAATGTAGCTCCCCAGCTCTAACGTTCGCAATTCTAGAACTTGTGGCGGGAGGTGTGTCTAAAAGTGTATGTCGGTGCTGGCCATCAATGAGAGAAACCTGTGCATTTTTCAAATGGGTGGTGAAAAAATATGAGTATGTTGCTGGAGATGTGGGCCGCCGTGCCACCAATGTACTTACCGGGGGAGGGTAAACACCCATTATTCCGCAACTTTCTCTCGCATACCAGCACTCCACATACTTTCATTACGAATGTACCATGACTCCGCAATGCCATTATAACGCATTGCAAAAAACACAGTTGATGGACAGAATGCAGAACAATGTCTTACACTGACAGATCTGGGCCTAAATCCATCGTTTTTTTGCACTCCACACCACCCTAGGTCAGACAATGGCTATATGCAAATCAGCCTTGACCCTGTGCCTCATGGGAACAGTCCAGCCCGAACTACCAAGCCATGTCTTTCCTAGACCGGAATCAAGCATCCAAGGACCGGTTTCTGGCTATCAGCCTTCTTCAGCCTGGATAGCTTGACTCCAGTGATGTGGAGAGCCTGGGACTCACGTCTGAGCATACCCAGCCCACTCGGGGTGAACATTGCAAAAAACACAGTTGATGGACAGAATGCAGAACAATGTCTTACATTCACCCCAGTACAAAGATCTGGGCCTAAATCCATCGTTTTTTTGCACTCCACACCACCCTAGGTCAGGCAATGGCTATATGCAAATCAGCCTTGACCCTGTGCCTCATGGGAACAGTCCAGCCCGAACTACCAAGCCATGTCTTTCCTTGACCGGAATCAAGCATCCAAGGACCGGTTTCTGGCTATCAGCCTTATTCAGCCTGGATAGCTTGACTCCAGTGATGTGGAGAGCCTGGGACTCACGTCTGAGCATACCCAGCCCACTCGGGGTGAAAATTGCAAAAAAATCACAGTTGATGGACAGAATGCAGAACAATGTCTTACATTCACCCCAGTACAAAGATCTGGGCCTAAATCCATCGTTTTTTTGCACTTCACACCACCCTAGGTCAGACAATGGCTATATGCAAATCAGCCTTGACCCTGTGCCTCATGGGAACAGTCCAGCCCGAACTACCAAGCCATGTCTTTCCTAGACCGGAATCAAGCATCCAAGGACCGGTTTCTGGCTATCAGCCTTCTTCAGCCTGGATAGCTTGACTCCAGTGATGTGGAGAGCCTGGGACTCACGTCTGAGCATACCCAGCCCACTCAGGGTGAAAATTGCAAAAAACACAGTTGATGGACAGAATGCAGAACAATGTCTTACATTCACCCCAGTACAATGATCTGGGCCTAATTCCATCGTTTTTTTGCACTCCACACCACCCTAGGTCAGACAATGGCTATATGCAAATCAGCCTTGACCCTGTGCCTCATGGGAACAGTCCAGCCCGAACTACCAAGCCATGTCTTTCCTAGACCGGAATCAAGCATCCAAGGACCGGTTTCTGGCTATCAGCCTTCTTCAGCCTGGATAGCTTGACTCCAGTGATGTGGAGAACCTGCGACTCACGTCTGAGCATACCCAACCCACTCGGGGTGAAAATTGCAAAAAACACAGTTGATGGACCGAATGCAGAACAATGTCTTACATTCACCCCAGAACAAAGATCTGGTCCTAAATCCATCGTTTTTTTGCACTCCACACCACCCTAGGTCAGACAATGGCTATATGCAAATCAGCCTTGACCCTGTGCCTCATGGGAACAGTCTAGCCCGAACTACCAAGCCATGTCTTTCCTAGACCGGAATCAAGCATCCAAGGACCGGTTTCTGGCTATCAGCCTTCTTCAGCCTGGATAGCTTGACTCCAGTGATGTGGAGAGCCTGGGACTCACGTCTGAGCATACCCAGCCCACTCGGGGTGAAAATTGCACAAAACACAGTTGATGGACAGCATGACATTACATTTTATATGCTTTTACCACGCATACATTTACAACGAAATTCGTTGTAAATGCATGAATGGTAAAAGCATGTTTTTTTAATGTTTGGATAAGGTAAGTGTTAGAACTGGCTATTTCTGGTAGGCTAAGGCTGACGTCAAAGCTAGGCAGAAACCACCATTCTAGTCAGGGCAAGGAAGTCACACGCCAAGATAACCCCTGCTCACCCCCTTGGTAGCTTGGCACAAGCAGTAAGGCTAAACTCGGAGGCAATGTGTAAAGCATTTGCGCCAGCACACAACAGCAACAACATACTAGGCACACTACAAAAGGAACTCCACACAAGGGTATTATAAAATAACTTTTGTATGGTCAAAACACATATCAGATAAAAATCACACATGTACATTGTACCAACTGGCACGGGCAACATTCATAAGGGATTATTTACAAGACAGGGCCACATGGGCCACTGTCAGAATCAGATATAGCACTTTTAGAATAAGGAATAATAAACATAAAATGGTAATCAAAAAGATCACAACCAGTATCCACTGGTAACAGGAACCAGGACCTTACTAGGACCACCTGTACTAAAAAGAACAACCACCTAAGAATAAATACATTTAGGGGTATACACAAGAAGACACATGATGCCTAAAACATTCAGAGGTGCAGCGCATGGAAAGCAAGACACATGATGCCTAAAAACATTCAGAGGTGCCAGAACAACACAATAGCGCAAAAACACACAGTAGGCGATTACTATTAAAAACATAGAAATCACATTGCGCAGAACTTACATAAACCACCACCTGTGGCAGTCCCTAGGCCAACTGGCCTTGTTGGGGCTCAGACGCCCTGTGTCCAATGTCAGGGTGCGCTGCCATGCAGCGCCAGTCCAAGAACAAGCCTAAACGTAGCAGGTGCCCACTACTTGCTGGGCACCTGTGAATATCCCAAGACCTAAACGGTGCAGCTGCCCACTAATTGCTGGGCAGCTGGGGAACTTCAAAACTGCGCCAGGGCCCTCACTGACCCTTGGGCGCAAACTGCGCCACTGCTGGAGCCACACAGGCTCTACCACCAACTACTGTGGCCAAACGTTGGAGCCACACAGGCAAACAATGGCCCTTCGAGCCTTCTCATGGCTCTGGACAACTTTGGGGCGACCCGCTGCCAACCGGGGCCGCCCTTAAACGCACCAAAGTTAAATATGCCCCTACGAGCCTCTCGGGGCTCGCGAAACAAGATGAGGCCCCTTGAGCCTCTCTGGCCTCGCAACACACGTTGGGGCGACCCACTGCCAACCGGGGCCGCCCTTGAAGCCCTCATGGCTTCATATTGCCAATTAGCGCATGCTCGCGCTACTGGGGGGGGGCGGACACCGACTATGTGTCCCGGCGCCCCTCCCTTCTCTTCTGCCCGGCCCAGCCCAGACTCACCGGCAGCCCATCGCGGGCAGGGCGACGGCAGGTCTCTGTTCACTCGAGGCTCTCCCTCCATTCGGGGAGCCTCGCGCCGGCCTTCTCTCTCTCTCGCAGGGGCTCCCTCAGCACACGGGAGCCCCAGCAGCAGGCCACGCGTCTTCTCCTCTTCCCGGGGCTCCCTCCTCCTCACGGGAGCCCCATGAGCACCAGCCGCCTTCCTCCCTCGCTCCTCGGGCCGGCAGCATCTTCTCCAGAGCCAGCCAATCCCGTCGCGGCTCCTGTGACGAGCCCCTCTGGACGCGAGGCCGCCAACCAATGGCAGCGCGGCCTCGCCGATGACGCTACGCTCCACGGGCCAATCCCGTCGCGGCTTCACAGGGTGAGCCTCCCAGGCCCGCCAATCGCAGCGCGGCATTCCTCGTGGCTTCGGCCAATCAGGTCGCGGCCTCTTCGTGTCTCGGCGATCTCAAGCCCCGGGCATCGGCGGTGAATGGGAATCCAATGCCGGGTGGGCTCCGGCTCTTAATAATTAAATCAAAACGGGGTGGCACCCGTAAATTAATTAAATAGACTAAATTAAAAGCGCTACTAAGCGCTTGGGGGCAAAAATAAAGCGCACTCAGCGCTATAAACGAAATGCAGCGCTCTCAGGCGCTAGAAGCAAGAAAAAGGCCTCTCTGAAGGAAAATGCAGCTTCTCCATGCTGCCAATGGTCCCAGAGCATCCAAGGGGCAAAGCAAAGTCCCCCCATCAGCCCAGCAAGGCAGAGGGGTCCCCCAGGAGTCCAGGAAAGTCCATCAGAGGTCCAGGGGCTGGGCAGGGCCCAGGGATTCCCCTGAGCCCCAGCAGCAGCATGCCCCTCGCAGATTCAAGTTAGAAACAAGAACAACTTGGAAGGGGGCACAGCCCCTTCTTATACACAGAAAAGTCTTTGAAGTCTTTGTGTAGGCAGTGTGAGAACCAGCTAGAACTGGTTATAGGGAAGTCCTGTCAGTATCAGAGACAGAGGTGACAGTCGCCCAGCGGGAGGTGGAGCCAGCTTTGTAGTCAGGCAGGCACAGCCCTTCACTATAAGGTGCCATCTCCTCCCACTTCCCTGGCAGCAGATGCTGCCTTTCATCCATGGGCTGACTCAGACAACCTCCTGGGCTCTCCAGCCCCTGTCACCCTCAAACCAGACAGTCAATCCACAAGCAGGCCCATGCACTCCTGACCCAGGCTCACCAGCCAATCACACGCCAGACACAAATTACACAAATATGCCAACCTCTAAAACTGGCACTTCTAGACTAGACACACTCATGCCGCATATACCATTTCGCAGCATTCAGTCTCACGAGTTCTCTCATACCAAACTCGCCCCTGCACTCCCCACACATCAGGAACTACCATGGGCGTACATATTCCCCATTCATTCCTATGGGAGGGCAGGTCACTCACCACACATACACAGAGAGCTCAAGCACTTTACACTGTACCACAGTGAAAAAGTGCGCAGAGGCCTAAAATCACCACCACCAGGTTCCAGAAACAGGTTAGGAAAAAGCAAAAAGTCTCGGGGTGAACCTGCCCAAAGGGCCGGTTCCAACAGTAAGTATGGGTATAGGGGTATATGTTTTGGGGTACTGAGGTATATGTTTTGGGGTGTTTGGGTATTTTAAGGGTTCAGATATAGTTTTGGGTTATGGGGTACAGGGGTAGTTTTAGGGTTCAGGGCTAGGTTTGGGTTTTGCGGTATGGGGCATTTTTAGGGTTCAGGGGTAGGTTTGGGCTTTGGGGTACAGGGGTATTTTAAGGGTCCCGGGCTAGGTTTGGGGTCCAGGGGTATTTTTAGGGTTCAGGGCTAGGTTTGGGTTTTGGGGTACAGGGGGTATTTTTAGGGTTCAGGGCTAGGTTGGGTTTTGGGGTACAGGGGTATTTTTAGGGTTCAGGGCTAGGTTTGGGTTTTGGGGTGCAGGGGTATTTTTAGGGTTCAGGGGTATGTTTGGGGTTTGGGGTACAGGAGTATTTTAAGGGTTCAGGGCTAGGTTTGGGTTTTGGGGTACAGTGGTATTGTTAGGGTTAGGTTTGGGTTTTGGGGTACAGGGGTATTTTAAGGGTTCAGGGCTAGGTTTGGGTTTTGGGGTACAGGGGTATTTTAGGGTTCAGGGGTAGGTTTGGGTTTTGAGGTACAGGGATATTTATAGGGTTCAGGGCTAGGTTTGGGTTTTGGGGTACAGGGGTATTTTTAGGGTTTAGGGATAGGTTTGGGTTTTGGGGAACAGGGTATATTTATAGGGTTAAGATGGGTTAGTGTTTAAGGGTGTTGGGGTATTTTAGGGAGTAAGGGTGGGTTATGATTATGGGGTGCAGGTATATTTGAAGGGAGCAGGGTGGGATTAGCACACGATATGAGACATGGCATGAAGGGAGGAACGTACCAAACGCCCCCAGCGTTTGTCACGCCCCCAGCACATGCCCACAGCACAACGCAGACACGCCCACAAGGGACTACTTTGCTGGCACAGTTCTTTTACCTTTTAAATGTATATGGTGGGCGTCTGCATAGCCTATGTCCTTCTGCTACAACTGCCCTTTCTAACGCTGTATTGGGTGTTGTGATTGGTGCTGTAGTTCCTGAGATTAACCGCCTCAAAGGTTTGGGCTCTCTCTTTATTATATTAGTATGGATTAAATATTATGATAAACAGTAAGCCCTGGGCTACCCAAAGCTTCTTCAGAGTTTTGTTTCACCTTGCTTGCGTCCACCCGAAACACATTTTTGAATGACTAAAACTATTTCCAAAAGTGGAATGATTGACTATGGGTTTAGATTTTACATTTTCTGTGTATTGATATTCTGATGTAAGGATACGTCTCTTTTACGTCACAGACCTGCCACCTGTCATTGACGTTGATTCTGAGGGCCATGTGCTTGGCTGATTAGAGTGGCCTGAACTGTCTAGATATTGCTGTTCAAAGACACATGGGCCCTTGATTGTCCAGGGCAAGATGAGGTCAATACAGAACCTTGAATTCCACTCTACGCTTTACCTGCAGCCGGTGCAATAGGCTGTGGAACACTTAGGATATGTGATCCCCAGTGTTAAGTTACAAAATGGACTATGGCTGCCTTCCTGGGATCATGGTTAGGTTTTAACTCCTTACTATTGACTGTCTTGCTCATGGAGGCACATCAGCCATCTTCCATCCTTTGAGCTATTCTGAGGAGATTGTTATCATGCTCCATGTGGTTTAATGGCTAGACACTATTTACATCCAGACCATTAGGGGTAACAGGTTGAGGGGAAAAAGAAAAGGTTCCAATATCTAATGAATGTGTGTGTACATGTTTTCATTGTCAGATGGTAATTTGTGTAAGTGTTCGAAAATGGTTGATAAGGCTGCAAATGTTCATTAGAACTTTTGCATCAGGCACCGCAGGCAACATGGTATTGTACCAGGTTTCAGGTTGTAAAGCCACAAAAGCAAGATTTAATAAAGACTTAAAGGATAGGCAAAATATTTACCCAGTGAAGGTGAATCTCTTTTGAAATTTTGTAAAGACACTTGCTTTTCCCCTAAGTTTAAGCTAGAGTGGCAATTTTCTTTTTGTATCACTTTTGGTTACCTTGTGTCTTTCCGTGGCATGATTATATGTAACTAAAAACATCCAATCAGTATAACCGGAGATATTCCACTTTGACGTTTTAGGTAGCTATAGCACCTAAAAGCAGAAACTGCCACTCATGCTCATCTGCTCAATCTAGACTGGGAGAAAGTCACAAGGTTAGACCAACCATGATGGCGCAGGGGCTGGATACAGGGACCAGGTTAGTCCCCACTAAAAAAGTTACCTTCTCAAAGTCTGGCACAAAGAGTTCTGTTTGCTGTGGAGAAGGCCGTGAGGAGCAGAGAGAGGGCTGTGGATGATCGTCACTGTATCACGAAGAGCAGGCTTCGCGTTCTGGATGGTCATCATTGTTGTACGAAGATCTGGTTGGGTATCGCAGATGGTCATTGCTGGAGATTCCTGTTGGCGGGCAATGCGTGCTGTCATTGCTTAGTATGAAGTACAGATCGTGCACTGACTGTTGTTGGTAGCTGTTGCTGTGAAAAGTCTCGTTCACCGGAGCTTTGTGTTGGCGATTGTCGAGGGCGATACAGTCCTGGCACAAACTGGCCTGTTCACCATCGTGAAGAGCCTAAAACGTCAAGAATTCACATTGTCTTGTAGAGGAGGACCCTCTTATGCCAGCCAAGGGTCCAGGGCACATTTTGAGGATCAGGGTACTTACTCTATTAGAGGCCAGCAGGGATCAGACAAGTCAAGGTAGGTTCTGTTGTAGCAGGTCAGCTACGCAGTTGCAAGGAGGCCTCTAGAGCTTGTTGTGTCTTGGTAGCCTAGAACAGGAGGTCAGCCAACTGACCATTGGAGTTACTGAGGTTAGCCTGGGATGAAGGGAGCAGGTTCAGTCTTCCTTCTCGGAGAGCAGGACAAGCATCACTCAGCAGAGTAATCCTCCTGGGAGTAAGGCAGGCAGCAAGGTAGTCCTCTGGTAGCAGCAGGACAGACCTGTGGGGAAAGAAGTCAGTCTTTCTGTAATGTCTACAGGTCCAGGAGAGTACTGAAGATTGGCTCTGGAAGTTCAGTAGTTATACCTGGTCCCAGGCTTTGAATTGGGGTTATTCTCTATACTACCTCCACATCTGGTTCTAGAACGTTCTTTCCTTCTCCTGCCAAGACTCCAAGGAATCTGAGGTGACAAAAGAATAGTGTCAGGTTCCTTTTTGTTTGCTGGAAGCAAACCCTTTGAAGCTTAAGTTCAGGCAGGATGGCCCATCCTGCTTACATCAGTCCCTTTTGTCTCATTGTCTGGCAGGAATACACAAGCCCTAGCAGCAGAGTGATCCACAGCCTCTTGCAGAGGCACAAACATGGTTAGGGCACGTCTACCTGCTCTCGATCAAGAGTTAGCATTATTAAACATCAATAGATAGCCCAATATTATCCAATAGGAGACCTAGGCCTTACAGTAGTGAAAAGCAGTTTTAGGAGCTTTTCAGTACTAGGACTTGTAACATTTAAACCCAATGCACCTTGCCCTATGTGCCTTTAGTGCCTTCCTTTAGCGCAAGCACTTTAGCACTAGTTAGCAGTGGTAAAATGCACAGAGGCCAAATGCCAACAAAACCCAATCCGGAAAACAGGAGGGTTGGAGGCAAAACGTTTGGGGCAAGACCACACCAACGATGCCTGGTCTAACACCCAGGGTAACAAAATAAAAATGAGCTACCCTTTGTAGGTGGTTAGTTTACACTAATTAATTAATTGCATTTTTTTTGTCCATGTCAGGGGTTTGCAATTAAGGCATAAGTGCTCATCTTGAGGTATTCTGCAGGAATAATTCCAAACTGGAGGGTGATTGGCATCTAGCGTAATGGATTGTGAAATGGACTGAGAAAAATGTGAAACAGCCTTATTCATACTGTGTTATTCTGTGTACTCTATCCTTTTAGATAAAGTGTGGGTTTGTAATGCTAACATCCCCAAAAGACTAAAATACTGCTGTTTGTTGTATTCTTTTCTAGAGATTTGAGCTTCAGGATACTAGCACTTCTCCTTTTCCACAAAAGATTTTGCAAGTCGAAAGATTACCTGATAGTGAGATCCTTCAGGCTGTTGTAAAAGTCCAAATTGCTGACAAAGCAAATTCCATCCAGGTAATAATATTTACATTGTTGAAACATTTTTTTACTGTGGTATCTCTGGGTTACATTTTAAGAGACCACTGATGGACTATTGTATTGAAGAATTTATATAGTAAATACTAACCCTATGTGGCTCTTCACCACATGGATCGCAATCTACACTATGTGGGTGTGAGGTGGGAAGTGCATTGTCTTTGCTTTTAAACTATGTTGCAAGTCTTCCCATGTCGTGTGTGGACCACTAAGGTGCGGTTATCCTATTTTGTGATGTGGAGCTTGGCGGTGTGATGGGTGAGGAAATGTGAGAGGTAGGCATGCATTAGTATCATTTGTGGTATGCTGGCAGCAGTGATTAGCAATGCTGGTCCCTTTATTGCGTTAGTAAATTTTCTTTAGGTTCTCCATTCCATTTGGTATGCTGGTTGTCTTCACGCCCTGATCTTATGGGTTATGGGGAGGTAACAGGTGTGGAGAAGAAGAGTGTGGGAACCAGATAGCTGTCTGGTTAGATGGCATTATAGTTCTCTTCTATTTGATTGCAATAATAAGATGTTATTTTTGAGATTTACCAAGATACCCTGTGTTGCAAATATTCTTTAGTGATAACAGCCACGGTATGTGATTATTAGTGAGCTGCAGGGGGACTTTGTTTGAGTCCTGTAGTACAACAATACCTTGGGGTAAAATAGGGTCAGGTAATGGAGTATTTCTGCTAAACTAATATTTTAACACATAAATACTCCTGGTCAAATTGTGCTGGAACTGTTTTTTTTTCTTTTTTGGACGATGGCTGCCCCCACCTACAGGGAGATGGAAGGCCTCATTATCAGGTCCTCCTCACGCGAGGTAGGATGCCTAAATGGGCCACAACCCTCCTCAGAGGGAAGCTCCGAAGAGGATGTAATCGAATGGTATCCCCTATGAAGGTTTATTGTATGAGGTGTAAAAGAAAAGTGCTGAGGGGAGAAAGGAAGTGATGTTAAAGTTGCTTCTTGTCGGTCTAAAGTTTAATTGTTGACCTCACAGGGCACGGTTAAAAGGCAGAGAGTGATCAACATGTTTCTGCCTGAATGGTGCTCTTGTGAAGGTCCTCTGTTAACCAGTAATTTGTGGCAGATCTTTCGAGCCTTTGCAGACCCCTTTGGTTAGTAGTGAGTGGTTAGTTGGGTGGGTTGATCCTGCCTGCATCTGCGGCCTCCAGTTGCCAGCAAGGTTCCCCAGGCCCTTTCGAGCATTATGCGCCTGCCCTGTTGAAGATGAGGGATGAGGTGGTGAATTGGTAAATAGTACCATATAGAATTCTTCTATCCTTTTTTATTTGTTAGTTTCAGGTGTTGTCATTTCTTTAGCACTAGTCCTCTAAACAAATAGCCTTCTCATATAAACATTAGAGCATTATTTAATTACTGAGAAGGCACTTGTTCTGGAACATTTTCCTAGCAGACCGGTAACTGACCAACACCTTAATTGTAAGGGTTCATTTCAGTTTTGCTGAAAACTCTCTTCCACAGTGTACCCTTTGCAAATCATATGACTATAACCATTATCTCCAGCAAAGGTTGAAAATACTTAAACTTTGTCTTGCTCTTTATTATTCCTCAAGTGTTGTTTGGGCAACACTATAACAACTCTTTACATGAAAGGTTTAGAGAAAATATTTTGAATTTATATTTTGGCCTGATGTAGCACCCCGCAATATGGGCCCTTACTGGTGCAACTGTTGGATGTCTCGTTCTTTTTAACCCCGACCCAGCAACGGCTTGCATTGGGCACCGTTAAAGGTTATTTTTCCCCCCTGACGGCCTCTTGACATTTGTCTGACCATCTATCCTTGTTCAAAACAGGGTTTCACAAAGATTTGCAACGTATGTTTAGCCCTTTAACCCTTTGTGATTCCCCATGGGATCTCATTTTGGGCCTCACCTTCCTCCCACTCTTGAACCAATGCACAACTGTCCATTTTGTCTCCTTACTCTGAAGACTGTGTTCCTGGTTGTGGTAACTTTGGCTCATCCCATCAGTGACCTGCAAGCTATCTTGGTATAGCCACCTTACACCACCTTGTTTTTGGATAAAGTGGTTTTGAGGATCAGGGTTTCCTTTTTGCCAAAGGTTGTGACTTCTTTTCATGTTGAGTATACAAAACAGTGATAGATGGAATGCTTAAATTAATCTTAGCCACTCGTAATCACATGGGGCTGAATATATACTTTTACTTCGCATGCGTTACATCGCATGCCTTTCGGCCGCGTTGTTACAACGCAAACTATTACATCGCAAGTCATTTCAAGGACCTGCTGTAGAGGACGCGCTGGGCTTAGGAATGGTAGAATTTACTATTCATACTCCAGTTTGTGCAACAGCAGGGAACTTGTTGGATTCTAAATCCAACACCAGTGCACCCCCTACAGCAAGTTGTTGAAATGACTTGCGTTGTAATGGTTCACGTTGTAACAACCGTGTGCCACTTTCTTTGCACCACCTCACCTTTTTAAAGAAGAGGAGAGACTCCACTATCTGGAGCCAAAAAAGCGTTGTCGTTCTATATTGATCGAACCAAAGAGTTCTGGGTGGATGACCAACTGTTTGTTGGGTAATTCGAGGCAAAGAAAGGAAAGGCTGGGCAGAAATGCACCATCTCTCAATAAATAGTGTTCTGCATGAAGATCTGCTACACATTTTCCAAAAAGAAAACCCCTGAGGGTTTGCGTACTCATTCCACCAGAGCAAAGGCTGCAACCACTGCATTAGCTCATGGAGTCCCTGTCCCAGACATCTGTCAGGCAGCAATGTAGACATCCTTACACATGTCACCAAGCACTAGTGCCTGGACTGTCAGGTCCGTAATGACAGGTACTTTGCCCATTCAGTCCTACAGGACTTGTTGGTCTAATCTGTTTGCAGACCCACTACCGGGGAGGTATTGCTTGGGTAGCTATTCTAAGGTAAGGAATCTGCTTATCTTACAGAACCTCCCATCATTCCCACTCTGAGAACTGATTTCTGCATAGAGTCACGCTCTTGATGCCCATTGTGATGCACACAAGTCCATCAGCATTCTTCGCAGCTCCTCGCTTCTAGTGTGGAAAAGTCATGAAAATAAACTGATGTCAGCCCTCTGGGGTGGCGGCTATATAGGCATCGTGCATGTCACTTCCAGCGGGGACTTCGCCGACATGTAGCTGACCAGTGCCACCTACTTTTATGCAGGGGCACTGCTCAAGCATTACCGTATCCCAGTGGTTCCCAAAGTGTGCGCCGCAGCACCCTGGTTCGCGTTAGGAGTAGCCAGGTGCACGATGTGGGAAAGATAGCGGTGGCCGTGTGCTGAGCAAGCTTATAATCATGTTGTGAGAATGCGGGGCAATAAAATATGAGTCTTTTGACGTCTACCTAAATGCAGCAAGTGAAGCTTATTCCAGCCAGCCCAACTCACGGGGGGAGTTACAAATGCCACCTGCATAATCCGGGGTTTGGCCCAGGAGCGCAATGCCGCCATAGCGCCTACCTGCTTTCACAGACATAGCCTCCGCATACGCAGCATGACTGTCCAACGTTATTGCTGCCCGCCGTGCCTCGGACGACCCTCTTCACAAGATCGAAGTAGGTAAGAGGGCTGAATCACTGCACGCTCATTAACGGGTTTAATTTGACAAGTCGAGTTTGAAAGGGACAAGTTAAATAAATGTGCAGTGGCCCACAGTCTCGTCGGAAAATAGGAGTGCATCTTAATGAACACGCTCCTCGCAGAAAAATGTAAGCAAACAGGTGCATATGAATGAAATTTATGGCGCAGTAAAGCTTCCTGGGGAACAAGAGTTAGGTAGGGGGGAAAACACAGACTCGTGACATAAAGATTTCAAATATACTACAACCTCACCCAGCCTGTGTATTTATATGCTGGCTGCTGTTCCCGAACTTTGCTTGTGTGAACTTGAAGAAACACCATGCCAGAATTTATAAACCAGAAATTCCAGTGGGCAAATTCGCTTTGGAAATAGGACGCATTGCAGCCAGGATTAATTTCCTGACCCCAGTCTGACCCTCAGCCAAAGCCAGGCAGCAAGCATGTAATAACTTAAATAACCTGTTTCCCATTCAGCCTCAGTGAAAGCACTTTATCATTGGTCCCTCAGTATATTTCTCCATGTTAGTGACAACATAAGAGGCCTCCCAAATTAAATAAGTATAAAACATTTTCTGGAACTGGTACTACCCTTCCCTATTTCTTACACTACTAGCCTAGAACCTACCTCAGACGAGACATGGAAGGGCTGATATGCAAGTTCAGCTCAGATTGCAGCAACCTGGGCATTGGAGAGGCTGTTAAATCAACTCAGACTGGGCCACGTATGTTTTTATTTCTGTGAAGAGGAGTGCAGCAGAGGGATGGGAAATACAGGAAACTAAAAGTGACACCAAGTCTTTCTGTCTGAGAAAACAAGGGCAAGCAGCAAGTGGAAGAAGGAATGCACGGAGGGTATAACAAAGTGTGAAAGAATCAAAGGGGAAGAGAAGGAAAGCAGGACATTAAGGCAAAGAGAGGGGAGAAAAAGAATGTTGAAGATCAAAGGCAGCAACAAGTGGTGGAGAAACGAACAGGATGAGGGAATAGAAGACGCTTTAGTAGGCTTTTTTATAATGTAAAGTTTCACAAAGTGTAATTAACTGACCAAAAACCGACACAGCAGAGACTGCAACTATGCAAGCTTCCCCAAAGCACCGAACAGGCACACATATAGCTGCTCTTTGTTTAGCTTTTAGTAGTGCATTCTTGGGCTTGTAGTTTGCCTTTTTTACATTATTATGCTGAATATTTCTCGCAACTCATGGCTAGCGAGAGCTTTTAGCTAAAATGCCTGGACTGCTCGGAGGTGTCATACTCCCAGAAGGTGATGGCAGGAATGCTTCAATCTGTCTAATTATGGTACACTTGATAAAGCATATTTCACTAAATCCATTATTAAAACTTTTATTAAACTGCTAAATTTTCATTTTGTTACAAATATGATGATAAAACTTTCATCGCATCCCAATAAATTTCAGGGAGACAACTGGAAGTACTCCAGAGGGCAGGCTTACTTTCCCCCACCGGTAAAAAAAATGGTGGGGAGCCGCGGCCAACTGCCAATTAGGTCAAGGGAGCCGCAGGTCAAAAAAGTTTGGGAAACACTGCCGTATCCAGTCTAACGCCTGGGTATAATTCTAAAATAAGGAATCTTCGACTAGATAGTCTCTACCAGGAAAAGTATTAGCAAAGGTGAGTAACATGTTCTTTAGTTTAATTTTGCTCTCCTCTACAACTAAACCAATGAAAGGATTTAAACCAACCTGGGCACGAAACGGAACTTTCAGAAAGTGTTTGACGTTTGATTTAGTGTAAGATGTTACAGTTTGAAAAAGGTGTCGGTGGGCTTCAAGGGGTTAAATTGATATAAATACATACTGTTAAACTCATGAGCATGAAACAGTTTTTAAGATAAAATTGACAGATGAAGGTCTTCTATATTTTTGGGTAGCTAATAAGTTAATTTTAAGTTGCAACCCATAAAACGACATTCAGATGTAATAAAAGAATGTATCAAATGATATCAGATGCATGCCATCATTTTCAAAACATATGATAAAAGCAACACCTGATTATGCAGGCAGCCATTGTTTAATGTGATCATGAAAATTCCACAGGTCTTGAGGAGTCAGTTTCCACTTAGCCCAGTGCCTACTTCGAGTTCAAAATACCCAAATTCCTATACAAATCCCAGAGCAATGTGGTCCCAGGGATGGGATATAGGCCAGAACAGAAATTGCATCTTTATTTCCACCCGGTTGGGATCATTGTAATAATGTTTTACCTGGCGGCCGACTCACCCCAGTTATAGGCAGGGCCACTGGAAATATGTGATTTTGTTCCAGCTGCATTTTCCGCATAATTTTGGGTTTGCCACATTTGTCACATATTCTATCAACTGCAGATTTTGAAAAACATTATTGTTTCTAGCTCATATGGTATTAAACATTACCAAAAGAAGTAATGACACATGTTGCTATGCAGTGGCAGGCCCTTCGCAAACGTTGACTGGTCAGCTTTCTGTATTTGAATGTTAAACTGGTCAAACAAGGCGGAACCTTTGCTCAGATAGTATTAACATGTATAAAAATGTAAAAGAATGAATTAATACTGTTACAAAAGGTGCCATATTTAGGTGCATAATTCGCTTTTTCTTGCTGCATAATATAGTAACCTTGACATATAATTTGGTTTTCCCGTTCCGCATAATTTCAGTGACCCTGATTATAGGTTAAACATTTCAAATGCATTTCGCCTGCCCAACGTTTAACATTTCACCATAAACTTGATTTCGATCACTAAGATCTTAAAAGTACATCACAAATAAATATTTCACGTAAACATACATAAAACATGATAGACGTGGGTTACAGGAACATATGTCCAGCACACATGGGGAGCTCGCAGGCAACCCCACATGAGATAAAAATCAAATCGCATTACTAACAGAAGAAAATATGACGAAAATGCTCCATCCTGGGCCTATGCCATACATTAATCCGGCACGAGTTCCAAACACCTACCTTTCAATCAAAATATGTATTAGTTGTATGGAAAGCCGTGGCAGCATACATTAAGTTGTCTGAGTATAAAGTGTCCTGTACCCTAATTGCTTGTATCAATCAATAACACAGGCCTTTCAGACATTGGCAACATCCATTAGACAATTTCAATATAAAGCGGCCGTTCAATTACAGTTTGAGTTGATCAATAACATTTGGCTTAGAAACAAACTGTAATTAAGATCTATGAGAGGCCATAGCAGCATACATTAAATCGACTCCATATAAAGTGACCCTGCAGGTACAGCTTGTTTCATTCAGTCAATGAGCTGGGAAGGAGACCAAATTGTTTTGCAATCCCCTGGTCCTCTTTCCATTACGTTTCCGACACTAAAAAGCTATACATTAAAATGTTCTCAGTGTAAAGTGCCCCATGCAGTTGCATCATAAATACGTCATAGACCACAGGAAGAGATCTAATATAATAGCTCCGGCTCAGAGCGAATATTTGTATCTCTCCAAAACATTAGTGAAGCCGATACTTGCCTTGCAAAGAGAGTTCATGACATCCAAAGAGAACAGGAGCAGTATACATTCAATTGTCTCCTTGTCAGGTAGCCGATGGAATTACAACATAAATCGGTTAATGAGCTGGGGAGGCAAACAAACCAATTTGCTATCCCCAAGCTATTATCCAACTCAGCGTTGCTGACTAACGCACATGCACTACAGGGACATAGCTATTAAGCGTGAACATCCATCCATAACTTTCTTTGGATACACTTAAATCGCCTAATCCAAAAGGCCATCAGGAATTTGACCATAGCAAAGACCTCTACTCTACTTGTGTCAGTGCTAAGTGTCCTAAAGGCTTCCACGTGCTACATAGGACCCATGTTCCTGCATAGGGGAGCTAACCACTTGCCCGTAGGTTATTATTATGCTTATTATTATTATTAATTAGCATTTATTAAGCGCAGGCTACCCTGAGGCATCCCAGCGCTAGCGGTAAATCAAGTTAAAAGAGGAGGCTAGCAATTGCTGCTCTGGAATAGCCATGTTTTAAGACCCTTCCGGAAGGAGAGGTGGGAAGTTTCAAGCCGCAGATTGAGAGGGAGGGTGTTCCACAGTCTGGCTATGTTATATGAAATGGAGCGGCCTCCGCTACGCAACCTATTGATTTTAGGAATGCAGGCTAAATTTAAATTTGCCGAGCCAAGAGATTTCTTAGGAAGATGGGCAGTGATCAGAGACTGATTAATGCAGGGGCCTGTGCCCCTAAGAGTCTTATGAGCAGTGCATAAGGCTATAAAGGAGATCCTCTCCTTTACCGGCAGCCAGTGAAGGGCTTTCAAACTGGATCTAGCTGACTGCGTACTGCCACAACCGGTCAGAAGTCGCGCAAGCAATTCTGTGCCACCTGAAGATTCCCCAGGGTAGATTTTGGGGCTCCCAAGTGCAGTGAGTTACAGTAGTCCGGGTTTGAGAGAATCAGGGCCTGGACCACAATTTTCTTGGCTTCAGTGGGCAGAAGGGGGAGGACCTTCCGTAACATTCTAAGGATGCCGTGGCAAGCCCCCGTCACTGCCACTGCCTGGACAAAAAATTAACATAATGTGGATCATTGTTTCGGGCACCCTTAGTCATATGCGGCTGATGCCATCAGCTGCTTCATTCACTTGCCAATTGCTACAAAACATTTTAGTGGAAAGTGTTCAATATCTGAATTGGAGATACACATACAAGACTGCTGCCAACGCAGGACTTAACGTTCTTCTAATAGGGTTCAAATTTGTGTACGTATATGCGAGTTGAAAAGCTTTGGCCAGGTTCCCATGGAGGATATTTGCAGACAGTTTCTCTTAAAACCACAATTCATACATGAACTTGAGCTCAGATGTTGTGCCCATGGTAATATACTCAGAGAAGACTATAAAGAGGTACATTTATCTGCCCCGGAAAGGCACGAACATACCTGAACCAGTGGAGGGACCTGCTGAGTGCGAATGTAATACAGGGCTTCCCCATAGAGGCTTGGTCAGGTATTACTCATACTCTGACCGAGTACAGGACCTATCTTAGTCTAGCTAGTCACAGGATCCTTAATGCCAGAGTTAAAAAATCTATTGAGCTAGGTATAGGAATTCTAAGTGGTAATCCCAAACGATAATGGTGTTAAATTGGTTTGACCCCAGATTTCTGCTCCATAGAGTGCAGTGTTCTAAAACTGTGTCTTCTGCACCTCGAAGGCAGGGGATATCATTCATCTACCCTACGCCTTCGAATAGAAAAGCGTACAGGTTACACCATGCTTCGTGCAGGTTCTTTGATATCAATATGCGTTTTCCCCATTTTTCGTGCCCCAATAATGTGAGGTCATGCCCCGGTTCAAGATGTGAGCTGTCCAACTTAGAATTACTCTTAATGCCCTCGTGTGGTCTAAAAGCTATCTAGTTATTAGTTTAGTAGTGGTGTTGATTAGTCCTTTTGAGCCACAGAACTCTTCACATTTGTTCAATAGGTTCTGTTGGTCACATGGCATCTTTAAGACCAATAGAGCGTTTTCTGCACACAAGAGTTGCAATCTTAAACCCTCCCAGCACTGGGGTATCATTGCTGCAGGAGTTCGCCTCCTCTTCCACTTGGGGGATATACAAAGAAAAGATGAGCAGATTCAAACACGTCTCTGTTCGCAGGAAAAGGCTTTGTGGTTTCCCCAGCAGCTCTCCAGCATACAATGGGAAATGTGTTAATGCACCCATACCAAAATATTCAGGGCGCCAGATGGAATGCCTGAAGGATGTAATAACCTCTAAAGCAGTTGACTCGGGATATTATGGAAGGCGGACTGAAGAGCCACAGACATCCCATACACCAGCTATTTCTTGAAAAATGCCCACAGCAAATGGAACCTAAACACCTGGTCTATGGCACTTTTTATTTCTAAAACCTGCCTGATCATGTGATAAGATGTTGTTAGCAACCCACGTTTTCAGTCTGATTTTTAATGCAATTGTAAAACATTTTGGGTATTATAATTTTTTTACACGTTTTCATATTTTACATTTTTTACTGTTTTTACTTTCTATCCTAACATTCGCAAATTCTTCAAAAGTCGTGAGTTTTGTGTCTTTAAAGTCTTTAAAAAAGATTCACAAAGAAAATGGTGATACTGAGTGACCAGTTCTCGGGGAAAAATTGGAGTAGGCAGGTACCCAGAGGTGTGTAAAAAATGCACAAAAAGGAGAAAATTCATTTGGTGGACAAGAATTCGCCAAAATTTGAACGCTTGCGAATGCCATATTGCATTTGGAAACCAGCTCTGTTTTCCCAAGCTCGCAAGTTTTTGTGAATTTGTGAGGCTCACAAAGAGAAAATAAAAATGTAATACACGTTAGCTATTGTAAGCATGGTTAAAGGACAGATTGGGAGTAGATGAAGAAAGTTATAGGTCAATCACGGAGAAAAAAAAATGGAACCACTTGCAAAATGAGTGAGTGAATAAATGAAAAATTGGAAGCCAGGACTGGCAATTGCCGATTTTGAAAAAGAAGGGTTAATTCACATGCCTCCATAGATAGTGCTATAAGTTAAAAATTATATCTACTGGCTAGAAAAGGGAGAAACTTACTTCTGCATAAAGTATTTGAATACAGTTAGCAAAGTCCCTGCTCTTAGTCTGATATATGTATTCATGTTTGGCTCCATTGAGTGGAAAACCATTACTTACGAGAGCCAGTCTTGTGACATGGATAGGTCTACTTTTAGAATCAGTTTAGTTAACGATGGGTAAAATGCCTATGTGTAGCTATTACAAACACTTTTGTGCTAATGGACACCCCATGTAAACCCATAGATGTACATTTGGCGGGTTTTGATTTGTTTTAGAGCAGAATGGGATCACATTAAGGAGAATTCTAGCAAAATTAAAGTATTCATTATAAATCCTTGCTGGTCAACTGGTTGGAGTTTGTGGAAATGATTGTTTCTTTTTCTGGTGTTTTTGAGGTCCCAGCTGGAACTAAGCCACTACGACCAAATTCAGGCTCATCAACTTTCATCAAGACCGTCAGTCATGAACAGCTGCTAGCTGAGATGGTGCAGTCCCATATGGTTAAGGATATGTGTTTGATTGGTGGAAAGGTAAGAAGGATACATTAGTAGTTAGCTATATTTTCCTCTCCTATCTGCATTTCTTGAATGTATTTCTCTTTTTTACAGGGTTGTGGAAAATCTGTCATTGCCAAGGAGTTTGCCGAGATGCTACAATACGAAATAGAGCCCATTATGTTGTATCAGGTATACATTTTATGTACTAAGCTGTTGGGTAATTGTGAAAGGATGGCACTCTTGGAAATTATGCAATGATCGAGTTGCAAATCTAAATAAGGATGAAATAGAAGGCGCAGTCACAGATTTAAGTAACACATTGTTAGAAACGGGCTTTGCTAATGCAACCTTTGCTGGATACCAGACGCCTGTACCCTAAGGTGTTTAACACAACCATATTCCCAGTTACACATTTCTGTCTTTGTAACTAGAGTGGAAAACATATGCAGTATTATCTGTTGATGGCTAGTAGGCAACCATTTGTGGTGGCCCTGAGGTTTAATTTAAGGAGGCTAAGGGTGTTAGGATGTGCCTAGCGGAATCCGCCTGCCATTATTATTTAACTGGCTCTGAGGCACATGCGGGACGCATCCGCACTGTCTTGAATTTTTTCCTTGAACGCGCACCAACTGCAGTGTGTGCGTGGAGCACCCTGCTGAGTTGTACTGACTCTTTGTATTACTTCTTGCAAAGAAGGGTCATTCATCTGCATCATAAAGGTGACTGCTTCTCAATGCTTTATTTGTTGCTGTTACTTTGTAACACTTTAGTTTGTGGGACTTGGTTAATCTTCACTAGGCCAAAATATTTTTATTTTCCATATTAATGCACTGTTGATGTTTTAGTAGGATATTCTCTCATTAAAAGAAATAGCATGGTACCTTTTTTGTTATTACCTGGTGGCCGTTGATGGTAGTAGATTTGACCATAAAACACTTTGTACTTCATTCACTGGTTGTCGTAGGTCCTGGTATCTTTCATGTTTTCTAAGAATGGCAAAACTGAGGATTAGTTGCAGGTCAAATATTAAAGATGCTGCTGACCGAATAGAAGGGCATTTCATGGCTGCACAAACAATATGATTCGACCACACAAAGCTGGATGAGTTTTTTGTTTGCATGTTTTTGGAACCATATTAATTTCTATGGCAGCCGAGAGGGCTCTGGCGTTATCATGTGCTTTTGGTGTCCAAGTGGGGGGGTTCAAGGTGCCAAGAAAGAATTTAGCAAAAGTTGCTTCTTATTAAAAAAACCTTCACAGAAAGTAAGTTTGGATATTGCCTAAAGTGTAGAAGATCATTGGTGTCCGTCAAATAGTTGATTCAGTTATTTACAATTGTAATGCTATGTCTAAGGTTCTGGGTCACAATAGTATGACTACAATTACGAAAGGTAGAGGTTGCAATATAATGCTTTCTGAAAGTTACAACCTTTGTTACTAATGCGGATCAAAATGTTCCTCTGCCAACAGCCAAACTCATCTTGTATTAGCCAAGACAGAGTTGGTCATTTGACCAAAGCATGCATCAACAGTAATAAGAGAATTAACAGCTCAGAGAGCATTTACATTGTTCAATAATCTGATATAACTAAGTTGGTATTGCACATTGAAGCTTATGAAGGGACGGTAGACGAGGGATCTAGCAAATCTCCTTTGTGTTGCATACCGATTGAAAGTGGAACACGTGAATCCTTGGCTTTTTCTGGTTCTCAATTCATGCTTATTTCAGAAATCTTGTTTGGGAAAACATTGATGCCACAAGTGCATTTGCATGTGCAACGGGCATTAATCCATGCTGTGATGGGGTGGCTGTATTGATATGCTTGATTATTTTGTAGCTCACATAAAAGTCAACATGTCCTGACCATGCCCGTAAGAGCAAATGTCTCTACTAACCAGAGAAGGTATTCAGAATATTTTGAAAGAGAATAAGGTGTTTTCCAGGGTGAAAAAGGATGCATAGATGTTGAATATGTCTGCATCTGTACAGAGTGCAACATGTCTCATGAGGTGAGGCCTCACAGTGTACCAGTATGGCGCTTACAACTATAATTTTCCTGAAGAAACATTGTAACCGTTCTCATAGAACTTTATATGGCTCCTTAAAATGTTGTTTTCAAGTATAAGGTACAGGATAGTACTAGTTAATTATTTTTTATAATGAGCAATCTCTTTTTAATGGATCAATTTTTGTATTTTTTGTGTCTGTAGGACAAATACCTGCCTCCAACAAGCCGCCGCAGAGAAAAACAATCAGGGAAACAAAATAAAGGAGAAACCAAACATTTACCCTCACTCGTCCTCTCCTTTCCCTTGCCTGACCCACAACAGATTCTGTTGGGAATTACAATAAAATTAGTATTCACGCGCCTCATATGTCCTGCCTGGTCATTATGACCCTTCCTCGGGCACCACTTCTTTCCTACGTTTGTGCCAGTTCCTCTGCAATTCATTACTAGATTAACATGGCAGCTGTCCGCAGGTGTAATGTAGCTGATTCTTTAAAATATACACAAAGGAATTTTGGCTCCACCTAGTGAAGTACTACTGTCACCTCCTGCTGTTAGGTATTTGGTGTATCATTTCGCCTTCCAGGAAGTGCTTCAGCTGGAAAGGATAAAGGGCTATTTTGCATCTGAAAAGTACACTTGGTCATCACGTTGTTTGTCTCATTCAATTATTTATCTCTTGTATGATGTACCGAATGCAGTCCTTATTTGCTGCTTTTTCCTAGCACCGGCAAGGCCAATAGGGCAGGGTGTGTTGTGATAAACAGCATTTGTTAATGCAACATATATTAACAGCGTTTGTGAATGCCTGTGTTCACATTTGCTGGCCCGTAGATTCATTGGCTTTTTCAATGCTTGTTTACAATATATTTTCCATGTGAGGGCTTACCTTATTTGATTACAACAGATTGAGGTATGCACTTTGTTTCACAGTGTATGGTGTTCGCTTTGTGTCACTCACTTGGGAGTGAGCTGGAGGAGCTCACAGGTAGTGGAAATGAGTACACGCCTCTGTTGCTATCAGGTTGGAGGCTGTGTTTTCTTGAGAGAAACCTTTTGATCTTGTACAGTACAGCATGTTTCCCTCCTTTGAGATGTTGCAAACGGTTACCGGTATCACATCCTGCTGGCTTCCTTTTGATTGAACAATAAATAGATCTTTTCAACTTCTACCTTTCTGATCTCTGGATCAGTACATACACAATGCTTTTGGTTGATGTTAGGAAGGAGCTCGATTGCTTGGTTGGTTTTGTCAGCTTGTCTGTAGCTGTTGGCCGGTTTACCAGATAAAGGATGGATGGATACAAGGGAAACATGTGAAGACAACAAGGACCCCCTGGGTAGTATATAGACTCCTAGGGCAGGGTAACAACTAGTGTGAGAAAAATCCCAGGACGTCTAAATGTACACTGTGAACAATCGGGATAAATCAGTAGTCAAGAAGGAAAAATCAAAGAGTTAACAATGTCTATATAAAATATATATTTTTAATGAGTATTTGTTTAAAAACAACATATAGTGTGTGACCACGAGGTCAAACCATATGATAAGAGTAAAAGATGCTTCAATTACATACAGTTCTAATAATCATACAACATAAAATTCATAATCAATACATGAAATTTATACACAAAAATACATGTAGTACGTCAAATAGTAAAAAAGAGCATAAAAACTCGACGCGCGTTTCGGCAGTGAACCGCCTTCTTCAGGAGACATAGAGTAAATCCTGAAAATACATATATGAAAGAAAAATGTATATTAAAATACAATCCATATATCAACACATCAAAACATGACATTCCTTACTATCTCACTGACCCTCCATTACAGTTTGTTCACTCAGTGGCAATGATTAGCAGAAAGGTGTCTAACAATTGTACAGTATCTGACTAACAAGAACTGATCATAGATTGATCATTCATACCAGGTCCCAACCTTTATCATAGAGAAACATAGCTGATAACCTCTTCATAGACAGCTATATGTTTGCTATATTTCAAACGTTACATTTTATCACCCCATTGGTGGAGGTTGTAAATATGAGGTGGATCGATTCCTCATATATTTTTTAATAAAAATGCAGACAAAAAATGCTTACAGTACATAAAAAATTACTTACAACATTGGACGCTCTATCCATGCAGTAACAATGATGGAAGGTAAAAGCCTCTGCAGTTTTGATAGGATTAGTGTAGTTTCAAAGTGAAGATAGTCCTGATAATATAAGAAGGGACATAACTGAGCTAGGAACAAAACCTAAGATATAGTTATTAAAAGCTGCGACAGAATGGGTCAACAGTACTGCGCAAGACATGTGGATAGTCCTATAGTTATGGAGAATGGGATATTGGTGACAAGGAAGGGATATGAGAAAGGGAATTTCAGAATGAGAGAGCCTGTGGGTAGTGGCATATTTGGTTGCTAACTATTCTTATAGAATGCCGCGGGTATATATTTACCTGATCTCCACAATAGTAGGTGGCAATCGATACTAGGGGTAGACGATGTCTTGTCCAGATGTGGCTTTATACAGTTTCCAAGTACACTCACATAACTGGTAGAAAAGCAGAGGCGGATGATATTAAAAATGAGGGGGAGGAGAATATCGGACGATAACTAGTCAGCATTATAATTGTATTTATATATATGGTAGATAGTGCGTATTAATTAGACCCTAACACAGTTCTACTATTATGTACGAGTGCGCCACATAAATACCTGAGTATTTCCAATAGAGTTGGCGATGTACGTAGCGCAGATGTAGACAGTTATAAAAACGTTGATCACAATATTGCTGGTAGGACAAAGAATAAAAGCGTGTATGAAAACCAATATTATTGGCAGTGCTACATAAACTTGATAGTTGCTATAGTTATCGTAATTATTGCGGACTTTATCTATTAGTAGAACTTATATAACTGGAAAACTGCTAAGCGTCTAAGTTACCTTGGATATTCACGCGATATAAAAGATTGCAGCTCCGGTGGGTATTGCTCGGTATCAGTAGACTCGAGGAATGATAAAAGAAGTTTCTGTGAATAGAGTCATGAATGCGGGTCAATAACGGTTTAAACCGCACTCCGTATTAAAGCAAGATGCTAGGAATTTTTTAGAGTGCCTAGCGAACCGGGATTCTTACCTTAAATAAATAAACAATAGACGGACAGCAGGGTGGTGCTGTTCCGACGCTCGTGTTGTGGGGATCCGACCTCCACACAGAAAGTAGATAAGCCGTCTCTGTAAAAAGAGTCACGATTGAGGATCAGTTAAATTTGCATCTCAATCCGTGATAGAGCTTAATGCTAGAGATCTCAGAGTGCCCATCGCGACGGATTTCTTACCTTAAGAAACTAGACGAAAAGCGGACAGCAGGGTGGTGCTGCTCCGACGCTCGTGTTGTGGGGACCCGACCTCCACGTAAATGGAAGATAGCTGCCGGATAATTAGAATCCAATTTAAACGTAGTTCTTGGCGGGAAAGTCCCAGCGTTGTTGCTGATCTCAGTAGATCTAAACGAAGGACTACTAGGAAAATAAACGTCCTTAATACGTCCCAATCTAAAATGGCGCCTGAACACTCTCGGGTTTGTTTGATTACTCTAGATTTTACAATCGCTTCCAAAGTGATAGTATTTCCCTTTTAAATGGATATATAATTTATGTAAAACCTGGTATTATGAAGCACCATAATGCGTTATTTAGAATGTTCTTTTTATATTCTAAATTTATCCATCTTTAAGAAAAATGACGATATTGTTTATCATTAGGCATATATACGTAGTTCAAACATGTATCCATATAACAAAATGGGGGGTTCCTACGAAAGAAACATCATTTAAAGTATATGTTTATCCTTAAATGATGATGGAAAATTCAGAGGAAGGGCTCATTTAAGAGAGGTGTTTTCATATGTCGACATATTGGTTGATAGAACACGACTTCTCCACTTATGGATGGTATATGGAGTATAATATTCTGAATCTTTTACATACTCATAGTTGTTCTTAAATACCCCCGAATTAACAATATTAACAGTGTTAAAGATCCTGGAGATCGTTACATGCGATCGATATGCATAGGACTTATAAGTATCAAGAAAATCCATTGTCGGAGAGGTATAGCTTTCTAAATAGGTTCAATAAATTCGTGTTTTCATGGCAGTTTCGCCAAAGAAACCCTTACGCAGCGAATAGACCTAGGGATGACTCAAGCTAGGCTACTAAAGGATGCTAAAGGATGGCGTTCTCCCAGGGAATTTCGGCATTGAGGCCCTTCTTGAAAGTTCCCAGGGAGAAAATCCAGAACACCTCCCTTTTCTTTCTCACTTGATCACCGCCTTTATTATTTGGAAGTCTTATTTTCTCTAAAATGCGCCATTTGAAGTCATCTGGAGCATGGCGATTTTCATTGAAATGTTTCACTAGAGGGGCTAGTTGTTTGTTTGTACGAATAGCCGACCTATGCTCTGTGAGCCTGGTTTGGACCGACCTTGAGGTTTCACCTACATAGCCAAGTTGGCATGGGCACAAAATAAAATAAATACAGTTCATAGTCTTACAGTTCCACATGTCTTGGGCAGAGGTCCGACAGCCATTATGTTAAAAAAACTCACCTTCAATGATGTTACTGCAGGATTTACAGGATGAGCATTTGACAGTGCCTCTAACAGGGAAATTGTTACTAATTGATCTCTGTAGAAATTCTGATTGAGTATTAGTAGTTGTAAAGCGAGAATGTACTATGAGATCTTTGAGATTTTTGTTTCTCCTATGGGCAAAGATAGGCTTCTCTAATTTACTACTGGTGGGATTGGAGTTGAGGATATGCCAGTTTGAATTGACAATGTGTCTGACTGTCTACAAGGGAAACATTGCATGGAAGATTTTCGCTATGAATAAAACACTGAGGCCGTCATTCCGAGAATGGCTGAGTGATATCCACTGGGGGAATACTGTTCCCTCGTTTTGTGAGTTCTATGATGTTTGCGGTCCTAGAATTACTAGGTCTGAAAACTCTAAAGCCAGTGGATCCTACCCCGGTAAAACTACAGTCCAGGAGACAGAGGATGTATACACTGACCCCTACAGCATCATCCAGGAAGCAGACAGTTCTTCCAAGTGAGGCCACAACCTGGAATGGTCTCAGACCAAAGGTGGTGGAGGCTCACTTACAAGTCTCTCTAGCCTTGCCTGAGGCTGGTGCGTGTAATGGCATACATACGTCCCAGAACTGACAAAGGGGAGGAAGGGATGACAATTGCTTATTAAGACACCTAAACCCTGGTGATGTTTCTCCTTGTATTATGCAAGTGTGGGTGAGAGTTAGTGGTCCAAAACCTACTTCTTGACTAAAGACAAGGGTGCTTGTTTGACCCTTATCCCAAACTCATTGCTAGTACAGGGATAATCGCCAATTCCCTCCACCTTGCCCAAGGGCGAAGAATGTACCTTTGCCCCCTAGAGCCCTTGCCTTGCTCAAGGGCTCAATGAAGCCTACCCTCATTTGTCCAAGACTAGGGGTGCTTGTTTCTACCCTACTCCTCACCTGCTTTGACTAAGTGCAGAGGGAAATTGCTCCAACAGCCCCCGCTTCGCCAAAGTGCTTCTTAGATTCATTGCCACCTGCATTGCCATGAGGAAACCATCTACAACCCTGTCTTGCCCAAGGGAGGGTGTGTAACTCTTCCCACCCCTCCTCCTCTACCCCACACAGACCCGCTTTGTCCAGGGGCAATTAGGGCTTCCCTGCTTTTCCAAAGGTGAGGGTATATCTTTGGGTCAGGCATCGCTCAAGGGTAAGGGAGCTACATTTAAGGGGCTTGCTGCAAGTAACAGCTGCCATGATGCCTTGTACTCATTTGCTATGCCTTGGGTGAACTGTGAGCTTTCACAGTCCTGCATCGCTCTCAGAAATGTTAGGGAGATTAAGGGCTGAGCCTGTAGTATGCTGCGTGGCTGCCCTGCTGGCAAATTGCAAGCATTGCAGCGGCACAGCAGTCATAAGTCTTGGCCATCCCTCACCCTCAGAAAACGAGGACGAATGACACTCCTCTGTTTTGAGCAATGTGGAGAAAACAAACCCACATGGACCTGGGCAATGACGGGGCGAGTGCTAAGGAGCCAACCCTCTCCTTGGAGTACTTGTAGCGTGATGGAGCAGTTCCCTGTGCCCTTGTCCAGTGCAGGGTTAGCGCTCTGCTCTCAGAGTTTCGGGCGAGGCTTTGGGGCTGAAATGCTGTCCAGTTTCTAAATGGGCACAGAGCAGGGGTGCATCCATTACCTGCTCTGGGCGGTTACTTTCAGCGACGCCTCACCCCTGAGAAAGGCGGGGATGTAGAAGCTTCTCCCCTCCTCCCTATCCCTGCTCCTGCCAATGTGGAGGAATGGGTTTGTTGAAGTAATTTACTTCCACCTCCCAAAATGAAGTTCATGCGCCGTGTTCACAACATCTGTAAAAAGCTCAAATTAGAGGCCAATTAAGTTTGACTAGGTCTGATAGTGCCTATGGCGGAAAATCTCAAATAATATTCATAAGTTATTGTATTATCTTAACCCTACGTGACACCTCCGTTTTTAACTTACATCTGCGCCTTCGACCTTTTATAACATCAAACATGTATGAGGACAAATTCTTTATCAAAATTACATAATATACAAAAATATAAATTCCAGTAAGTGTGTTGTTGAGAAGTTTGGTCCTAATTCCTTAGGTCGTCATAGTGTACAATATGTAATGTATTTTTGATAGTGTGTTTGATGTTGGGAAGAGTATACACAGGGTGAGAATTAAGGTTAAGCGAGTGTGACAGAGCATCAAGCTAAGGTTAAGGTAATACCTTAACATTGTCGATTCATGTCTTATAGACTTTGTGGCGTTTCCACTATTAAACCCAACCACGGTCCATGCAGATAACATCGGTGGGGCAGTGTGGCGGGGGTTTTCGAGGGACGATGCCGAGGAATAATAATTATTTTTTGGTTTATTTTTCCCTCTGCATCGTCCCTCGAAACCCCCCGTAAACCCCCCACCGGCCCCACCGCTGTTACCTGCACAAACCGCGGCTGATTAAACCCATCAATCTTAAACCCCCTCTAAAATTATTCCTTTCAGGATGTCGGCAATCAAGCCCTAGTGAACCCTAAAAGTAACTAAAAAGCCCTCACTAGAACGTCTGTTTTCATCAATGGCTCACTCCTCTCCTTGTTCATAGTGGTAAATAGCATGAATGCTAGATATCCAGTTTGGGGCTAGTGCAAAGGTGTCACCCTTAAAATGGAACTGCTAAAGGAGGGGTGAGCTGGATCCTATAGAAGCAATTTATACAACATTTTATAGGTTCCATGTTGCGAACGTCCACATCTATGGATTAGAATTGACAACACTAAGGGGGTCATTATGATGGCGGAAGGGCATAGGTGGTCCTTCCGCCATCACAAAGCTCATTACCTACTGCCATATTAGGATGGCGGTGGGTATTGCGGCGGACGCAAAGTCTGTCCGTCGCTTGTGGGAACTGTCCAGCCTGAACAGCCAAGCCAGGTTCGACCTGGTCCGGAAACAAGCATTCTGGGACTGGTTTCTGGGTATTACGCCTCATCAGCCAGGCTAGATGGAAACCAGTGGCACAAGAGCAAGGGACCCATGTCTGGGCATACCCATCCCACTTAGGGCAACAAGTGCTACGCAAACAAATGATGGACGGACTGCTTAATAAATTATACATTCACCCCCAGTCAAGAGACTCTTATTCTTATACTAGGTATTGAATCCCCTTATAAAAGACAAACTTCGCACTCATGCTCGATTATACTGGCTTGTATTTCTTGTCCAAAACCTTTGTAGTAAGGAGAGTATTGAAGGGAAATACTTGCAAGACCTGAGGAATAGAGTTCAACGGGAATTCTGATACTTATTGTTTTTGACTCTTTGAGTGCCGTGCTCCTTCTATGTGAATGATGTAGAAGTTCAAGTAGGTGGCATCAGTAAATTGTAGTTAGTGGTGTTACTTCTGCAATGTTTATCTGTTATACTGGCTTGTGTTGTGTACAGCTGAGGCACCATACCTCCTACTTCTCACATTCCTGGTACTCCGGTAGGTATTCCCTTTGGGCCTAACCACTAGATCCCTTTGAAGGTGCAACACACCGCCTCTGATTTTAGGGAAGGTGATTGCATTCCATTGAAAATGAAAAGATTGGTAATTCATTTGCAAGTCAATGTTTCCTTAGCCATCAATTGACTAGTAGGCTAGTGTCTAGAAGCCATTATCTTCATTAAGCCCACCCATAGATATTTTCTACTATTTTGTAAAGTGAAAAACAAAGCAATAGTTGGTTACGCATCAGTCAATTCCCAACTCAGTAATCCAACCACTGGGAGCACTGGACTCCATGTCTTTCTGACCTCCATGTAAAGAGTCTGCTGGATGTGGTCATTTTCGGTCTTATTTTTTATTCATCTTGTGACTTGGGTATTTCAATGGCAGATTTACTCTGTCCCTCATATCTAGGGACATTTCACTGATAAACTTCTTCTTTTCATCCCTCTACCCTTATTATTGCTAATAATGAGGATCATTTTTTCTGTTCATGTTTTTAACGTATAGTTCTTCTCCTTTTCTCTGAAATATGTCACAAGCACTTTCTGTTCACTGTTAAATCTCCAGGACAGGCAGGCAGTAACTAGTGATGATTTCCTCAGGGTTGAGCTCTGAAAGTGCGACACTCACTGAGAACTTAGATAAAGTCATATTTCACATAAAATCGGTGTAAACAGGACCATCCTATCTTCAGCTTGCTTATAACTTGTGCGCCAAGAAATAATTCGTATTGAAAAACACATCTATTGTGCGTACATGTAAACGAATCGCCATGGAGATCTATATGCACACTTTCTGTGACTATGTGGTAGATATACTAAATGTCTTCGAAGAATAATGTTGGCAAGTTCTTTAAAATGTCAAAACTTCTGTTTTTTTTAGATTTCTAATGAAAACATCCATAATGATTGTACATGCTCTTGCCCTCTGTGGTAGGGAGTAGCATCGGAGCTGTCAGAAATCTCAGTTTGTGGCACAATTTTAAGCAGCAGATGCTAGTAATGATGAAAACTACTTCTTCCTTCCCACATCCTGCAGAGAGCACAGCTGCTCTCACTTTGCTAGTTTGAATTTAGATTTTTGTGTTTTGTGTGTGCCACAGCATCTCAAAGTGTTTATGTGGCATACGAGGTACCAGCATCTTACCGTTAGGGATGCAGTGTCTTGAGACAGAAGCCATGGCGGCAATGTAGCAGGGTAGGGACCATGCTTTTCTCAACCCAAGCATCACGTTTCTAAATGTTCTCCAGATTGCCCAGCCTCAGTACAGCAGTATTCTTTCTATCAGAAATGTTAAACTCAAATGTACTCACGTCCACTTGATAATTAATACTTTCTATTTATCTTCTCGATTGAGTATGTTCTCATGGCACAGGATTTGATAGGGTAAGTATGATTCCCTGAATGATACTCATCCCTCACCTGCCATATGTCCTCTAGAGAGCATTAGGAGGGAGCATAGTCATTATTCCTTTGTTTCAGGTTACTTGGTCTTATTCACACCACATTATAGATGTATAGCCCGCCATAGCGGGCTATACCGGTTATTAAAGGCCTGCTGCAGCGTTAAAGGCCTGAGCCAAAGGTGAGGGACTTTAACAAGGCAGCGGGACTTTAATAGCTGGTATAGCACTGCTACGAAGGGCTATAAGGCTATTAGAATATTCTGCCACTAGAGAGCAGACTGTTCTAACAAATAAAACAAAGCCTTCAGGGAGCGTGAGGGGAGTGAAATCTCCTCAGACTCCCTGAAGCCTTTGTTCACAGCCAGAGCTGTGAACAAAGAAACATTGGAATGTTGGAGCTCTGGGCTTATACCAGCCATTATAAGCCCAGAGCACTCCATTGTTTTCAATGGAGCTACCAACATTCCAATGAGGTTTATTTCTACCTTTTTAAATCTATTCTTAAATATCCCGCAATGAAAAACATCCCAAAAGCGACATCTACTTGACTCTAAAATAGCAACTTACTTTAGACTCTTCAAGGGAGTTAAAAAAATGGTAGTCAGGTCCGGTATTATAACTCTGGAGACTCACTGTGCTGCTCTTGATAAAAAGTGCCTGCTCCCATCACAACCAGATCCTAGTAAGGATTTTTTTTTTAAAACATATTTTATTTGTCAATTCACATATGTCACACAGAGCTCTGCACCCCAGAGTCATCTGCCAAATCAAACCAAGTAGAATCATGACAGTAATCGACTTTTACAGGAGCAATCATAAATTACATATGATCATTGAACAATAGTACACTCATACAGTGTCAGGGGCATACATGACCAGGACTTAATGTCTGCGCGAACTCTCTCCCATACCGGTGTGAGATTACGTTCCCAGGCTATGGTCGGTACCTCTGAAAGCACCACACACAGATATTTCAATCCGCCCGCTGCCAACTGGACCGTGGATGCCCACGTGTCCACTCTTGTCTGACCTCCCAAAACCCACAGCGTGGACTTGCGGGGATTCATATACAGACCCGATGTCTCCCCGGAGATTTTCACAATTCGCAGGAGCCGCGGACCTGTCCTGTCAATCGTCGACAGGAGGAAAAGAACGTCATCTGCATACAGTGCAATTCTATTGGACAGGCCCGCGGCCCACTCAAATCCCTGTATCTGGGTGTCTATGCGCACCCAGGCCGCCAAGAGCTCCATAGCCAAGGCAAAGCGGTAGGGAGACAACGGACATCCCTGCCGCCTGCCCCTCTGAATAGGAAAAGTGGACGCCGTAAGCCCCGTGTATAGGAGTTTCACATATGAGAGGAAGCGCAGGCCCAGGTTAAGTCTATGGAGGAGGGCGAACAGATAGACCCAGTTCAGGGAGTCGAAGGCCCTGTCCATGTCTGCCAATAGGAGCGCCACCGGTTCCCGAAGCTGTTGGATCGCTGCGACTGCCACCTGAGCCCTCCAAATGTTGTGCCTGGTTGCCCGCTGGGGCATAAACCCCTCCTGATCTGGGGGTACGAGCATTGTGATATGGGGCAGTAAGCGATTGGCCAGCACCTTCGCCAGGATTTTGGCCTCCACATTGAGGAGGGAGTTAGGACGGTAGGAGGCATACTGTTCCGGGGGACGCCCGGGCTTGTGAAACACCACCACCTCCGCATGTCTCCAGACCGGGGAAAGCACACCCTCCTCCCGGGCCTCTTCCACCACTGCCCGATAATGCTGGGCCAGCTGCACCCTGTACCGGCAAAGTAACTCACTTGGAAACCCATTGGCTTTGGGTGCTTTCCCAGGGTTAAGTTCCCACAGGGCTGACCCCATCTCCTTGTCTGTTAAGGGGGCCTCCAGCTGGTCCCTCACCTCGTCTGGCAGGGCCTTGGGTGGCAAATCAGTGATGAATTTATCTATTGTTGCAGCTGACAAAAACACTCTTGGGGCATACAGATCCGCATAATAGGTAGCAAAGCTCTCCGCAATGGCAGGGGGGTCCGTGATCGGGGTCCCTGTCTGGTCCAAGATTCCCGGCAGGGCCTGCGAGTGAAACGTGCCTTGACATAGGCGATGCAGCATTTTACTAGACTTGTCCCCGCATTGATACACTCTACTGCGCATCGCCAATCACACTTGACGAGCCTCGTCCATTAGAAGTGCTGCACACTCCTGTTGGGCCAACAACAATTGCGGCACCCCTAGATCACTCCCTGTCTCACGGTTCTGTCGCGCAAGCATCTCCACTTTCGCCTCAGCACGAGTCAGTTCCTCCCTGGGCATCCGCACACCAGGAGATATCCACTCCTCACAGAGTGGGCTTCAGTGACTACCACAAGATGGCCGCACAAGAGACGGAACCCACATTTGCAGGCAATTACTGGGCAATGGTTACCCCCATACGCGCCATGTTTTCCGCATTCTCCTACTAAGGATTTTAATGGACTCTCTGAACTCTGTACGCATTGGAACCTACTATAGGTGTTTAATAAAAGCTCGTTGTGACTGCACATCCCAGCATGCTGTATGAAGTAATCACGTACGTAATTGAACGCATGAGGGGTTTCAACTAATCAGCATGCAGTATAAAGAGCACTCCAATGCGTACAGGAGAAATGCCTCTGATGAACTGGTACGTTGGTCACAGAAACGCGTTGGGCAATACAACGAACTTGGATGGCTGGGGCGGGCTAAACCGTGATGCCGGATGGCAGACCCACTGTCGAGTGCATCTTGAGAAGCTTTGGCCTTTGTTGGACAATATATATATATATATATATATATATATATATATCTCCTTCCTGTAAAGTGTCGGGGGATCCGTCAAGTGGGGCTTAGGCTTAGAAACAAAGGGGGTATAAAAACCTAAAATCCCCATGCATGTTCTGTAGGCTTCTTTGAGCCAGTTTACAGCAAAATTTCTGAATGCAATTACACCACATGATTCAGGAATCTATATCTTGGTCCACAGATTGTGCTTTTTGTGGTTTGCTGTAAATCCTTTCAGCAGCTTCTGAGATATTAAGGGTAAAAAATAATTGTATATTTTGGCAGTTGGCAGCAATTAAAAAATAGAGCGTTCTGGTTGCCTCAGGGAGGTTTCCCTTGGGCCGTCTCCATCCTGCGGGAGTCAGCCTCCTGCTTGAGCGTTGTCTCTGATTGGCTGCCAGCAACATCAGAAAAATGTTGCTGCCACCCATTACAGGACTCTGGGACTTAGTCCCCTGCCCTGAAATAAGTTTAAAAATTATTTTTAAAAAATATATGGGGCAGGGTAGGGGTACCATGAACTTTTAAGCTCTATGGAGGGGACCCAGCAGCCCCCCCACCTCCCCTGCCCGTTAGGGCCAAAAGGTGAAAAAATAAAAAAAAATGTTACAAACCTGCGGGACTCTGGGACGCATTAATTCATTATAAGCCCCAGGGAGCCTAGAGCTGTGTTTATGAAGGTGAGGGGGCTGTGAGGCCCCCCACCTTGAGGCTCCAGAGGCCCCAGAGAGCCCCACTAGGCCAAAAACAACTTTTATGAGGTGGGGCTGCAGCCCCCTTTCCTGGTCCTCAAGAGGCCTCAGGAAGCATACCCCCAAGGCCGATATCCATCCCGAGACTGAAAAGGCCCCCGGGAGCCCACCCTGTGTTTGCTCTCACCTGGTGGTAACTTTAGATCTGTTTTCCTGCCCAGAGTGATACGAGCAGGGAAACAGATTTAGATGTTGCTCTCATCCGCAGGGAGCAGCATTATTATAACAACAGTGTGGTGGATACCCTGAGTGGGCAATATGGTCCCCTTCCCCTTTCTTTTAAGAAGTGACCCAGGGAGTGGGATCTCCGGGCCAATAAGAGTTTCGGGGGAGTGGGGGTCGCGTGACCCCTTCTCACATTGAAAATAGATCCCCAGTGCCTGATGAAGCTTGTATGGGAGTCTAGGCAGCCCCCTCCCCTATAAACAAATAGCGCCCCTGGTGGATGGGGTCTCCAGGGCCTAATAAGGCTCACGGGCCAGCGCAGCCCCTCTTTCCCTTTTATTTATATTTTGACCCCGAGGGATGGGGTCCATGTGTCCTACTAAGGCTTAGGGAGGGGGCTGAGTGTCCCCCGTCTCTTTTTTTTATCATATTTGGCCCCGGGTGATGGGTTCCCTGGGGTCAAAGAAGGTCAGGGAGGAGGGCTGTAGGCCATGTGCCAAATGCTCAACCCTTTGCTTTTGCTGGCCATGGCTTGAGGTTGGCTGCCTGCGGGGGATTGGCCCTGTGGCCAACCGTCTACCAAACATGGCTGAAGGCCCTGCGTTGGCTGCCTTTGGGGGTCATTGGCCTGTGGCCACCCCGCAGTGCACGGCCAATGGTCATGCACTTCATGGGGTTGGCTGCATGCGAGGGGGTTGGCTATGGCAAACCCCTCCACGCACAACCGAATGCCCTGTACGGCGATGGGTTGGCTGCCTTTGGTGGGTGTTGGCCACTGGGCCTGGCTGCAGGCCTACTCCCTCCTCCTCACGGCCAAAGCCATGCACAGTAGGGGTTTGAATTTACGTATGGTAATAAAATATTACTGTACATTAAAAACCATCTTTGAAATTCACTGAAAAAAATAAAGGTTAAAGTTAGGTGAAATGTTCAGTAACAATGTAACGTTTAAACTCTAAAAAACACAGAAATCCACCAGTTTTAGTTACAGTTAACTCAAGTAACTATAACTGTAGACTACTGTCCTGAGGTATATTACCTAATGGCCATAGCCAGTTGGTAGTTATAGTTAAGACCAACTTTTTCCATAGACAAAGTATTTTTTGTTTTGCTAATAACTTTGGCGCCGTGTGACGAACCTTCACAAAACCTTTCTTCAAAAATGTGGCTTACTTTGCATAGTTGTGCATTGAAAGTACAGTGATCGTCAAGTGGGGTGCCGAGAAAAGGGGGGTAAAAAAACACTTGTTCCCTATGCAATGTCTAAATGGATTTTGCAGGTTTTATATTCAGCTACAGCCCAAACCATGAACAGAATTACATCAAAGCTAGATGTTGGTCTTGAAAGAGCCCATTTTGTAATTTGGTGTAAATCTGTTCAGCACTTTCGGAGTTATTAAAGATAGATATTTAGAGCTACCTAGGAACACTGATCCTCTCTGGGTACCCGTGAATACCTGTGGATCAGATGCCCAACTGGAAGAAGAAAACCTCACCCACTGATTCACCATACCCCAGACTTGTACAGCATGTGGTTGGATGCATGTGGGGGCGTTGGCTGCGGGCCCTTTTGATGGTGCTCTGAGCTGGTTGTGTTAATTATACATTACAAAAACAGAGTAATTCACTGAAAAAAACAAAGGTTACAGTGACGTTTTAGTTAGGTTCATGTTTTATCCACACAAAAGCATAAAAATCTGACAGTTATAGTTATACTTGAAGTTACTTCAGGCCACGAGTTTTAGTTTCTTAACACACACACATATATAAATATGTATATATATATATATATATATATATATATATATATATATATATATTGATATATATATTACCTACTGGCGTCATTATATATATATATATATATATATATCTCAAAGCAAAGAAATCCTCAATGAAGAAGACGCCGCGCACCACTTTCACGGTTATTTAGTGCTTTATTTGTAGGTTTTTCTCCCACCCTAGGCGTTTCAGACTTTCCCAGTCCTTGGTCACGGTATAAAAAAAATTGTCCCTTGTTTGTTTTACATTTTATTCACATACTACCCATCTGCCAGTTACGGTGCATTGTGGGTGTTGTAGGTAAATGCAGTTATTGTTACATTTTGTCAACAATTATCAGATTACTTCAAGCTTGGTAGGAATTCACAATAAGTCAATACCAGTTTGATTTACCACCAGTACTAAATTGGTTCATACAGTTATGAAATTATAAACATTCATGATAATAAGCATTCTGCTTGATTTCTTATCATATGTTGAAATTGATTCATGGCTGAGTGGCTTATTTATAAAGAATGTATTAACATTCAAATATTCCAGAAGCCCTTAGTATCTGAACAGATTAAGGAAAAATATTTCAAAATTCTGCTTATATATCACATTCAAATTATATCCATATACATATTTTGAAGCTCATAGTTGAATCAATATTAGTTCAAATGTTCTCATAGGTCATTTAACTCAGTCAGTCATAAGATTTATAGATGCACATACATCTCATCATCCCCGTTTAATCCCATCGGGGTCTTTGTTTTAAATTTTATGATCAGTTTTGATTCGAGACGTCGCAGTCTGATAGTTCGATCTCCACCTCGCTCATCTTCATTAATCATGGCTATGCCTGAGTAGGTTACATTTTTCCATGTTGTCCCAGGGTGCATTTTCAAATGCTTAGCTATCGCATAGCTATAGTCATTGTTTGTTATGGCACAAATATGTTCCAAAATTCGCTTTTTGAGTGCACAAGTTGTCGACCCAATGTTTTTTTGACCACAAAAGCACTGTAGTTGGTATACCACGAATTCAGAGTCACATGTGATTTTGTTTCTTATTTCAAATTTGCGGCCATTGCGGAAATTAAGCGAGGCTGTCCCATCCCTCGCCGCCAGCACCAGCTGTTGTTTGCTCCCCCCGCCTGGGACATTTGCTGTGTGATATATATATATATATATATATATATATATATATATATATATTCACTGAAAAAACCGTAGGTTTCAGGCCAGTTATAGTTAGCTGGAAATTTTACTGACATAAAACCATTGAAATTCCCACGTTATAGTTAGTTGGACTCACTATAACCTGCGCGCCTGCAATGCACTGCTGATGACGTCACATATTACATCACTCATGACATGGTCAGTGACATCACTCATGACATCACTGATGACACCATCCTTGTGACAGAGTGACAGACCTCCTTTCAGTGTAATGTAACCCTTGAAACACATATTCAAAAATAGAAACTAACATTTACAAAAAAATGGAGATACCCATACCAGTTACAACAACCAATTCAGTAATTCCACCATCTATATATACATCCACTCATTCACCAACAGTTCTATATAGTCACTCATACATATACTCACTCATCATATGTAGTGATAAACCTATACATCCTGTTACACACCGACAGTCATCCAAAAGTTATGCACACACATACTCACACATGCAAATAAACTATTGAACATCCATTTATTTGCATATACAGCTATACACACACTACCACCTTACTTCTAAGGAAACTTACACATACTTACTCTCTTAAACAATCACTTATAGAGACACATACTTATTTAAACAGGAAGTCTTACAATCTCTCACTCTCACATATACTCACTTATATACATCAATTCTCACATACACTAGATTAAAACATATGTAGTTACTGATAAAGACACTAGTGAGACAGTCATTCACTCACTCACTAACACACACATATACACACTCATCCACCCATACAGTCCTGCACATATGCTGTCTTCAAAACACATACAAACAGTGAGTCAGTCATTGATGCATCTATGTGCTAAGTAATACCCCCACCAAACCATACAGACACTACTAAAAAAAACATCTAATAACCCATATACATACACATGTAGCTACTCACCAACCCATGCAGCAACTTATACACAAAGTGAAACACTGATACAAACATTTAAATATTTAAACAATACTCGCTAATATATGTATTCACTAAGATACACTTAATAAGCCAGTTAACCAATCAATAAAAAAAAATCAATTTAGACATTTATTTAAACATTTATTCTTCCATCAACCTTTACATATACATATATAAAACATATTTATTTTTCAGAAAGACACACATTCACTGGATGGTGTCATCAGTGATGTCATGAGTGATGTCCTTGACCATGTCATGAGTGATGTAATATGTGACGTCATCAGAAGTGCATTGCAGGCGCGCAAGTTATAGTGAGTCCAACTAACTATAACGTGGGAATTTCAACCGTTTTATGTCAGTAAAATTTCCAGCTAACTATAACTGGCCTGAAACCTATGGTTTTTTCAGTGAATTTCATAGGTTTTTTAAATGCTAATTCGTAACTATAACTGGTGTGAAACCTATGGTTTGTTTAGTGAATTTCATAGGTTTTTTAAATGCCAATTCCTAACTATATATAGGGCCTCAAACCTATGTTTTTTTCAGTGAATTTCGAAGGTTTTTTAATAGCAAATTTCTATAGCTATGAAATGTAATATTTTTTATAATGAATCCTATATTGTATATTTATGTAATACTATTTTTTTTATGTATATTCATGTCTTTTTTTTTTTGCCCTGGAGCGCTCCTGGTGCGCGTCCCGGTGAGCGCACCGGTAAGCGCAGTCTTGCGGCGCGCCCCAGGGCGCGTACCAGTGAGCATCCCGTTAGCGTTTTTGCCGCGAACTAAAACATCATCGTGACCTATCGCGTAGCCGCGTCCGCGTGATACACACGTCGTAAACGCACCCGGAAGCACTCGAGCGCATACGATCGCGCAACGTAAGCATCCAACGCGCTTAAGCTACGCGCCCCGGGGTGCGTAGCGTAAGCGCGTTGGGTCATGTGACCTAAAAATAACACTTTTTATTGGTTCAGGACAGTTTTGGTTTCCAAATGATGAAAGCCCTGGTCATGTGGCCTTAAAATAACTCTTTTCATTGGTTGTTATCAGTTGTTTTTACAACTAATGAAAACCCCACCCATTTCCTTCATTTCTTCTTTCACTTTGGAGACAGCAAGACCTGTTTTTTTCTGTCCTACCATTTTGTGCAAAGAATGGCAGCTAGACCATCCAGCAGTAGTGAGGACTCAGATGGCTTCATTGAGGAAGAGCCTCCTCAGCCCAAGATCAAGGAGCATTTTATTTGGACATTTTTTTCAATACCTGAAAAATTAAAAAAGGTGAATGCTCCCAAAGTTGAATGCAAAATCTGCCAAACTGTACTTTCCCGAGGAGACCCAAGAAGGAAGTACAGTTTTGGCAATTCGACAATGATTCGCCACGTCCAACGCAGGCACCCCCAGAACTATGCCCGGGAGAGTGTCCGAGACCTGGCACGTAATCCCCCAAGGGATAGTGCCTCTACATCTACAGGAGGAGCCACAATATCAGGGAGAGGACGTGCAGCGGAATTGGAGATGATTCCGAACATTCAACCTGTTTTTAGTGACATTACTATAAAGTGCAAGCAATGCGATGAAATGCTTTGCTATGGTGAGCAGAGCATCAAGCTCATTGCACGCAAGAGGCAAGAACACAGCTGCCTTCCCCAGCCCTAATTTTTTCCCTTTCTTTTGCTCCTGTTGAGCAGTTTTGCATTCCCTGTTTTTGTTTTTGTTCTGAAAAAAACATAAAAATAGGAGAAAAAAAACAGTTCTTTTTAGAACTACCTCCAGTTCTCAAAAAAAAGCTATATTCTTATTAAATTCAAAATGAGTAACTGAAGTGGAGTGCAGTGAGAGAGGAGAGGAAAGGAAAATGAGTGAGAAAGCAAAGAAATGGACGAGAGGGGAAGGGAAGTGAAGTAGGGGGACTGAAAGAAGGTGAGTGTGGGGAACGAGAGTGAGGAGAAGGAGAGTGAACATGGGGAATGTGGATAAGTGAAGAAAATGTAGTAAAAGAACGGTGGTGTGGAAGGGTAAGAAAAGACTGACGCAAGCCCTTTCACATTATACCTGCGCCAGGTGTAATGTATACAAAGGGGGCGTATTGACGCAAGAAAGGGTCTTAGAAGTGACGCAGTGAAATCTATGAGATTTCACTGCGTCACTTTTAGGAAACCGTTGCGTCAAAATCTTGCACCTGCCTCACAGCAGGCGTAAGACTGACGCAGGCCCTTTCGCATGGGGCTGGCCCAATGTGAAAGGATGCATTGCTGGAGTTGCAACACTTTTGTGACACACTCCAGCAATGCATCACTACCTCTAAGCACTTTAAATTATTATTTTACTGTTTCACTGGGTTTTCACCATGGTACGCTCCCCTGTACGCTCCCTGGTGCGCGTACCGGGCGCTCCCCCCGCGCAAATCGAAATTTTTTTGTTTTCGTTTTGCCCCGCTGGGCCCTTTTATGGCCCCCACATCAAACCTAGGGGGTCAGGGGTGGTCTACCCTGCCCCCTTTTGGACATTTCCCCCTTTGTTTTTGCCACCTCTTGTGTCTCGATCCTACCGAGACACAAGATGGCGGCCGCTCCGGACTGTTTGGAATGTTTACAGAAACCCGAGAGCCAATCAGCTCTCCGCGCGCGAACTCGCGTAGCGTGCCCGGTGCACGCCCCGGTGCGCGCCTATAGATGTATATATTTTTTTGAACCTAAATTACTCAAAATCCACTGGAGCACATATATCTTGAGACATAGCAAAGGCACATCGGGCTACCAGTCCATACTATTTTGCCAAGTTTGGTGGAAAACCATTCAGCCGTTCGGGCTAAAAGTGAGTTCAACCGCCCTATGGAAATTAACATGGGGAAAACACGTTTTGGGACCCCCCTTTTATCTCGGCCCCCGCTTGACGAATCCCCTCCAAACTTTCAGGGAAGGAGCGGAGCGCCGCGAGGCAAATTTGAGGAAAATTTCAGGTAGATTCCTCAACCGGCGCCAAAGTTATTCCTAATAGAATATATATCCATCACAAAGCTGCACCATCATTGAGGCACCGCACACGTGCGTGTTAAACACCTTTTATTTCGGCAAGTTGCAGGGAATTCAGGCTCACTTTCCTCAGCATAGAAGAACCAAACATGTTTCGGGCTCCCAAAGCCCTTGCTCACTGGTATTGCGAGGAGAAGCAGCAACAATGTCTTACACCGCACTCGCACCGTTTTAATTGATAGTCCTGCCCAATGGGCGTGTCTCACAACGGCATCTTGGTGGCTGTAGTTTAGCAATTTAACTTAATTTTAATTTTAATGCCTCAATGATGGTGCAGCTTAGTGATGGATATATATATATATATATATATATGGTGTGAACAAGAGTACGCCAGTACTCGAAACGTTGCATTTTGAAGGCTTGTGAATAAAATTAATTTGCATGGATATCGTGGGGTCCGCCTCTTCTTTCGCCGCGCAAGTGGAGGTCTGAAGATTTCTTGTGATATATATATATATATATGTATATATATATTCAGTAAGCACAAACGTCAGGTACAAGTTAGTATCTTGAATGACGAGGCAGGACCCATGGATAGTGCAGGTTTTCAGTTTAATGTGCGACCCAACACCAGTCCGACATGACGCGTTTCGGCTTTTACTAGCCTTGATCACATGACACAGACATGGGGCTGATGACCCTTATTTTTAAAGTGCACAGTGCTCATTAACATAATGAAGAGTGAAGACATACTTCAACATTTGGTACCTTGATGCTTTTAGAATGCGTTTGTGCAACTCTCAATTTAAACACGCAAATACTGTAAAAATTGATTGTGCAAACAGTAGCAAGGTAGCACGTACTTTGGATTAGTTAGAATCCTAAATACAACTAACCAAGGATGGGGGTAATTCTGATAAAAACAATTATTTTATATAATATTCCTTTAAAACAATAAATAATTACTTTTACCACCCATTACTGTTGAAAGTGCATATTTTTACCGTGTGCAAAATTTAGCTGCAACAATAAAAATAAATCAAAATGCAATGCCTATTTTCGAAAGAAACCCTAAAGTTAATTTCAAATGGCAACAATAAAGCCCAAGTGGGCATGCAATACTGATTCAAAATAGGGTTTAAGTGCAATTTAACTTTGTTATGAAACAACAGATGGTAGCGCCCAAGTGGGCAAGACCCCTTAGTGCAAAATACGCAATGATAATTTCTAAAATAGCACATCTTCATTATGTACAACTATAAAGTGCTACCAGTGAATTTTAAAAACATATGATGTTAAAATTCATGTAATAACAGATGTGTGGAGGACTTATACAGAGGGGAAAGAGCATAATGTTCATTAACAGATTTATGTTCAGTTTTGTGCTAGGTTTATATCCATCTCATACAGTAACGATGATAATCCTTAGAGAATGGAAACCTATAAATACGTGTAACAATCATCGCTGGTGTTAAGCCCATTTGGAATCTTTGTGTCAAGTAAAATTATATGTCTAGTCTCCAGTTTTCTCAGTAAAATCTCCCTGTCACCACCTCTCCGTTGTGGGGGTACACAGTCTATAACAAAATAAGTTAAAAGAGAAGCATTTTTTGTGTGTACCTTGTTGAAGTGTCTAGCGACCGGGTACGCGGGATCAGCATTAGTGATGGCCCTTAAATGCTGTAAAATTCTTTTGTACACCTGCGGTCTGGTACTGCCCACGTACCTCAGACCGCAAGGACATTCTAGTACATATACCGCGTATTCCGATCGACAGTTCAATTTTTCTTTGATCTTAATAGGGGTAGGGAAGATAACAGGAGGAGAGAAACAGTAGGAGAGCAACTGAGCAAAGAAGATAGGCTTGGTAAAAAAGCAGAGTTTACAGTGGTCTTTGTGTTATTTGCTAAACCCAGTCACAGAGGATAATCTTGCCATTTGCTGGTGCAAACACACAATCATGCAAGAAGCTATTTTAAAGCTGTGGCAAATAGCACGCAGTCTCTCAGAGGGTAACTGTGAAGCCTTGTGTAGGGAATTCACATCATATTGTTTTTTATGGATTTAACCCCATGTGGTATCAAAGGTCTCTTAACATCTACACAGCACCTCTCTGAGCTCTTGTATTCCTTAACTCTCAGATAAATATACTATGTTTTCATCCTCTGGCTTTACTTATGTTTTCAAGATAACTGTAATTTAGAACAAATCCCTACTGGAAGCGAATTGCCAACAGTTTGATTTACCGTTGTATCTGTGTAATACACGTCTATTGCGGAGTGTGACATGTTATTTAAGAATAACATGCTATGAAAGTAATAATATGAAATGTTAATACATACTTATTGCAAATAATACTACCTTGGTATTCTTCTTTCTAATTGATATTCACATGTAGCCAACCAAAATAAAACACTGAGATTGCATAATGAGGTTCGTTGTGCCGTTATCAGTGTTAGAGGTTGGGCATTGAGGACCTCTTGTCCTCTAGGGTCCATGCACTTGCACCACCAGTGCATTCCAGGTAACTTTGTTGCTTTCTGCGTAGCTTACCCATTTAACCATCACGTTACCGAAGGGTGTGGAATCCAAAAGACACATCTCACTCAAAAGGTTTCTCAGGTATTTAAAAATTGAGGGCTCATCTGTGATCTTCTCGGCTACACACAGTTCAGTACACTACATAAAGCTACTAACAGCCTCTCCAAGGTGAATCCTAGAGTTACCATCTTTACTTTGCACTTGAACTGTAATAGGCTGGTTTTTGGTTGAGTGAAAAGGTAATGGTTGGATAGTTCTGAACTTCAGTGTGTAATCATAAGAGAGGAACCTATTGAGCCACGGAACAGTCATTTGAGATCCAATTCCATAAATCCAAAATCCTAAGAGACCTTACTAATTGTCCCAAAATGTCTTTTCAGAACTATATGAGCGAGGTATTCAAGGAAAATCTGCCTTTTCCTCTTACAGTCCGTTTTATTACATAGATGACACCACTGAGAACCCACGAAAACATAAAACGCACTTGTGGAGGTGCATGAAATAAATCCGAGCTTTCCAAAGTATTGCATTTTATGTAGATTATCACCTACAGGGAGCTTGTGTGGAAGAGCTCAAAGGTGCATCTGGTGTAATGGGAGCCTTGAATCCACATACTGCCCCCACTTGCGTGCTTCCTCAAGCCATACTGGATGAGATGGGATCTCATGCATACCAGATTGCCAATTGACCAGACTTGCTCACACACTGGATACCTCTGGAGCAAGTGGAACACAGCGGGCAGGTCGAAACACTCAGCTGCTCTGTCTCTGTCACAGAATCTGTGAGGAATAGATTGTTTCTGGTTAACAGACCCTTTCATCTGGTTAAATTGTGACAGCAGAAAACTTATTTTTAGGGGCCAGATGAACAACCGTTTTTAGCAGTCGCAAATGTTAACTCTGCCTGTTTGTGATTGCAAAGAAGGGCTGTAGCATGTGCGAAACCTATTTTGCGAGTCGGTAATTTGTTACCGACTTGCAGAATAGGTTTTGCAAGTCGCTATTTGAAAGGGGCGTGCCAAGGGCATCCCTTCCTGATAACGAGTCGCAGGAGGATGTAAGACTGAGTCGCAGGGGGGTGTAAGATTGTTTAGCGACCGCAAATGCTGTCGCACAACAATTGCGTTTACCTCTAATTTCAAATTAGTGATAAACCAGTCACAAACAAGAATGGGTCCCCAGGGGCCCCCTTCCCCTTTGTGATTGGCAACAATTATGTTTTTAGAGCAGACAGAGGTCCCTGAACCACTGCCTGCGCTTAAGAAATGAAACCAAAATGTTTCATTTTTATGTTTTTAAAGCATACCACTTTCCTTTAACAAAAACGGGTTGCATTTTTTAAAAAACTGCTTTATTGAAAAAGCAATAAACAGACAGCGGTTCTGCCATGTAGAACACATTTCTATAGAAGAATCTATAACTGATTCCTCTCAAAGGTAGGAACATCAATTAATGATACACAACACTCTGACCATAAACATCGACATGAACTCAAAAATGACTAAAATGACTAACACTAAATTCAAATAGAAAAACCTTGTGTACGATATATTGTAATTCATATACCATATGTGTTTAAAGACTGTTAATGATATTAGGCAGGGCAATATACATTAGACATTAAACAACAGTGAGAATACAAATATCAAACACAAAATTAAATCAGGTACATATGTGCAAATGGGACAAAAAAGAAACAAATTATTATACATAAATAAAACCAAATATACTCTAGCAGCAACCTAATCTTTTTATAATAACTCTAAATAGACATGTGATTACTATTTCACATGAAGCTTTGTCTATTTGGGCAGTGAACGCTTACATAATCAACGTCAATGTTTCAACTTATGTCTGAGTGTGAATAAACGCCATCAATCCAAAGTGTTTGCCACTGAAGGGCAATCTTGTCAGACCCTATTGTTGGCTTGAAATGGACACAATTATACCAGGAGTAACTAGTGCTTCCTTGGTCTCTCCGGCATGTTGGTCGACAGCGCGTCCCAGGTTTCTTCGCTACTGAATCCATGCTCCGAGAAAACAAGGAAGCACGGGATGTTCCTTGTACAAACGTGCGTATTTCAAGCCACTGTAAGAGGTAAAAAGCATTGCCCTTCGGTGTTACAGATATTGGATCGACTCCTTTCCATACATTCCAGGCTCTAAGGTTTGGATTAATACTATTGGACGAGTGTGTGATTCACCCATTATATCATCTTTGATTTTACTGAGATTTTTCCCAGACAGGTCATATACACTCTTGGTTTACAGTCCTGATGAAGACCCCACGGTGATGTTGTTTATTCACACTCAGACATAAGGGGTCGAAACATCGACGTTGATTATAGAAGCGTTCACTGCCCAAATAGACAAAGCTGCACATGAAATAGTAATCACATGTCTATTATAAAAAGATTAGGACGCTGCTACAATTATATTTGGTGTTATTTATGTATAATAATGTTTCTTTTTTTTCCCATTTGCACATATGTACCTGATGTATTTTTTTGTTTGATATTTGTATTCACAGTTGTGTAATATCTATTGTATACTATCCTGTTTGATATAATTAACAGTATGTCTTTAAACACATACGGTATATGAATTGCAATATATCGTACATGACGTTTTTGAGTGTTAGTCATTTTTGCGTTTATGTTTATGGTCAGTGTGGTGTGTATCATTAATTGATGCCACTATCTTTGTGAGGAATGAGTTATAGATTCTTCTGAATATTTTTTTTTTACATGGCAGAACCACTGTCTGTTTATCGTCAATATTCCCCAGGTTCTGCATGCCACGATTATTATTATTGATTTATTGAAAAAGCAGTCACAGACTTGGTGGCCTGCTGACCTCAACATGCCACCATCCCTGTGAGTACCGGCCTCTCTCAAAGGGTCGTGAAATGCAACCTGCCCCATGAATATTAATGAGGCAGGTCCTTTGTGACCCATTTCAGAATCGCAGTCAGTGTCTCAGACACTGTTGTAAACCAGTGTTTGCGACTCGCAATTTGTGAGTCGCAAACAAATGCAAATTGGGAGTCGCAAACACTGAGGGTCGTTCCTCTGTCCCTAGATCGGCTACTCAGAGGTCATACCATCATCAAACTTGTGACTCAGTAGGGTACAGTACTTCATGGATATGTTTTTACAAGTTCTGTTGTAAATAAGGCGTACATAGACTTTCACAGCTTCTTGACAAGCACAGGTATGAACCAGCTTACCAGCAGCACGTGCAGAAAAAACAGACCGCTGTGACCCTCACATGTCCCACGACTTACCTGCAAGTCATGTGTAGTGGATAGCAATCATTCCTGTCTGGTTTATGTATATTAATTAGTGAATTCTATAGGGGCTTTTCTTAAAAGATGGACACACACAAGAAATCCAATCTACATATTTTAATTTAAGCCCTGTTCCAAAACGTAATTTAGCATTGGGACATTCTCCAAGACGTCAGAGACCCTCAATAAGATTGACGTAGTTTATGGGGTACTCTGAGTAAGTTACCCATTAGAATCGAACGTGGTTAAGTTTCCAAGTAGGATACACAACTAATACTCTGATTTTAGAATCTGATTGTTCACCCAAGTCCAGACACAGTTTATATTTCTATGAATTATGTGCTGGTTGTAAAGGTATTTGCAAGTGCAGTGGTTAATTTGTAATAGAATGAGTGTGAGTGTTCAGTTTTTCTTGGAAGCACACGGCCAATGCAAGTAAATGTTGGTCATCCCAATACCAATGCTGGTAGCCTTAAATCCTCCTTAATTCACTACCAAACACTCCCTGTCCCTTTATCTCACTTCAGCAGGTTCCTGCTCTCTCCCCTTAAGACGTGTTTTTCATGGAATCTCTTCCTCTCTATCTTTCCTCTTTGCTTGTTTGTTTCCGCTCTTTCTCAGTAAGTTTCTGATGCAGAAAAATAAGTGTCGGTGCCCAATAAATGAGTGCTGGTGGCCCTCACCGGCTCAAGCACTGTGCAAAGGTACACTTCTAGATCTAGTGATATAACTTATAAATGTAATGGGTGAGAAACCTGTGTTTCTAAGCTCTATTTTTGTCTATGTTGAATATGATTTAAAAAAATCTGCCATAGTAATTCAGTTTGTATTATGTTATCATATGGGCATTTGTATAGCGCACAACCTGCTATGGTTTCTAAACTTCTGTTAAGGAAGATAATCGTAACAATCTGCATATTAATAGAAGATGAAGTTCCAACATAGTAATTCACTTTTCACCAAATTTCTCTTAGTGGGAGCCCGATTAAATTGAGTTAGAAGAAGAATAAACACAAAGCATCCATTTTGACTGACACATTGTTCTGTCAAAGCTGTATTCATTTCCTTTCCGAATTCATCCAGTTAGGTGGCCTGGATGTATCAGTGCATATAAAGTTTGCTACTGACATCTTATAAACTTTAGGTTACCAGCTGGAATCGCGGTAAGGCCCGCCCTGCCTTCAATCCTTCAGAGGTCGGTAAATTGAGTGCTGTTAAATTGGGTAATAATATCACCTGTCTTTTACAGCGTGTGCTCGCCTTTTGGAGCGCTCCGATAAAACTCGTAACATTACCATACAAAGGCCATCCTTAGAGTGCCCCGGAGGGGTAGGTGCTGCCTACAATACACGACAAAGGGCCATTACTCTCTACTCACTTCATCAGGGCAAAAGGATCATGAATAAACGCGTATTTATTTTTAATTAGTAGACTGCGCTTATATTTAAGACAAATACTCAAACGTGCACATGAAGCATAACCATTAATAAACGTGATGCATTTTTTGTATTGAAAGATGATCAGGATATACTGTCTTAAGGGCGATGGAAATAATGCCAGGCTGGGTGTGCTAAGGGGCACGAGTGATCTGAGCCCTGGAGTTATAGGGCAGCGAAGCATGGAAGGGACGCCCCGTTGTTTGACTCATTGTCCCTTTTCATGTGAATGTTGTGTAGGTAATGTACAGCACTCCATTTGATTAGAAGTGCTCCTTTTTTGTAAAAACAGGAAACACACAGTGAAAATGGGTTGAACGTGGGGCCCGAAGAGCCCCCAGCAGGGTGGTTGGCAGGTAGTGTAAGCGACTGTTTACAAAAGGCCTGCATTGCCACTTCATAAAACTGCTTATTTTCATTTCCAAAGCTGCCTGTTTCATCTGGCATACGGCTCTGTTTGTGAAATTATGCCAGTTTTGATAACTTCCGCCCACACAACAGTATGCTGATTTTTAATTTGAATGTGTCTCATTAATTCTATTTTGATGCATACTCTCGCCCCATTACTTGGGCTTAGATGTGCCATCTGATTGCTTGCAAAAGCTGTTTGGTATGATCTGCCACACGAAGTGTTATTATTTTCAGCTTTTCCTTGGGAGCTAAACATCATAATAATATTAAAATTGAAACAGCAACGCACTGGCAGTATGTGTTGAGATCGGAGTCAATTTTTTATTGGTATTTCTTCAGACGTAACAGAAAAGAAATTAAAATAATATCGGTCACATTTAAGGACTGCTCTTTGAATGAATTGTAATTGCTTTAACTGAGTGTAATTAATCACCATGCACATTTAGGCATCACAAACCAAATTGTTTACATTTCACACGAGTACGAGGCAATAGTTCACTGGTTCAGGGTAATTTTACAGTGATGCCTAGAAGTTTTGCATTGACATCTCCACAATGGATAAATGCAATAACATTTCCACCAGCTGAACAGCTCAGGAGTGACATTTTGTACCAATTGGTCGATGCAAAGTCCATTTACAGACTAGTGCAAAATTGCTTGGCTCCAGTGCAGAACTTGTCAGCACTGGTGCAATATATGTAATCCGGCTCTCAAACTGCTTTTGCAAATCTGTTTTTTTTGCCAAACGATTGAGTGATCTGTTTGTTATCCTGTAGTTCCCCAGTTCTGATGGGCGAGTTGACTTATTTTTTTTTACCCACAAGCTCTATTTTAACCCCTTATCAGCCGAGTCTTTCCCACCCTGAGTGTTGAGCGTATTTCTGGTGTTTGGTGCACTTAGCACTTAAACCTTGGTAACCCCCGCTCCCCTCACACACACACAAAGGTATCTATTTGGGATACTAAAGATATCCAGGGTTTGTGGATTTTCCTGGAAGTAACCAAAGATATAATAAAATGTTGGATTTTTTTTTAAAAAAAGGAAAAAACGTGGTGTGCAAGAAAGCATGTTTTTTGTCCCCCTTAAAATGGTCTCAAAAAATATTTGCTATCCTAAGATTCACCTCTTCCTAGGTTTCGCAAGCAGAGTTGTAAAAAAATCTTTTTTACCACGGTTTTTGCATTTTTTTCAAGTGATTGTCACCAAAGAACAACATTTTTATTATAAGATTATTTCAAATCATTGCAGTTAAAAACTGTATTTTTATTATCTAGAGCTTCCAATACACTGATCATATTTTTACATCCTTAAAAGTAACAGCAGCGTCTATTTCTTATTGTTTTAAAAACCGTTGTCATATACTTCAAAAATCATGCAGTCAAGTGTGGATCAGTTCTGTCTTAACAAGTTATAATTGTTTTTTTGCAGTATCTTGTCTTAAAAATCTTATTCTAAAAAGTTTTTTAAATAAATATCGGCCTTGGCAAATATCTGCTTAATGAAGTTAGTTTTGTAGATGTATGCATTATGGTCTACTTGGTCCCAACACACAGATGGCATGTGAGATCTGGATAACCTTTTATCCTGCCACAGCAGTAACCTCTCAGGCAAAAAGGGCATAACCTTGCTCGTATTAATTCTCTATTTTGAGTTCTGGTTAATGGATGTACCAGATACATTTGTTTTAATTTCGCATCATATTATGTAATGATCACTCATGAATGCCTCCTTTTTTCCAGATCTGCTTTCTCTTCATAGAAAAATATCAGTTTCACTTGCTGCCTTGTTAATTTAGTTTCTTGTTGGGGCAAAAGTAACTTATTCCAGATTTCCTGGAAGTGAACAGATTGTAATGCTGTTACCAAGTAAGCATCCCATTGATTCCCCACTTCAGAATTGCCAGCCATAAAAGAGATTTCAAAAACACAAAAGGTGATGGGAGAAATGCTTGCAATAAGTCTAATCACTGGCATTTTGCTCGGGGTAGCATTCCATCCCATTGTTCTTTTGGCCACCATGCCACCTCCGATTAGATCCAGCCAGCCGCATGCAAATAGGTCTTGGCCCTGCTCCAATTGGAAAAGTCCAGCCCAAAACAGTCTAACCCCACCTGCCAAGCCAGACCCTTGCTGAACCAGAACACAACCCAAGACAACTTTCGGCCTGATTGGGCATCTTCATTCAGTTGCAGCTTGGTTTCGGTGGCCCAGTGAGCAAGGGGCCTATATGTGGGCATACCTTTGGCCATTTAGATGGTTACATCAAATACACAAAAGGTGATGAGAGGAATGCTTCAATAAGTCTAACCACTGCTAATCGCTAGTGGTTGCAATGCAGTACTAGATATTTCACCGTCTTGGTGGAAGTCTTTATTAGCTTTGTGCAGTGAACCACAATTGCTTCTTGTAACATGAGAGATTGATTTGTCAAGTTAAATTCTAAGCGCACTTGAGCTTTCCCAGTGGTTTCAGGTAGATGGAGCACTTTCTTGTATGTTCTGCATTGTGTAGTATTTCTTAAGCAGGCAAATTTTCCATGGAAGATTAGAATTCCGTAAGTGAGAGTAGGCACTAGCTTACTTGCAACCACACAGAGCATATGCTCTATCTTCAGATCTGTCAATTTAAAGAGCAAATGAGTGTGAGTTCCTAAAAGCTAATGCTGTAGATTTTAAGATTGCCAGCTGCATTGATGAACCCCCTTGTTCTTCCAGCTGTACTCCAAGAAATCGCCTCATTAATGCCAACTACCAGTGTTGACCCTTTTGGATGATCTTACTGCCAAAGATTACAATTTTCGTTTAGCCTTTGTTAATCTTTAAGTCACTTTTCAAACAATACCTATTCAGCGCATAAGCCCGCCGGGGACCCATCCAAAACCACGGTATTATCTTCATATTGCAAAATACTAAATTTTTGTCCAAATGATTTAGAGGGGGAAAAGGGAGTTTGAGAGCCAAGCACACAAATCGGACAGATACAAGTTCAATAGTACAACCCTGCTTCAACTCTTTATTTATCACTTTTTTCTTGAGTGCAGGCAAACCAGCTACTAGCCAGATTTTTACCCAGTGTGTGTATCCGCGTATGCTTGCTCTAACAGAAAACAGTTTGTAGTAAGGAGGTCCACGCAGGAAGGTTGTAGTTAAAGATGATTTATTCAAGCAGGTAACATGTTGAATAGTTCCAGACAACAAGTAGTTGAGATGTGAAGAGGAGCCCCACCAGGAGCATCTTGCCTGCTGCTCAGTCCATGCTCAACTGTCACTTCACCTCACAGTCTCCCAACATTCCGAGGCACATAAAGATTCCAACATTCTATTGGGCTCACAGCAACAACACTGGCTGAGCAGGAGGTGTAAATCACATAATAATAACAAGGGCAGAATACTACATATACCCTTTCCTTACAAAAGGGAAGCAGAAGTCCTGTATATGAATAATTTGTAACAAGAGTGAACCAAGGAAGAAATAACTGGGAAGAATAACGATGGAACAGAATAAATGTCAGAGAAAAGAGAACAAAAAAAGGCAGAGTGAAAAGACGGGTGGATGAAGACGAGGAGGAAGCAAAGAAAAAGCATTCACAAATGGGAAAGACCCAAACTCACCAACAACGAATACAATGCGAAAGCAAAGAAGTGACCGAAGAGGACAGAGCGAAGAGATAGGTGAAAGAAAACGTGGACAAAGTGAAGGGTAAATAAACACGAATAGAAAGACGCATACTCTCCAACAAAGAGTTAGAATGGAGATGAAAACAGTGATAGTAGAAAATAAGCAACAAGTGAACAGAAAGACATAGACGCACCAAAGACTGCTCCCAAACAAACTCACTGGCCAGGCAGGCAAGCAAGGAAGGAAGGACAAGGCACGACGTGACCAACACACCAGACTTCCCCGTGACACACAAAATGGACAAGGAAGGATCACCTCCAAAACAGGAAAGAAATGGGAAGAAACTACAATGAGGGCAAGACTGGAGACAAGTGAAGACTAACAACCTATAGTAGTCCAGATACCAGGGATGCAAACGAGGAGAACTTAACAGCAGAGAAATCGGAGAAAGAGAGAATAAAATACAAAAGAGTATAATACTAACTTCCCCTACTTTCATAATGATAAATAAAATGATTAAGATAATAACGTAGTATATTCAACAATGTAAACTTGCGTAAGCATGACATTTTAAGAAAATGACAACAAATGGGAATAATAAGACCCATAATGTGATAGCCCGTGTAGGGACAACCCCAGTGTAGAGGTCACATACTGTGAAATGTGGTAATGGGACTATAACCCATAAGACACACCCTGTGTGAGGGTAACGGTGTAAATAGAAGATGGGAATAAAACCCATAACCTACCCCTGGCATAAGGGCGCAAGCAAATGTGTATGGGACTAGCCCCAAACAGACACACCCTGTGTGAGGGTAACAATGTACGAGAAAATCTGACTGAGACCCATGACCTACTCCAAGAATTTAAGGGAGGAAAGCTACTGTAAAGGGCAATAACACCCATATCCTACCATAAGAAAAAAGGGTGGGAAAAACTGGTGTAAATGGGACTGTGACCCATAGGACGTTGCCCTGTGGGAGGGTATAAATTGTAAATAGCCCAATGTTTGCAAATGTTGTAAGAGAAAGGTGCTAGAATCCATTCTGTCAAAAGTGCACTGTTAAACAAAATAAATGAAACATGAAGCGATACCCAGCAGAAGAAGATGTGTACCCAAAGACCATAATTCTGCGGCAATGTGCAACCAAGCTCCTTAGAACTATACCACGAAGGATAAATATATAGAAAAACAGTACCTTTGTGAATAGGTGGAAACAACAGACTTAGAAACAGTATTGTAATCTCTGCCTGGTACACAATAGCCATATAAACAATTGGTAAGTGTAGTGTTAGCGTGTCACGCAATAGTGTGTGATACACAAGAGTTCATAAGCAGACGAGCTTGGCACGAGCTGATAGAGGTGAGTGTGTGACCGTAATATTGTGATGGACACTAGTGTTTGTGAGCAAAATTACGTGCAAAGGGCAAATGTGGAAAGAGATTCCAGGGATCACCCACGTGGACTGCCAGTACAAGAATTGGTAAAACTGGCATGTATGGATCTGAAACCAAAGCTGTACTACAAGCACACAATGTACTCACTGAATTAATCACACGTCCATGTAAGTAATATTCATATGTTCCTCAGATGTGCCAGGGTCCCAAAGGAAGCATGACGACAACGATGAGGTGAAAACTTGCGGAAAGACGAATTGCGGCAGGTGCATGGCGCATTGACCAGCTTTGAAATGCTATAGAAACAAAGTCTGCCATATCCGTGATGATGCCAAGCAAAAGATGGCGGCATGCACGGCAATCCGTGCCGGATGGTTCATGCACCAAACATTGTCACACAGGAGTCCTATTACAGTTGGAGGTCGTGTCGCCATAGGGGGTGCCTCTGCGACACTGCGCGACACCAATAATAAGGTAACAAGTGCGCGCTCCGCTCAAAGTTCAAAAATAAGGGTGCAACTGCCGAACCAAAAAAACGGCCCAACAGATGTCAGGCAGCAGTTGAAGGTAACGGAAAAGTATGATGAAACTTACCACAGAGTTCGTACTACACATGCGGCCCAATCTAGCTGCCAGTACTTAGACCGCATAACACTTGTAGAGACCGCATAGCGCTTGCGCGACCGTAACCCACAAAATGTAAACCGCATCAAGAAAACAATATGTCCATGCAATGCCAGCCAAAAAGTAACTGACAAAATCTGAGTCCGAGAAAAATAAGGCAGAATGTTCGTTGGAATAAAAAAAAAGCTCTAATTTTGTGGTAACACAGACGCTTCTCCTTCTTCTAAAATTCCCCAACCGCACAAAATACAGAATTGTAGAACACTGTCACAGACAAATTGAGATTTGGCTCAGTGCAGGTAGGATTTTTACTGACACCGAAGCACAATAGTGGCAGGTTGTAGCCTGCAGCAAAACACTCCATTGTAGGCAGGTTGGATCAGCGCTGTGTGGCTCCCATGGAAGATAAAGTTATGAGGCAGTTCTTCCCATCCTTGTTGTAAGGATTATAATCCCTTGCACTATGTAATTATAATATGTCCTCAGGGTTTTGCAGTATGTGGCAGAAAACTCACATAGATGATCCAAATGAATTGCTGGATGTACTTTGATGGGCTTGATGACTCAAATAGAGCTGGATACACCTAGGTTCAACATAAGTAATGTAGATGAGCACAGTACACGTGGGCTAGGGCTGTCCGATGGAGAGGACACTGGTGGGGCTGAGGGGCGTAGTGCTTCATCTTACTTGTGTCTACTTCTTTTCTTTTCTGTGTAGGACTTGTTTCTTCTTTATTTTTGTCTATGTTCCTCTGTGTAGAACAACCTTGAATCTTGTTAACTTCTTTGCAGTTTTTCCTTTCCTCTGGATACCTCCTCTTGTACTTTTTGTTGCATGTGACTGTCTGTTCTGTAGCTTGTTTCATCTTCAGGTCCTCTATTGTACGCCAGGTTCCTGATATCAGCTTGTTTCACGTAGGTTCGTTACCATCCTCGTCGCCAAATAAATGTAGTAAGGAGGTCCACGCAGGAAGGTTGTAGTTTTTTTTAACATACTTTTATTGATTTTTCTCTTTTATATATCATATAATCATGGTACACATCTTGCACAGCCAGTCTTGTCACAATGAGTATACACATGCCTACTGCGATGTTGATATAAACAATGAATCCTAGGAACACTATAAAAGTCCATAGTCTTCTCGTCGAGATGTCTATCTCGGCTGCTGGTCATATATTATCACATTATTACAACAAACTTGTCCCCAACTCCCCCCTCCCGAATCCCCCCGGTCTCAAGCGTGCTTCTTAATCTTGTGTATCTTGTAACAAGTGGTGTAGGCTCATAACAAGGTCATGCATGTGTATATTAGATCTATATTTATGCACAGTTTACAAAGTATGGGTATCTCTTTGTTCATTCAGCTATACAACTCCTACAGGTTCCTAATCATTATCCATTGTTTTCATGGCCTCTAGAATAACGTCCCACTCCAACGCTATTGGTGTTTTCCGCAAGCCCCTGAGTTCTTCTCTGCGTAGTGACCACTCTCAGGCAGGAAGGTTGTAGTTAAAGATGATTTATTCAAGCAGGTAACATTTTGAATAGTTCGAGAAAACAAGTAGTTGAGATGTGAAGAGGAGCCCCACAAGGAATAGCTTGCCTGCTGCTCAGCCCATGCTCAACTGTCACTTCACCTCACAGTCTCCCAACATTCGAGGCACATCAAGACTCCAACATTCTATTGAGCACACAGCAACAACACTGACTGAGCAGGAAGTGTAAATCACATAATAATAACAAGGGCAGAATACAACACAGTTCTTAAATTTGCCCTATACTTTACCTCTGTTGATGCAATCAAAGACTGAGGCAGCTTTAATATAATGGATGTATGTATTAAAAGAGCTGGTTGATTGTCGTCTATGTTGCACCTCTATGAAATCCTGCCTAGTATCAGGGACTAGCCTGTTGCTGATGGTCCATTCATCAACCTATTTATGCAAACGGTTGGCATACACTTAACCCGCTACATCAAGCAATGCAATTCATCAAAAATTTGCAGGGGAGGAAAACGGTCGCTTTTTGTGTATTGGACCAGTATTGAACCTCGCCAACCACCAGACACCGAACTGGTGTCCTTTATAATGGAAATAGAATCTGTGTCTATAAAGAAATACTGGCCTTTGACACTGCTTCTGGTTTTCCATTTAGATCTCCGTCACCATGGCTGGATTCAATACTTCATTCACCTCTGCTGGTGTACTAACTATTGTTTTCTTTTGCATATACTATTTTTTTTCTGATCCCCTTTACTACTTTCCAAGGCAAATATTCTTACATTTCTCAAGGACAGTCATACGTATTAATGGCTGTGTCTATAGCTACTTATTTTATACACATCTGTGCCTTGTTATTTTCCATCATCTAGAATTCAAGTAATCAGTTAAAGTGCTTAATTTCTTTATTTCCCTTTCACCTTTCTGAGAGGTACTGCATCCATTGGCGTTCCTAGGGGGGTCAAGGACTCTTTCCTTAAATTGTTGTATTTATGTGGAATAAGTTGAGGGACATGATCACTGCTTAGTTTAGAGGCTATTTTAAATTATTTCACCAGATTGAAGAATTCCACTGGGGGTCAACGCATAATCATTAAAGCCAGCCTGTGTGGTGAAAAGTGTGAATGTCTGGGAGGTTTATCGTCTGCAAAGCGTCCATTTAGCAGTAGAATTCAAATCACCACCAGCGAAATCCCACCTCAGCAGCACAGGACCACCCCAGCATCTCCTAAGCACAGCACCAACTCAGCACCACATGAGCACCAGCTCAGCACCACAACAGCACTAATGCAGCACCACTTCCTCAGCATGACTCAGCACCAGCACAGCATCACTCAGCGCCACCACAGCATCAGCACAGCACCATCCCAGCACCTACGCAGCTCCACTTCAGCATTAGAACAGCACCACCTCAACAATAGTACAGCATCACCTCGGCACCAGTGCAGCACCAATTTACCATCACTCAGCACCACCTGGGCACCAGCACAGCACCACCAAAGCATCACTCAGCACCACCTCATTATCACTCAGGACCACCTGAGCACCATCTCTGCTCAAGCACACCACCACCTCAGTATCACTCAGCACCAACTGAGCACCAATGTAGCACCACCTTCGCATTAGCACAGCAGCACCTCAGCATCAGCGCAGCACCACTGCATCACTGCTTCAGCTGAGCACCACCTGAACACCACCAGAACACCATCTCAGCATCAGCACAGCTTTAGAAGAGCACCACCTCCTCATTAGTGCACTGCCACCAGTGCAGCACCAACTCAGCACCAGCGCAGCACCACCTCAGACCAGCACAGCACCACCTATATCAGCAGAGCACCATCTCAGCATCAGCATAGCACCACCACCAGCGCAGCCCCACCTGAGCACCATTGCAACACCCCCTCAGAACTAGCACCAACTCAACATCTGTACAGCATCACTTCAGCACAGCACCAACTCAGCATCACTCAGCACCACCGGCGCACTATCGCAGCACTACTACTTGAGCATGACTCAGCACCACCACAGCATCACTCATCCCCAGCGCCATATCACTTGCCACCTCAGCATCAGTGCACCATCACCAGCGCAGCACCAACCCAGCAATCGCGCACCCCCACCAAAGCATTATTGCAGCACTACCTCAGCACCAGCGCAGCACAACGTCAGCAGCTACTCAGCACCAGTGTAGCACTACTTCAGCATTAGCACAGCACCACCTCAGCACCAGTGCCACATTACCCCAGCACCAGCGCAGCACCAACTCAGCACCACCAGCACAGCACCACCTGAGCATAACTCAGCACCACCTGAGTACTGCCTCCACACAAGCACACTACCACCTAAGCACCACTGCAGCATCACCTCAGCACTAGCACAGCAACAACTCCGCATTGGTGCAGCACTAGCACAGCCCCACATCAGCACAGCACCACATCACCATATCAGCACAGCACCTCTTGAGCACCAGCGCAACCCCACCTCAGCAGCAATTCAGCACCAATGCAGCACCAGCGCTACCCCACCTCAGCATCAATTCAGCAGCAATGCAGGACCTGGGCAACCCCACCTCATCAGCGATTCAGCACCAAAGCTGCATCACTTCAGCATCAGTGCACCACCACCTGAGCATCAGCTCAAATATAGCATCACCTCAACATCACTCAGCACCACCTGAGTACCAGCTCAGCGCCATTTGAGCACCAGTGCAGCACCACCACCTCAGCATCACTCAGCACCACCTCAGCATGGTTCACCACCACCTCAGGATCACTCAGCACCACCACAGCGCCACCTCAGCATCAGCACAGCACAATCTCAGCATCAGCACAGTGCCATCTCCTCAGCAGCACACCCCCACCAGTGCAGCACCCACTCAGCATCAGTGCAGCATCACCTCAGCATCAGTGCAGCATCACCTCAGCACCAGCGCCTCCCCTTAGCACCAGCATCGCACCACCACAGCATCAGCACAACACCACCTCAGCACCAGTGCAACACCACCTCAGAACCTGCGCAGCACCACCTGAACACCAGCACAACTCCACCTCAGCAGCAATTCAGCCCGAATGCAGCACCACTTCTGCATCAGACTGGACCATCTGAGCATCAGCTTAAATACAGCACCACCTCAGCATTACTTAGCACCACCTGAGTACCAGCTCAGCGCCACCTGAGCACCAGCGCAGCACCACCACCTCAGCATGACTCAGCACCACCTCAGCCTGATTCAGCACCTCCTCAAAATCACTTAGCACCACCTGAGCATCAGCACAGCACCACTTCCTCATCATTGCAGCACCCACTCAGCATCAGCGCAGCACCACCTCAGCACCTGTGCCTCACCTCAGCATGAGCATGCACCACTAGATCAGCACAGCACCATCTCTGCATCAGCACAGCGCCACCTCTGCATCAGTGCACCACCACAAGCACAGCCCCACCTCAGGACCAACTAAGCACCACTTGCTCATGAGCACAGCATCAGTGCAGTACAGCACCAACTCAGTATCACTTAGGACCACCTGAGCACCAGCTCAGCACCACCTGAGCACCAGCGCAGCGCCACTACCTCAGCATGACTCAGCACCAGGACAGCATCAGTCAGCGCCAGCACAGCATCAGCATAGCACCAGTGCAGCACCAACGCAACACCACTTCAGCATTAGCGCGGCACCACCTCAACAATAGTACAGCATCACATCAGCACCAGTGCAGCACCAATTTAGCATCACTCAGCACCACCTGGGCACAGCACCATCTTGACCACCACCAAAGCATCACTCAGCACCATCTGATCATCACTCAGCACCACCTCAGTATCACTCAGTAAACCCAAGAGCACCACCTCTGCTCAAGCACACCACCACCTCAGTATCACATGAGTTCCAATGCAGCACTGCCTCAGCATTAGCACAGCATTAGCACAGCAACACATCAGCATCAGCGCAGCACCACTGCATCAGCTCAGCACCACCTGAACACCACCACAGCACCATCTCAGCACCATCTCAGCATCAGCACAGCACCACATCCTCATCAGTGCACTGCCACCAGTGCAGCACCAACTGATCACCGTAGCACTACCTTAGATCAGCACAGCGCCACCTCAATACCATCTCAGCATCAGTGCATGACTAAGCACCTCCACAGCATCACTCAGCACCTCCACAGCATCACTCAGCTCCACCACTGCATCACTCGGCACTACCTCAGCAACAGCACAGCACCACGTCAGCATCAACATAGAACCATCTCCACAGCACCACCTTCTCTTGAGTTCCCACCAGTGTAAAACCAACTCAGCACTAGCGCAGTACCCTCTCAGCGCCGACTCAGTACCACTTAGTATCAGCACAGCACCACCTCTGCATCGGTGCAACACCACCAGCGCAGCCCCATCTCACCACCAGCGCAGCCCCACCACACCAACAGTGCAGCCCCACCACAGCAACTGAGCATCAACAAAGCACCCTCTCAGTGCAGCAGCACCTCAGCATCTGTGCAGTAGCACCTCAGCACAGCACCAACTTAATTTATTTATTTATTTATTTAGGAAGTTTTCTATAGCGCTGTCAAGACCCGGAGGTAGCAGAGCGCTTTACAGTAATAGAATGACAAAAATCTGTATAAACATATACATAACATAAACATGAACATGAACATAACATATGTAAGGTATAAGCATTCAGTGAGTGACATTGTAAGCGGAACATGGGTGAGTTGCCGAGCTTCTTTGGTTATGGGATTCACTGTAGTCACATAGTTCAGGGGTTGCTTGCTGACCCCGGTTATCCACAGCCAAGGGAGCGGATCAGGAACAAGGATTTGAGTTGCCTTTTGAATTCCACAAAAGAAGGAATAGTTCTGATGTGCGGGGGGATGGAGTTCCAGATTTTGGGGGTGTTTCCAGTGAAGGAGCAGTCCGCTGTTCTTTTCTTTCTGGTTTTGGGTAGGATGAGCAGGAAGGAGTTAGAGCTTCTCAGATTCCTGGCTTGGCCTGCTTTTTTGAGTTTATTTGCCAGGTATTCGGGTTTGCCGGTATGGAGGGCTTTGTGGGTTAGGTAGGCCGTTCTGAAGTTACTACGCATTTCTACTGGGAGCCATTTGAGTTCCTTGAGCACTGGGGAGATGTGATCTGATTTTTTGATGCCGGTAATCATTCTAGCTGCAGCATGTAGTGTTGTTTTGATCGGTGCCAAGTTCGATTTCGGGATGCCTGTTAGGATTGCGTTCCCATAGTCTAGTCTTGAAAGTACCAGAGATTGAGTGGCCAGTTTGAGATCCTTGTTAGGAATGTAGGGTTTGATCTTGTTCAACAGTCTGAAGTTAAAGAAAGCACCTTTGGCTGCATTCTTGATGTGTTTTACCATGTTTAGTTTGGGGTCTATGATGATGCCAAGAGATTTAACAGAGTCGGCTAGAGTAAGATTTCCTTTAAGCGCATCGATTGCTTTTAGCCATTCGGTGATTTGAGGGTTGTTCAAGATGAGGAGTGTCTCAGTTTTGTCTGGATTCAGTTTCAAGTGATTGTTTGTCAGCCATTGTTGAACATCTTTCAGGGCATCATTTAGTCTATGTATGTCAGTGAGAGAGGAAGTTTCCAGATAGATTTGTGTATCGTCCGCGTAGAGGTGAAAGCGGATGTTGGCTTTTCTGAGTAGCTTGGAGAGTGGTTCCATATAGATGTTAAAAAGCTGAGGCGAGAGCACCGAACCTTGGGGGACGCCCTTATTGACAGCACCACATACATATCAGTGCACCACCAGCACAGCACCTACTCCGCACCAGAGCAGCACCACCTCAGCAGCAAATCCGCACCAACGCAGCACCACTTCAGCTTTAGCTCAGCATCACCTCAGCACCAACTTACCATCACTACATGAGCACCAGCACAGCACCACCTCAGCATCACTCAGCACAACCTCAGTATCACTCAGCATAGCACCACCTGAGCACCACCACAGCACCACCTGAGCATCATAACAGCACCACCTCTACATTTATTTTGATGGCTTGTAGAGGCGTTAATACCTAAAGGAGTCTTGGCGCTAGTGTTATGGAACATGACATGCCAGTTACTGAAATGTATCCCAGGTGAAGGGCTCAAAGATATCTAAAAAGGAATACTATAGATTTGAGAAAAGCCAGGTTTTTTTTTGATTAGTCCGGAACTTTAAACAGATTAGTTTGATTTCTCAGATGGGACAGTAAGGCATTCCACTGCTTGGAAGCGAAGGGAAGAAAACATCTTCCTCCCCAATTGGATTTTTTTAATTCTAGAGACCAGTACTTTTTTTGCCTAGCTGGATCATAATTTACGAGCGGGGAGTACCATTTGAAGTTTTCTTGAAAGAAGCTAGGGCCTTCTTGATAAAGTCCTTTATGTGCCCAACAGAGTGCCTTAAACTGTATCCAAGATCTGATTGGTAGCCAGTGAGATAGAAACTGAGCTGAACTTGGGGAGGTTTAATAGCACCCTGGCTGCAGCTTTTTGGAGCGTCTGAAGCTGGTTAAGCAGACATTCTTGAGCACCTACGAACAGAGAATTACAATAATCGATTTTGGTGATGACCAGTGCTAATATCACTGATTGTTTAACTTCCAAGGGGAGAAAAGGAAGGATTTTTTTTAGTTCCCGTAGCATTAGGAAACAGGACAATGTGATCTTTTAGGAATGTTCAATAAAGGTCAGATTGGAGTCAAATATAACATCCACGTTTTTTGCTTTCTGTACAGGTATTGGGAGTGGGCCACCATGGACTGATTCCAGAACAAGGTGTTATGGCCAATAGCAACACCTCCGTTGTATCTGAGTTAAGCTTTCGAAAATTGGCCTGCATCCAATGTGCAATGTTGCCCATACACTATCTATACTTTTAAAGCTACCTGCTCCGGGTCAGATGAAACTGACGCAACTAGTTGTGTATCATCAGCATAGGAGCACACCGAGAAACCAAAGGATCTAATCAGACAAATAAAAGGGGAAATGTTTGCATTAAACAGGGTAGGACTTAGTGAGGATCCCTGGGGGGCCCCACATGGGAGATTGATAGGGGAGGAGGAAAAATCACCCCAGGTCACCACTAACTTTGTGTTAGATAAGAATGACTCAATTAACCTGAGAGCTGGCTAATTTTTGCCCATGTCTTTGAGGCGCTTGACCAAGGTACCATGGTCAACTTTATCAAATTCTGCTGATAGGTCAACCAGGATCAAGGCTGCACTGTCTTTCCTCTCTACAATTGTCCTGATTTCTTCTCTAGCTACTAGGAGAGCTGATTCTGTACTGTGTTGTGGTCTAAATCCATGCTGCGCTGAGTCACGGATTTTTGTGGACTTTAGAAAAGAAATAAGCTCCAGGTTCATGGATTTTTCCAGTATTTTTGCTGGAAGTGGTAAGCTTTAGATCGGCCTGTAATTTTTCACTTCTTCCGCATCCAGTGTGTTTTTTTTTTACCAGTGCCAGGATTGGGGCCTTTTTCCAGCTAATACGTAAAGAGCCTGAGTCCAAAGCCAAATTTAAAACTGAAGTCAGGTGTGCAGCAGTAGTTTGAGAAACTGGGTGGAGAACCTTAGGGTGGCATGGATCTGTGGGCAATCCCGATTTAGTGGTTTTCAAGAGTGCATCCACCTGTTCTTCAGTAAATCACATAAAATAATTAAATTGCCAATGAGGAGCTAGAGTGGCATGTTCATATCTAGCCTTCTCATGAGTGGTATTGACCACTAGACTGGAGTTATTGAAAGCATTAGTAAACTCCTGGAATATAATGTTGACTTTACAGTAAAAGAAGTTAGTTAGCTGATCAACAAAGTCTCGGCTCGGTGCTATCCCATTCCTTTTTCCCAATGTCGAGAGGGTTTTTACAGTGGTATAAAGCTCTCTGGCAGTATTTTTAGAGGATCTGATCTTGTCAGCGATATAGTTTGCTTTCGTATTCTTAATTTGTGTTTTATAGTTTTTAAGTAGGTTTCTTTATATTTGTATTTCTCTTGAGCATCAGCACAGCACCATCTCAGCATCAGCACAGCACCACCTCCTCATCAGTGCACCACCATCAGCGCAGCACCGACCCTCAGCACAAGCGCGACCCCACTTCAAATGCAATTCAGCACCAGTTCAACGCAGCAACACCTCAGCATCAGTGCACCATCACCTCAACACAGCACCAACTTAGCAACACTCAGCACCAGCTCAGTACCATCTGAGTACCAGTGCAGCACCACCACCACCTGAGAATCATTTAGTATCGCCACAGCATTACTCCAGACCACTACAGCATCACTGAGCACCACCACCTCAACATCAGCACAGCTCCATCTCAGCATCAGCACAGCGCCGCCTCCTCATCAGTGCCAACTCAGCATCAGGGCAGCACCACCCCAACATCAACACAGCATCACATCTGCATCAGCGTACCACCATCAGCGCAGCCCCACCTCAACACCAGCACAGCCCCTCCTCAACACCAGCACAGCCCCTCCTCAACACCAGCACAGCCCCTCCTCAGCAGCAATTCAACACCAACGCGACATGACATCAGCTCAGCATCACCTTAGCACAGTTCCAACTCTGCATCACTCAGCACCGCCTCAGCATTACTCAGCACCACCTCAGCATCACTCAGCACCACCTCAGCGCCACTACCACAGCATTACTCAGCACGAGCACAGCATCACTGCTCCACCGCATCTTACCATCACCACCTCAGCACTAGCGCAGCAAATCCTCATCATCACTCAATGCTATCACAGCACCACCTCTGCATCAGTGCACCACCACCAGCGTTGCACCAACCCAACACCAGCGCAACTCCACTACAGCAACAGTGCAGCACCAACTCTGCACCAGCGCAGCACCACCTCAGCAGCAGCTCAGCACTGAGGAAGCACCACTTCAGCATTAGCACAGCACTACCTCAGTACCAGTTAGCACCACCTCAGCACAGCATCAGAGCAGCACCACCTCAGCATCAGCCCATCATCACAGCACCCCCTGAATACCACTAAAGCACCACCTCAGCAGAGCACCATCTCATCACAGCACTACCTCCTCATCAGTGCACTACTACCAGTGCAGCACCACCTCCTCAGCAGTGCAGCACCACCTCAGCAACACCACAGCACCATCTCAGCACCAGCACAGCACCACCTTCGCATCAATATACCAACCCCAGCGCATCCCCATCTCAGCACAGCACAACCCTATCTCAGCAGCAATTCAGCATCAGCGCAGCACCACCTCAGCATCAATGCGTCACCTCAGCCCAGTACCACCTCAGCATGACTCCGCACCACCTCAGCATGACTCCGCACCACCTCAGCATGACTCCGCACCACCTCAGCATGACTCAGCACCACCGCTTCATGACTCAGCACCACCTCACCATGACTCAGCACCACCTCAGTTTCACTCAGTATCACTCAGAATCACATGAGCAACACACAGCACCACCTAAGCATCAGCACAGCACCACCTCAGTATCAGCACAGCACCATCTCAGCGTCAGCACAGCAGCACCTCATCAGTGCACCACCACCTCTGAACCGATGCAGCACCACCTCCCAACCAGTGTAGTACCACATCAACATTAGCACGGCACCACCTCAATATCAGCACATCACCATCTCTCAGCATCAGCACGCACCACCTCCGCATTATTGCACCAGCGCAGCGCCTCCTCCGCACCAGCGCAGCCCCACCTCAGCAGCAATTCAGCCCCAATGCAGCACCACCTCAGCATCAGCACAGCATCACCTCAGCACAGCGCCAGAACCACCTGAGTACCAGTGCAGCACTACCACCTGAGCATGACTCAGCGCCACAAAATTACTCAGCATCACTTAGTATCACTCAGCATCACCTCCACACCACCACCTCAGCATCATTCACCATCACCTCAGCCCCACCTCTGCATCACCTCAGCACCACCTTAGCACCACCTTAGCACCACCTCAGTCTGCCCTCTGAATCTGGCGTCTGTTGATTCTCCCCTAGTGTTCGTCCGCTGCTTGTGTTGTAATTCAGGTACTATTTCCCAACCTCCACTCTCCTGTTGTGTATGCCCCATCCTCCCTCCAATAACAAACACAAAGCTATAAGAAACAAGCATTAGAACAGGCAGGAAGAAGTTGCCAGCATAAAAAAACCTGAAAGACATTTGTTATACTAATTCTTTATTTAATTGGGACGTTCAGTTGTACATAATGTCGTTTTGGTTATATAAGGTAACAAAAATGCTTATAACACTTTTTCATTATAACTTTTCAACATGCCGCACAGCATCCACAATGCTCAACAATGTAGCGTAATGAAATTGCCAAAGCGAATAGCTCTGGCTAAACATGTGTACGGTCCTAAAGGCGAGACCTTTTGGCAATGCCAATGCTGCTTATCAATCTGATTGCTTTAAAAAAAATAAAGTTAAGTGTGCTGTAGCCTTCTTTTAGTAGCTAGGCGTTTGTGCCTACTGACAATCACTGTTTACTAACCAGCTTGTGTGTTGGTTTTGTAGGGTCCAAGGGTATGTGATGTCACTTCCACTGCCTTTAGAGGGGTGAAGGGTGGTCGTTATTTTTGCTTATTTACAGCAGGTTCGGAATATACTTCGTACTGCTGCACGCTGCCTGGTAACGGATACTTACAGTACAATCATCATGACACTGTTGCATTGGAGCGTTGATCCACTACTGGTAGAGCTGAAAGGGAGAAAGTCAACTGCAGTCATACCACTGTAGATCTGATGCAATCAGCCTGCTTTTGTGCATGCTGAACTGCAGCCAAGTTTAAATGTCCCAAAATACAGCAGTATATGACTTAGGTGGAGCACTCATTTGCTTTTGATGTCAGCTGGAGACACTGTTGCTGTTACTTTTCTTTGTACCATTTACTATGCAGTAATCAAACTCTTGTACATGCATCGTACATAAGGTAGGTACAGACATACTTACATCTCTGGCAACTTAAAGGATGGATTGCCAAACAACTGAGGATTAGTACGTCAGAAAAACAGGTTGATAGGTTGCACTGGAAAGCTGAGTTGGGACAATTTTTGTGGAGGTGTGGGGAGAATATGTCTGATTTTCAGGAATTACGTTTTGCTTATGTATGACGTTTCTATGACCTATTTTTTCGCTGTAAAAAGATGGAATGTGTGTGATTAACACTGAACGTGCTGTTTAAAGATAGAGTGTACTCACCAAAGTGAGTATTCTGCTTTAGAATATTCTGACGCTGAGGATTTAAACATCTTTTGCAAGAAATCGTTAAATACCTTAAGAGTGTATTCATTTCCTCTTGAGGCAGGTATTCTTAAGTTGTAGAACAAGCAACTAGTCACACCCGAGTATTAAAAGTCGTAACAGATTGAAGAATAGCTTTTTGTAAAGGCTTTTGCTTTGGTGTGGCCAGGAATTTCAGTGAGTAAAACCATGTCTGGGTAATGCGATTACCGCACTTTGCGGTGTTACACACCCAGGGTACTTTTACTGGGTGATTTCAAGTTCTGCACACCGGAATAAGAGACTGATCTGTAAAACTGCATGTGTTTTTCCTTCCTGCCATGTTTTCTCCAAGCTTATTCACCCAGGTAATACCTGGTGGCATTTTAACGTGTCAAACACTGGGTACAACGTGCGGTTTGCAGGACTCAAAATGATCCCTGTAGTGTGATAGATGATCAACCACCTACCAGACCTGAAAGAAGCATGTAATGTCCAACCTTAAAAGAAAGCGGACAGTTACAGACAAACCTTAGGAGGGAAAACAAACAAAACCTGGGATCATACAGTGAATACTGAATTTCAGTCGAAATTGACTATAGTTCATTCTCTTGTTCAATACCATCACCTGTGGTGTGTGTGTGTGGTGAGTTCCATGCCATCACTTGTGGTGTGTGTGTATGTGTGGTGAGTTCAATGCCATCACCTGTGGTGAGTGTGGTGAGTGCAATGCCATCACCTGTGGTGTGTTTGGTGAGTTCAATGCCATCACCTTTGGTGTGTTTGGTGAGTTCAATGCCATCACCTGTGGTGTGTGTGGTGAGTTCAATGCCATCACCTGTGGTGTGTGGTGAGTTCAATACCATCACCTGTGGTGTGTGTGTGGTGAGTTCAATGCCATCCCCTGTGGTGTGTGTGGTGAGTTCAATGCCATCCCCTGTGGTGTGTGTGGTGAGTTTAATGCCTTCACTTTGGTGTGTGTATGTGGTGAGTTCAATGCCATCATGTGTGGTGTTGGTGGTGAGTTTAATGCCATCACCTCTGGTGTGTGTGGTGAGTTCAATGCCATCACCTGTGGTGTGTGTGGTGAGTTCAATGCCATCACCTGTAGTGTGTTTGGTGAGTTCAATGCTATCACCTGTGGTGTGTGTGTGTGTGGTGAGTTCAATGCCATCACCTGTGGTGTGTGGTGAGTTCAATGTCATCACCTGTGGTGTGTGTGGTGAGTTTAATGCCATCACCTGTGGTGTGTGTGGTGAGTTCAATGCCATCACGTGTGGTGAGTTTAATGCCTTCACATGTGGTGTTGGTGGTGAGTTTAATGCCATCACCTGTGGTTTGTGTGTGGTGAGTTCAATGCCATCACCTGTGGTGTGTGTGGTGAGTTTAATGCCATCATCTGTGGTGTGTGTGGTGAGTTTAATGCCATCACCTGTGGTGTGTGTTTGGTGAGTTCAGTGCCATCACCTGTGGTGTGTGGTGAGTTTAATGCCATCACCTGTGGTGTGTGTGGTGAGTTTAATGCCATCACCTGTGGTGTGTGTGGTGAGTTTAATGCCATCACCTGTGGTGTGGTGTGTGGTGAGTTCAAAGCCTTCACCTGTGGTGTGGGTGTGGTGAGTTTAATGCTATCACCTGTGGTGTGTGTGGTGAGTTCAATGCCATCACCTGTGGTGTGTGTGGTGAGTTCAATGCCATCACCTGTGGTGTGTGTGGTGAGTTCAATGCCATCACCTGTAGTGTGTGTGTGGTGAGTTCAATGCAATCACCTGTGGTATGTGTGGTGAGTTCAATGCCTTCACTTTGGTTTGTGTGTGTGGTGAGTTCAATGCCATCACCTGTGGTGTGTGTGGTGAGTTCAATGCCATCACCTGTGGTGTGTGTGGTGAGTTTAATGCCATCACCTGTGGTGTGTGTGGTGAGTTCAATGCCATTACCTGTGGTGTGTGTGGTGAGTTCAATTATATCACCTGTGGTGTGTGTGGTGAGTTAGTGCCTTCACTTTGGTGTGTGTGGTGAGTTCAGTGCCATCAGCTGTGGTGTGTGTGTTGAGTTAGTGCCTTCACTTTAGTGTGTGTGGTGAGTTCAGTGCCATCAGCTGTGGTGTGTGTGGTTTGTTCATTGTCAGAATGTCGTCTGACATGAATATTGTGTCCTAAGTATCATTTACAAAAAATAATCTCACCCCATTGAAGTTACTAATCGAAAATCTACTCCCAGTCGGACGAAAGAAGCGACATTTAAGCCAGACGATATTTCTGGATGCCATGCTGAGCCGGCAAACAGATGCGCTTTTTTTAAGTATTGCACCTGGAGAGATGTAAACTGTAGCAGGCAAGAATATTAAGTGTTGGCCACCATATCACTGGCAATAGATCACAATTTAAGTAGGTCCACTCACTGGTGACCGAGCGCGGTATAAATGTTTTTAACATAACATAACATAACTCACCTTGTGTAAAACGGTCACAGGACATCCCTGATCGATTCTTCTCAATTGCATACTTCTATGACATTTTTCTCTTCAAATGATTGTCTGTGGGATATAAAAAACACAGGTGGGAAATTAGAAAAGATTTGCCGAAAAAGAACATTTTAACATAACAAATCCAAAGGTGATCACTTGAAGGAGAGTAGTATCCTCCTGTTAATTGATTTTATTCTCTTGTTAGGATATGACAGCCAGAGACCTTCTGCAGCAGCGGTACACTTTGCCTAATGGGGATACAGCTTGGCGGCCGTCTCCACTTGTCACCGCTGCAATGGACGGAAAGCTGGTTCTGCTTGATGGTATTCACCGCGTTAATCCTGGGACTCTATCCATTCTGCACAGGTCAGTGAAACCTGTTTCTGAAGGAGAAACTGCAATTGTGTTGATATTAATGCATTTGTTTCAGGATCTCTGGTAAACTGGGCGTCTTGCAGATGCCCCTCCTATTTTTTTGCCTCATTTGAATTTCACGATGCTGTGGTAATTGATCTGAAAGTGTGCTGGGTTCTGCAAACCAGGTCCAGCATCAGTGAGATTTCCCTTAAATTGCAAATATGAATGGCTACAGTCAGTTGCCAAGTATTTTTACACTGCTGTAAGGCCTTAGTATATGGTACCAGTGGTACCCAGGGCAGGATTGTAAAAGGGGTACCAGGGATGCAGCACTTATTGTGCCACCCTGAGTGACCTGAGTAAAACCGAAGTCTGCAGGTCTGCCATGTCAGCCCTGCAGCTTGCATACTTAAGTGCGACCCTGAACTCACCATGTGTGACAGGGTAATCTCACTGCCTCTAATATATGTCAGTCACTCCTGAGGCAGGCCTCCTGTAGCCCAGGAGGCAGGGTGCATTATATTATATGTGTGGGAATATATGTGCAATCATACATTGCCTTGTGATTGCATTCTAAATGTAATTCTACCGCAAGTGACTGATGGTCCATCAGATAACCTTGGCTGACATTTGGACATTACCTATATGTCGAGCTCCATTATGGCCTGGCTGATTTCTTTCGTGTTTGGTGTCAAACACAATGGTGGTGTAGAGTTTGAACCAGCATGTACCTAGGTGTCACTTTAGACAACTTCCACCAAGTTAACCCAGTGTTCTCGTGTCTTGGCAGGCTTTTTCGAAGGTTTGCTGCCAAGACAGAATTCTGATCTCATGCTGGGGAGTATGTGCCACTCCCAGATGCCAGAGACAAGGACCTGTGTGAGCAGGAGGTGACACCTCCACCCACACAGGATGGCTAGTGATAAGACCGATGCAGCTGTGAGCCTCAAAGGCTTTACTGGCACTACTGGACAAAGGATCTTGTATCCCTCTCAAGACAAAACTTTCTCCTGCCTTAGGCACTGTTTTTCACGGGTAGGCAGGAAATTAGCTATGCAGGAGGCGTCCACCTCCACAAGGCTGACCATTCCTGTAGGGTGTTGCAGCTGAGGTGTCCAGTCGAAGATGGTTTTGGCCATCTTGATTTTAGACTAGAAATCAGGTTCTGACTAGTTTTAGTGACATACACCCACAGGATGTTGTCACTACTGGGGTGGATTAGCCATAGGACTAGATGTCCATTGGCAAATAGTCCTCATACCCACTATCACCCCCTAAATTCAGGATTTAAGGGGCACACCAGAACTTTAGATTCAACGTGAAACCAGAAGAGACCTATGTCTACACAAGAGCAGGACTTCACAGAAGGAAAGGCGTGAAGTACTGCACCTGTGACAGCCACACTGCACCTGCTGAACTACGACTCGCCCAGGACCAGAGACCAGTTCCAAAAGGAAGGTGAGCCTCTCTGCAACCTAAAGACTTTACAAGAACTCCCTAGTCTAGGACTAGAGGTACTAGTCCTCTGCAGTGGGCAGGCCCAAAGCGCTAAGTCCACAAACTTGAAGTCCAGTTTCCCGATCCGTCTGGCGTGGCCTCTAAAAGTCCGTGGGCAGGTGGCTTCTGGGAATAGTAGTGCAGACCCTCAGCGAGGCTCAACTTTCTACAACGTTCCTCTGGACAAAGATTTCCTCAACCGGATTGCTTGTAGGTAAAAAAGGCTTGTTGGTGGTCAATCCAACAGTCTGCCTACAACCTGCTTTACTCAACGCTTCAAGAGAAGAGTTTCACCTCCACGAACGACCAACCACCCCTGTGGCTGCATCGTAAAGACCTTGCATTTGTTTTCATCCTCTCTTGGCACGCCTGCCAGTTCCTCTGGATGCGGATTCTGTTCAGCACCATGGATGCCAACAGCACCTCTTCACCCGAGTCCACTGAGCCAGGTAGATCGGATCTGCCTGAGGAGTCTCCTGGTCTAGGGACAGCTCCTCGCTTAAGTTCCAAAGGATTTTGCTCAACTCGCCCCGCAAGTACCTTTTTGTAAGGAAACCATTTCCAATACCGCAAGCCAGATTCACAGCTCTGTTTGACATCTAAAGTGCACTCCGCTCCCCTGAGCCAGGTACAGTTGTGCTAGTTGTTGTGAACTGGTCTAGGGACTCACCAGACCTTAACTGCAAGTGGGTTCTGTTGAACTCACTCTCTAAGTATCCAATTGCATATATGTGTTCTTCCCATTGACCGCAACGTTAATGCAAAGTACTGATTTATTTAATGCTTTAAAATTGATCTCTCCACATATACTGTACTTATTGATTTCTTTTTGGTGGTTAAAAATACTGTCCATGTTGGTGATGTGAAATGCTTAACATATGTTCCTCTAAGTAGCCGGTCTGCTCTTTGCCACTCTACCAGGGCTGAGAGAAGGTGTACTGAGAGAGTACCTGGGGTCTATCTTTGTGTACTATGCTAATATTTCATGGTAAGGAACCTCTGCCATGCCACATAGTACTTTCACCTTGCAACAGGAGCCAATAAAATATCGATGTTGGATTTTGTCATGGATGATTGCAAACACCTTTATTCAATCAATCAATCAATCAGGATTTGTAAAGCGCAGTGAATCACCCAATAAGGCGCTTGCAGGTCTCTGAGGCTTATTCGAACAAGCAGATCTTGAGGGCCATTCGGAATTTTGAATGACTTCTTTATTGAAGATTAATATATTTTCTTGCATTGTAGATTACAACCATTTTTATATGTTTTTAGTTAATAAACGTATGTATTAAAATGGCATTCAATAGTTAACGGAAATCTTGCCAGGGGCGAAAACCTCAGATCACTTGTTACCTTCCAGTAGCAAAGCTTCATATAACCAACAACAAGATAGAACTGATTATCTGAGAGACAATATCTAGTCATTGAATTGTGAATAGTTCTTGTCAAATTGGACGTTCATCTGAGACAATGAAAATGCGTTTCTCAAACTGAACATTCATCTGTGACACTACGAAGACATTTCTATGAAGTATTCACAGTTCAAGCCCTATATATTTTCTCTCAGATAATCAATTATATCTTGTTGAAACGTAAATATTATTACACAAGCTAATATCATGTACAACAATAGTATATACGTTCAGAGGTGAAAAAGCATATGTAAAATAAGGTTACGTCATTGAAGATGAAAGTAAAGTAAGCACATGAGTGCCATTCCCTTTCAGCACACCGATCTTAGCAGAACAAGCCTTCATGTGTCTCTCTACAGACATCTTATTGCCCATTTTTTCTTAAGGGTCCTCGTTATTGAAATGTACTGTAGCCTAGTTTCAATAGGTCCATTCTCCTCAATCTTTAACTATTTCTCAACAATCTCTAGCTTGCTGTCCAGGTTGACCATATGGGGATGGGCACCTGGCTGACGTTCTCTCTGTTTGCAGCTAGAGTGTGACTTGTTTGATTCATATTTATTTTCTCATTAGAATACACAGTGGGGTAGAGATCACACAGAGTCACCATCAGAGCCAGAATCACATTGTGATTGTGATAGGCTTCCCAGCTATCCATCATTGTTGATACATGCATCAGTGACATTTACCACAGTTATGTGTCGTTCACATTTCAGATTATAAAGTAATCTTGGATTATTGAAACATCTACTGGGGCCAGTCTCGAGGCACCCTTTAAAGGGCAAATTCCCCTTGACTACCCAAATAAATTTTGAGAAGTATCTTTTCTCCAGGAATCATAACCTCACAATAATCCTGCCCCCAAATTGTGGATTCACATGTTACAGCAGCCGCTGCTTTGGCCTAATATACCCCACTAATGCCGACATTAAGGCGCACTCACCAAATTTGGGAATTAAAGTGGTTAACAAACATCGTCTATTGCAAAGAAGTTCTTACTTTTTGGTAACGGGTCAGAAGAAGAAGTAGAGGAAAAAGTGGATATATGTTTTACACACCTATTTTATTTGTTATGCATGAATGGCGATATTCATGAAATCCTTGAAAACACCCATTCTGACCGGGGCAAGATGAGAAACAAAAACAAAGCACAGTGGCGTGTAACTGTTGATTAAGCATGCACAATGATAACGTAAATTCGATGAAGTCTCATATTTATTATCTCCTTGTGTATCCTTTTTCACATGTTCCGACCACTGCAATTTTTTAATAAAATGTTATCGCAACCAAGATAATTTAGCCTTGTGTAAGCCCTGGTAAGGAGGGGCTTGGCCTGATACCAATGGAGTAAGCAGTTGCCTACGGAGCTCATGGCAGAACACCACCATCTGGCACCATCCCGACTTGTTATTGGCTCCCCCTTGCCCCCTCAAGGCTACGACTGCCAGTGCCATACTGTCAACAATCCTTGGAGATAAAGAGCTTGTGCCATCATAGCTGCAAACAGCAAGAAAAACGCTGCAGGGGTGACTGTGAGGGGATACTCTACAAGATGGCGGCCGCCTGACTGCTTGTTGGCAACTGTGGGTACGTTGATGCAGAAGCCTCAGGGACTGATGAGGCTTTCCTAAATACTCTTGGAGCAGGCTGCTGTCAGTGTCGAAACCACAGTGAATCCGATCTCAGGCCAGTGTTGGTTGTACCGCTGAGCCGATCACTGCCTGGAGTGGAGAGAGGTGTGTGGTGGCCCAGGCGTGCTGGGAATAGCGACCACGAGGAGAGGCCATAAGTTGGAGGTCCGAAGCGGCATCCCCAGATGGGTGTCTGATGGAAGTGGTGGCTAGCTGAAATAAGGGTTCAGCACCAAACATGCAACTGGTAATTGGGCCCCTGGTATTGGTGTTTCCTTTGTACAGTGGTATGATGGGGTGACCTGCCAAGACAGCATAATATTCATGAGAGAAGTGCCCATGGCCAGACTGAGAACTCGAAGCAGCCCTGCCAATTTTGTAGGACCAGCCCTGGTGAGGGTGTGGGCGGCACATGTAAAGCACTGCTACTTTTGTTACTGGAGGCCTATATTTCAGCACTGCTGCAAAACTGCCACCCAGTAACAAAAAAACCACAACTTCCACTACTGCAAAACCGTCTCCCACCCTTCAAGCCTCCCGGGGTAATGCCCAATGCCCATTAGGACCAGTCTGGCCTTGGAGGTGCCTGAGCCCGGAAACTCGAGCCCTCGGCAAGGAAGTTCCAGCAACTGAGGAGAGAGGCCACTGGTTGGAGCTGGGAGGGTGGCACTTTCCTAGTGGAAAGGAATTTGTAGACGATGTTGACTATGAGGGCTCTTTGTCAGAATTACCCACTGCCGGAAGGCCCCTAATACTTGCTTCTCCAATGTAACACTGAGCAAAGGAAGCATTCTGCCAGGGCTCCAATACCTCCCCAGGAGAGGTGACTCTGTAAAACAAGCATTTGCAATGCAATAGGTCTCGCAGTAGGAAAGTTTGAGCTATTGGTATTGTAAATGACACATTTTTTATTTATGTGTTGGTTTTGAAAATAGGGAAATTAATAGCTTTGTCATTTACAATGCCAATAGTTTTAACTTTCGCAAACGTGACACCTATAGCATTTGTAATGCAATATGTGTTGTATTTACGTGACTTAGATGTATTGATATTACAAATAACAATGGCTTTTATTTTTTTTAAATAATTAATACATAAATAAAAGCTATTGTAATTTAAAATGGCAATAGCTTAAACTTTTGTAAATAACTTTTGTGAAGATTATGTTCAGTGTATTTTATTGTGACGAAAATCCAAGAACAGAAGTGAAATATTAACATCTTTTTGTGACATGTGTAATAAAGCGTGAAACATTGAGAGAACATATTTGAACCAGTTGTTGTTGAATGGTTGCACAGATTGATGCTGTGGTGGCGCTGAGTGATGTTGTGGTGGCGACGAGTGAAGCTGTAGTGTTCAGTGATGCTGTGGTAGCGCATAGTGATGTTGTGGTGCCCCTGAGTGATGCTGTGGTGGTGCAATAGATAGATAGAGTGAGTGGGGTAGATAGATAGTTAGATGGATAGCGTGAGTTCGACAGATAGATAGAGTGAGGGCGACAGATAGAGTGAGGGCGACAGATAGAGTGAGGGCGACAGATAGAGTGAGGGCGACAGATAGAGTGAGGACGATAGATAGATAGAGTGAGGGCAAAAGATAGAGTGAGGGCGATAGATAGAGTGAGGGCGATAGATAGAGTGAGGGCGATAGATAGAGTGAGGGCGATAGATAGAGTGAGGGCGATAGATAGAGTGAGGGCGATAGATAGAGTGAGGGCGATAGATAGAGTGAGGGCGATAGATAGAGTGAGGGCGATAGATAGAGTGAGGTCGACAGATAGAGTGAGGTCGACAGATAGAGTGAGGGCGACAGATAGAGTGAGTGCCACAGATTGCTAGAGTGAGGGCGACAGATAGAGTGAGTGCCACAGATAGATAGAGTGAGGGCGACAGATAGATAGAGTGAGGACGACAGATAGATAGAGTGAGGGCGACAGATAGATAGAGTGAGGGCGATAGATTGAGTGAGGTGGACGTGGTGGTGGTGGCTGACGTGGTGGTGGTGGACGTGGTGGTCATGGTGGTGGTGGTGGACGTGGTGGTGGTGTAGGTGGGTGTGGTGGTGGTGGTGGACGTGGTGGTGGTGGAGGACGTGGTGGTGGATGTAGTGGTGGTGGATGGGGTGGACGTGGTGGTGGTGGTGGTGGAGGTGGTGGTTGTGGAGGTGGTGGTTGTGGAGGTGGTGGTTGTGGAGGGATTGGTTGTGGACGTGGTGGTGGTGGACATGGTGGTGGCGGACGTGGTGGTGGATGATGTGGTGGTGGATGATGTGGTGGTGGATGATGTGGTGGTGGTGGATGTGGTGGTGGTGGATGTGGTGGTGGTGGACGTGGTGGTGGTGGACGTGGTGGTGGATGATGTGGTGGTGGTGTTGGTGGTAGATCTGGTGGTGGATGTGGTGGTGGCGGTGGATGTGGTGGTGGGTGTGGTGGTGGTGGACGTGGTGGTTGTGGACGTGGTGGTTGTGGACATGGTGGTGATGGACGTGATGGACATGGTGGTGGTGGACGTGGTTGTGGAGGACGTGGTGGTGGTGGATGTGTTGGTGGTGGTAGTGGTGGTGGACATGTTAAAAAACAGCACGCACAAAAAGCCCAATCAAAATGGACCAAGGAAATCAAAACGCATGAGCTGTGTGAAATTTCAAGGTCCATTTTTAAGCCCCTCAAAAAGGCTCTTCGCTTCGCTTCGCTTTGCGAGCTCTAAATATCTGGTGCTGTAAGCAGGAATGTAAGGTTTCCTGTGTAACTCAACAGAAGAAGGGAGTCTGAGCACGAAGTGCTGGAGTGAAGTGTGCAAATGTGCACTGATAGCACACGTTTGTTTGTGTGAATTCAGGCTGCTGCCTTCGCCTTTTCAGTTATGCACTGCGCGCGACTTTCATTTCTCAAAGAGGTTCTTAGAAATGTTTCAGTCGTTAACGTTAATAGTTTCTCTCGCATAGCAAGTAAATACATAAATAAATAGAAAATAGGTAGATGAAATAAAATATCACACCGTAAAGCCGAAAAACGGAGATAGGCATCCTCCTTGATGAAAGCTTTCAAAAAACGGATTGTCACTGGTTGGCGGTTACATGCATTGTACCCGTATAATCTTGGCTGTCAAGTGGCACCATGTCAGGAGGTGTGATTTTCTACCGGTTTGTTTATTCAGCCAATAGTACTAAACAGCAGGCTGGGCAGCTACCACAGAAGAAGGCCAGCTCTAAACAAATGCCACCCACCCTGCACACTACTAACACCAAGACCTTTGGAAAAAGAAACAGAAACTAGATATGAAATTAGACAAAAAATGTTCAGCTGTAACCTCGAATGAATCTCACACATGGAACACAAAGTGTCCCCTTCGCGTGTCATCAGATGTTTACCAAAGGTGGATGAAATCCCTCACATGCGTCACTCATCGGAGCCAATAAACATGCGTTTAAAGACAAGTCATGTTCATCATCCCGGGTTCATAGGCACTTAAAACCTGTCTGATTTTATGTCACTTCATGAAACCTGCTACAGCCGCGGTTTAACAAGCCTCGGTTTGCTGTTGAAACTTACTGGAATAAAGTGCAGCCCTGCCCGAGGTAGTTGCAGCTCGTTTCATCAGTCCTGCCATTTATTATTCACAAGAATGTGCTCAAATGTCAGCCTAGATCTGTGGAAACGGATATCACCGCCACCCCCTCCCCTTGGCCGTGTGTTATTGCAGTTTCTCTTCTTCCTTTCCATGTGTTGCAAAATGCCTGGGTAATATATAGCGGTAATAATGACTTTTGAACAGGTTGTACCTTCGCAAACTGGACAGCATTAATATAATGAGGGCTGGTACAAGAAACCCTGAGGATAGGACATGGCCAGGCACATGCATACAGCCTGTCTGCTGTGGCTCTAGGAGGCAGAAGATGAAGGGGCCGCCGCCTCGGCTCCTGGGCTCCGTGCTGGAGCGCCGGAGTGCCCTGTCTGCTGTGCGCCGCCCTGCGCTCTCCTCGCTGCTGCCGTGCTCTGTCTCTAACACTGCTTTTTTGCCCTTGGACTGAAGGATAGTACAGGGGGAGGAGGGCGGGCGCTGGGGAAAGATCCTGTAAAAAAAAAAAAGTCAGCGAGTGGTGCGCGTGCCACTGCGAGGCATATCTCTTCAATTATCGTGCCCGTGTCTGGCCGCGATAATTGAAGACATATGGGCTTTGGTGCGCGTAATAGACACCAATAGGCCATAGGTGGAGGTACGCGATCGCCTATGGCCTATTGCGTGTTCTGTTAAAAAACAGCACGCACGCAAAGCCCAATCAAAATGAACCTAGGAAATCAACACACACAAGCTGTGTGGAATTTCAAGGTCTATTTTTAAACCCCTACAAAAGGGCTATTTGCTTCGCAAGCCCTAAAAATAAATACACTCCATGATAATTGGAGATGATGTATGCCACTGAGGAATGGCAGCAGGGACAAGTTAGCTATTGACGGTGGTTGATGATTTTGAGGTTGCAGAGCAGCTGCATGCTTGGCCTCCTGTGTTCACTGAGCTACAGCATTGTAGCCTAGTCTGGGCACTGGACCCCACAGAGGGACCTTTGGTGACTTGTGGGCCCAATAGAACATTGTAATTTGTCGCCTCTTCTCTCACAATTGATAAAAACAGGCCTCAGCAGCAACAACAGGGGAATATGGACAAGTCACACAACATGGGACAGGGTGAGCCCTGGGTCGACACCGCATCTAGAGCCGTTTAATGCACCACGAATTTGGCACTGACATGACATCCCCTTATTACTGCTCGTGGACTAATTGTGTCGCATGTTCTCTATTTATTTTTCCGATTCCGACCCAACCTTGAAACATGCCTCTCCTCCTGCAATGTAACTTTTCAACTCTTCTTAAACTGTATGCACTGGTTTATTATGTGTCACAACTGCATACATGACCTGCCTCTCTCATGTGCTACCAGCGTTCCACATGTTAAATAATATGCTACACGATGACCCGCATTTATTCTAATGATGCATTGCACTGCACTGGTTAATATCTTACCTTGCTTTGTCTGTCTTTAATATTGTGCATGTTTCCTCTCCCCCGACCTCCCACCTACCTCACTCATGATTAATTGCGATTGTCCCTGTTTTAAAAAAATGGTACATGATGACGTGCAACTTTTTGGAAATATTGCTTGATGCTGTACTGTGATATTCACCTAGCTATCTCTATTACCATTGTGCTCTGCTCCTATATGAATATCATGCTTTGCCGCCATAAATTGGTCCCTCTATGTGTCTGGTGATACCCATACAATCTGTTGCGTTATGACCCTCTGCACGTGCTGCTTGCTCTCACCCGTATTTGTCTCTCGTGTTGTGTGTCTATGTTTAATATTTTGTTGTGTTTCAATCTTATTTTATATTCCTGAATTGTCCCTCGTATGGCTACATGTCCCTGTTCAATGGTGTGTGGCACTTTGCACTGGTCCTACGTGTCAATGTGTTATGTGTATATGTACAGCCCTGAGGAAGTCCCAGGCTGTATGGCCATGTAAAGGGGCAAAACACGTGTTGGCTGTTTATCACAAGTTCGCAAATCTAACTCAGAATTTTCAAATGAGTTATAACTCTTTCATATAATGATTTTTCACAAAGAAACCAGGGTACTGGAATTTTTACTGAATAAAACTGACTACCCTGACTTGTCCAGACAGCTCTCTTTGGATCTCTTGTATGATTAGGGGGTTAGGGTTTTCCCCCTGTCGAGGACAAGTACTGCAAAAAATATACCTGCTCAAAAATATATATCTAGTAAGGGATTGGGACCCATCACCCCTTTCTTCTCCACAACAGGGGAATACTATTACACAATACACTACATGTCCCTCCTTTTCATCCCTCCCATGAATGTCGGGGTCCCACAGGGCTCAATCCTGAGCACGACTCTGTTCAACTTGTATATGGCCCCTGCCAAAATAGTGTCGTATGCGGATGACACACACTTGTTGTTCACTTGCGAGAAAGGCACTGAGTTTAAAGGCAATGTAATCAACACCTGTCTCTCAGAGGTTTTCTCTTTGCTCAGACAAAACCAACTGAAGTGCAACTCTGAAAAGTCAAAGATTATCTTCTTTGGGTCCCATCCCTGTGAAGCATGGCACAAATGGTGGCCGCAGGACATGTCTCCCCCCACATCTTCAGTCACCATGGTGTAATATCTTGGGGTCAAATTGGACGCCGCCCTCTTTATGAAGGTTCAAATGCAATCGATGGCTGGGATTTGTTTTGAGGTATTGAGAATGCTGAGGAACTTTCTCCCCCTGCTCCCAGTCTCTTACAGGAAAACGGTAGTCCAGGCCTTGGTGGTCTCAAACTGGATTATGTAAATTCCCTGTACTTGGGCCTCCCGTACTATTTACTTGGTTGATTGCAAATGGTTCAGAATGTGGCGGCCAGAGCCATTTTTCTGGCAGGACCTAGGACACACACAACCCATCTTTTGTCTTCCTTACACTGGCTTCCGGTTCGGAAGAGGATACATTTCAAAGCGTTTGTTTGGGTCTTTAAAGCCTTTCATGAGATAAGAGCCCCTTACCTTAGGGAAAGATTTCAGCACTATTCACCTCAAGGAACCTTGAGGTCCTCTGCCCAGCTTCTGACCTCCACTCCAAAGGTCCTGCTCTCCCGGGTAGGGGGTAGATGTTTTCAAGTGGTGGCCTCTCGCCTGTGGAATAGCCTACCTCTTTCTCTTAGACAGGTACAGGACCTCCTCACCTTCAGGAGGAAATTAAAAACATGGTTTTTCCAACATTAGATACTGGCCGGCTTCTGCTTGGGTGCTCTCTGTTGGTTGTCACATGGTTTTTCTCTTAGCGCCAGGACACTCCTGGGAATAGCCGCACGCTTTATAAATACCTACTAACATAACATAACAACAACATAACATCTCGTCAGGCCACCCATATAATCAGTTGGAGTCACTCGTATGGAGCACCAGTTTACCCCCGAGCCTTCACTGGAGCGGCGGGGTGAAGAACCCACCCATGTCGCACTCTTGGAGACCATACAAGGATCGAGAGTGGTTTTGGAGGGGCAGATTGCAGGGGTGTTAATAGAGGTTAATCTGCTGAGACCTGACCTCTGCAAATTGGCTGACAAGGTCAAGAACACTGAGACCAACCTTTCTACCTTGCAGACTGAAGTAAAGCAAGTGCTCTGGAGCATAGAGTTGAGGATGTTGAGGGGTGTTCCAGGAAGAATAATGTTCCCCTGGTTGGCTTTCCTGAGAGGGAGGAGGGTCAGTTGGCTGATCGATTCCTGGAGAACTGGCTGAAGAATGTGTTTTGTTCTAAAGACTTGTTTAATTTCTTCGTCATTGAAAGAGCTCATGTGGCACTGGTACCTGTCCCACCACTAGGAGCCCCCAGGGTGTTTATTGCTTGGATTTTGAATTACAGGGATAGGGACACGATCCTGAAAAAGGCTAGGAAGGCTCCCATCCCACAATATGAGAATTGCAGTCTTTCCTTGAGGGTAGGAGGAAACTACGTACCATGAACCTCAGTTATATGTTTTTATACTCAGCCAAACTCTGTGTTGTCATCTCGGGGAGGTCCCAATTCTTTGAGCACCCAGAGGATGTTTGGTCCTGGCTGGACATGTTGGATACTCGCCCTGCTTGCAGATTAAGTGATGCAGATCCTTTATATTCTCGAAGAGAATGTGGTTAGTGAGAACTCCTTCACCAACAGGACAACTCTGGGCTCCCGATAGGGGGTTTGCTGGCCTTATTGTGATCTGCAAGGATGGTATGTTGGCTGCGGCTGAAATGGATGCTTCGCTGATTTCTGAAACTCTGGGGAGCAGGGCTGTGCAGGATGGTCGAACATTGGCGGCAGAGTCTCAAGACCGTGATATCATGCAGTAACTGGTGCCACCCTAAAGGGTTGAAAGAAACATTAATTTTTATTTCTGGGCTTGGGGGTTATGTAGAACTGACTTGAACAGTTATATTGTTACCCTGCTCCTTCGCGGGTGCTGGTCGAGGTCTTTCGGGCGTCATTACCCCTTTCTGCAGCTGGGAGATATGGAGGCGCTCGATTTGGAAGTGGCCCTCACCTTAGAGGAGATTCGCACAGTACTGGGGTTGTTGCCGGGGGGCAAGGCGTTTGGTTGCAATGGCTGCCCTGCCGACTTCTACAAGGTCTTCTAATTGATGCTCTAACAGCATTTATTAGTGAGGCACAGGAGGGGGGCTTGCTTCCTGAGTCTGTGAGAAAGGGCTGCATTACCCTATTGCCGAAGCCCAGTGAGAGCCCGGCGGATCCCTCGGCATATAGGTCACTTATGATGATTATAAAGTGTCAGGTTGAGGGGTGTGAGGTGTACTGCAGGATGGCCTACCAGGATTCAAGCAATAGTCCACTACACACAGTGTACATGAAACGAAAAGAAAAGAAGATTTTTTACTTTTTGAGGAAGTGGACCCACCGGAAGGGAAAGTACAGAAAGGACAAGGCCAGGCAAGCAACGAGGACAGAATAAAAAGGACGGAAGGACTCCAGTTGTGGCAAAGGAATGAGGAGACTTTACTGAGAACGAACCGCAGCGCTGGGAGAAAGATCGCGGAAGCAGAAATGGGACACAGAGCCAAAATGCGAGACGCACTGAGGAGCAGAGGAGAACCCCTTACACCACCTGTGCTGCCAGATGAGAAAGGTCACCGAACAGAGAAGCCACTGGCAGGTTGTTACAACCCGCCACGCTCCCAGAGTAGCGTGGCTAATACGGGTGCATGGCCAGTTACGGTGTTAGCAGGGGAGGCAGGAAGAAACTGCGGGTGGTTTGGGTGGAGCTACTTACAATACTAAAAGCCCCACATAATTACTGGGAGAAGCCTGAAGTAAATAGAAGCTAAGTATAGAAACGGAAGGCTCCGATTAAAAGGTCACTTTTTATATAAACAGGAGGGGTTATTTTGGATTTTACATGAGGGGGAGGGTTGTGATGAAGAACTAGCGGTGGTGTCAATAGACATACCTAAAGCTTTCAATACAGTTAGATGGCAATATATCATGAAGGTGTTGGAGGCAATGGGGTTTGGACCCCACTTCTGTTCCTGGGTGCTTCTACTGTATACAAATCCCACTGCTAGGATAAGGGTCAGACAGAGCTGATCTGCACTCTGGGAGGTGGAGAGGGACACGTGACTAGGGGGTTCACTGTCCCCCTTCTCTGGCAATTTATGGCCAGATAGGGGATTACCTTTAGAGGGATCACCCACTTGGTGTCCTTAAATGCAGACAATACCCTTTATTACTTATCATCCCTTCGGTGGCCTCTGCCCCTCCTGTTGTCGTATTTAACTGCTTTTGGGGAAATCATGGTAAGTTCCTTGTGTTTCCATTAGGGTCTCTGGCTACCTGCGGAGAGGGCGAACTGCCAGTGGCACCCCTTTGATGGGAGCTGGACCTTTCCGATATTTGGGGATTGTTCGAATAAACCTTCTCCGAGCACCTAAGATCGTCGAGCCATGCGGCAGCTTTTAAAGGGCTTATAAGAGTTCTCTTTGGGCTACTTATAGGATACATGTATGGGAAGTAAGTGATTATACCTAACCACGAAGCAAAACACAAGGGACCTTTTGGAAGCACCATATTAGTAAGGAACTGCTACCCACATCGTAGTTTTTTCAGGACAACTACGTGAGCCTCTCCATTATTCGCTACTTATTCCTGGATATACACATTTCTGTATAGACAAGTACAATCTTAGAAGAGAATGATTTTTAATCGAACTTTTGGGACCATCACCAGTACTTTTACAAGAGTCTAACCCGCATAAAGTTCTAAATATTTTTCAGTTCAATGTGAAGAATCCCCAACCAGTTGTTGATTTTTTCCAACCACAATACATATAAGCCCTGAGGAAGTTACTCCTAGTAACGAAACACGTGTTGGCTGCTTGTATCTTTTCGTCGTGATCAACATCACAGATGAACTGACAAGAATAATTGTGTATCATGTATTTTTTCTAAGTACCAAATGGAATACTGTATTTAAAAAGACATTAAAGCATTAAAAGGAAAGTTCTCTTTGATGTTCTCTTTTTACATTGATGTATTGGTGCTGCCCATACGTTGGATTAATAGTCAGGACACCTTGAACGGGTCACGACTGGGAATAAACTCCCTTAAAAGCACATGCTTTTCTGACAGTAAATATTGGAGTGCCGAGGTACAACCTTTCAAAGAAAGTTCATTACAATGAATCCTGAGGGATTTTTGTAGAAGCCGACATCTGTGGTAGTGGGATGTCAATGTTACCTTGAGGGGCACCGACTCCATAACTATACAATATCTATTTAAAAACAATCAGTATAATACTTGGACTCATTATAGAATTAGATGTGCAACTGTCTAAACCACCACTGCCTGTATTTCAATATTGTAAAACATTTGGGGATTGTTATCGCCTATAATGCACAAAGATGCAAAAAATGCAACGTAGAGAGGGTAATTAGGGAACTGAGTTAATTGGTGTGATTCTGGACTTCCCTTGGCCGTGTGGATGTGGCGAAAATGGTGTTTCTGCCCCAGACCTCTATGCACCCTCCCAGGCTGTCTTTTGTAGGATGAACTTTCTTTTGATGGCCTTGATTTAGGTGAGGGGACGGAGTAAAGTGGCTAGGGTCCATATGACGCTGCCACTGGAGGAGAAAGGACTGGCGGTACAGGACCTAGAGCAATACTATTTAGCTGCCCAAGTACAGCATGCAGTGCGTTGGATGGCTGAGGAGGGCACCTGGGACAAAACACTGTTGAGAGATTTTGGAGGGAGATCGTCCCTACCACATCTTTTAATGGCGGGGGGGGGGGGGAGGAGGTAAAGATGTAGAGAATATTCCCTATCTAGTCAGACACACTGCTTCATTGTGGGAGTGTACTGTTAAAAGTGTTCTGGGTAAGGCTCTGTTTGCCCTGTATTGGTTTTATGGGATTTTCTTGCCGTTAGAGTTTTGGGGGTATTGTGGACTGCATGGAGGGCCGGTGGTTGTGAAGTTTTGGGAGACTGTCATGTCCTTTAGGCTAATCACGTCATGTACATACCAATTACATACATTTTGTCCCATCCACACAACATAACTGTCGCACACAGGTGACCTTTTTCCCTAGTAGCTTACTTTAGTCTCCTCGAGACAGGCTTTCTGTACCCTATCTTAATCCCTGTACCTGACGTACATAAACATGTCCCCAGGCACGGCAGAATTATTCTGTATAAGGGGCACCACTTTTTTCATCCATGGCCAACAGCTGGCTGTGCATGAGTGTTTTGTTTAGAAAAGGATTAGCAAAGGATTAGTGAATGTTTTCAAAACATATCGATTCTGGAAGAAACCCTGGAGTGAACACTTTAGTCTAAAAGTCCCTCACTCCCCCTAACAGAAAGAGAGGAGAATTGCTTCCAGGCTGGACTGAGACTCTGGAGGCTGATCCTTCGACAGGCAGAAACCTGACATCCCTTGCGGCGTGCCATCCTCGACGCAGAGATTGGGGGGGGGGGGGGGGGGGGGGTCTTCATTCAGAACTGTCAGGTGGGTGTTAGCACCTCCTTGGGGGATTTTTGGCTCCATTAGGATCTATCTTGACATTTACATACACATGCTTCACCTGCATATCTAGGCTAGGTACATTTAGGTAGGCTACGCATTGTAGGAGTACGCCAATGATATTGTTTTATAATCTGCTTTTATTCATCTTATTAGCACTATGGTCGAAATGTATCTGCTATTTACGATATTGGTGCTAGTCATCACATTTGTCTGCTCCTTTCTTTTGATTGTTGCAGCGAATATGTTTCATAATAGACTGATGTTTGATCAATAAATAATTATTGAAACTGTTCCAGACATCATTCTATGTGTATTCTGAGAAAAGTAAGCACGAGTAACTGAGCGAAAGATACCATATTGCTTTCCACGATACCTGAGGAATCAGGGTTGTCATGTTCAGTGGTTGCCAGAAACTACATACACCACTGTAGAATACAGGGGGGTGTAGTGGCACTGTAGAGCTAGCTAGTCCACCGGCTGACTCATCCTGTGGGGGTGTCCAGAGTGTGTCTGCACACCAATCACTCAGTTTAGGTCATCCAAAACACGCAGATCAAGGGGGGGGTCCTAGGAACTACACCACAGGACCTGTTTCCTAAAGAGCAGTTTATCAATTTTGTAGCAGCACAGGAGTCTTTCAGTGTAGGGCCAGTCCAACTTTTACAGCATGCAAGTATTGTGGCTATTGTGCGGGGTATATGGCCCATGTTTCCTGGGGCCCTGACCACCTCACTTGCACTTGCTTGAATCTTCTCTTTATGTGTGCAGGGGCAAAGACTGGATGTCCAGGAATTGGTGTCAGTGAGGATTGAAAAGTGGTGAAATATTGTCTTAGTTCTCGCCTATTCCAGACTTGTAGGGTTCCTATGGTCACCAGCAAGTAATATAATCCGCAGCCTCTGTCTTTTTTGTACATCTATGGTACCTCATCTGTGTACATCCCAGTTACGTTTGTCCATGAATCACCAATATTACTTCGATTTGGGTGGAATCCATTCTACTGTGAATTTTAATTGGGAAGTGTAATAGTATCGTTTAACATCTGGGATCCTTACCGTTTTACTAGAATATCTCATCATTCAAGCCACTATTCTGTAATTTCTCTATGCACCCATACATTTATCTTGGAGTCTCGGTATCTTCTGTGGGATTGCTCCCTTCACTTGCACATGGAGGACTTAAAGTAAGTAAAGGATTTGTGTGAGAGATGTCATCTTTATTTCACCACCAATCCCATCCAGAAGAGCCCTCACATCTGCCAAACCTAAAGGTCTGCCTGAGGAATTTTAGGGAAGCCTTCATAATCCACTTGCACTGTATGTTCAAGAGTAGACACTACTTACGCACCTAAATACAGGATGGTGTAAACAACCTCTGAAAGGGGAACCTCTTTAAGCTCTGTTACAATTCTCGAGGGAGTGTGAGATTTAAAGCTTGGAATTTGAAAATGTTCAGCCATTCAGTGGCATGCTCTCCATGCCACTGGAATCAAGCTATCCAGGCTGATGAGGGCTTACGGCCCAGATCTCTGTACTGGGGTGAATGTATGACATTGTTCTGCATTCTGTCCATCACCTGTTGTTTTTGCATTTGTCACCCCGAGTGGGACAGGTATGCTCAGACGTGAGTCCTGTGCTCTCCATGCCACTGGAATCAAGCTATCCTGGCGGATGAGGGCTGAAAGCCCGAAACCGGTCCTCGAAGCTTGTTTCCGGTCCAGGGAAGGCATGGCTTGGCAGTTCGGGCTGGACTGTTCCCATGAGGCACAGGTCGAGACTGCTTTGCATATGGCCATGTCTGAACTGGGGTGGTGTGGAGTGCAAAAAAACGATGGATTTAGGCCCAGATCTCTGTACTGGTGTGAATGTATGACATTGTTCTGCATTCTGTCCATCAACTGTGGTTTTTGCATTTGTCACCCCGAGTGGGATGGGTATGCTCAGACGTGAGTCCCATGCTCTCCACACCACTGGATTCAAGCAAGCCGGGCTGAAGACGGCTGGGATGCCAGAAACCGGTCCTCTGAAGCTTGTTTCCGGTCCAAGGAAGGCATGGCTTGGCACTTCGGGCTGGACTGTTCCCATGAGGCACAGGGTCAGACTGTTTTGATGTCTGAACTGGGGTGGTGTGGAGTGCAAAAAACCGATGGATTTAGGCCCAGATCTCTGTACTGGGGTGAATGTATGACATTGTTCTGCATTCTGTCCATCAACTGTGGTTTTTGCATTGGCCAGTAGTCAAACTCTTGGAACTCCATCCATTCACTCCAACTCACGGTGAGTAATTTAGGTAGCCACTAGCAACTCTACTTCTAAATCGGGAACCCAATCCAAAGGCGAATAGTGTCTCATTTAGGAAGGTCCACTGGACTAAATCAAATGCTTTTCCAGTGTTGAATAAGAGGAGAAAAGCGTTGTCCTGAGTTTTGTGTGCCTTGTCAGCAAGGGGCATGAGAGCCTCGGTGTTATCGCCTCTAATGTTCCCAAGGGTAAAACCTGTTTGATCCAGCACTATAAGGTCCGGCATATTATTCCTTAAACTTCTATCCAAAATCCCTGTGAACAGTTTAATGTCAGCAGTGAGATTTGGCTATAAGAGCTACAAAGAAGCGTGTTCTTCCTTGGTTTGGGAGGTTACAGAGGACAGGGTGTCTGTTTTCCCCTTTGAGTGCAAGAAGCTGAATTGCAAAGGTGGGCCAATATGGAGGCAAGTTCTCAGGTAAACTAATGAACAGTAGGAGCTCACTGAGTTGTATGGGGTTGTCTAAAGAGACTGCCTGTTTTTTCCTAAGTTTCGAAACCTAGACAATATCTAGGTATCCTGATTACCTGTGTTCAAGGTCTTCCAGATAGGCCTGGAGAGCAATATTCCAAGCTTTGAATTCCAGTAATCCATGACAAAGGAATTCCTACTCCTCTTGCCTTGAATCACTTTTTTCCGGCAGAGAGATGACCCGTCCCCCTAAGATCATTCCTCTCCTGTCACATTTCTGTGATTTCCTTTCCCAAGTCCTCCTTTAGTGCTGATAAGTCTCCCTGGACGTCTCTAAACCAGCCAGTGAAGACATTATTGGTATGCGGCCATCTTCCTTTGTGTCTCCAGCATCTGCACTCTGCTCTTAGGTGCCAGGTGTTGTCTTTGCCACAGAGAGTGTGGAAGTAGAAAGTGTCAGAAGAGGTCTCTAATGGTTTGATCATTTTTAGCTCTTGCTGTCGACCATGAGGCTAAATTCTGACCGTCGTGCCACTACAAGCAGAAGTGTGAAAATGACATTGTTATTTTTCCAGAAATAAATCAACCAATAAATGGTGTAGATCCCATATTGACTTTTAGCGTATATAAGCAGGGCTGTCTTATTTTCAGGTCTCAAGGAAGAATGGCGTATGTTTTAATTTGAGGTGGTCTCGAATATTAATTCGAATGATTCTATCTTTTTTTGCAATTGCAATTGAGATGTTTATTGCATATGTGTGTGCTACTGAAGTAGGTTATTATTAGGTAAGTAATTGTCTTTCTTACATAGACAGATGATTAATGTGTTGTTGTTTGTAAATCCAATTAAAAATAAAATGTTCTACATATTTTAGAACTAGACTTGAAGCTTTGTTGTTTCATTTCGTTCAAAGCTGCTTAAACCAATCCCAGTGTTTTTTATAATTATGGTTGTAACAATCATATATTCTTTTTCAAAATGTCTTTTTCTCGTGGCAATTACATTTCTCTGCAGCCATTTTAGACTGACTTTGTTGTTATGCTTATATCACATTTCACTCTGTTGACTTCTCTTTATTGAAAATAGCCAATCGATTTCCTTTTCACATTTTTGTTTTAGCATGCAACTAAACCCACTTCATCCTGTAGACCTTTATTGTTTTCTCTTTTACTTTTTTCGGGCTAAGTGAAGTTGTTAGTGAGATAATGTAAAAAATGTGCACTCATTGTATTTCTTGTTAATTATTTATGGTCTATAGTTTTCATGTTATGCACACTACAAACTCAACAGTTTGCACACTGTCATAAACCTCACACTGTCATACAGTTAAAAACCTAATATCATTATTTACTTAGCCTAGAAGCATTAAAATCCTATCTGTAGCTACCACACTGTAACACTACTGATTTAAGACATCTAAAGGTTACCTTCCTCTAGTGGTCACCCTTTTCCTCGATGAGATAATTTAAACCCCCTTAATCTTAAAACTATTTTCATGAAAGATTAATGTTGCCTGTTTTAAGAGCCCATTCAATTTGAGTGATGGTGTTTGCAGTAGCCGTGAACCTCTGATTTATAGTATCTGAGTTGAAGGAATCAATTTTATTTTCCCAACAGACTAATCCACGACCGAGAGCTGACTCTGTATGAAGGCACAAGACTGATAAGAGAGGACAGGTATCAACAGTTAAAACAAGATCTGCAGTTGTCAGATGAAGAGCTTCAAAAGAGGTAATATGTTCTTTGCTGTAATGCTCTGTACGAATAGAATCGTCCATAGTTGTTTTCTTATAACTGCTGAAAGATTTTGTTGTGTTGAACGTAAGAGCGTGAATAGAGAGAGCTGTTATTATTCATGTACATGAACATATACAATTCATCAAACTGAAACACATCAGAGAGCAAACCACCACCCTCTGCCTAAGCCGTGCATCCTGATGAGCGTCCTCTTCACCCTGACCATTCTCTTATCAAAGATTCTTTTTTTTTTTAACAGATTTTATTGCGTCAAATGGAACATACAATGCAGGGCTCTGTAACCCAGAAACCAACTGCTACAGTATAAATACAAGCATTATTCATTGACATTTAATATAAATATTTTCAAAAACAAACTGATGATACAAAACCAATAAAAACAACCCCCCCTTCATTGTTATATACAGCATCTCAAGCCGCACTGCAAATCCGCCACATCCACCGCAGTTTCCACTCAAACATTGGTCCCCTGTAACACAATCCTGCACATGTCTCCCTGTACAGTGGCATCCGCCCCAGAAGGAGGCTCCAGAGAAAGGCCTCTATAGTTTGCCCATCTCTTCCAAATTTTGAAATGCTTCTGCTGACACCCAGTAGTTTAAAGATAGGCGTCTCCAGACCCATGTTAAAATCAAGACCATTCTTCCATGCTGATAGAGAAGGTGGGGCACCCGCCTTCCACCTACCCGCAATGTCGTGCTTGGCTAGCGTAAATCCCAAAAGCATTAAATGACACTTATAGATATTTCCCCCCACATCGTCCATGACATGCAAAAATACTAATTTAGGTGAGAAGGGAAGCTCCCACCCCAGGATCTCCGCCAAACAGGACATTACTCCCCACCAGATCCTTGCAAGCACTGTACACTGCCAAACCGTATGGAATAGAGTACCCTCCTCCTGACCACATCTCAAGCACATCGGTGATGCCACTAGGCCCGCCCTCCACAATCTGACTCTGGTATAATATACTCGATGTAAATAGTTAAATTGGATTAGCCGGAGTCGCATTGCGATCACTGCCTCCCGAGGGGAGGCCAGCGCCTCCGTCCAGTCGCCATTCTCCAGAGGGCCAAGGTCCTTCTCCCACACCCCCCGGAGTCTATCTAACATCGTAGGGCAGTTTGTCACAAAGGATTGATAAATTTGAGAGATTTTATGATCTTTTAAATCTCCCATAAATAGTTTAGCTTTGATGGGGCTAAAATCAAGGACAGACTCCAACCCCGTGACACTGGGGAGTAGGGCATATCTGAATTGAAGGTATTTATAAAATTGGGTTTTTGGCATTTGATATTCGCAGCGGAAATCCTGTAATGACTTCAGTTCTGTGCCCCGCATCACATCTCCTAGGGCAGAGATCCCTATATTGTCCCAACCCCGGAAGCCTGCCAGTGCAGCTAGTTGTGGCAGTCTCCCATTGGACCAAAGTAGAGTCTTCTTTGTCAGTCTGCCCCACCACCCCATCTTTCAAAGAGCCTGCTTCTAAACTTGAAAGACTACCTTGGTAGTCGTCGTGAGAGAGTTGCGCACCGAAGCCCAGTATAGAATGGTATGCAAAGTATTAGATCCCATGCATCTCCTCTCTACCGCGTATGCGGGGTCAGACCTGTCTCCGCACCACCAATCATTTAAGATCAATAGTTGCAATGCCATATAGTCGGATTGAACATCCAAGGTGGCCAGTCCTCCACTATATGTCGATTGAAAACATGTCCGCAATGCCACGCTGGGTGTTTTCCCCGCCCACAGAAAGTGCCCAATACCTAGTTGATTTTGCGAAAGCACGAGGGGCGGGACTGGGAAGGGATAGGTGTGCAGCTGGTAGAACAGCCGCGGTAGCGACTCTATTTTAAATATAGCCGAACGACCTGAGATGGAAAGTGGCATATGGGACCAGGCCTTGAGCTCTTCGCGGACCCATGTCCAGACCGGCATCATATTATGGTCCCAGGAAACGCCCGGCACGTCTGCCAGGAAGACCCCCAGGTATTTCACTCCCACCGTAGTCATATGTATTGTCAAGGCCCAAGTGCCCAGCTCCACCTGTGGCGTTAGCGTCCACAAAGTAGATGTACTATGATTCATAAATAAGCCGGACGATTCCTCAAAGATTTGCATGATACGGAGCAACCTTAGCCCTGTCCTGTTCACATCTGTCAACAAAAATAGGACGTCATCAGCATATGATTCAATGCGGTCTGACAATCCCTGAGCCCACTCAAAACCAGCCACTTGTGCTTCCATCTGTACCATGCCTCCAAGGGCTCCAGTGCTAGACCGAACAGGAATGGCGACAAGGGGCAGCCCTGCCAGGTGCCCCGACCGATGGGGAAAGTGAAGGAGGTTGATCCTGCAATGTGGACCGAGGCTATAAGGTCCGTATATAGCAATTTCAAATAAGACCACAAGCGCGGACCCATATTCAGGCGGTCCAGGAGGACAAACATAAATGTCCAGCTAAGGGAGTCAAATGCCCGATCCATATCCGCCAACATGAGTACGGCCGGCACAACCAACCCACGAATAGTGGCAATGGCTGAGCTCAGCAAATGTAATGCCCCGTTGCCCTCTGAGGCATAAAGCCAGCCTAATCAGGGTGGACCAGGGAAGTAATATAGGACTAGAGGCGGTTGACCAAGGCCTTTGCCAAATTTTTGGTCTCAATATTCAATAATGAGATAGGGCGATAGGAAGCGGGTTGGTCTGGGGGTTGTCCCTGCTTATGAAATACTACCACTTCGGCATGCCTCCAGTCACGCGGGAGGCAACCGCGTTCCCGCTCTTCCTCAACTACTCTGAGAAGATGGGGTCCCAGCATCATCAAATATTTCTTAAAGTCACACAGGTATCCATTAGGGTCCGGGGCTTTGCCAGAGTTCAAGTCGCCTAGGGCTGAACCCAACTCCTCTTCCGTAAGTGGCAGGTCTAATTCATTCCGGGCATCATCTGAAAGGGCCCGGGGAGGGAGGCCTCCAAGAAGTGGCACACCGCTGCCTCCGGCAAGAATTTCTTCCGTGTCTATAGCTACGCATAATACTGATCAAAACTCTCCCCAATCACGAAAGGGTCCCCAAGGATCCTCCCTTCAGGTCCCGTTACACTGGGAAGCACCAGGGTGTGCAGGGCCCCCTGACACAAGCGATGAAGCAGTTTACTAAATTTGTTCCCCCACTGGTAGATATCAAAGATTCTTAAAAGTATGGAATGGTTGGTCGTGTTAGGCGCTGCAGAGAGAGATCAAGTAGGGTAGCAAAGCTGGAGTACCCTTTCTAAAGGATGTGGAGCGCATAATTTACAATTCAGTGCTCCAGCCTACCTGAAACCGAACTGGAAGTCCTCAACAAGGTTGTTTTCAGTAATGAGTAGTTGGAGATGGTTCTCAATGAGGCTTTACTTCACTTGAGCGAGAAAGGGTTGGTTTAACACTTGACAATAGTTGCTCATATCTTTCATATAAGGGCGTATTTGTTCCCCAAATGTCAAGTGACTTGGACTACTCTTAGGTTATACGAGGTTGAAACTTGAGAAAGAGGTGTATCGCTCAGATTGACCCAGAAGGACATAAATGAAGTACCAACTTCTTTGTTGGTAAATGGCAAAATGGAATCAGTGCAGTAAGAAGAGGGTTTAGTTTAGCAATGGTTTTGGGAAATTCTGATTAAGTTCTCAAACCAAGTTACTTGGATTTCAGAAATGGTTCCACAGTTTTAAGGATAGTATTGGTCTGGGTCAGGAGATTTCAATCCATTTTCTCTTTGAAAAGAAGGGTGACATTTGTCGCAAATTACGTACGGGTTATTATTAAGCATGGCATCAGGTCTGTCCCACAGCTCTGAGGGCCTTTCTGTCTAGGTTCAGTTCTTTACCAGACATTGTTTTTTGGCCATTTCACGTTTTGTGGGACAAGCTCATCCATGGTCCTAATTATGTTCTCTGTGTATTGATCGATCATTCTAGAGGCCCATTGAGTGATAGGTATGTGTTGAAGAGGTTTTTTTTTTTGTCCTCATACATGCCACCAGATGATACATTCTCTATATGGGAACTCCTGAAGCCTTTCACACTGTAGATCTTAGTTACTGCCCTGGAGTCAGCGTGCAACAGACAGGAATTTCCCAGAGGTAGGCTGTTTCCTTTTCCTACTCCCGTTCTTTCCGATGGAGCGCCTCTTAAAACTGGGAGGACAGGACCCACACACCTCTGGCATAATCATTGGACCACCATTATGTGTTAGACCACGCCACCAATGCGGACCATACCCTTTCTGCGCTTGCCTCTTGACATGCCATGTCTAACTTGCTGACTAACATTATGTTTTTTAAACAGTCAGCGAACCTGGGCCGGGCTACAGACTTCCATTCTCTACAGATCTCTCTTCGAGCTATAGCCATCACGTAAAATATGAATTGTGAGGAGAAACTATTAACATTATATCCAGCTGGCAATCCAAAAAAGACTAATCTTGGAGAGCAGGAAATAAGAGCAGATAAGACTTTTTCTAAGAAACTAATGACAGCTTTACAATAGTCAGTAATATCTGGACACTCTAAAAAAATATGTAGATCATCTGCTGCAGAGAGTTTACATCTGGGGCAACCATAGTTCTTTGATGTAACTTTAGATAATTTTGCCGGGGTCCAGTATACCCTATAGGCGGTAAACAGTTGGTTTCTTCTTAGGTTAGCCGGTTTTATTAACCTCTGAGACATGGAAAAAGCATCTGCCCAGATCTTTTGTGTTTCTTCAGGACTATCTGCTATCACGTTACCCCAAAGACTCGCCAGCTCTGAATGTAATGTTTCTTTTGCCCGTTAACCACCTATACCAGCAAGAGAGCTCTCGTTTCCAAAGTCCTTCCCTACAAACGGAGTCAAGAATCCCAGAATCGTCATCAAACTCTAGCGTCTCCCTAGACCACCAGGCCGAAAGTTGGTAAAATTTGAATCTTGTTAAAGACCCGTTGGTCAGGGACGCAAGAGAATCCCAGTTCATAAGGACTGAGTTAACACAGAGATCCCCCCCATCTAATTAAGCCAGCTGCTTTTAATGGCTGAGACAGTTGATCCTGCAAGCATTCTGGAGTCTCAGGAGAATCCCAAATTGGAGCATGTGTGTTATAGTATGGAATCCCCAGAGTTTTCCGGACATGTACCCAGTTCTTAAGTGCTGTCCGTAAGATCTTAAGTCTGACTTTTTTTTATAGAATTTCTCATCTCCAAATGTAAAAAGGAAGAACTCCTGGCCCTGTGGTTGATCATGCAGCAACGCCTGAAAAAGGCAGCCCTGTGACGAGGAGTCAAGTTTATTTCCCAGTAGTCTAAAGTTTTTAAAATGAAAGGCATGACAATATGAAAGTAGATCTGGTAAAGCTAGACCACCTATCTTCAACCCCCTCCTTAATTTCTACCAGGCTATCCTAGGAGATTTTGAAGCCCATATAAAGGAACCGATCTTCCATTGAAGGCTCTTGATATCTTTCAGAGCAAAGGGTAAAGGGATGCTGTTAAAAAGAAAAGTTAATTTGGGGAGTATTGTCATTTTAATGAGGTTCACCCGTCCGTAAATATTCAATGGCAAATTACCCCATCTTGTTAGTGTTTTGGTGATCTCTCTCACAGCTATCTGCCAGCTAAGTTTAGGAATATCATCCAACTTTTGGGTCAAGTGGATTCCTAGGTACCTCATTTTATGTTTAGCCCCCTGAATAACCGTGCTGTTGTTCCACCCCATTATTTCTGTTTTCTCCTTGTTAATTTGACACCCTGAAAACCTTCCAAACTCATCGGCAAGATGGAATAGCCTAGGAATTGCTTCCTCATGGTTGGAGGTATATAAGAGGAGATCATCAGCATACAAAGCTACTTTGAGCTCCAGGTCTGCTATCTTAAAGGGTCGAATAACCTGATCCGCTCTGATCGCACAGACAGAAGGCTCTATATAGATGTCAAATAAAAGAGGGGACAGGGAGCAACCCTGCCTAGTTCCCCTAGAAATTTTAAACCAATCCGAGAGGCCTCCGTTAACCAGGACTTTGGCTCATGGGTTCTGGTAAAGCGATTTAATTCCCTCAATAAAGACAGAAGGGAACCCAAAGCCGGCCATAGTGGCCCAAAGGTATAACCAGTTTACCAGGTCAAAGGCTTTGGCCGCATCAATCGCTATAATGGCTAGTGGCGACCTTCTCACCTCAGCAAAATCAACAGCTCCTATTGCTTGAAATGTTAGCTCGTTCAGCTGTCTCCCCGGAATAAACCCTCTTTGGTCTGGATGAATGATTGATTTTATAATTTTGGCTAAACGGGTAGACAGTATCTCAGAATAGAGTTTCAGATCAGAATTCAGGAGGGAGATGGGCCTGTAGGATTCTATCTTTGTGGGGGTGTTTATTACGCTTAGCTATAAGTGTGATCGTGGCCTCAGACCAGGACGGGGGAATCCCTTGACCCGAAATCAAAAGGCTATTAAAGAGTGCGGTAAGAACAGGAATCAATGCCTCAGCACAGACTGTATAGATCTCACTTGTTAACCCGTCTTGCCCAGGCGCTTTACCACCACTCATTTTCTTGAGTTGGTCTCTCACTTCCCCCTCTGTGATCTCACTTGCCAGATAATTTTTATTTGTTTCTGAAATTTGGGGTAGATTCCTCTGGGTCAGCCAGGTCTGGGCCTCATCTGACTCAAAGCCTGTGTCTTCTTGATATAAGCCTTTCATCAATCCCCTAGCTTCCTCCCTGATAGCCCCATCCTCCATCGTTGATATACCTGACTCTCTCTGAATTAACGCTTTGATGTTATTCCTGGATCTCTCGGTTTTTGACTTCCAAGCCGAAAGGGCCCCACATTTCTCTCCATACTCAAAATTTTTCAATTTACTGACTTCCCACGTCTCCTTAATGGTCTTTTCACCGGCTACTTTAAGAGAGGTTTGTAGATCCAGGAGCTCTTTCTCGAGCTCCGGGATCCTCCCCCTATCTGAAATAGTGGCCATCTGTAACTCAGCATCCTTTTCTCTTAATGCTCTCAGATCATCTGAGTTCTTTTTCTTGCTAATTTTCCTTTTATGCGCCATTAATGAGCTCAATAGTCCACGAAGGAAAGCCTTAAAAGATTCCCAGACCGTCTGGATAGTGGAGGAGCCAATATTAAAGGAGAAAAATTCTGAAACCGTTTCCTTCACCTCTGCTTTTACTCTGTCATCTAGGAGCAGCGTCCTGTCTAGTGTCCATCTAATATCAATGGGTCTAGATCTTTATTCAAAAACTAATTCAACTGCCAAATGGTCAGAAATCCCAACTGGAATATGGGAGACAGAAGTAATATCCATAAACAGATGCTGATCTGTTAAAAAATAATCTATCCTGGAATACTGTCTATACTTTTTACTATAAAATGAATGGCCTCTAGTAGCACCATATTTAGATCTCCAGACATCCAGCAAATTAAGATCTTTCATTATATTTCTCAGAGCCAAAGTAGATTTTATGGGGGCATGATATTTCACCTTAGAGGACCGGTCTAAAATATGATCGAAAACCAAATTAAAATCCCCCCCCAGAATCACAGGGGCCGATGTCTCAAGAAGCTCCGCCCCCAATTTCAATAGGGGACCAGGATTATCCTCATTAGGGCCATAGTAAACGGCGCAGGTATAATTACAGAAGGAAAAGGCCGCCACCAGCCATCTACCTGTCTGATCAGTATCCCACTTTAGCAGCCTTATCCCTCTATTTGCCCTTGTGATTATCACGACTCCCCTAGTTACCCCCTTCTGTCTCGAACACAATGTTTCCTGTACCCATCCCAGTCTACCGAAAACTGTTTTACAAGTATTCGCCTCTAGGTGGGTTTCTAAAGAATTCACAGTCTCTGGCATGTTTTCTCCCCTCTCCTAATCCATTTACATTCCAGGAGACGATTTTTATGCTTGTTGACCTACTCATGTACAGGCACCAACTTCCCACCCATCTAAAGTTTTAAGTGAATAAGCTATTTTCTTTACATATGAGGACATTTTATCTTTTTCCCCTACCACCCATTGAAAACACCCATCCCTCCACCCCCCCCCGAGGAACCCTCCCTTCATACCTGACGATGAAACCACCTTTAGGGCCCCAGGAGAACTCCCCTTGTTATAATGGCTTGGCTACTGTACCTTTTACTACCCCAACAGTGGTATGTCTTGAAGAGTTGAGGAAACTTTAGATGATAGGGAATTAGATTCATGTCTTTATATTCTCTCACCCAATACTTGTGCTATTTTAGTTGTCCTTATGGTCTAGAAGATAGGAGGAAAAAGGTACCAGGAGGTGTTCCAACCTATCATCACGGGTTTGAGGATCATTCTTAATTAACACTTCATTTGAAAGATTTGATGCCTGCTTCGTTTGTATTAATTCATATGTATCCTTGGATTTATTCAGCATGCCCTATTGGAATATTGATCAGGCCATTTGGCTTAAGTGTGATCCCAGATGGTGGCACAGACTGTGAAACTGTTGCATAACCCCTATGTCATGTGTGATATTGATATTTGTATTTACAGAATGCATTCACCTGTCATCTCAATGTATCAGGATTATGCCCTGTGTCTGGATATACGATTGTTCCAATAAATACTTCCTATTCAGTGTAACTGAGAGCAAAATGATTGATCTTTCCCTACAGGGACTACTTCACAATAGTTTTTCCTTTGTCCCGCTAAATCATCATCCTGCTCCTCTTACCAACCTTGAGAAAAAATACTTGGCCTCATTATATTCCAATGTGCCTCCTTTGACAATCTCTAATGTCAGAATGTATCCCTCAGTGATCAGTCTGTGATTGATCTCAATAGTGAAATGCATTTTGCTCTTGGTTACACTGAGTAGGTAGTATTTATTGTAACACTCACATATCCCGACACAAGGCATCATCCTGTTACATTGAGATAAAGGAGAGAAACTGCAACAACATAGAGTGAAATAAATGATCACCCATAAATTCCCCATTTAGGAGCACTTGAGGAGTGGAGCACTATTACTGCTTGATGATAAGATCACCAGTTGATGTCATATGATATGATAGAATACTGGGGAAGTGATATTTAAATTGTGGTTGTTATTGGTATTGTTCACGGATACGATCTATAATTCACCTGGGACACATATATGTTTAATGAATTCACAAGAAACTAGGTGACATTATCAGTAGATGTGTCTATTTGTAAAGACTACTTGTACCGTCTGATATGATTCCCCTATATGATATGCATGTGCTGTATTTTTAGGTCTCGCATAGCTACGCAGCGCATGCACTACTCGCCATGGTGAGATCTATTGTTGTGGGTTTTGCATCCGAAGGGGGACAGGAGATGTGCACGGTCAGACAAGAGATGGGCACGCGCTGCGTCTCTTCTCTGACGATCTCAGCACTTTCGTGCGCTCCCACTGCGCTTTCTCTTTTGTGCGTGTTTTGTCGTGTTTAGGTCACAGTGTGTGCGTTCTACGTAGGGGGAGACGTTACTGGTAGAGTTCTTGAGGCAGGAAGGGTGCCCATTGTAATTAGCAGACACCCACAATTCTTCAAGATGAAACAAGTATAGGTATCAACAGAATTTGAATTTGAATTTAAAATTATTTATAAAGTCACGTTCGCCAGCGGCTTCATGGCGCTACAACTTACAGAAAACAAGGCAGAGGGGCAAATGTAAATTAAAAAAGTTCAAGCTACAGGAGGACAGTTAATTAAAGGCTTTGGAAAACAAATAAGTCTTGAGTTGTTTTCTGAACTGGGGATATAGAGTCAAGGCTCTGAGCTCAGGAGGCAGGGAGTTCCAGAGGAGTGGAGCAAGGGTTGCAAATTTCGAGCCTCCCCATTTCTTCCTCTGGAATCGTGGGACAGTGAAGAGGGATTGGGTAGATGAACGGAGTTCTCTGGTAGGGACGTAGGGAATAATCTCAGAAGAGATAAAAGCCGGTGCCGTGCCCAGTCTCGCTTGGAAGGTGATAGAGGCCAGCTTGAACTGGACACGTTCACGAACTGGGAGCCAATGCAAAGATTTAAGAAGAGGGGTGACATGGTGGGATTTAGGTAATTTGAACACCAGGCGCGCCGCCTGGTTCTGAATCTGTTGCAACCGCCTAAGGCTATATGCGGGTATACTAGCATATAGGGCGTTGCCGTAATCCAGGCGGGAAATGACCATTGCCAAGGTGATCAATTTCAAAGCGTGAAAAGAAGAAAAAAACGGGACACCTTGCGTATAGTACGCAGTGAAAGAAAGGAAGAGGACACCACAGAACTAACCTGGGAGTGAAGAGTGAGTTGGGGGTTGAGCTTGATACCTAGAGTTTTTACTGAGGAAGAGGGGACAGGTGGGGAACCAAGGGAAGGGGGCCAGAACAGAGGAGACAAGGGGCTGGATGAACCACCCGTCAACACCAGCTTGGTCTTGTCTGGGTTGAGTTTTAAATGGTTGTGGTTCATCCAGTCTCAGATGTGAGTCGTAGTGGATTGGAAGTTGGAGATAGAAGACGGGGAAGAGGACAGGTTGAAAACAAGTTGGAGGTCATCAGCATAGTTGGATACTGCGACCACCATCTGCTGTAGAGAAAAAATAAGAGGGGCGATGTAAAGGTTAAACAAAAGGGGTGAAAGAGAGGAACCTTGGGGGACCCCGCACTGAACTTTCTGGAAGTCCGCAGTAAAGTCACCCAGGCGAACTGCCTGGGTGCGGTCCCTCAGGAAGGAGGATAACCATACCAGTGCGGTACCTCCGATCCCCGCCGCCTTGACACGGGAGAGTAAGATGGTATGATCAACCGTGTCAAAGGCGGCTGAGAGATCAAGAAGGACCAGGGCCTGGGTCTTGTTGGTATCCATTCTTTCCCTGAGGTTGTCAAGGACCGAGAGTACTACGGACTCCGTGGAGTGTGCGGGGCGGAAACCGGCCTGGCGGGGGGTTAGGACCCCATGCATCTCCACAAAAGTGCTCAAAGTGCGGGAGACGTGGCGCTCGAGCACTTTTGCTAAAAATGGCAAGAGGGAGATGGGGCGGTAGTTGGCGGGGACCGAGGGGTCCGCGCCCGGTTTCTTGAGAATGGGGATGATGATTGCTGTTTTCAGTGGGGTGGGTACCACACCCTGAGAAAGTGAGCTGTTAAGAAGGTGAAGGGGGGGATCGGAACAGGAAGAAAAAATGTGACGGAGAATGTGGGAGGGACAAGGGTCTAGAGGGGAACCAGATTTGACTAAAGGAATTATCGAGGTAAGGATTTCCTTAGTCAGGGGAGGTAGGACATCAAATTGTCCCTTGGGGGGGGGGCACCGAGGGTCCACAAACGTAGGAGAAGGGGGAGGGATATTGGCCTTGATGGCGGCAATTTTTTGGATGAAGAAATCATTAAGGGAGTGGCAGAGTTCTGGAGAAGGAGTGGGTTTCAAGGTGGTTCTATCAGAGAATGCCAAGTTGTGCACAATCGAAAAAATTTCCCTCGATTGGTTCTCTGCGGCGAGGATTTTGGAGGAGAAGTAAGCTGTTTTTGCCCCCAGGATGGCCTGCTTATACTGGGACAGGATGTTGATGAACTCCAGTCGTAGTAGGGGGCAGTAATTTCTCCTCCAGGCACGCTCGGCTCTGCGTACCGCTAGTTTAGTGGTCTTGAGGTCCTCATTAAACCACAGATTGGCATCCTTCTCCCGCTTTGAGGTAACCCGCTTGAGTGGGGCAATAGAGTCGCAACCAGAGGTGAGCCACTGATTGATGGATGCGACTTGGGAGAGAATTGATGTACCCTGTAATAGAGGGTAGGAGGCGGTGAGTAGGTCAGAAAGATTGTCTGGGTCTACTTGTCCCCAGGCCCGGACCCAAACGTTTTTGGAAAGTGGGGGTTTGATCGGGGGGTAAATGGGGAGGGCAAAAGAGATCAGGTGATGGTCCGACCAGGTGCAGGGTGAGATAGAGACAGCTTTTACAGGGCAGTTCAGGGACCAAATCTGGTCTAGAACATGTCCTTTAGCGTGGGTGGGGGAGTGGACATGGGGTATGAAATTAAGAGATCGGAGGGTTTCTGAAAATTCCTTAGAGGAAGAGCATTCAGCAGGGTCGGACGGCCAGAAGTTGAAGTCACCCAAGAGCAGAATGGAAGTGTTGTTGATCGTAATCGTGGCTAGTACTTCCAAAAAGGTAGGGAGAAACAGTAAGGGCGATTGAGGAGGACGGTAGATAAGTAAGCAGGTGAGGGGAGGGGTAATGGAGGTGGTGCGAATGGCCAGGTACTCGGTGGTGGCAATATCAGGCAGAGAGAGAATTTGAAAAGGAAAGTCTGCTCGGGCAATGAGCGCTACATCTCCCCCGCCCTGCCATTAAGGCGATCTGAGCGTAAGGCGTAGTATGGAGCTGGTAGAGTAGCCAATAGGGCGGGGAGGGAGTCGTCGCAAAACCAAGTTTCTGTGAGAAACAGAAAATCTGGGGCATGGAGGTCCAGCAGCACCGATAGCTCATGAGAATGGGCTACGGCGGACCGGGTGTTGAGATAATAGGCTGAGAGGGTTTTAGTGGGTCCAGGATTGACAGTACCCCCAGTAGAATTGATGGGGATGTGATGAGGGGGGGGGGGGGAATGTGAGCGGGGGACAAGCCGAGGGAGGAAATACGGGAACGGGTGGTGGCAGCTAAAGGCCAAGGGCCCTGGAGACTGAGAAGTTCTGCCAGGGAGTAGGTGGTAAAATGGGCAGAATGACATGCCCCTAGCCCCGGTCGGCCGCGGACGGGCGCAGACGGGCTTGACTTGTGCGCGACTTCGGCGCGAAGTCGGCGCTCCCGCTGAGCTCCCGCTGCGCTCGTCCGCTGCGCTTGCTCCAGGTCGCCATTTATAACTGGTTGCCGTGAGCCACTAGACCGCTGACCTACACGGTGGAGAGGCAGGGCGGAAGTGGAGCAGAGCAATGGGAAGTCTGCAGGGTCGTGAAGACTGAATATCCTCGGATTAGTGCAAACCCGATATTTCAGCTACTGCTAGCTATATCCTATTGAGTGTGATAGTGCAATAAACACGTTTAATACGGAGCCTCAGTTGGTTTCATTATGCCAGTATCCAGTATCAAAAGCAGCGTGAGCTGGATGACGCGGGAGCCTTGCACGTGCATGTCAGTCTGAGTGAGCTGCTGCTGACTGTGCACCAAATTTGGCTCCGCCGTCTGCAGCCAAGTAACCGAGTTTAGTGAGGGATATAGCGGAGAATGAAAAAATAGCAGGTAATGTGTCCAGTTATCCGAGATCTTTGGCAAAGCAAATTAAATTAATGCACCGTTTTCGTAAATCAATTCACGCGTGATAAGGAGCACATGACCTATCTGATTCGAAAACAAAATCTTTTTGAAAATCACAACAAATTAAGGCGAGTCAGAATTTATAAATTCTCGTCTAAAGTAGAAATGCCTCTTTTTTTAAAGCTGAAAATCTTTTTTTTACACCCCCAACCAATGCTCTTGTTCTGGTTGAACCAGACGCCATAAAGGTCCCGTCAGAATGGCCATGAGGGGGAGTTGCATCCTGTCCAGATTTTCCATTTAATTGCTTTCAGCACGCTGGGACTTTTAAAGTCACTTTTCATTCCGTAAGCATGGGTCTACAAAGTCCAGCAGTTGTAATGCCACTTAGTGGAAAATCAGACAGGGCTGACCAAACGTCTTGCTTGTGACATGAAGCCAGTAATGATGCATAGTATCTAAATAAGCCTGGGCACTTGAAATCACATGCTTAAAAATGTATATTTTTTCGGAAATTCAAATTAACCCGTTATAAAATGAATAGAAGGATATATGTTATGTTACATGTGTTTGTATAACACTGTCCTCAGAAATTACTTGTCCCCTCGGCTATATATAGATAATTGTCTGCAGTTGTGACCGTTCCAGCTTAGTTAACTTCCTGGAAGAGAATTATGTTGATTGGAATATAGTAAAAAGCCTCTGGAGAATAATTATGTGTATACATACAACTGATTCGGCGCGGAATTTGGGGATCACGTTTGACGCCAATCTGTCTTTTAAGCAACAGGCTCTGAAAGTAGCAGGAACGTGTTTTGGCATTATCAAAGGACTCAGGAAGTTTTTTGATTTACTTCCGTTGGAGGCCAGAAAAACGGTAACAGTTGCCTTGGTGACGTCAAGGATAGACTATTGTAATAGTCTTTACGCAGGTACCAACAAAGCTGTTACCCATAAACTCCAGATGGTGCAACATGCAGCAGCCAGGTTAGTTCTGAAATGGCCGAAGAAATCATCAGCAACCGCGGCACTAAATACACTGCATTGGTTACCAATAATTAAGAGGGTTCTGTTTAAAATACTGATCATCACTTTCAGAGCCGTCCACTCCAGAGGCCCAAAATACCTACAACGGAGATTTGCTAGATATCAACCAACACGCACCCTCCGTTCTTCTAATGCTAACCTGCTGTCTGTTCCAACTTTCAGGCTTAGCACGAGAGGCGGTAAATCACTCCCAGTACTTGGAGCAAAAGCCTGGAATACTCTCCCCCCTTTTCTACGGGCACTAGAAAGGGAAAAGGAATTCAGAAAGGGACTGAAAACCTGGATCTTTAAGTTACAGGACACCAGCGCTAGAGCACTAGTGTAATAGTTGGATGAGCTATCACCAGCAGCCAACCTATCTCCTACATCTCTGGATCATTCAATGGCGCCTAGATGCTCCTTTGAGCGTTAGTCTCGCGATATAAAAGACCAATTACATTACATTACATTTAGCCAGAATAGCAGTCAATATCACTGCTTTTAAACCAGAGTTATACTTTTCATATCAAATATTCAGATGATATGTTTTCAGGAGTGGCCTAGCAGTTAAAGCAGCAGTGGAAAATGTAGTCATAACAGTCCCATATTGTACAAAGTCCGAGTTGCAATGAGCTCAACCATCTCTAGGAGGGTTTGGGGAGCCAGTTAAATGTGTGTCTACTAGATAATTGAGTATGGTCTCTCAATAAAAGCAGATCCCTAATGTTCAGCATTTAAGGAGGTGTTCCCATATCCCATATAGTTAGTCTCTCCTTGGTTGTTTTTTTTTCCGATGAAGATGCTCCGGTTCAGTAAGGGCAGATCAACGGCTTCCGATACTATGATATAGCCCATAGTCTTCTCAATTACTCATGCATTCTGCCTTTTCAAAATGTACACATTTAATAAGTTTACATGATCCTGAACGCTTGTGATGAACCACTAAATATGTGCTGTCAAAACCTGCTCGGGGGCTTCAGGGCAACCACGGGTTACTGTGCCACAACCCTGGAGTTTGGGGACTTTTACCACTGATGTCCAAGGGCCGACCTACTATGGTACTGCAAACTGAGTGGCAAGTACACACACCCTTTCCTGGATGTAACTCTAGGGTATGAGCAGTCCAAGGTTTATCAGGTGTGGAGTGTGGGAGTAGAGAAGTAGAACTCACAACAGTTTAACAAAAGACACGATTAGTACTGTCCAGCCCAGTGCTTGCCTCTGCAAAAACAGTACTTTCATCAGATATTAAAACGTAATTGGCCAGGCTACAGACAGATGCACACTTCTCCAGTAAGATATACCGTTTTCAGGTGATGTCCCCTCATCCCGGGGAGACTAGTTATAAAGGATACCAATCCTAGGTCTCAGCAGTCCTCCGAATACTCTGTGGAGCACTCCCTATCATGCTCAGTGAAGAACTTGAACCTGGAACCAACTGGGCTAAATTGGGTCACACTTTTATACACACTTCCGAGACAGGGCACGTGGATTTCATTTTCAATGCCCAATAACTTCTTTGGAGTTGTTCATTTTAACACTTCATTTTTTGGTCTTGCTTAAGCAGCGCAAAGCCTGTCTTTTGAGCTCTTTTTTTTTCTATCAGTGGCTTAGAGATTGCCCATTGCTTACCATTGGTTGGTTTCATTGTCCCTCTCATTTGCTTGCTTTTTATTGGTCAGTTGTCATAGGATACCTTCCTCATCATTGTCCTTTGATTGGAGCATTAATGCATTACTTGTGTCTTCCACTGCTCATTTATTGTGTCGTCCACTGCTCATTTACATTTATATAGGCACTACTTTTATTCTTAGTGTTTCGGTACTCTACTAGAGTGCATCTTTTTCAGTTGGCTCCCTCATGTACTTCTCTACCCTCTGTTGTCAACTTTCGTGCCCCCACATGCCCTCCCTGTTTCTTTTCCAATGTTGTTTACCCCTCACCAGCCCTTCTTCTTCTTCCCAACCCCACCATAACAATATGCAAGCATTTGCCATGTAATAGATATAGCATTTACACGAGTTTGATCTATTGGCAATGTAAATGACAATGCCTTTTATTTTATATGTTCGTTTTTAAAACGTAAATAAAAGCCATTGTCATTTCCAATGCCAATAGCTTAAACTAGCGTAAATGCGAGACCTATTGCACTGCAAATGCTTGTAATTATGTCAGTGTGTATATACATTTTTTAAAGTGAAACATATTTTTTATTGGGTTTAAATGGAAAAATCAAAACCATATATTTGTTCTCAATCTTCAATGGTGTATGTTTGTGCTACTTTAGGTTTGGTATGTATGAGGAGTGTTAATATCGATATAAGGTGTGTGTACATAGGGAAATGTATTACTTTATGGTCTGTGAAACCCTGCCCCCTTGGTGTGAGGTGTCGCTCTCATTTTTTCATACCTTTTACCACTAACCCATTCAGCCTCTACGGGGAAACCAGCAGTTTTGTGGTAGAGATCATCATGCCCACTGTCCCCTTAACCAAGCTCGGTGCACTGCCCAGCCCACATAAGCGCCCCAGACCCTCCAAAAAACCCGGCCCCCCTGCGGCCCCACCTGCCAAACCTCTTTAGCGTGCCCTTGCAGGGACACAGCCACCCAGCAGGAGGAAGAATCCACGATTCTTACCAGGCTGGCAGGCAATTACTTTGGATAAGTGGATCCCACAGATTGCTAGCAAGGGATGCGCTTTGCCCTCTCTCCTTTGCTGCACCTTCCAAAGTCTCCATAGTGACTGACGGAGGACCATCTCTCCATTTTGTAGCAAGAAGTGCAAAGCCCTTTTGGCCACAGAGGCTGTTGAGAGAGTGCTGGTGGCAGAGGTAGGGTGCAGTTTTATTCCCGCTACTTACTGGTGCCCAAGAAAGACGGAGGTCTCCGGCCTACTCTAGACCTGCAACCTCTCAATGTCTTCCTCCTGCAAAATGGTCGCCATGACCCAGGTCTTGTCTGCCCTTGATCCTGGAGACTGGATGGTAGTGTTGGACCAGCAGGATGCTTATTTCCATGTTCCCATCCTGCCGGCCCACCAGCAGCATCTGCTTTTTTGTGGTGGGAAAGGAGCATTTTTAGTTTGCCGTACTCTCTTTTGGTCTCACCAGCAACCCTTGGGTGTTCACAAAAGTGATGGTGGTGGTGACAGCATAGCTTCGGAGGTTAGTGGTGCTATTCTTCCTGTACCTCGATGACTGACTTTTTAAGGCATGCTCACCCCAGGCAGTCGTCAACCACAACTAGACTACTGCAACCTCCTGTTATCTTTGGGGTTCACTATCAATGTGCCAAAATCCCACCTGGCTCATTCTCAGACACTCACCTACAACATAGCCATTTTGGACATGCTTCAATTTTACGCCTTTCTCCAGGGAAAGAGGGCCCAGCACATTCATGCTATGATCTAGATCAGTCAGCCTTGATCCTGGATTTCATTGAGGTAGACTCTGAGGTTGCAGGTCCCCTGGCATCCTGCTGGACGAGCACACAAGGTGGTATATGTAGGCTCTGCAGTGGGAGCTTAAGTCCCATCGAACCCAACATCAAGGGTACCTCTGCGACCACTTTCAGATTTCTGAGGAGACTGCAATAGATCTGCAGTGGTGGGTACTGGACCACAATCGGGTCAGTGGCAGATCCCTTCGAGAACGGACAATGGCAATTATGCATTGCTTCTTGGTTGGGGCGACCACCTGGGAGAGGTGGAGATCAGAGGCTTTTGGTCCCCAGCGGAGTCCCGGTCCACATCAGTCTCCTGGAGCTGAGGGCCATCTACTTAGCATTGAAAGCCTATATGCCGTCCATCAAAGGGAGGCTGGTCCAGGTGCTCACAGACAACACCGCCACCATTTGGTATTTGGCGGGGTGGGTCACGGACCCTGTGCCAGCAAACTCTGTGCCTCTGGATATGGTTGGACCATCAAGGAATTTTCCTGGTGGTGAACCACATTTCAGAATCATGGGATGAGCCCAGCTGTCTATGCCCAGAAGATCATATGTGGCAACTACATCCAGAGGTGGAGCAAGGTTTCTTCCTCAAATGGCGAGAACCTTGGCTCGATCTGTTCACCACTGCTAAGAACACACAATGTCAACAGTTCTGCGTGTTGGAGTTTCCCAGGCATCTCTGGTTCTGAGAAATGTTACGCCTTGAGTGGAACATAGGACTCCTCTATGTCTTTCCGTTGATATCAATCCTGCCACGATTTCTCCAGATCAGGGCAGAAGAGAACCATCTCCAATTGGGTCATGCTCTGCATTAAGAACTGCTACATTTTGGCAAAGAAACAGCTCCCGGAACGACTGCATGCTAATTCTACCAGAGCCAAAGCTGCTACCATCGCATTGACACATTGAGTCCCTGTCCTAGTAATTTGCCATGTGACTACATGGGCATCTCTCCACACGTTCACGAAGCGTTATTTTTTGGACAGTCCAGTACGCCGAGAGGAGAATTTTGCTCATTCAATCCTGCAGGGCTTTCTGGTTTGAGTGCATCCACAGACCCACCTCCAAATCTGTATTGCTTTTGTATCTATTCAAAAGGTGAGGAATTGGTGGCTAGAAGTCTCTATCAAAGAACAAGTTACTTATCTTAGGTTACGTTCTTTCTGGTACAAACTCTGTCTAGCCGCAGATTCCTCACCGTCCCTCCCATCAACCTAGTTATGTGGTTGTACTCTATTAATAAGATCCCAAACGTAGGAATTTGCACACTGTCTACTAATTTGCTTTTTGGCCACACCGTCTGTGGGCACGGATGGCCTCGAAAGCAACTGATGTCAGTGCATTGAAGTGGTGCCTATATAGGCTGCGCACGTCATTTTCAAGCATCATCGGGGCAGTCCTAATGGAAACAGGAATGTTTTTTACACTCTGTAAAGTCCTGATTTGGAACTTCAGGGGGGTCATGGCTATAAACCTGTGAAGGGCATTCATACACTTATGACACATATTCAGACTAAGAGCGTGTCAGAGGTCTCTTTCAGGAAGTGGCTCACAAACTACTTTTCCCTCTTCTAGGCCCAGTGTAGGCCATCTGTTTACTGCAGGACTAGATTCTGTTTGTACTGTTTATATTGTTTATCCTTTAAAAAACATTTTTTTTACAATAAAGTATAAACACATTGAATATACAAGTGTGGCTTAAATTACCATTGTCAATCTTCAAGGCTTAATATTTGCATCTAAAGAGACACAGTGATTAGGTTCAATACCGATGGTGAGGTTATTCACATAAGCTGCACCCACCCACAGAAGAGTAATCCCATTGCTTAGACTCAAAGATCAGAGTTGAGATCTCCTTATTGTAAAGTGAAGGGAAAATTTAAAAAGTCTATTAAAGATCTGTGACCGGACGGGCTTACCTCAAACAAAGGAAACAATGATGGGAGACTGGTGGAGCATAAAACCACCCTCTACAACTGGTATTTCTCCCCAACAGGACACATGGACTGCGGATACCAGAAGCCAGCTCTCTCTCTCTCTCTTGAGGAAACGGGGAAGAGAGTTTCTTGGACTGGGAGAGCTGAAGGACGTGGCTCCGCCCCGTGACGTCGTCTCCTACGTGCCCTTAACTCCCAGGGAATCCTGAAAGGGGGCGTGGCAACTCACCAACCAGGAAGACTCAACTGGAGGCGAGACGGTGGTGCTATACGGAGACGTGAGTCCAGGGAGAAAAGAAGCAGACGAGGAGACGGGGAACCGAAGACCCCAGGAGGAGTCAAGAAACCAACACCCCCACGAGTCGCCCAGCCACCCTCCTGGAGGAGCGTGGCTTGAGCAGGTACACAAACGCTGCACGGGCTGGGTAGGGAGGCGCAACAGAACTTCCCCGTAGCTTTAGCAGCTGCGACCCCGTCGTTCTTTTCTTTTGTTGATTTTTTGGGGGGGGGGGGTACATTCACGTAGAACACATCGTAAAAAGGAAACACTCACGATTGCCTCACGTGTGATCGGGTGCCCCATTCACTCCCTTCCCTCTTGTACAACAGTTCACGGGACCAGTAAACTTACGCTGTTTTCCCTGTTTGTTCTGTTTCCTGCCGCATGGACTTGGAGCCGATAGGAGCCAGCCACCAGTCCAGAAAGGAGCCAGAAAGAAGAAGAGCAGAGAGGGAACGAAGCCCCTACCAGAACAAGCATTTCCAATGCAATAGATCTCGTATTAGGAAAGTTAGAGCTATTGGTATTGTAAATGACAAATTTTTTATTTAGGTTTTGTTTTTGAAAATTGCGAAATTAATAGCTTTGTCATTTACAATGCCAATAGTTATAACTCTCGCAAATGTGACACCTATAGCATTTGTAATGCAATATGTGTTGTATTTACGTGACTTACATGTATTGATATTACAAATAACAATGTTTTTAAATTTTTTTTTAATAATTAATACTTAAATAAAAGTTATTGTAATTTCTAATGGCAATAGCTTAAACTTTTGTTAATAACATTTGTGAAGATTATGTTCAGTGTATTTTATTGTGACGAAAATCCAAGAACATATGTCAAATATTAACATCTTTTTGTTACATTTGTAATAAAGCTTGAAACATTGAGATAACATATTTGAATCAGTTGTTGTTTGAATGGTTGCACAGATTGATGCTGTAGTGGAGCTCAGTGATGTTGTGGTGCCACTGAGTGATGCTGTGGTGGTGCTGAGTGATGCTGTATGCTATTCCATGTTTTGTTTTGCTATCCTATGTTTTGTTTTGTTATGCTATGCTATGCTGTTTTGTTATTATGTGGTAAATAATATATTACCCTGTCATAATTTCTGTAGTTAAACAAAGGATCATGCATATAATGAGAGGCAGAGTCCGTGGTGTCCGATTCAAAAGGGCTTTATTTCAATAACTCGAGTTAAGGGAGAATCGGGTTCCATCACCACTAAGGTTCAGGAAGGGTCTTCTGAACTTTATTCACAGAGTACAATATTTATACATTGAATATACATTGCATTGCATAGAGAAGGAGGAGCGCTCCAGGCAGAGCAAGAGAAAGAGAGAGATAAGAGCATGTGGGCGTGCAAAAGGGCGTGTAAGAAGGCGTACACGTGGGCGTTCCCTTGAGGAGTCATAGGTGAGTCATAGGTGGGTGGATACATGGAGGGGGTCTGCATGGTCAGCTGGAATCTTTACCCTACTTGTGTGCGCCACTTGGTCATGACGTGCAATTGACGTGTAACTGGGGGAAGCTGGAGGGAGCTGACTTTCGGTCTAGTAGAGAAGCCTTCAGTGTCAGGACGACCTGCACGTCTGGTATTATCTGATATCTTAAGTATGGAGGATGTATTGTCTGAAGTAAAGGTCGCTCAAGCAAAGGTTGCTCATCACCAAGAGCCAGTGTGGGCATATATTTCTTCGTGCATTGCGTGGGGGCCATGGGCCTTCTATGGATGCAAGCTCTGTAGATCACTTAAACGGAGACAGAAAGGCTAGGCCCTTTCTCTGCAGACGGGTTCTGTTTACCTTTTTCACTAGGCAGGAATGTGTTTATGTGGAGCAAGCAGATAACTGTGCGCAAAATACTGTCTTGGCAGGCCGGGCTGGGCCCCTCTCGGCTGAGCAGAAAGTATGCGAGAGGTCAGGGATACGTAGCTGAGCTGCAGCTTTCAGAGTGTCTGGAGACCTGAAGCCTGAATTCGGGTCCTGGCTCAGGCTGAGCCACAAAACGGGTTCATCTCGATGTTAAACGTGCACAATGCAAATACATTGGCAACATAGGCCTCAATGTAGAATTAACGTTTCTTTCATGGAAGGCTTGGTAACTGACATTCTAATGTGGGACGGAAATGCAGAGGCATTATTATTACAGGCTGGAGAAGGAAAATGCATGGGAGACATGCACATACACTGAACGTGGGGTACAAGCAGGGGACACATTGGCCACATACAATTTCTGTTTCCTCATTCCCTCCTTGTCCCCTACTTTAGCCTTCAGGAAATATCTATATTCATGAGACCGTATATCTGATCATACAGCATCATTTGTTCGTCTTTTCTCTTTTGTATACGTGGATGGGGAATACAGGCAGTGGCACACAGGCCGCAAATCGCCGGGCCACACTGCAGACAGAGACAGCAGCCGAATATCATAAGCAGTATCATTCCTAGGAATGACCACATTGTCCATCCCCATGCTGATATTACACCCCAGAGCCAACTGGACCAAGTCCATGGGTCTTGATGTATCTCGTGAGCTATCTTGTGGAGCCTTGTTATTGCTGCGTACACAGATGGTGCGTTATTTGGAATAAACACGCAACAACTGGAGCCGATCACTCTACAAGCCCCGCCCCTATCTGCCAGGATGACGTCAAGAACAAGGCGATTCTGAAGAACAACAAGTCGCATGGCAGACTGCTCCTGGGTCAAGTTAGCCAGGGCAGATGTAGTCTCATTCACTACTGCTTCTAGAGATCTTGTTAACCTGCGTATGAGTTTACTGTTTTGGACGGGACCTATGAACCAGAAATATCCTCTAATGAAATCTGTATATTGCTCCCAAACTGTCTCAGTCTGATCAACTACTGGGGAATCGATCTCCCTCCGGTGTCTAACATGCTCTAGTCGTGAATCTCGATGATAATGGGATGGGGCCAGAAAGACAGGTGGCAGCAGGAACGCTATATAACATGTCCCACCCCAGTCCAAGGGCAGATGTACATAAGCTGTCTGACCGCAAATGAAATAGGAATGGCGGGATGCTTTGAAAGAAGACTTTCCTTTATCATTAAACTCGACTACGGTATTACATTCACTGTGTCCCAGATATACTGATCCTTTCTTTCTAACGCACAATTCACCTTTTACTGGTAGGACTGATATAAACGGTGGACCTATATTTTGCTCGGACTGAACATTCAGAATCATAAAGTTAAGGGAAGCATTTCCTTGCTCGTACACTTCATTTTCTAGATCGGTCCCCTTCCTTTGGGGAAGACCGTCTTTGTCTGGGAAACATGCCTCATTCATAACTGTATTCAGGTTTCCCCATATCCAGACACCCTGGGAAACTGCGGACTTTCTGTCTAGTGATGACATTAAAGCAAACCATGCTCCGCACGAACCATTGTACGAGAATGGAAAAGGAAAAAGAGGCAGAACTCCCTTCGTTTTCTGATAAGGTGGGAGTCGGCCACATACCCAGCAATCTGTTACATTGCTGGTCTGATGAGAATGGTGCAACATTCGAATAAAAGTATTGTTGCGCAGGGCTAGTCGATATGACAGTTCATGGGGTGGCAGATCACTAAATGTATGCTCTACAGTGTCATTAAAGGAAATGTGTATACGTGAAGAAAATAGGAGGAAAGAAAACATGTAGTGTCCAGCTGATACATGTTATAGTGATGCACAGAAGGGACATGAAAATCAGAGTTACTATACATCTACTGCGTAATATCTTACAGTATTTTTCTTTCATTTCTCTCTTCTTACTATTCTGGTCTACGATCTTATACATGTCAGGAACCTGTCTAACCGATTCACCACCTAGTGGACTTAAACAATTAAACGCTGTCTGACTTACTAGATCGTAACTTGGACCTATACTCTTGTTGCAGAGTCCTTTCTAGCAAAGGGGGCTTAAAGTCTGTACTATCGGTACTGTCTTTTGTCTTGATCAAAGTTCCGGAATCTCCAAAGTATTTTTTACAGTGTTGGGCGTGAAGCCATCCTTTACATCCTTCGACCTTGACGGCTGCCCTCGTGGTGAGCAATACTAATTTCGGTGTCTTCCAGCGTGGCTCAAGGGGGCTTGATCGATCAAAGTTCCGCACATATACGAAATCTCCAGGGACTATGGCATGCTCCTTGACCTGGGTGTTGTCTGGGAAGGCGGCGGCAACCTGTGAACGACAAGAGAGGAGTGCAGACATCAAGGAAGCCAGGTAATCTGTCAGCATGTTACTGTCAACATCAGTTATTTTCTTAGGCATAGGTGTACCCCACATATTTGGTGGTCTACCGAAAACCACTTCATAAGGAGATAGGCCTGTTACGGCGCCCTGGCGCCACAAAGTCTCCGGCAGCACTGGTGACTCTCATTCCAGATCCTCATCGGCCAAGCGGGCCTACCCGACCTGGCGCCGTTCGTCCCCGCCTCCTCCTCATTGCCCTCCGACGACACGGTGGTGGCGCGGCCCGAGGTTGCGGAAGAGCAGCGGGTCCTGGAGACGGCGATCGACGACCCTCGGCTCAACGACAGCGTGCCGGGAGAGACATAGCCGACGCCCGCACTCGGTGGTGCCTCTGACATACTTTCCACCACGGAACTCAATCGGCATGGGAAAACCGAGGGGACCCAAGGGGACCACCCCAGCCGCCTCGGATTCGGAGGCGCCGGACAAAGATGATCGAGGGGACCTGGAGAGCTCTGGTGGTCCTCACTTACAACAACAATTTGACCGGGTCCTGGAGGCGAACGCGACCACGCGCTCGGCCCTTCAGCAGGACATTGCCCAGGTTGCGACGAGCCTGTGCCTCCTTCGGGCGGACCACGGCAAGCTCTCGGATAGAGTCAAGGAAGTGGAGAACTCAGTGAAGACCTTGGAGCCGGCACAGAAAACCCTGGCCGCGACGATGAAGGATGCCCTATCCCGGATTGAGGCCCTGGAGAGACGGGCGGAGGATGCGGAGGGACGTAACAGGCGGAACAACATTCGAGTGGTGGGCCTGTCGGAAAAAATCGAAGATGGCGACATGGTGGCCTACTTGGAAGCTTGGCTCCGGGACACAGTGACCCCAGAAGGCCTGTCCTCCTTCTACACCCTGGAGCGGGCGCACAGAGTGCCGGCGAGGCCGCCGCAACAGGGCCGCGCCCCGCGACCGGTGGTGGCGCGTTTGCTGCGTTTTCGGGACAGGGACCTCATCCTTAATGCCGCCAGACACAATGGCCCTTATAAGGTGGAGAATAGCCAGGTGAACATTTTCCCGGATTACACATATGAGACCCAGCGCAGACGGGCCTCCTTCCTGGCGATCAAGCGCGAACTCCGGAGCGAAGGCATCCAATATTCGCTCCTTTTTCCCGCAAGGCTCCGCATAATCATTGATGACAAGACCCAGTTCTTTGATTCCCCGGAGGAAGTCTGCAACTGGCTCAAACTCTATAGGGCTGGTAAAGATGGTTTCACCTCGTCATCTCAGCTGGCCGTAGACCCTGGGCAGCGACGGCGGTCCAAAAGACTTCGGAGTCGCCGCGGACAGACAGGCAGGCCTTCGACTGTGGAGACATCGGCGGAGCGTAAGGGAGTGCTGGAGATGTTGTCTACGCTATCTGGTCCACGAGGTGGCCCCATTATCGAGGAAACGGACCCTGGAGGTGAAGGGGCACCAACGGACACGGAGGAATCGGAGACCGACAGTGTCCACATGCCGGTGATTACTCCAAACTCGGCTGAGGACATATTGGATGGACAGGGATGACGGGGTGAGCTACTTCCAGTTGGGTGGGGGTTTGCAGCGGGGGTGGTAGGGGTAGGCGATTGATTATGAACTCCGGTGAAGGGGGGGGGGGCCCTGTTCGTGACATAACTTTTTGTCTTGGGCTCAATCTAGCCTCAGCAGCCCGGGAGTCGAGGGCCCATTACTGGCGCCCAGCCCGCACCTGGCCCTTAAGCCCTTCCTGCAGGTGGCGACCGCAGGATTAGTCGGGGATTGTGGGATTGTTGGAGGTATGGTTTGGATGGGAGCTAGATGGTACTATTTGGGTCCGTCCTGTTCTGGGGAGGGTGGGCAGGGGTTTGTTTCGAACGGGGGTTGTTGTTTTTTTGTTGGGGAAAATGGCCGCCATCAGTGTTGAATTGACTGTTGCTCTTTCTTTGTTGGAACCGTGGTGGAGAGACCCGGAACGAACGATATGGGACAATGGCTGATATTGCTAATGTGAAATGCATCACTTGGAATGTGCGGGGGCTTCACACTATGTCTAGACGCCACAAAGTTCACGCTTATTTAGTGCGTAGAGGGGTGCAAATAGCGCTGCTGCAGGAAACTCATCTCAACAAGGCGGAAGGGGCGGCGCTACAGCGTAGATGGAGAGGGCAGGTCTTCTATACTTCGTACTCAGCGTATGCCAGGGGGGCGCTTATCTGGATCAGGGCTGGGGTCCCCTTTCAGGTTACGAAATCAGTGGTGGACCCGGAGGGTCGCTACGTGGCTCTCTCAGGCACACTGGGGGGGAGGGACTTGAACATTTGCTGCATTTATGCGCCTAATGTAGACCAGCTTGCCTTCCTCTCCGGGTTATCGGGTTCGTTGGCCCACTTCTTCTCTGGACCCCTCCTACTCGGGGGGGATTTTAATTCAATAGTGGACGTGGAGGCCGACCGCTCGCACCCCCCCCTCCCTGACTCCCCAGTGCGCCGGGTGGCAAAAGGGAGGAGGGACTGGCAGACGCACTGGGGGCTCACGGATATCTGGAGAGCACAACACCCCGACACTAGGGACTACTCCTATTTCTCGGGCCTGCATGAGTTGCACGTCCGACTGGACGGGTTTCTGGGATCGGCGGAGTTAGTTTCCGCAGCGGTCCGGTCTGATTATTTGACCAGGACTGTTTCAGACCACAACCCTCTCCTGCTGGACCTTCGCTGGTTTCCCGGGGTTCCTGCGGTGCCCACCTGGAAAATGCGCCCGGAGATCTTAGAGGACATAGTCTTTAAGGCGGACCTGGAGGATAAAATCGCGTCCAACGGGGGTACTGCGGGATCGAGGGCGTTGGAATGGGACGCCTTTAAGGTGGTGATCAGGGGCTACTGTATTTCTAAAAAAGTGGGCATGCGGCGAGTCATCCTTGATGACTTGGCTGCGGCTGATCGGAGGCTCCGCGAGTTGGAACTTCGCCGCCCCGGGCGTCCTGAACTCCAGGAGAGCACGGCGGCGGCAAGGGAGGCGGTGGCGGCGGAGGTCGAGCGGTTGCGCTGCTTCGATTACAAGGCCTATACTACTAGGTGGCTCACGGAGGGGGATAGGTCGGGCGCTTTGCTGGCATGGTTAGCTAATCCTACACGCCAGACCTCTCTGACGACGTCCATGCGCACGGCGGATGGGGCCGAAGTGCACACTCAACCTGAGATTTTGGGCTGTTTCCTGCGCTACTATGAACAATTGTACCGCAGTAGCTCTGCCAGGGACCCCGACCTCATTGGGGACTACCTGCAACCCCTGGAGCTACCAATGCTGGAGCCGGAAGTGGCAAAGGCTCTGGGCTCCGACATTGAACTGGGTGAAATTCGCAGCGCCATTAAAGGGATGGCGCGGAATAAGACCCCGGGACTAGATGGCCTCCCGGTTGAATTTTACTCAGCCTACGCTGACCTCCTGGCACCGAGGCTGCTGATAGTTTACAGAGAGGCGAAGCGATTGGGTCGCCTCCCCGGCTCGATGTGTGAGGCTTTAGTGGTTCCCCTCCTCAAACCAGGAAGAGAATCGACCGACCCGGCGTCCTACCGGCCTTTATCAATGCTGACGGTTGATTATAAGATACTGAGCAGCATATTGGCATCGAGGCTGCTTGGGCACATGCGCTCTCTGGTACATGAAGACCAGGCTGGATTCATTCCCAAGCGAAACACGACCATGAATATTCGCAGGCTGTTTCGTTTGCTGGGGGAGCCGCACACGGATGCCCCGTGCCCGGTAGTCCTCTCAGTGGATTTGGAAAAGGCCTTTGATAGCCTGGAATGGGACTACCTGCGCAGTGTACTACTGCAGTTCGGTCTGAGAGAGGGCATTGTCAGGTGGACTACGGTACTGTATGCCTCGGCGTCGGCCAGGGTAAGGGCAGGCCCGCTGATCTCCTCGCAATACCCGGTGGAGAGAGGCACGAGGCAGGGTTGCTCATTGTCCCCGCTGCTTTTCGCGCTAGCGGTGGAACCGCTGGCGCTGCTGCTCCGGTCGGGGGTCCACTTTAACGGTCTGCGGACGCCATCGGGCCCACATTATATCTCGCTGTACGCTGATGATCTGTTGCTCTTCCTTGAGGACCCGGTGGCTGCCTTGAATGGGGCTGCGTCGGCGCTCACGGCTTTCGGAGAGGTCTCGGGCCTTCGGGTGAATTGGGCCAAGACCTGCCTGTTCCCGGTTCGCAGGGGAACGCCCAGCCCCGACATCAGTAGGGAGATTAGATGGGAACCTGACTGCTTTAAGTACCTGGGGGTATACATATACCACGACCCGACTGACCTCCTGGATGGGAACATAGCTCGCTGCACTCGCGCGTTGCGTGGCAGCATGGAATTCTGGGCTACCCTGCCGCTCTCGGTGGCAGGGCGGATCGCTCTGCTGAAAATGGTGGCACTCCCCCGGCTGCTGTACTACTTCCGTGCGCTGCCGATTTGGATCCCGCCGGCCACCTTCCGTCTATTGCGATCTATGGTGGTGGGATTCCTCTGGGGTTCGGGCCGCCGGAGAGTGGCCCTCAAGACCCTGATGAGGCCGAAAGCTGAGGGGGGTCTTGCGGTGCCGGATTTCGAAAAGTATTACTTGGCAGCGCAACTACAGACCTTCACCCAGGAGGTCGCCAGGGAGTTCCGAGGCCCGGAGTCCGGGAGGGGCACCGGGATGGCTAGGCATGTTATCTCCTTCATCGGGTTGCGACAACGTCTGGCCTTGCAGGACCTGACCCTCGAAGAAAAGACCATTCGATTATGTTGGAACCGTGCCCACGCCCGGGGACAGTTGCGGTTGCCCTATGCACCTGAAATACCACTGGGTATGTTAACGGCCCTCCCTCACGGAGGTGATTGGTCACGCCTTGGGAACTGGGAGGACGCGGGTCTGCAGCTGGTGGGAGACCTTTACGAGGATGGGGCGCTATTGCCCTTTCAGGAGCTCGTGGACCGCTTTGACATTCCTCGTGGCGACTTCCTCTTGCACACGGCCCTGATCCGAGTGATTCAGGCGCACTGGAAAAACGGACTGGAGGAACCGCCTACGTCCCCGGTGTGCCAGTATGTTATGATGTCCGCGGGGACGATCAAGACGGTCACATGCCTGTATAGCAGACTGATTAATGAGGGGTTGACCCCCCTCAACACCTTAAGAACCCGCTGGGAGGCAGACGTAGGGAAGGAGATTCCGGAGACGACCTGGTCACAACTTATGAGGCGGGCCTGGAAGGGCGCACGCCACGCCCGCTTCCAATTAGTCCACTTCTACATACTCCACAGGGCCTATTTGACCCCGGCGAAGATACAACAGTACTTTGCCACGGATTCGGCGGAATGCCCCAGGGGCCGGGCGCCTGAGGCGGACCTCCTCCATATGCTGTGGTCTTGCCCGGCGTTGTCCTCCTATTGGCTTGGAGTGGGAGACACCCTGAATAGGGTAACGTGGAGGTCCTTATCGGTTGATGCGGCGGTAGGGCTCCTACACTGGTTCCCGCATACCCCCAAAAATAAAATCTCTAGTAAATTTATCGATCTGGGGCTTCTCCTTGCTAAACGGGAGGTGACCAGGAATTGGAAGGCAAGGGTTGGTCCAACAAAGGGTAGGTGGCACGACGAGCTTTTGAAATGGGCGGCGGGGGAGAGCACGCTGCGATACCAATTAGCTAGGAGGCAGCACAACGAGAAAGCGCAGGAGGCAGCACTTGAATGGGAGACGTTGGTGCAGGCCCTCAGGGATTATTGCGCTTCCAGCGATTCCGAAAGTGATGATGCAGCACATCCTGAATCCCGATAGCCAACTGTACATTAAATATCTGTAGCATACTCGGGGAATCTCCCATGGGTCTTCCTACACGCATTACCACACACTGATGGCGGGGTTGGGGGGGGGTTCTACCTAATTCACTGGGTTGTTGGGGGGGTTTCTTTTGCCTTTTTTGTAGGATGTTTTAGAAAAGCAGATGAAGATCTAAGGATTATCCGGACCAGCTTCGACCTCCTTTCGGATCCCCACCGGTGTTCGCCGCCCGACCCTCGGGTTGTGGGCTGAATGGCTGTGTACACATATAACTTGCCAGGGGGGTGGGATGTGTTCTACTCTTTCTGATTGAACCTATAATGCTGGTCCAATATGTAATTTTGACTAATTCCTGCAATAAAAATATATTAAAAAAAAAAAAATAAAAAAATAAGGAGATAGGCCTGTTCTGGAATGAGCTACCATACACATGTAAAAGAGGGCAACCGGCAAGGCTACCATCCAATCCACGCCTTTTTCTGCACAGATCTTCGCTAATCTCGTCTTAAGTGTCTGATTATGGCGCTCTACGAGTCCTGCTGCTTCAGGGTGTCGTACACAATGAAACTTCCAATTATATCCTAACAAAAGGGACACTTGTTTCATTAATTCAGAAGAAAAGGGCTGACCATTATCTGAGTACACGACACGGGGCAATCCGTATCTGGGGAAAAACTCACACACCAATTGCCTGGCGGTGGTCACAGCAGTATAATCTGGGACTGGGTACGCTTCTGTCCATCTAGATAGTGCACGCACAACTACTAAGACATACTTGTAGCCTCTACATCTGTCCATTTGGATATAATCCATCTGGAGGACTTCAAAAGGATGGTCAGGAGGATGGCTTGAACTGGCAACAGATCATACATGTACGTACTTTCTGTTTCGCTGCTGCACGCAGGTGCTTGTTAAACCAGATATTCTGTAAGCTGTCTAGCATTGCCTTTTCTCCCAAGTGTGCTGGGCTATGGGCTGTGTTTATGATGACTTGTACCATAGAGTCTGGGAGAAACCATGTAGCTTTGCCTTTTGTCATCCAACCCTGGTCAGTCTGGACCCCTCCTTGTTCAGTCCATTTCTTTATTTCATCTAGAGTGGCATGTATCTGTATGTCGAGTACATCTTGTGAAGGATCCCTGACTGTCATACTTTTTGTCAGTAATGGTACCTCTGTCTTTGTCGTGTCTGTTGGTGTCTGAGCTGTAAGTTTAGCAGTTCGGTCTGCCAGGTCATTACCCTGGGAAATGGTGTCTGTAACTTTGGTGTGTGCTTTGCATTTCAGGATAGCTATGGCTGCAGGTAAATGTATTGCTTCTAACAGAACCTGAATAAGCGGACAGTGCTGAATTTTAGCACCATGAGAGGTCAAGAAACCTCTCTCCCTCCATAACACTCCGAAGTCATGAACAACGCCGAATGCATACTGTGAATCTGTATAAATGTTCACTTTCAAGTTCTAAGCTCTTATGCAGGCTTGTGTCAGAGCGATGAGCTCTGCGGCTTGTGCTGACAGTGTGTCTATTCTCTGTGTCTCTATGACTTCTGTATCAGTGGTCACGGCATATGCTGCCACTAACTCTCCTGTGCTTGTTCTCATGCATGATCCGTCTACATAAAGTGTCAGGTCAGGGTCTGGCAGTGCAATATCAGTCAGGTCTTGTCTTGGTTTCGTCACTGTATTCATTACCTCCACACAGTCATGTGGTGCAGTGTCTACTGTACTTGAGGGCAAGAGTGTAGCAGGGTTAAGAATATTGCATCGTCTGATCTCTATGTGTGGCTGAAATAACGTCAGTTCATATCCTGTCAGTCTCGCTACAGTCAAGTGCCTTGTCTGTGTCCTGTTCAAGAGAACTTCCACTGCGTGTGGTACCTGTACTGTCAGGGGGTGTCCCAGCACTATGGAGTCACTTTGTCTTATAGCAAGGGCTGTTGCTGCAACTGACTTCAGGCACGCAGGCAGAGCCTGGGCCACTGGATCCAGTGTACTAGAAAAATAAGCGCAAGGCTTGTGTTTTCCTGCTTGATCTTGTGTGAGGACAGGTAATGCTGTTCCATCTTTTTCAGTGACGAAAAGCATAAAAGGTTTGCTGTAACAAGGAGTCGCTAAAACTGGCGCTTGACATAAGGCTCTTTTTAATTCTTCAAATGCCAAGGTATGTTCTTGTGTTCAAGGGAGGGCAGTCGAAGACGCTGCCTCCTGTGTTGTCAACTGTATGAGTGGTTTGGCTAGATAGGCATACTGGGGAATCCATTGTCTGCAGTATGAAGTGAGGCCAATGAAGGCCCGTACTTCCTTTTGTGTCTTGGGCTGTGAAAGATTAGCAATTAACTGAATACGTTCTTGTGTCAGCTATCTACCCCTCTTGGACAGCAAGTGTCCAAGGTACACCACTTGCTGTGCACAGAATTGCAACTTCGAAGGGGACACTTTGTGCCCTTTGTCTGCCAGAAAGTGTAAAACTGTCAGTGATGCATTTTCGCAGTCTGGTTCTGATCGTGCTGTAATTAGGATGTCGTCTACGTACTGGAGCAGTGCAGTGTTGGTAGGCATATGAATACTGTCCAGCTGTCTTTTTAATGCTTGGCTGTAAATGCTAGGACTCTCTGTAAAACCTTGGGGAGCTCTCGTAAATTTAAAGCTGCGTCCATTTAAACTGAATCCGAAAAGATACTGACTATCTGGATGAATTGGAACACTGAAAAAGGCATTTTTCAAGTCAATGACAGTAAAGAACGTTGCCTCAGAATCAATAGCAGTCAGTAATGAAGAAATGTCTGGGACCACTGGGTATTGAGGGACTATGCATTTGTTCAATTCTCGAAGGTCAACAACTAGTCTGTAAACTAGTGGTGCATTAGGGTCTGTTCGTTTAAGAATAGGGATGACAGGTGAATTACATACATTCGAATCAGTCTCCACTACCACCCCTTGTGCAATGAGTTCGTCAACAATTTTCAATAAGGCTACTACGGCATCAGGTGGTAACTTGTATTGTCGTATACGTGGTAGTACTACTCCTGTTTTTAGAGTGACACGGTGTGGTGTAATGTGCATGTAACCTACTTCAGTCGGACCTTGTGCCCATAGGTGCTGTGGTACATTCTGGAGTCTGGGGTCAAAATCTCTCAACACATAATGTCCCTTAAAATCACGTAAGAACAGTCGCACTCCTTCCGGAGAACAACATATAACTGCTCCTAGTTCTTTTAATGTCTTTATACCAAGCAAGTTTTCTGGACATGACTTAGTAAGTAACAAGTCTGTGGTGCGTGACAATGGACCAACCCCTAGGGAAACCGGTTTCGATACTTCATTAACAATAGGCTTTCCTGAAAATCCAAGGGAAACATTCTGTGAGCCTGAGAGGGGTGCCCCTGGAACCTCGTCATGACTGATGGTAGTTCTGCTCGCCCCTGTGTCAATCAGAAATTTTCTGTCTTTTCCCAATACACGACTATGTACATAGGGACCCTCTTGATCTACGGGAACCTCAATAAGGGGCAAGCCAACTTCCCTCTCAAGACTGTTTCATGAGAACTGTTGGTATTCTGGATACTCTGACTGCGTGTACTGATACATTTGTTGTGTGGCATGAACAGGTGGTGGCGGGGGTGGAAAATTCGCTACTGTCTGTTGTGTGTTCTGTGGGGTGCTATTCTGCCTAGGAGGATGCGGTCGTTCTTTTGTCTTGCCTGTAGCTATATTATGTTTAGGGCTCCCGGTTTTATGGTATTTATTTTTTTGCCATTTCCGTCTGTATTTATCCATATTTATTTTTGGGGTATTTTTTCTGTATTTATCCACATTTATTATTGCCACAAGCAAAAGACGCTGCTACAGCTAGTATTTTTCTGCATTTATTTAAATTGACAATGCACACCAGCGCCCGGTTGTGATTGGTCAACACAATACATTCATTTGAAAACTTAGCCATTGTAGTAGAAGCACATGTGCATTTCAAGAGACTTTGCGGACATTCTTAAAAGAATAAAATACTACATGAAACCAAAATTAAAACACAAATTACTAGTTCCAAGATGTAATTGGCTTCTAATAGAAAATACTCCATAGTAGTTCTTGAGAGGTACACGTAATGTAAATAGGTCAGCGGGTTACTACTTTTGTGAGAGAGACCCTATTGTTACTTGCAGTTAATTAGTAAAAATATTAACATAGAACAGTAAGCTATTAACTGTCACGTAAGAGCTGTATGCAAATTGCAAGGTATAAGTTGGAGCGTTATGGCTTTTCTTCCAGTCTTTGATCATCCTAATGTGGCAAAAAGGGTTAATTTGGGTAGAAATCAATTCTGATTATTAAAGAGACTCCCCAACCACGGTATTACGTTTTAAATTCTGAGTTTGTTTCTCCAGACCAATCACTATTAAACTATGCTGCCTACCAGTATGGTTGTCATGTGACTCCTACACCTGGTAGTCCTTTGTTACAAACTAGGATATTTTGCCTTTAATTTTGAACTACTCTTGTGGGAAAAGGGAGGAGAATTGCTGATGACAGAAACTCCATGGCTGCTAAGAAGCCATTACTAACTGCATTTATATAGCACTTACTACCCGTGACTAATGTATAGCGCTACCGGAAAAATAAGCAAAAAGTGGACGAAAGAAACGTTGCCTCTGTGCAATGTGTTCAAAAACAGTGCATTCAATAGGTTCTTCTTCTTAGGGCACATGATAGCAGAGTCAGACCTGTGCTCCGAGGCCTGTGATATTCACAGTGAGTTACAGGCCCCGTGTGAGGAGGATCGCTGCGCTGCTTGGAAACAAAGGGGTCAGGTATTAGTGTGAGCTCACATAATCGCCTTTTTTGGCTTGTATTTCAATGGTATCTCTATAATGTCCAAGCAATGCAATTGTTGTGGAAAGATAAAATGTTTATAGTTTTTTAAGGTGATATCCTTAGTAACTTTAATCAGTAATGTTAATAAGTGGTATGGTATTAACATTTCTCTCTGAACTCATACGTCTAGTACTTGTGCCTCGTGCTAACATGACCTGATAAAAGGCTCCAGCAATCTTAATAAACCCAACTAAAGCCCAGAGCAGCATCTGCTGGGTGCATGTTTTTGTCAGTGTAGTTCTTTATCTGATCCAGTCTCTCACACAGCCACTTGCCGTGGCATAATGGGAGCTGCACTCCGGGAATGCGCTGCTCAGCAGCAGTCATGTGGGCACATTTCGCTAGGTTCACAGTTTGTTGAAAGTCGCTGCCTGACTCATATAAGCGGAAAGATGCATAGACTAGGCCATGATTTTAAATGATACAGAAATAAATAATCACATGTTTTGTTTGTTAATTTTGTTTTGTGTTTGGTTTTTGCTCTTCTGGGTTTACTGGGTGTGGTATGTGCGAGAAGTAAAGACGCTGCTATGAGGGGGTGGCCGGAGCTGTGTTAAGGCAGGTGGGGAATAGAATCATGGCTCTCGAGTCAGTCTGACCCCTATCCCCCCCCTCCCCCCCCCCCCCCCCAGTTTGTTAACCTCTGAATAAGTAGGCAATCAATCCTGTAATGGTGTGACGGCCGGCCCTTTCCCTCCACCCCTGCTATAAACTTTTAAGCTTTTCTGTTCTGGAGACACTGCAGGCTCCGAGCCTTAATGATACTACTATGGTACACAAGGCACCCTGTGGTATTCAACACACACGGTAATTAAGAAAATAAAGGACAACAATTCCCACCTCCCCCTCACCCACTTGACGACAGAGAATAAGACCCTCTGCTGCTGCCGGGGCATAGTGGGGGCAGGGTCCACATGAGGGCGCTAAAAGATAGTGATCAAAAGGAATTAAAATGAATTCCCAGGGGAGTGCAAAGGAAACAGCATGTAGCGGCAGCGCGGCAACATTTGCCAGTGTTTTGCCGTTTCTAAATATAAATACAGACAAAGGAAATATTGATTTCCGTCTGTATTTATATGTAAATATCCGTAAAAACGGAAAACCGGGAGCCCTAATTATGTTTCAGGACAGCACAATCTTTTACAAAATGACCTGGTTGTTTGCAATAATTACAGTTACCCTTAATAGGTGTCGTGGCATTTTTGTTCGTATTTGCTGGTACCGTTTGGGCAACCAGCACTTTCATTTTTGTCTCTTTCATGCGTCTCTTTTCATGATCCTGCTCTTCTCTAATTCTGTTCTGGTGATATTGTAGCATTTGCAACATTTGCGAAGGGCTGTTTGCTTGCCATGTACTCTCAACCTTCAGTACTCTATTCTTGATCTGGGGTAATGAATTCTCTACTAATTTGCTCACGAAAAGATGTGGATATGACTCACTACTGGGCTGCACTATTAATAGAGAAGCATTTCTCGAATCTGGAATAATAATCACTTGTGTCCTCGTCTTGTTTCTGTTTACAGGCCGAAATAGCATCCCAGTCTTCCTTTTTCGTAATCAATAGTCTTGGCAAAACCTGTATCAGGAGTTCAGGTAGTTCTTTAGCTTTGTCCCCAAGACCAACACCAGGGTGCCTGCCTTTATCCTCTGTTTCCAATTCTGCCCAACTTAACTTTTTCTCTCCCACCTCCCAGTCTTTTTCCTTAAGCTTTTCATAAATACCAGCAGGCAACAGTACTTTCAATAGTTTCAGAATGTCAGCATACGTGTAATCCCCTATGCGGAGAATGTCTTTTAATTCTCGGTGAAACCCCCCCGGGTCTTTATCATGGCAGGGCAACATCTTTTTCATTTCCAGTATTTCTAATTTCGTTAAGGGTGTGTAAACATACACTCGCTGAAGCTCACCCGCTGCATTTTTGACGGGATGTACCTCTCGTAGGGGGTTCAGTCTGTCTATGTATCGGTGCTTTCTGTCGTGGTGTGGGGCGGGAAGCATGCATGTGGTCAGAGAAGTTAAGTACTTATGTCGTTGGTCCAGAATGACATTAATTAAGTCAGTACCTAGGCCTGTCCATCTGTCTAGAAGTATATCGTCCAGTAATTTATACAAGGGACCGGGATCAGAATATTGATGCTCATACAACGTTATCAAATGTTGAACCATGTAAATACCAGCCAAACGCTGTTCGTTCGGCGGAAGACTCAAGAAAGTCTGGGCCACTATATCATTGCTATATATCTTAGAATTTGACACCCACTGGACGGCTGACCGGGCCAACTCCTTTTCGTGTGGGGTGTGGGATCGCTCGTTCTCTACCCTTCGTTTCAGGGCTTTTTCAGTAGCTTGGAATAGATTTTCAAGGGAATATCTTTCTTTTATAGACTGTCCCTGTTTACGGTAGTCGAGGTACTTGGGCCTATCGAACTGTCGTGCTTTGCCTACGTAATTCATTTTGTCCTTTGCCTCGTTTTCTGTCTCAAAATCTTCCGATGATGACTCATACTTCCAGTCAGACTCTTCACTGTGTATTTCTAAGATCTCCTTTCGTATTTTCTTGTACATACTTTCTGTCTGTCCCTGTCTATCATGTCGACCGGCATCTATGTTGTCACTCCATTCCATCAGACCTCGCTTTACATCTTTGTCTGGTTGGTCTTGTTTCCTGATCAGACAGTTAATCATAAAACGTAGGATATAGTTCTTAACCTCCACCTTTCTGTGTTCCATGGCCTTTTCTATACACTCGAGTCCCTCCCCCGTTCTAATGAAATGGAATATTTTATCTAGGTGTTCCTTCATGTCTGGTAATGTGACCAAATAGTCGACGGCTTTCCTTAATCTTAGTGAAAACACGAGCATTGGACCCTCTCCAGGTACTGGATCGTATATACAACGTGGAATTGTTACACCTACGGAATACTTAAATGGTGTTGATGTCATTTGTGGCGTTCGTGGCGTTGGCGGTGGCCCCCCTCCCACTGCCCCTTGTCCTACGTCTTCTTTCACGGTCTGCTGGAGCTGTAGGAGCTGAGCCGCTGATGGGGGCGGAGGGAAATCTGCGTTTACGTAGTCCGGTGCGGGCTCCTCTAGATAGGAGGAAATAAAAGCCTCTGATGCTGTCGGCTTTGTTCTACGTACTCTAAAGGGTACAGGTGGTGGCGTACGCGACCTACGCTGTGTTTCTGAGGGGGTCACTTTAGCTAGTTCTTCTGAGAGGACGGGATAAATACCTGCTACGAGGGCATTTCTTTCTCTATCAGCCTGTTCTGCCTTGACCCGTTCCCCCTCCTCCCGCAGTTCTTTTTCTTTGGCTTTTTCCGCTGCTTGCTTACTTCTCTGTGCTTGGTAGAATTCTTTCTCTGCTCTCCTATGCGCTTCTTTACGCCATAACTCAATGGCATCTTTCTGTGACGGTCTTACTTTCTTTTTCCATAGCGCTTCCTCTACTTTCATAATGCATTCAGAATCCCATGTTCCTGAAGCAGGCCATCTGTACTTCTCCTCTAAATCCTTCGTGTAATCTACCCACAAGTCTAAAAACAATATGGCATCTAGCCCATGTTTGTTATACATGAAATGACCAGGTGTGTCTCTAGGCGGGACGGGAACTGACTCTTCGAGTATCCCTTTCCTGGTCCCTATCTGACGTAATTTCGAAAACAGTGGCATGTTGAAATTAACTTAACGAAAACACAATATACACCAAAATAGACTGACTGAAACAATCATTCACACTACAACACTAAAACACTAAAACAGATACATTCTAACTGATACATGGAGAAAACATGAACTTGAAAACAGTTAGCTTTATGCACTGGAATACAGTACAACCATACCGGTCTCATAAAGAGTCACGTCTTTACCGTGCCCACCGAAATGGACCCGTCTTTACCGTGTCTGTGTGAACGGACACGTCTTTACCGAGTTCAAATAAATGAACCCGTCTTGAAACATTAATCTTCATGCATTCCCAATAACGGTACTCACCGGGAAGCAGAACTTGAAGGCCTCGTAAACTTGATACTGCGTGAACTTAGTACTGCGCATGCGCCTCGGAACAGGTGGGTCTCTGGAAACCTCGGACCTTGCTCTCTCACGGCTTGGGCTCTGGTTGGGATGATCCGCAATCCTCACCGCCTCGTGTGGATGCCTGGTCGCAGTCCGTCTCCTCCGTGGGCCTGAGGGAGTAAGCAGGAAGTCCCGCTGTCGTGTACACTTTGAAGTCCGTCACGGCTGTAGAAGGGGGCAAGGGCTGGACCTACATCGCCGGCGCGTGGGGAAGGGGACTTGTCCCTATTCGGGCGCCAGAATTATGTAGTAAATAATATATTACCCTGTCATAATTTCTGTAGTTAAACAAAGGATCATGCATATAATGAGAGGCAGAGTCCGTGGTGTCCGATTCAAAAGGGCTTTATTTCAATAACTCGAGTTAAGGGAGAATCGGGTTCCATCACCACTAAGGTTCAGGAAGGGTCTTCTGAACTTTATTCACAGAGTACAATATTTATACATTGAATATACATTGCATTGCATAGAGAAGGAGGAGCGCTCCAGGCAGAGCAAGAGAAAGAGAGAGATAAGAGCATGTGGGCGTGCAAAAGGGCGTGTAAGAAGGCGTACACGTGGGCGTTCCCTTGAGGAGTCATAGGTGAGTCATAGGTGGGTGGATACATGGAGGGGGTCTGCATGGTCAGCTGGAACCTTTACCCTACTTGTGTGCGCCACTTGGTCATGACGTGCAATTGACGTGTAAATGGGGGAAGCTGGAGGGAGCTGACTTTCGGTCTAGTAGAGAAGCCTTCAGTGTCAGGACGACCTGCACGTCTGGTATTATCTGATATCTTAAGTATGGAGGATGTATTGTCTGAAGTAAAGGTCGCTCAAGCAAAGGTTGCTCATCACCAAGAGCCAGTGTGGGCATATATTTCTTCGTGCATTGCGTGGGGGCCATGGGCCTTTTATGGATGCAAGCTCTGTAAATCACTTAAACGGAGACAGAAAGGCTAGGCCCTTTCTCTGCAGACGGGTTCTGTTTACCTTTTTCACTAGGCAGGAATGTGTTTATGTGGAGCAAGCAGATAACTGTGCGCAAAATACTGTCTTGGCAGGCCGGGCTGGGCCCCTCTCGGCTGAGCAGAAAGTATGCGAGAGGTCAGGGATACGTAGCTGAGCTGCAGCTTTCAGAGTGTCTGGAGACCTGAAGCCTGAATTCGGGTCCTGGCTCAGGCTGAGCCACAAAACGGGTTCATCTCGATGTTAAACGTGCACAATGCATATACATTGGCAACATAGGCCTCAATGTAGAATTAACGTTTCTTTCATGGAAGGCTTGGTAACTGACATTCTAATGTGGGACGGAAATGCAGAGGCATTATTATTACAGGCTGGAGAAGGAAAATGCATGGGAGACATGCACATACACTGAACGTGGGGTACACGCAGGGGACACATTGGCCACATAAAATTTCTATTTCCTCAATGCTATGCTATGTTTTGCTATGCTATGCTATGTTTTGCTATGCTATGCTATGTTATGCTATGATATGTTTTGCTCTGCTTTGTTATGCTATGCTATGTTTTGTTGTGTTTTATTATGCTATGCTTTGTTTTGCTATGCTATGCTATGTTTTGTTGTGTTGGTATGCTACGTTGTGTTTTGCTATGTTATTATGTTTGTTATGTCTTGTTCAGCCATGCTATGTTTTGTTTTGTTAAGCTATGCTGTTTTGTTGTGTTTTGTTATGCTATGTTTTGTTATTTTATGCTGTTTTATGTTATGCTATGTTTTGTTATGCTATGCTATGCTATGTTTTGTTTTGCTATCCTATGCTTTGTTTTGTTATGCTATGTTTTGTTGTGTTTTGTTATGCTATGCTATGTTTTGTTGTGTTTTGATAGGCTATGCTTTGTTATGCTATGCTATGTTTTGTTATGCTATGCTATGTTTTGCTCTGCTATGCTTTGTTATGCTATGTTTTTTATGCTATGCTATGCTTTGTTGTGTTTTATTATGCTATGCTTTGTTATGCTATGCTATGTTTTGCTGTGTTTGGTATGCTATGCTGTGTTTTGCTATGCTATATCTTTTGTTATGTTTTGTTAAGCCATGCTATGTTTTGTTGTGTTTTGTTCTGCTATGTGTTGTTGTATTTTGTTATGCTATGTTTTATTATGTTATGCTATGTTTTGTTATGCTATGTTTTATTATGCTATGCTATGCTTTGCTGTGTTTTGTTCTGCTTTGTTGTGTTTTGTTCTGCTATACTATGCTATGTTTTGTTATGTATGCTATGGTTTGTTTTGTTTTGTTTTTCTATGTTTTGTTATGCTATGTTTTGTTATGCTATGCTTTGTTGTGTTTTGCTATGTTTTGTTTTGCTATGCTATGCTTTGTTATACTATTCTATGTTTTGTTTTGTTTTGCTACGCTTTGTTTTGTTGTGCTATGTTTTGTTATGCTATGGTATGTTTTGTGGTGTTTTGTTATGTTAAGCTTTGTTATGCTATGCTATGTTTTCCTATCCTATGCTTTGTTTTGTTATGCTATGTTATGTTTTGTTATGCTATGCTGGTGAGGGTGAGTGAGGGTGGGTGAGTGAGTGAGGGTGGGTCAGTGAGGGTGGGTGAGAGAGGGTGGGTGGGTGAGGGTGGATGGGTGTGTTGGAGCGAGGGTGAGGGTGAGAGGGTTGTGAGGTTGTGTATCCTATGCTTTTTTTGTTATACCATGCTATGTTTTGTTATGCTATGCTGATGAGGGTGTATGAGGGTGAGTGAGTGAGGGTGAGTGAGGGTGTGTGAGGGTGATGGCGAGGGTGTGATGGTGTGTGAGGGTGAGAGGGTTGGGAGGGTGAGGGGGTGTGAGGGTGACCTAAAAACGAAGGAGGAGGATTTACAGATTGCATGTTCCTTAATAACACCTAATAAAAACAAGTTTTTAAACCAGAAAAATATATGCAAACCCCAGCAAAATGAAATGAACAGGTAGATGTGAATAAAGATGATAATAAATGTGCAATGCACACGAATATTAAGAAAGCCGAGCTAATTGGACGAAATTTAAATACATTAGTGCTACGAAAAAAAATAATAAAGCTGTGCGCTTCGGCGAGATGGAGAAAGTTTGTATGAAGCACTCTTTACATTGTGAAAAGCGCAATAAACATCGTTGCCACGTGGGATGATAAAGCCGTGTGCATCGGCGAAATAATACAAAACTGCACAATACGACAAGGAACAGTGTAAAAAATAAAATAGACATCATTGTCAGCACAATCATGTAAAACCATATGATGCGCCACTTTAAAGTGTACATAAATCGTGCGCATCAGCTGAATACTAATCAAGGAAATCTCACCATGGAGTAATGGTTCTGATCAACATCAGATGGGTCGATAAAGCCACATGCATCGGCGAAATCATGTAGAATTGCACAATGTGCCTTTAAATTGCAAATAAGATGTGCGCATCAGCGTAAAACTAAACAGGAAAAGCCAGCAACGAGTAATGGTTGTAAGGGACGTTGCTATATAAAAGGCAAACACAACCAATGGCCCGACGTTATGAAATGTGACATGGCACGTAGTGGATTCGCTGGAGGCAGCGTGAAAAGTCATAGTGCGAGAGCCGTGAAATGGCCTCCTGTCGTGACACACACGAGAACCGCAAATGTTATAACACAGTAACAGAGCGATCCCAATGAAGAAAAGGCAGAACTTCCGTCCGACTACGGGAAACTCCACCTAGAGGTAAGGATGATTTTATCAAACATTACTTGTGGTTATAGATGTTTGGTCGCTGACACCAGCACATCTGCACAAAAAGGGTCCTAAGGCAGCAAATAAAAACAAGTTTTTAAACCAGAAAAATATATGCAAACCCCAGCAAAATGAAATGAACAGGTAGATGTGAATAAAGATGAGAATAAATGTGCAATGCACACGAATATTAAGAAAGCCGAGCTAATTGGACGAAATTTAAATACATTAGTGCTACGAAAAAAAATAATAAAGCTGTGCGCTTCGGCGAGATGGAGAAAGTTTGTATGAAGCACTCTTTACATTGGGAAAAGCGCAATAAACATCGTTGCCAGCTGGGATGATAAAGCCGTGTGCATCGGCGAAATAATACAAAACTGCACAATACGACAAGGAACAGTGTAAACAAGCATTAGCAAAGCAACCAATCAAGCTGAAAACGAAAGCCGTGGAAAACTAGATGTGCCGGCCGGCCAGCAGTGAATAATTAGGGGAGGGAGAGGGGAGGTGCTGGGGAACAGATGGCCGTGAAGCAGGGGGCAGGGCAGCGGAACCCTTTGAAGTCACGGCCTGCGGCCGTGAATAAGTGACGGCGGGGGGCGTGGCAGCGGAAGCCTTTGATGTGGCAAATGCTGCTGGCAGGGGGAAGCCTGTGGGGAAATGCAAGCTCGTGCATGAAGGAGCTTGTGGTCAGGTGATTTCTCGTGAACTTTTGAAAATCCGCATCGTAAAAAGTCAGCTTTTGGGTTGACAACAATAGGTTCGAGTAAACTCGACCTAAAAAGGACATTACTAGTTTTTCCTCAAACAGTCTGACTAAAAGATGTAAACCTTTGTTGAAATCAATAAAACCTTCTCTAACTCACCTTGGTACCTGTGCCGATACATTGCCCACGCAACAACTGGTGTCAGAAGTGGGATTACCTTGAGTCCGTCTATACTACAAAGATGGACACCCTCATACAGCATTTGATCAAGGGGCAAGAGAAGCTAGAGTGGGCCGTTGAGCGGCAGATGTCCTCTGCGCAAGCAGACAGAGATGCCTTTAAGGACACATTCGCTGCGCAAATGAAAGGACTACAAAAGATGTTTGGAGCCCCTCAGGCCACCACCGCAAGAGAATCCTGTGGTCCCTCCCATGGTCACGCCGGGGTGGCACTACAGAAGTATGTACCTGGAGAGGACCCCGACTCGTTTCTTCTCAACTTTGAGAGAGCTGCGAGGGCGTGTGGATTGCCAGAGGACAGATGGCCTTTCTTCTTAGCTCCCTTGTTAACAGGAGAAGCGCAATCGGCGCACCAGGAGGACAATGCCACAGGCGATACCCCGTACAATGTGATCAAAGACGTAATCCTGGACCATCTTGGTCTAGATACTGAAGCGTACCGGGTGTGTTTCAGGAAAGAACGGGCCAACCCAGAGAAAGTCCTAAAACCCTGTATTTCCGACTTAAATGGCTGCGGACACTCCAGCTCCAAGGAAGATACAATGAAGAAAATTTATCTGGAACAGTTTTTGGAGTCCCTACCATATGGAACCCAAATAGGGATAAGGCAACACCCACACCTAACCCCCGGAGAAGCCGTGGATATGGCCACTACCTTTTCAAGAGCACAGCCCGCCGCTCTCCCTGGGAAACTCATAAACATAACAAAATGCCATCAACCAAGCAAGAAAAGAAACTGCGTCTGGGGATAGACCTAGTACGACGTAAGCCTACAAGAGTTGAGATACTACCTCTCCAAGGACCTCAGTGCTTCGAGTGTGGTGACTGGGGTCATATCGTACGGATGTGCCCAAAGCCGAAAACCAGTGAGGAACCCATGGAAGTGGGTAATGTTCCTCGCTCAATTCTATACACCGCTGAGATGGGGCCCACCTTCCATGTGAGTGTACTCGTGAATGGATACTGTGGTACAGATAAAATGTGTGCATGGGGATATCAAGCCATACCCTTTAGCTGTCATCACCATCCTCCCTATGCAAGGTCCTATCTGTACTCTTCGGGTTGGGGTTTTGGAAACATTACCAGAGGAACTCATATTAGGCACTGATAACCCTGAATTCCTTAGGTTTTTCACTCATACCCTGGAAAGGGAAACTAAGAAACACCCTAGAAAAGATGGACTGAATCACTCCTCCTCTGCCTTTACCAGTCCCAAACCATGGGTATTGGACAGGAGTTTTAGGTTCGCCCAGTCCACCGATCCCACCCTATTTAACGCCTGGGAGACAGCCCATGTAGGACAGGGTGACCCAAACCGTACACACCCTCGGTTCCTCATCAAAAACTATCTATTATACAGACAAGGAAATGCAGAGGGCCCAGAACAACTAGTAGTACCGACTTCCTTCCGAGAACAAATCCTTTTCTTTTCTCATTCACACCTTACTGCTGGACACACAGGATCTGGAAAAACCCCTCAAAACGTACTCCACCATTTTTATTGGCCTGGCATATATAAAGACGTTAAAATATATTGTCAAGCCTGTGAAGAGTGTCAAAAGACAAACATACAACACCCTCCGGCCGTTCCATAACAGCCTCTCCCCATTATTGGGAAGCCATTTGAGAGGTTTGGAATGGACATAATTGGTCCACTACCTCAGACAAAGATGCTGAACCAGTATGCTCTGGGTATTGTGGATTATGCCACCAGATTTCCCGAGGCATTACCCTGAAAGCCCCTCCTCAGCCATTGCAGACAGATTGATGGAATTGTTCACAAGGGTCGATTTCCTAGAGAGATACTTACGGATCAAGGGACACCCTTTGTGTTCCGCCTAATGACGGAAGTCTGCAAGACTCTCGACCTCCACCACATAAGGACCTCGGTTTATCATCCGCAAACGGATAGTCTTGTGGAGAGGTATAATAGAACAATTATAACCACCCTGAAGAAGATGCTGGCAATAGAAGGCAAAGAGTGGGATTGGCTCCTACCATTGGCACTATATGTCATCTGATCCCAAGTCCAAAGCAGCTTGGGTTGTTCGTCCTTCGAGCTTTTATATGACCGTCAACCGCGTTCTCTATTGGAAATGATAAAAGAAGCTTGGGAGCAGGAAACAGAGGAAGAGAACCGGGGAACACTTGAATACACCCAACAATTGAAATCTAAACTATGGAAACTAAGAGACCTGGCTTATATACATTTAGAGAAAAGCCAGAAATTACAGAAGGCCTTTTACGACCGAGGAAAGAAATAGAGAACCCTTTCCAAAGGTGATTGGGCATTAGTATTGCTCCCTTCTTCCACAAAAGAATTCTTGTCGGAATGGCAAGGACCATATCAAGTAACAGAAGTCCTCGGAAAAACGACCTACCGTCTAAAGATAACCCCTCGTAGACAGCAAACATATCACATAAACATACAAAAAAATGGATAGGAACACCTCCTAATGGGGTACACATGGTCCTTCCGACAACAGAGGAAAAGACCATCACTCTTGAACACCTAGTGATTAACCAAGATCTGACCACGAACGATAAAAACTAATTACGGGAGACTTTAGAACCCTTTTCTTCGTTGTTTTCGGATCTTCCCAGGAAGACAACCCTAATAGAACATCAGATACAGACGGTACCAGGAAAAACCATGAAGATAATACCATACAGAATTCCTGCAGCCAAACGAGAAGCTGTGAGAAAAGAAGTCCAGTCTATGTTGGAATTGGGTGTCATACGTCCCTCCTCCAGTGATTGGTCATCACCGATCGTAATGGTACCCAAACCAGACGGAACAATGAGATTCTGTATGGACTTCAGGGCCCTGAATGCATTCTCCTCCTTTGCTGCTAATCCCATTCCTCGCATAGATGAACTGATCGAGAAGTTGGGTGAAGCTCAGTTCATAACAACGCTCGATTTGACCAAAGGATATTGGCAGGTGGCTCTTAGGGAAGAAGACCGAAAGAAAACCGTTTTTGCTACATCCGAGGGCCTATATGAATTCAACGTCCTCCCTTTCGGTTTACATGGAGCACCTGCCACTTTTCAGAGGTTCATGAATACCGTGCTACATACACATTTGGCCTATTGTTCCGCCTATCTGGACGACATTGTGATATACAGCAAAACGTGGAAGATCACCTGGACCACTTAAACTCCATCCTGACCACCTAGGAGAATGCTGGACTTCACATAAATTCAAAAAAATCCACGGTAGGCTACCAAAAAGTCAGATACCTAGGATACATGTTAGGACGAGGTCTTATTTCCCCCCAAGCTGACAAAGTAGAGGCAATAATAGAGACCTCCTTTCCACGATTAAAAGAGAACTCAGGGCTTTCCTAGGCCTAATCGGCTACTATAGGAGATTCATTCCCCAATTCGCTGAAATCGCCACACCCCCTCACAGACATGTTACGAAAAAACAGCAGACCATCACAGTTCCTACATCCCAGTGAATCCATGTCACAGGCTTTTGACACCCTAAAAAGAATAATCACCACCAGCCCTATCCTAGCCTCCCCCAACTTTAACAAACCTTTCATCTTGCACACCAATGCTTCCAACTACAGTCTGGGTGCTGTCCTATCAACTATCGGAAGAAGGAGTAGAACATCCGATCTTATACATTAGTCACAAATTATTCCCTCATGAAACAAAGCATTCCACCGTAGAGAGACGCGAGTCCAGGGAGAAAAGAAGCAGAAGAGGAGACGGGGAACCAAAGACTACAGGAGGAGCCGAGAAACAAACACCCCCATGAGTCGCCCAGCCACGCTCTTGGAGGAGCGTGGCTTGAACAGGTACGCAAATGTTTCGCGGGCTGGGTAGAGAGGCGGGACAGAACTTCCCCATAGCTTTAGAAGCTGCAACACCGTCGTACTTTTCTTTTGTTGTGTTTTTTTGGGTGGGCGGGGGGGACATTTGCGTAGAACACATCGTAAAAAGGAAACACTCACGAGTGCCTCACGTGTGATCGGGTGCCCCATTCACTCCCTTCCCTCTTGCACAACTGTTCACGGGACCAGTAAACTTATGCTGTTCTCCCTGTTTGTTCTGTTTCCTGCCGCATTGACTTGGAGCCGATAGGAGCCATCCACCAGTCCAGAAAGGAGCCAGAAAGAAGAAGAGCAGAGAGGGAACGAAGCCCCTACCAGAAAAAGGACATTACTAGTTTTTCCCCAGTCTGACTAAAAGACGTAAACGTTTGTTGAAATCAATAAAACCTACTCTAACTTACCTTGGTGCCTGTGCTGATACATTGCCCACGCAATAAGATCTTAATATATTTTTTTTTAAATGTTCATGTTAAATATGAATGTAAATGAATTTACAAAATGAAAACATGCTATTGCACTATTAACTAAGTTTGAATTAAATCTTTGACGAAGATGGGTCTGAGGTGGAGGATTGATTGAAAATAGAGCTACTCCGTATCAATCTGGCTTCATGCTAGCCAGAAATACTGTGCTTAATCTTAGTTGCTTGTTCGGGGTGTTGGGCCGGGCCGCCACTATTTAGGAGGACTCTCTGATGTCCTTAGACGCTAAGATGGCCTTCAATATGATTGAATGGCCTTTCTTGTTCGCTGCGTTGGAGAGATATGGATTTGGTGCTCGGTTTATATCCTGGGTACGCTTGCTTTACTCCTGCCCTTTGGCCTGGGTTATGGTAAAGGGAGGCCGGTCCGCAATTTTGGAGTTTGATAAGGGCACACAACAGGGATGCCCCCTGTTGCCTCTTCTTTTCGCCCTAGCCCTAGAACCTCTGGCCATATGGATTAGAGATGACCCCTTGATTCGCGGTCTAAATTGGTCATTAGATTGGACAGACAGAATTTCTCTTTATGCCGACGATATTTTACTCTATTTGGATCGACCCTAGCTTTCAATTCATAGTGTGCTTCATATTTATGCCCTCTTCCAAAAATATTCCGGGTACACGATCAACTGGGATAAATCTCTGGTCTATGTTTTGAGTGGTGAGCAACCGATCCTCCCTTTGGGATGTCAGGCCCAGATAGTAACTGATGGTTTTCGGTATTTGGGTAAATACATTACCAGAGATGAAGGGGCTTTCCACCGACAAAACCTAGTCCCTCCGCTCCATCGGCAATGTGCAACATTGGAAATCTTTAACCATCACACTCTTGGGTAGAGCTGCTCTTTATAAAATGATGGCACTTCCCCTCTTTCTCTATGTTTTGCAAAATACGCCCTGTTTGGTTTCATCTCAGTATTTTCTTTCTATTGATTCCGAGGTCTGCTCCCTATTATGGAATAATGGTACACCCAGAATCAGCCTCGCCAAGCTTACTAAAAGCTGTTATGATGGGGGAATAGCCATGCCTGCCATTTGATTTTATTATTGGTCCTCGCAACTGGTGATACTCAACCACTGGATGCACCGACACACCACAGACCCGGCATATACAATGGACAGGTATAATATGTCTTCGGGTAACTACCTCAGGGCTCTGTATGGCAGGAAAAAATATACATCTAAATACACTACGACCTCCACTACGGTTTCTTTATGGTACACGGCAACAGTTGCGTTGGGTTGGGACTGTATGATTACTATGGCCACCCTGCAGCTTGAGTCCAGTCAGCTAGGCATGCTCTCATTGTACCCATTGAATGACTAATGGGATTTAATTGGCCTTTCGGCAGTGGGTGACCTTTGGACTCGGGGGTGAGGCTGTCTCGTTTCTTGACTCACAACAGCAATACCATCTTCAGGCGGGGGAAACTTTCTGATACCTTCAGGTACGTAGTGTATTGCAAAAAGTGCTACCTGGAGGCTCTGACCTGCCTGTTTCCTCCCCGTTAGAGGATAGATAATTGGATGATTACCTCCCAGAACAAGGGATTTCCCTGACATACAGTAAGATTCTTAATAACATGCCTGAATCCCTGGGTAAATTACGGGCAAAATGGAAAGGCGAATTGGGAGAGCTTGATGGCGAAGAGTGGAGGGAGGCTTTGGCTTCACCTCGGGAGGTGGTGATCCGTTCTCTTTTTAAATTGATACAACTTAATCTGCTTCATAGAGCGTACTACATCAGTTCAGCTCTTGTCAAGATGGGTCTTTTGTCCTCTCTGGGTTGTCCCTGGGGCTGTGGGCAGCCGGGAACTTTCTACACCATTGGTGGGAATGCCCGACCTTCAGATATTCTGGGGAAGAGTGGTTCCAGCCATGTCCCAAATATGTCATAAAACAATTGTTATATCCCCTCGTCTCTGTCTTTTAAATATCTGGGCAGCTACTGACCTAACCAGGTTTGAACGTCTCTGGGTCTCGCTGGATCACTAAACACAATACTGCTAGAACCTGGATGGGTGGGGTTGCACTGAGACACGATGATTGGGAATCGGACATGGACTGGTGTATTCAAGCAGGCAGGGCGCCTGGAACAAAAATTTAGGTTTTATCTGCACCCCATTAATTGATGCGTCTTTTGATACTGTTGACAATGAAATAAGATGGTTGTCGCAAGGATTGATGATATATTTGCTTTATCTTTTGACCCAATGTATTCTTTTGTTTCATTTATACTTCCTGTTGTCCTCAGGAATTGTATTTTGTTTTGAAACTGCACCAGTTTTGTTTATATTTGATTTATGTTTATTCTTAATAAACAGAGTTATAAAAAAGAGAAAATAGAGCTACTCCCTTCGTTATTTTTCTGATGACCAAATGTGTAAGGATGCTCCCTTATAGGATGATCAACTTGTTTCCTTGTCATGGGACAAGTAGACAATCTCACTTATGGATACTATCTGTTATTTGATCATAGCTGCCTCTGTTATATATTTGACTCTACATTTTGTATGGCACTGCCAACATGCACTCTATGTTTTGTTGTTTGCTTGATTACAGTTTAAAAAAAAGAGTGAATTAAATCTTTAAATAATTTAACAATATTAAATGAAATAAAAAATAAATTTTTCTAAAGTTTAGAAAAAAAAAAAAATTTCCACCCAAATTAAAAATACCATTATGCACTTCTAATTATTTAAAGTGATATATAGAATTAATCAGTGAGTTCCACGGACCACAATGTCGCGAGGCTACACATTATCCAATATACTCTCTGTTTTATGATTTTTTGCGATCATACTTACCTCGTATCAAGACTGAAGTTCCGTTAAGTTCTACACTTGGGACAGTAAACAGCAATACGCTGAGGAGGATGCTGCGATAGTGTGACGATGTGGCTGAGACAAGAAATAGACCACTTGCTCGCATGATTGTGCCTTGAGGAATCCCATGTTTAGGCGAAACACGTTGGCTGTTTTTGTTGAAATGAAAAGAAAGAGATTTAAGAAAGAGAATACTACAAGCAGTGACTATCTTGTCCTGTTTCTATAGTCCTGTGTCCAAATTGTTGTCTGCTACACTTTGGTTTCTGTTGCCTTTCAACCGTATGTTCTGAATCATTTCTTTCTATTTTAAATAAGTTCCTTCCTGGCTGGTCTAAATTCAGGTTATCCTTTCATATAACTGTTGCTTTTTAATATAATCAGTATCACAAAATACACAATCATTAACATCCTGTTTACAGAGGTGACACATTCCCCTGAATAACAACCTTATTGTTAATGCAACAACATCTTTGTGTGGGAACCCATTCTGTAGGGAATGAGCCTTGAGTTTGTATGGAGACTCGGTCTCATGTTTAAGTATTTATGTAATATTGTTTCAGGCCCGTCAGGGCCACCACAGCTTGTGTGCCCAGGAAATTGAGAGAAACAGTGTATCCTGTTTATCAGAAAGGATATGCCTGGGCCAAATCTGATTGAGAGGCAGTGCCTGCAGATGCACAATTGGGTGAGATCCTGCATCGGAATATGAGAAATGTGAGAGCATTCAGATTTTTTCGTCTTATGCCTGCAGGTATGTTGCCTGAAGGGAATCCCTGTGAGGCTCCTGCCTTCGCGTACCCAGCATTGAGGGATAAGGAAATTTAAGACTAATTCATGTACTTAACCTGCAAGTAGGAAGGATAAGGTACTAAGAGACCTAAGGGATGGATGTTGTAGACTAGAATAGATCCTAACCCCTGGTGCAGAAAACAAAATCATGGGCCATCGTGGTCCCCAGGCCATCTCCATAAACAGTGATATGCAGATATCAAAGAGGAGTTGGAGGGGTGCACAGGCCTAATGACTTTTATGTTGTATTACGTAGGTGTTAAGTTGTAGGTTACCACTTGTTGGGGCCACCAAAATGATGCTAAGTTAGGAAAAGTTGAGACCCCACTTCATGTTCATGGGATTGACCCTGTGCAGGTAAAATGCTATTCACATGTTACAAAGTCTCGTACTCTAGATACACCTGATTTTTATGGAATCCCTAGAAGGACACCCGGTCACATGTCTACTTCTCGCGCAGCTTTTTATTCGTTCCCCAAAGTAAGTTTGAAGATACTCATGGGTTTTCACCAGGAAGGGTACAAGTTGTCCAGTCCCAAAGCAAGAAGCAAAGACATTAGTAAAATACTTTAGCATGTTACAGAGCCAAAAGGGCCAGCATGTGCAAGTTCATGTATGCTTTCTGCCTGTGAGTGTTAGGTGTCTTATTATTTACCTGTCCTTCTAGAGGTGAGTATGTAGGCTTAGATGAGCATCCTCCTGTGATGATATAATCCCCTTGGAAGGAGGGCACGCTCTAGTGTTGTGCCCAGACAGAAGAATGTGTAGTGTGTACAGTGGTTTTATTCCTGGACTCCAGTAACTAGGTGGATTTAATTAAAGAATAAAATATTCTCACCTGGCCTGGGACTGCCCCTTGGTCGGTAGCTTCTGGAGGGGGGTGGTGGTTCGTATCCGGGCCGTAACCGGCCTCCGGATTGATCTGAGCCCGCTTCACTGCCTACTAGCCATGGTCCCTAAACCTAGAAAGAGGAACCTTTCCTACAACCTTTTGCAATTAATGTTGGTGCTGGCGAAGCGTAGGGTGGCGATCACCTGGATGGGGCGAAGAGCTCCTGAGTTGTCAGTGTGGCGTAGAGATATATGGGAGTGGTCACTGGCTGAGGAGACGCATATGCAGAGGTCCCGCAGGGATGTGAAGTTGCTGGACGATCTCCTTGCATGGAGAGTTATGTGTGCCTCGGAAGTGTCTCACAGCGACTCGAATGGCACGGGTGCAGAACTTTTTTCTTCAGGGGATTCGGGATCTGAGAGGGAGGGGGGAGGGAATGGGGAGGTTGGACTCACGCCAATGTAGGTGCATTGCCTGTTCCTCGACAGTATTTCACGTTATTGATGTGGTTATTATGATGATTACAAATACAACCTGAACTGTACTCACTGTACCATATAGTGCCATAATGAGGTTACCGTATTGTATACACCTGCTTGATGATCGATGCCAAGTTTGGGGGGGATTGTTTCTTCCGTGTTGCAAAATAAAAAATAAAGGTTTTTAAAAATATATATATATATATTCTAATACTAGCTTTGGTAATATTGTCCATACTAATTATCCATGCTATCTGTACATTTAACATGATTGTATATGTTGGATCATCAAGTTATTGCATGTAGTAATAGAATCAATAGTTGACTTCCACACTAAAATATTCTTGTTCATAATACACACATGTTGATTAGTTGTGTAAACCACCTAAAGGAGCCAATATAACTCTTGATTTCTTGCATGACAGTCTACATATATGAAATGGCAAGCTGCATCTCTCCTGTCGTGTGTAATTCCTCATTTAAATGAGCACTGTGCAAAATTGTTTGCCTGTACTCCATTTCACCTTTTTAGGTTGAGCGTGAGCCAGTGCTGCTCTGCGCTGCTCTGAGAAGATCTGTGATAGTTCAGTACCAAGAGACGCCCCGCCAACTCCCCCGCCCATATTTTTCATTGGCATGTGTGTTTGTCGTTTGTAAATGCTGTCTTCGGATTCATTATGAGGCTTGTTAGTCCCTACTTAGTCGGGCCATGTCGTCATTGTATCCGCCCATGGCTACTGGCTCCTTTACTTGGTTGTTACACGGTACATGTTTTTTTATTTATTGAATTTTCCCTACCTTAGGCACCACGACGTGCTATGCTTACATTTAGTGGGCCACGCCCACTTTCGTTTACTGAGCCCCTAGACAATGCTCTCCCGCACTGCATGGCGCGCTTGATATTCATGTCAACACGCATAACCCCCTTAACCCTGCCTTGAACTTTATTAATGACAGGTGCACATTTTATGTATGCGTTCAGTGTACCTTAAGTCTTATATAACTTACCAATTCAGCTATACATGAATGAGATACGTTTGCGAGATATGCAGATTATACAACATGGTACAATGGGGAGAAATTCCTCATTTGGAACCTATTCAGGAAAAGTAATTGATGCAAATAAAAGTACTCCGTATATTTTTCTCATGAAAAGCACTTTAAAGGGAGCATGTGGCTGGAGCGAGTTAGAAAATAACACATTCCGGGACGCCTAGTTGACCTTTAAAGTCATTAAGTTAAGTACAGGTCTCCAGGATTGTTTTAGCGTGTTTGCTCCTGCCTCTTTTAGATAAAGGGGAATAAATTGCGGAAGGCTAATTTCCGCTTCCTGTTGTCTCTGGGTGGGATGCTTACACAAGCTTTCGCCTAAAGCACCGGATGATAAGCTGGTAGCGACCTCGGCCATGTATGCTGAGCGCCATCAGGGGATAACAGATGAATGCGGGCGGCGGAGCCATCACACAGCAAGGGCAGTAAATCCTGTTTATCACAAAACTATTTTAGGATAAGTTAATAGCAGCGTCATGCGATTCGACATTTCGTACACAGTAGTCTGTACATTTATTTGCACCGTATTATTATAATCCCACTCGGTGCTCGTCAGAGACAATCCGTTGCCAATCTCAAAAGATTTTAATTAATCATGTTTGATAGTCATGGCGGCATTCTAGCCCTCCCCTGAACATTAATATTGGCAGCTGCGCCATTTATTATATATAATATACATATATATAAAGGTCTGAAGAATTTCCTTAACGCCCTTGACCTCACTCAAATTTGCAACAGTCCAACACACAAGAAAGGCTCTATCCTCGACCTCATCATCTCCAAAGAGGCCACTATCAAACTCGAATCTATCCAACCCTGTGATTGGTCGGACCATCATACCATCACATTCTTCATCAATGAAAAAGTTAAATTTAACCCCGTTCAACCCGCCAGGCCCAAAGTCTGGAAAAGAGACATGAAAAAACGAATCTCAAACTCTCTGCCCCCCAACAGCTGCAACTTACTACTTCCTCCTGCTGGCGTTAAAGATGTCCAATCCTTGACTGATCACTATCTTAACACTATGACCTCAATAATTAATGAAGTCGCACCCTTGCAACTAAAAAAAGCCACCACAAAAATGTCCAATCCCTGGTACGACGGGAGTCTCAATGACGATAGACGCGCCATGCGAATGGCAGAGCGCACCTGGAGATCAGCTCCCTCCGCACTGAACCTAAAAAACCTGAAGAAAAGGAGAAACGCCTACTTCAGGAAAATAAAACGATCAAAATCAGACTTCTTCAGCCGTCAGCTTGACCAAGCCAAAAATCGTCCGAGAAAGCTGTTTGAGCTTATCCGAACACAATCCAAAGAACAACCCCAACATCTCAACACTATGTGCGAAGCTCCCTCCTGCGAGGACTTCGCCTCCTTCTTTAACCAAAAAACTGACAACATAAAGAATGACCTCCTCATAGACGCAAGCCTCTATCCCAAACCCCACCGCATAGCACCCACTACACCAAAAAACAATGCCACCTGGTCAACCTTTCTCACCTACACGGAGGAAGAAATTGGCAAACTGCTCAGCACTCTGAAACCATCCAATCACCACACGGACCCCCTTCCTGCTAACGCTGTCAAAGTCCTTACCCCGTCGCTCCTTCCACTCTGGACCAAAATCATTAACAGCTCACTTCAACAAGGGATCATTCCCGACTCCCTCAAAGTTGGTCAAGTCACACCTTTGCTAAAGAAACCTACAGCTGACCCCTCTGACCTAAACAACTACCGTCCCATTACCAACATTCCGACTCTTGCCAAACTGCTGGAAAAATGCGCACAAACACAATTAACTAAACACATTACTCAGTTTGATCTTCTCAACTCTCATCAATCAGGCTTCCGAGCAAATCACAGTACTGAAACTGCTATGACTCACATAATCGACGACGCCCTCCAAATCCTAGATCATAACGATACTTGCCTCCTCATCCTCCTTGATCTCTCCTCTGCATTTGACACTGTCAAACATGAGAGCTTACTCGAACTACTAAACACAAGAATGGGCCTATCTGGAACTGTGCTCAAATGGTTCACGTCCTTTTTGCATAACAGGTCGCAGAAATTCAAGAGCAACAACTTGATGTCTGCACCAAGACCTGTATCGCTAGGCGTACCACAAGGATCCTCCCTATCCCCAACTTTGTTCACCTAGTTATGGAACCTCTCACCACCTTGCTGCAAGAATCCAATGTACACTTCCACATGTATGCTGACGACACTCAACTCTATCTCAAACTACAATCACCCAAAGACATCACGCTCTTGAACTCAACGATCAGAAGCACCCAATCGTGGTTGGCCGCTAATCATCTGAAACTCAATGCCCTTAAAACAGAGTTCCTTCTGATCTCACCACCCGCGAAGAGCACTACCGCACAAATGTGGCTTAAAGACCTAACGGCACTCAATGTCCAACCCACCATCGTGGACTCAGCGAAATCTTTGGGCATAACACTTGACACCAATCTCAGCATGCAGGAACACATCAACAAAGCAACTAAGGGAGCGAACTACCAAATCAACACCCTTAGGAAACTTAAACCTTTCCTTCCAACCAAAGACTTCCAAACTGCGGTACAATCGCTAGTCATACCTCAAATAGAATACGGCAGCACCGCCCTCTGCGGTCTCCCCCTAGCCACTACGGCACCCATCAGAGCCTCTCTAAACGCCGCAGCGAGACTTATCACTGGATCAAAAAAACACTCACACATTTCCCCTGACTTCAAATCCCTGAATTGGCTGCCGTTTGAAGCCAGAATACACCTGAAAATCGCTTGTCTGACGCACAAGGCTGTCCACCTGAGCTCACCTAGATACCTCGCTCAGAAGCTGACGATTTCTGGAGGCTCCAGAAACACTAGAGGTACAAATAATCTTTTGCTAAAGCCTAAAAGATTCCGCAAGGAAAAAACCTATAAACGCTCCTTCTCAGGAATGGCTCCCAGGATTTGGAACTCGCTCCCCCCTGAAACCAGGCTCATCACCTCTACCATACTTTTCAAGAAAGAAGTAAAAGCGATCCTCATGGCTAAATACACTTGAACCACTACTGGAGATAAACTACAAAGACTTGATACTCATCTGTACTACTTGTCGAACCCTTTGTATTGTTATTCCGATTCTGAAATTGACTTATTGATTGTTTTATGTTATCACCTCAATGTACCTTTAACATGATTGATGTATCTGCGTATACATGCTCCCCTCCTCTGTAAAGCGCTCTGATATCTGCGAAGATCTTGTTCGCGCTATATAAAACTTTCAAAATAAATAAATAAATAAATTTAGTAGGGCGGCTCAACCAAATCATTTTTGAATTTTGTTTTTTATTTAAAAAAATGTATAAAGGGCATCTGGCGGGCGCGCAACTTTATTATCACGCGCACCACCAAAATCCTTTTCTTTTGAAACTTTCCCAGTTAGCGCAGTGCCTGCATCAGGAACACCGTGCTGTGTTTGTTTTTTTTAGTTTTTTTTTACTTTAAAACTGAGCGCAGCTTCAAGCACACTGCACCCTGTTTCTTTTTTCTTTTTTTTACTTTAACACTGAGCGCAGCGCCCACTTCAAGGTCAGGCCCCCCCCCACACCGCACAGCTCCGCTTGTGTGCTCCTGCCTCTGAGCCAGCTGCTGCTGCCTCGGAATTCGGCGATCCCCCCCCTCCGCTGGTAACACTGTTTTGTGCCTTTTTGCTCCTGTTCTGCGCTCTAGTCTGTACTGTGCCATTCGTATTTTATTTTATTTTATTTTCTGTACTGTGCCATTTGTATTATACTTTCTCACTGCTTCTGGCTCTGTTGCCCTGCGCCGCTGTAGAGCGTCCCTGCCTCGCCCCCTTTAGCCTTTGGCTTCTCTCTGTCCCGTCCTTCCCGCCGCTGCCCCCCTGCGGCCCCACCCCCCGCTCCCATTCGCCGCCCGCTCCCACCTCCCAGCTGCCCATTCCTCCCACTTCCCCTTATATGGCGGCCGTTGCCCGGTAGAGGGAGCGACCCTTGACCCTGCTTGCAGGTCAGGCCGCCCCCCACACTGCATAGCTCCGCCTGTGTGGTCCTGCCTCTGAGCCAGCTTCTGCTGCCTCGGGTGTTCGCCGCTCCGACCCCCCTCCGCTGGTAACATTGTTTTGTGCCTTTTTGTTCCTGTTCTACGCTCTAGTCGGTACTGTGCCATTCATATTTTATTTTATTTTCTGTACTGTGCCATTTGTATTATACTTTCTCACTGCTTCTGGCTCTGTTGTCCTGCGTCGCTATAGAGCGCCCCTGCCCCGCCCCCTTCAGCTTCTCTCTGTCCCGTCCTTCCCGCCGCTGCCCCCCTGCGGCCCCGCCCCCGCGCCCCCATTCGCCGCCCCGCGCTCACCTCCCAGCTGCCCTTCCCTCCCACATCCCCTTATATGGCGGCCGCTGCGGGGAAGGCGTGCCTAAAGCGAGCCCATCTGCGCCAGTCCGCGCCTGTACCATGCCCTGCGCCAAAACCCATGGACCCCGAAGACACCGACTACACTACGATGCCAGCACCCTCCACGCACTTAATCCCGAACGAGGATACACATGCTACCGGGCCACCCCGAAGCGCACCTACGGGCCCTTCACCTGCCGGAACTGCAGATTCACCAGTATCCGACCCGCGAAACCACCAACCAATGAATCCAACCACCTGAGGTGCATCCTCCTCAACACCCGCTCCGCCCGCAAACACGCCGTCGAAATCTGGGACCTCCTCGACTCAACCGCCCCAGACATCGCCTTCCTGACGGAGACCTGGCTACCCCCGACTCAGCACCAGACACCGCCATAGCCATCCCGGAGGGATACAAGATCGCCCGCAGAGACCGCATCAATGGAACAGGAGTGGGAATTACCATCGTCCGCAAGAACACCCTCAGCGTCTCGACCAGCACCGACGACCCCCTCAGCGCTGCCGAACACCTGCATTTCCAGATTCACACCGACCCCAACACCACACTCAGAGGAACCCTCATCTACAGACCCCCCCGGACCCAGACCACAGTGCAGCGACTCCATCACCGACCTCATCAGCAACCACACCCTCGCCTCCACTGACTACATCCTCCTCGGGACCTGAACTTCCACCTCGAGAACAACAACAACGTCAACTCCACCACCCTAATCGCCAACCTCGCCAACCTCGCCAACCTCAGACTCAGACAGCTTGTGACAACACCCACCCACGTCGCCGGTCACACGCTAGACCCCATCTTCTCCGCAAGTACCCACGTCTCCTTCAACCACACCACCGAACCCCACTGGACCGACCACTGTGCGTCCACTTCACCTTCAGGAAACCCACCGCACATCGCCGCACCCAACAGATACCCCGTCTCTACTGGGGAAAAGTCACCGAAGAGCAGCTAGCCACCGCCCTCGCCCAGAACCCACAAGCTGACCCCACTGAATCCGACACCGCCGCCCTCAACCTCCGACAGTGGATCAACGACTGCACCAACACCCTCGTCCCACTCAAGACACCCTCCAACAACCACACCAGCAAGAAAGCCACCTGGTTCACTGAAGACCTCCAAGCATACCTGCCGGAAACTGGCTCCGCGAACGATCAGCAGACAACTACACGACCCTCAAGAACGCCACCCGCAGACACCATCAACTCATAGGAACCGCCAAGAGGACCGCATTCAAGGACCGCCTGGATAACAACGCACACAACAGCAAAGAGCTCTTCAGCATAGGGAAAGAACTCTCCAACCCCAGCTCCAACACCAACGACATCCCCCCTTCGCAGGACCTGTGTGACTCACTGGCCACCTACTTCCACACCAAGATCGCAGACATCCACAACAGCTTCAACGCCACGACCACCCCGACAACCATCGAGACCCCCACCGCTACAACCACCGGCCGCCTGATCGCATGGTCCAACATCAACGACGATGAAACCATCAAGACTATGAACTCCGTCCACTCAGGATCCCCGTCTGACCCATGCCCACACCACGTTTTCAACAAAGCCAGCACAATCGTCGCACCCCATCTCCGTAAAGTCATCAACACATCCCTCGAGACAGCAACGTTCCCCGAGAGCTGGAAGCACGCCGAGATCAACGCCTTACTCAAGAAACCCAAGGCGGACCCCAAGGACCTCAAGAACTTCCATCCCATCTCCCTGCTCCCGTTCCCGGCAAAGGTCACTGAGAAAATTGTCAACAAATAACTGACCCGCTACCTCGAGGACAACAACATCCTGGACCCATCCCAATCAGGCTTCCGCAGCAACCGCAGCACCAAAACCGCCCTCATCGCCGCCACTGACAACACCAGGACCCTGCTCGACAATGGGGAAACAGCAGCCCTCATACTCCTGGACCTGTCAGTCGCCTTTGACACGGTCTGCCACCGCACACTACGAACACACTTACACCGCACCGGGATCCAAGAGAAGGCCCTGGACTGGACCACATCCTTCCTCTCCGGCAGAACACAGAGCTTTCGCCCTCCCCCTTCAGCTCCACCGCCACCAAGATCATCTGAGGCGTACTTCAGGGCTCCTCCCTCAGCCCAACGCTGTTCAACATATACATGGCACCCCTCGCCTCCGTCGCCTGTCAGCACAACCTCAACATCATCTCCTACACTGACGACACCCAGCTGATCATCTCCCTCACCAAAGACCCTCACACCGCCAAAACCAACCTCCATGAAGAAATGAAGGCCGTCGCCGAATGGATGAGGAACAGCCGACAGAAGCTGAACTCAGACAAGACGGAGGTCCTCATCCTTGGCTCCAACCCTTCAGCATGGGATGACTCCTGGTGGCCGACATCACTCGGAACAGCCCCGACACCCACTGACCACGCACGCAACCTGGGGGTCATCCTTGACTCCACCCTCTCCATGACTAAACATGTCAACGCCGTACCCTCATCCTGCTTCAACACCCTACGAATGCTTCGCAGGATCTTCAAGTGGATCCCCACCGAAACGAGAAGAACAGTAACCCAGGCCCTCGTCTCCAGCAGGCTGGACTACGGAAATGCCCTCTACGCAGGAACATCGAACAAGCTCCTGAGACGGCTGCAACGCATCCAGAACGCCTCGGCACGACTGATCCTCGACATCCCCCGCCGCAGCCACATCACACCTCACCTCAGAGACCTACACTGGCTCCCCGTCAACAAGAGGATAACCTTCAAACTCCTCATCCACGCACACAAGGCTCTCCACAACGCCGGCCCAGCGTATCTCAACAAACGACTCCGCTTCTACGCCCCTACTCACAAGCTCTGTTCCGCCGACCTCGCCAGAGTGCTCCAAAGAACAACCGCTGTCAGCAGAACCTTCTCTCACCCCGCCGCCAAGACCTGGAACACCCTCCCCACCAACCTACTGCAGACCCAAGATCTCCTGGCTTTCAGACGTCTTCTCAAAACTTGGCTCTTCGATCAGTAGCCCCACCATCCCGCCCCCCCCCCCCCGCGCCTTGAGACCCTCGCGGGTATGTAGCGCGCTTAACAAATGTCCTGATTGATTGATTGAGTTACAGTAAAAAATTAAAAAGGAACCGTTAATACAAATGTTTGTATTAAACTGAATCCCAGTGAGACAACATCATCTTCCCTTTGTGTGCAGGTTATGCTACATCTCCAGTGACAGAGCGATGCTGCCGGACACAAAAATCAATAACTTGTGCTTTTTAGGTCGAGCCTGGGCAACTGCTCTGCAAGGAATACTGCATGCGCTAAGTGCAGGTGGCTCTTCGTGGTTCCCTCTCTGCTGCTGCATGGGGCTGCGGTGTGATTTTAGGAAAGCCGCTTGTGCAGATACCAGCCTGCATCCCAGAATGAGAGATCAGGACCATCAGAGACTTACAGTATGGTTTCATGCGCAGTGTTTTCTTGGAAGACCCCTACCCTCTCCCTTGCTTCCAAGCAGAGGATCTGAGTTCTTCAGGTTACAGGTACCAGCTTTGGCTTAACGTGGGAGGGGATTAAGGTGAGTAGGGGCTGGAGGACGCAACTTGTTGTTACGGGTTTTCTCTCATTCATGTCTCTGGTGGGTGAATATATCTTACCTGCAGCAACCAGGCATGTGTTTTGTGGACAGAATTGCCTATAGTTTGGAAGTACATGGCGTGAATGAGTGTTGAGAATTCCTACCCCCCTTGCTTACTCAGCAGCGTAGACGAACTCTGAGAGAAATCTCTCCTTACACTCATGAGCGTGCACGCACTCAGCAAATACTGAACACACTGCTGGTTCAAATCATAGCAGTGCTGACTCAGGTGTTCATCTTTCGAGAACCTTCCAAGTGTGAGCGGCCGAGCCGCTTCTGTTTTGTAGGTCTCGCCTTGCGACGCAGTGCATGTGCTGATCGCTATGTCGAGATCTTTTGTTGTGGGTTTTGCTTCTGAAGTGGGACAGGAGATGCAGCGCATGCGCTGCTCGCCTTGGCAAGATCTATTGTTGTGGGTTTTGCTTCCGAAGGGGGACAGGAGATGTGCATGCGTTCGGACAGGAGATGTGCACGCGTACGGGTCATGTGTAGGCATGCACATCTCCTGCCCCGTACTGGTCATGTGTACGGGTGCACATCTCCTGTCTCTCCCTGTCTCCTGCTCCCTGTGCCTGCGGGGACTGGAGATGTGCACACGGAGACAGCTTGCTTATCTTTCCACTGCGCTGTAAATCCAGAAAGTAATCAGTCCCATTCAGGAAGGACACGAAAAAGATGTCTGTAAATGAACTGGGGTGTTGAAGGCTTTGAATGCCAAAGATCAAAAGGGGACGGGCTGATGACAGCTCATACTGTGAATTCACAGAGGGCCTGGACCTGTGAGGTATAACAAGAGAGAGAGAGTGGGCTCTTGCAAAAACGAGTGCGACGGCCCTGTTGATCTAGTTTGATCGAAGACTTCTGTAAAGGGCCCGGGAGATTTCTCTGATCTCTGTTCCCTGCTGTACGGTCTAGGTGTTAATACGTACCACTTTTAATAATGTATTTACCAAGAAACCATGATCAAAATTAGCATGACTCATAGCAGTGTCAGCACAGAGGCCAATGACTGAATAAGCATAAAGTCTGAGCTACCTTTTACACCATCCTGATGAGTTTTGGAGCATTGTTTGAAGCATGCAGTGCTGTGGAAGAGCCTGCCTCTAAATCCCTCATTTCAGCAACGTTCACCAGAGACAAACCCACCCGAGTCATCATCTAAGCACCAAGATGTGATATAATGTTACTGTGCGCCACTTAAGAAAATGGCGTCCTCCTGCACTTGTCCTATGAGACATGTCGAGTACCGATAGCAAACCATGGAACTCTTGACTTCTTTTGTGTTAATTATTCACCAGCATTGGCTCACCAACATTTTTCTCCATTTATAGTGTCAGTGAGTTAGCCTTTCCATGAAGGGTGTGCGAAATGGGCGTAATTTGCTTTAACTTAATAATGTGAAATTCTGTAAAAATGAATCGAAATTACGCAAAATAATACAAAATGCGAAACCAGTATTTAGCTCGGTATTTTAGTGTGAAATAAGTACTCGCATCCATTTTGGATGCAATACTACATTTCACACTTTAAAAACAAAATAGTGTTCACTGACGAAATGGCATAATTTTGTGTAATAAGCGTGATATTGTATGAAATTATGTAACATTACGATGGTGTGAAAGAAATTTTGCACTAGCCTACTTTTCAGTCAGGTGTGGGGGGATCACAGGGTCCATCAGGACTTATTTTTATCACAGACCAAAATGGTCAATACAGATTTTCAAATATATTGTTAAATGTTAAGACACACCATGGAGAACAAAATGGTGGGCTCACGGCTTTTTCTCAATCAGCACAAAGTGCATTAAAAACAAGCCTTTGCAATGCAATAGGTCTCGCATTTACGCGAGTTTGAGCTATTGACATTGCAAATAACAATGCCTTTTATTTTTGTTTTCATTTTTAAAACATAAATAAAAAGCATTGTCATTTACAATGCCAATAGCTTAAATGTGCGTAAATGCGAGACTTATTGCATTGCAAATCCTTACATTCCTGCAGTTGCGATGTTGCTTTTTCGGTTATAAATACGGAGCTGGGCGATGTCATCACATGTGATGTGGGGCAGATATGAGTACCGATGCAGTGGAGATGTGCGACTTCCCCAGACTTAAGTCACTGCAAAGGTGCTCAGACCACTGCAGAGAAGCTAATTCACTGCATATCTGGTCACACCACTGACAAGATGCTCATTTCACTATAGATGCGCTCGTACCACTTCAGAGGTGCTCAGTCCACTGCAGAGATGTTCATCCCACTGCATAGGTGCTTGCCTGCTGCAGAGGTTCTTGCCCACTGCAGAGTTGCTTGCCCACTGCAGAGGTGCTCGTACCACTGCAGAAGTGCTCGTACCACTGCAGAAGTGCTTGTTCCACTGCAGCGGTGCTCGTACCACTATAGCGGTATTCAGCCTTCTCTATACAGGTGCACACATCACTCCAGCAGCCTGAACAAGCTGCCGTTCAGCGCCTTTGCCTCATCTGTACAATAATAGGTCAAACTTGGGCAGCGCATTCGTTACTCTGCGAGGCATGCTGTATTCGAGTATGGACTTGAAGCTCTGCCCACTCTCTGGTCATAGTTTTCATTGGCTTCAGTGTCCTTTGTAAATGATAGCTTCTGATTTGTTAGTAGGTTTGTTAGTCCCTCCTTAGTACCGCCTTGTCTTCATTTGTGTCCTCCCAATAGGACTGGCCCTTTTGCTTCTGTTACACGGTATGTCTTATTTAGTCTATAAGCCCCATTTTCTTTAGTGAGTTTCTCCTACCTCAGGCACAACATGCTTTCCTGCAGCATTCAGTGCTCCATATTCGCTTTCACTTTCCAAGCAGCCCGGGACAATGGTGGCCATTTCTTTGAAATAAAATAGGTTTCGCATTTACAAGAGTTTGAGCTATTAGCATTGTAAATGACAATGCCTTTTATTTATGTGTTAATTATCAAAACAGATTAATAAAAGGCATTGTCATTTACAATGCCAATATCTTAAACTCTCTCAAAAGCGAGACCTATTGCATTGCAAATGCTATTTTTATAGGATTTTACCATGCGATTGAAATGAAATATGTCTTTTATTCTTCTAGAACACATTTTCAGCAAAACAGGACTAATCCTTTCATTTTTAACTGAAGCATAGCTAGACATTGAATTGTTGTTTAAGCCTAGTGCATTCACTTCTATAAATCTAATTAGTCAAAATTGGTCTTATAGTTTATTTGTCTGCTTACCAGCATATGGCTCCAAACGTCATATCCATCTTTTCCAGAAAGTTAATTAACATTTTGTTTTAATGTCATTGTTCTCTGTGATTCCAAGTGCAGACGACCACATCACAGGATGCAGCAGGAATTTAAGTGCTAGATCTCCAAGTTGACGTGCGCATTGCAGAGTGTTCCTGAAAAAGCACTGATAAACCGAAATTACCCATTTAGACTCTGTGTTTAAACCTGGCTGTTTGCAGTTCTTGCACTCAATCTTCTGTCCGCTGGATTTGGGAAGTTGTTCCCAAAATTCCATATTACATCCACCATGTTGCGTCACATTTGGCGAAGTTTTGAACTGTGTATTCGAAGTGTATGGAATCGCCTTAATTTGCTGTTAAAAAGAATGTCCCATGTAAGAGCCCTTTACCTCAATGCTGCTGAAGCAAGTGAACTAATTGTTTGACGTTAATGGTTTTATAGGGTCTTTAGAGCATCAGATGTTTTCATTTCAAATAGCGACGTCTCCTTTGTTGGAGGACATCTGTTGTGCACCAGTTCGGGTTGAATTTATAGTGGTTCTCATGAGATCTCTGTGGCTTGTGATCCATCTGCGCTGTCTGTCTGTCTTGCAGGTCCATCTTCCCCATTCACCCTTCATTCAGGATCATTGCTCTAGCAGAGCCCCCTGTGATTGGCGGTAGCGCGCAGCAGTGGCTGGGCCCAGAGCTTCTGACCATGTTCCTGTTCCACACTGTTAAACCCCTAACAATGAAGGAAGAGATGGAAATTATTCAAGGAATGGTAAGACTCATTGACAGTGTTTTTCCAATATTGTTTCCATTAGTAAGGTACCTCATGGTAAAAATCTCTGTGTGTATTTTCCCTTGTCTGTGTAAGGCATGTTTGGATATCAATAGTAGTACGTTGTGTGCACATATAGTACCAGTGATGTGATTCACTCAAAAAAATGACCTATAACCAGGGCCACTGGAATTATGCAGCAGTGGAGGGCCAAATTATGTGGCAGGGTTGAGTAAGTTATGGGGCAAGAAAAGGCTAATTATGTTGCATTATATAGCGCATTTTTGATAGTATGGCTTCATTATTTTGTCAATTTTACACTTGTTAACACTGTTTAGGCATTAATTGCCCTTTTTTTGTGCTAGTTAAAACACCCTAATATAGCAATAAGCAACAGAAAGGCAAGCAGTCCAACTTTGCAAAGGGTCTCCCTCTGCGCAGCAGCACGTGTCACTGCGTTTTTAGTATCTTTTGATACATTTTAGCTAGAAACAACTTTTTTGTGTTAAAATCTGAAGATTATGCAACAAATCTACAACTATGCGTAAATCGCCACAGCTGCACAATCACATAATTCCAGTGACTCTACCTATAACCAGCAACATTTCTTTTGAAATTTGTTTTTACCTTTTACTGGCTAGGTTGTTTCTCAGTCTACCCCTGCATCTTAAGACCAAGAATGAGGAAAATGTATTAAAGAGCGGTGGTTGGTTATACTTAGAAGGCAGAGTTTATATAAAAAGATGGAAGGATGTGAATTGGAATGAGGTGACGACAAGGAAAAAAATACCTAGTCGTAGAAGGGAAACCAGAGAAAAAGAAACCTAAAAAATAAACAGGATAGAAACCAGTGCCCCCCTCCCAGCAGTGCCCAAACCCAGCTGCCTTTGCTCGAAAGGTAGAAGCATTGATCAAATTGACTTTTTACCGTGGGTGAATGACTGCCACAAGATCCTCGTCAATTTTCACACATTTAAATTGAGAATATTGGGAGCGACAATTTATTAAGAGAAAGTTTAACATTGGTAAAAATGGTTTCAGATAAACTCAGCAGCACCCTAGTTTATTAGAACATTGGAATGTTGAGCGCTCCATTGAAAGCAATGGAGTGCTCCGGGCTTCTGATGGCTAGTAGAAACCTGGAGCATCAATATTCCAAAGTTTAAGAAAGTTTATTCCTAGGGGATTTCAACCCACTCGGATTCCGTGAGGCAGTTGTTTTACAAATTAGAACATTGTGCCCTCAAGAGGCAGAATGTTCTAATAGCTTTAGAGCCCTCCCTAGTGTGGTCTTCCGACCATTAAAGGCCTACTCCCTTCTTAAAGGCACTTGCATTCGGCTCAGGCCTTAATGCTGGAGCAGTTCTTTAATGGACGGTAGAGCTCGCTGCAGAGGGCTGTATTCAAGAACTGATGAAGATACTTCAAAAACACTAGCAGTCAAAAACGCTACATAGTACGAATATATAGCAAAACCCCAGCTGGAACAGCTCTGTTATAACTGCTGGGTCTTGTCTCCTTTTAGCAGTGAACCAAGGACCCCCAGACCGGTAGGTGCCTTGTTGGGCATTATCGAAGATGTGCAACTTGACTGCAATGGCCACTTGAACACAGGCATGTCTGCTGCACCCGGGGCTTCTCACTGAGAGAAACAAAAAAGGCATACATGGAATGCCTAAATTAATTTCAGCTTTTGGTACTTACTCTGGGCCGCATTCCAATCCTTAATTATTTTGCTCACAATACTGCAACAGACGGGGACCAGCCCTATGCCAAAGACCTTTGGTTCTGCCTGAAATGGAGCACTCCTGCCAAAACGCTAGGTCATGCCCCCACTGGCTTGGAACAGAAGCACCATCATACCCTTTTAAACTTTATTGGGTCTCACCAGTCAGCGTAGCTTGATTCTTATGGCACAGAGAACACAACCTGCCCTGAATTCCGCCACAACCTAACTTCTGAGACACAGTTAAAGGTGTTTTTTGTTATGCAGGATGCTACTGTCCAAGGTGAGATAAGACATTTTTGGCTTTAGTTCAAAGACGTTTATTCTGAATTACCTGCGCTGGAAAGGATGGTAATGTCTCATCATGTATGTAGAGGAACGTGTGAGGTATTGTGAGAACTCTTAGAGAACATTCTGATAAAGCCTCTTTTTCACTAGCCAGTCATCCACATTTGGATAGATTTTCATCTTCAGATATTAGCTGCTTCGACCCTCAGAAAAAAAGTACTGGATGGACATCTAGCCAATGGCTAGACTGTGTTCTGGTAATGGTGCTTCTTGGCTGCATGCAAACTTCTAGTACTTTTATGTTTCTTTGCATTTAGGATTTAGGATGTGAAAATATGCATCTTGAAGGTCTAGCAAGTATATCTCAATCTTGTATTACTTACACATACACACACTTTATATGTTTGTTGTGTGTTTGTATACTCACTGTGTAGATATATTTATCAATTGGTGTATAGATACCTACATATATACATACATAACTACTTACATCCATTCAACAGTAACTTTTTACAGCCAAGTTGACAAGTTTGAGGAATTGGGAGAATGTATATAAAGTTACACAAACATGATTTTATTCACCAAAGCACGTCATAGTTTAGGCAGATGCAGGTGCTTAAAAATGTATTATTGAGTACATTTTTAGTTAGGTGTAAATTCTCAAGACAAATTTGACAATGAAAACTGTGGTGTTGTTGCATTGCATTGACCGGTTAGGAATGTAGAGAACATGTGCCTACCCACCTACCATTTGCATCTTATTATGATTAAGAATCAACATTTTGGTCCGAGACAATGTCTTCTGATTTCTCAACAGATCCCAAATGTACCTAAGATCGCAGTGGAACAGTTATTGACATTAACGCACAAACTTCGGGACACAAAGGACCCCACTGTGAGTATTTATGTATTTACTTACTTATTTATATTTATTTATTGATAGGTGTTTATTTGTTTATTTAACTTCAGTACTGCTGTGTAGATGGTGCACACAGGGTTACCAGTGCCTGCACTCTTTTACTACGTTGCTGAGGTTGCCTCAACTTGAATAAAGCTAAATAAATAATTACAATACTACTAATCAAGTCATCAAGTCAAGTTTGTTTTTAGTTAACTAAAACATTAACAATGTATATAAAACACGGTATGTTACTATACATTTACTACAATTGTTCTATTAAATACATAATTCGGTATTACATGTAAAGTTCTTGTGAATGTTTCATCGGCTGGAAGTAAATCAAAACGCTTCTGGGTATAAAACCAGTATCAGCATTAAAACACTAGTGCATGATTGAATATTTTTGCAATCATCCATAGGTTCCTTTTTTTGTCAAGCTTGTTTTTATTGAATTTTGCTAGACAGCTATCATTGAATATGGTAATACATTTAATCGTTCCACTCGTATACAGCTCTCAGAAATCTATTTCCACATACAGAGTGAAGTGGTTGATCCGAGTCGTGTCCCTTTCAGGTAGCCATAGGGGTATTACATATACATTGCATTTAATAGCTTCGTATTTAAACTAAACCCTCCCATTCTCCCCTAACCCTCCCACTCCCAAGAGTCTGTCCTTCTTAAAGAACATAGGTTACTTTTTAACATAATTATTTAGTATTGTCCCACGTTGTCACTGACCTGATTTTATTGACTATTTCCAGCTTCCGTGAACACTGTGTGTTTCTGTGCATTTGCTACAATTACTCTAAAATCAAAACTTATGTTACTGTACCTTTGCTACAATGACTCTAAAAAACAAGACATACGTTCAGTATTACAGGTAAAAACCTTTTGCTAATTTCATCCAATGAAGATAAAACATAATGCTTGTAGATATAAAGCTAATATTAAATATTGTAACCCCTCTGCATAAAATTATTTGTACAATCCTGAAATGGTTCCATTTTACGCCAGTCTTTTAGCAGTGTCCTAAGTATTCACCTGGTATTACAGGTAAAAAGAAATCTTGTTCTAATTTCATCAAGTGAAGATTAACCATAATGCTTTTGGATATAAAACCAGTATCATTTAAAATCCTTCTGCAAAATATTTGTGCAATCATGAATAGTTACATTTTCGCCAGTCTTTTAGCAGTATCCTTTGTCATCACTGAGATGATTATATATTCAATATCATGCTTTCGTCAACTGGTCATCAGTGTTTTTCGGAAACTCTTAATACGCTATATGTAAAAACTTCTCAAATTTACAGTGTAGCTGGGGATCCTCAGGGTTAAAGCAGGCTATACAGCTTCCCTGCAGGTGCGTATATATCTCTGCATACTATCTGGACATAATATTTTCTTGCTGGCATAGCTGCTAATGCTTGTATGTTTCCAAGGTGTGAGGAAAGGAACCTTCATTTTATATGTACCGAAAAAGGAATGGACATGTATATGGCTGCCGAAGAGTTGGTGTAGTGTTTTATTACCATCCATACGTGTGACCGGGTACTAAAGCTGTTTTTGGCTGTCAGCGTAGAGATCATTTTTATGGCTTTTGTTCGTTATTCTTCTGAAGGTGTCATAGGTGACACTAAATGCCCATAGATTTGTGTGCTCTAATTGTTTGATAGAGCCTTGGTGGTATTTATGGTGTTCCGATGACTGATTGTTTTGTAATTCTGACCATAAGGCTTGATTTAAGGAGTTGGATGAGCGGCTAATTTTATTCAAATTTTTTACTGCTGTCGCTCGTCTGAATGCATCTTGGTTAACAAGATCAAACTTAAGGCGGATCTGTGCAGGAGAAGAATTTTTCTGTAGGTTAAATACTCACCTAAATGCTTTCATCTGTATCCTGTCCAACATTTTGGCATCTTGGCCTTTCATTGCAATGCTTGTGTAGGTGATTGTTGGTAGTAGTTTAGAGGCTATTATTGTCAGGAGTGGCTCATAAGACGGTCCATTCAGTTTCGTTGCCGAGATGATGAGAGCATGAATCAGGACTGATCCCTTCTGATTGATGTATTGTTTTTGTTGAGTAAAACTTTCTCTTGAGTCTAAGTATAGACCAAGATATTTGTAGTTTGTTATTGCTTCTAGGCGTGAATCATTCAAAAAGAAATTATGGACACTGCTCCGCTGGGTGGTAAGTGACATTGTTTTCATTTTTCCTATATTCATCTCTAGGTCGTTGTTTCTTGCATAGGTGGCAAGTGCATTCAATGTTTTTAGCAAGCCCACTCTAGTTTGACTACATAAAATGATGTCATCCGCATATGATAGGTGGGTTACTCGAACCAAGGCCAGACGAGGGGAGTGGGAATTATTCTGATCTAGCACTGGTGTGAGATCAGACTGAAAAAGGTTTAAAAGGTGTGGGGTAAGACGCACCCTTGCTTCAGACCTTGATGGGTGTGTATCTTTCTGCTAAAATGCTACTGATATTTTATAGTGTAACAATGTATCTCCAGTATATATGTGTGGAACAGGACAGAAATTCAAAAAGTGCCCCCCTGTGTTGACAATTAGCTTCTTTAACCTAAAAGCATCTTGATCTCCCTCCAGATTGGGGTTTTACGGCAGTCTGTATTTATACACACTTGCTGGTTTATGACCAACCTTCATTGCCTGTTGAGACAAATGTACCACTCGCTTGCAGTGTAGAAAAGCCTGTCAGTAGGATTTGCTAAATCCTGCCTTATGAGACAGGATTCTGTTTGTGAATCACACCGAACGGGCTGCAATTGCAGGGATGGAGACAAGTGGCTGAGAGCAGCCCTCCATTGCTGCATTTCCATAATGCCTACCTTCTTACTCAGGCTCCTGGCCCTTAAAGGGGAAGGAGCTGCAATGAAAAAATGAAATATCCATTCTGTAAATGGCAATGGGGGAGCTTGCAGTTGTCAGTTGTGCATGCAGCTGTCCTTCCTACGAGAACTGCTGTCCTTTATGCATGGATACCAGAACATTTTGGGGATTGGTAGCCAATCATCTGTTTGTAACAAGTTGCGTGCGCAAACCATTGATACTTTGATACATTGCATTGTGATTTGGATGGGGGAGGGGTATGTCTCTTTCTCTGCCAATAGCCATATGCCTTTTTGGAGACACAAAGCCAAAGAATTTGCAAGTCCCAGGTTTTCTGACTGCAAAAAGTCTTAGTCCGTAAGGTTTGTTACTTCTTCAACTGCCCCAGCTCCCCACCAGCCGGTCCTCCTCATTCACCGTGCTGTCCTGCTAGCTGGATGCTACTCACATCCATGCCCTCTATTATGTGTCCTGCTCAGAGGTTCATCAGTACCTGAAAGCATCATTAAAGGCCAGCTTAGACTCTGGGATATTCCAATCTCTTCTATTTCCAATTAAATACTAAAAATAGCACATATATAGAGCGTAGAGGATAATACAAATTAAAGTACTTCTCAAAGTCTGGAAAAGTGTCCTTAAAAAGAGCTTGTTAAGAGGAGAGCTGCAGGTCCGAGAAAATGGGAACCAGCCGGAGCAAAGTAGTTTTCGAATAATCCATCGCTGTGTTTTTCTTGTATCGATTATTGACGTAATCACTGAGTGACGCCAAACTATTATTTGGGTTACTTAGCTTTAATTACCGCTTTTCATGAAGGTGTGAAGACCATAGCAGCATGTGTGTAAAAGAGATGTACTAATTGGTTTTGCTGCCTCTTTAAGACTACAAAACTTCTAGTTGCAACATACCAACGGTACATTTTGAGTTGAAAAATTCTTTCAACTGTGGTTTGGATGGAAGGAGTGAGGTGTAAAGCAGGGTGTTCCCCTCCCCCTTCCAAATTGCATTGCAGGTTTTCAGTGGTTAACAGCTACAATTGTGGTCGCAAACCACTTACTGTAGTTCAACATCTGGAAAGGGGATGGCATCTATTGGTAGAAGTGCAACCCTTTCAGCGCAGAAGGAAGTCTGTGCCGGAAAGCAGTCGTTGTGCTAAAGCGCCAACTGCTTCAAGGGCCCGCCTTTAGACATTGGGCCCTTGAACAGTGTACAACTACGCGGACGATCTGCAGATCATCTTTCCACTTAACTCCTCGAACGCCGTGGACAATTTCCATTCTGCCATGATATACATCCAGGAGTGGATGAACTGCAATCAACTAAAATTAAATCCCGGGAAAACCGAGCTCCTTCTCCCCGGCTCCAGCTCCTCCCACTGGGGCAACAGTTGTGGCCTAACAAACTAACCCCCCTCCCCCCCCCCCCGATCCCTGCTAAATCTGTAAAAAGTCTCGGTGTGACCATCGATGCCGAACTCTCCCTCAGACCTCAAGTTGGCACCTTGATCTCATCATGTACGTTCCAGCTTCGTAAAATCTGCAAAGTCTGTCATCTACTACCATCAGCCGCTCTGGTCCAAGTCATCATCTCCCTGGTACTAGCCCGCCTGGAATTCTCCAATTCTCTGTATCATGGACTCCCAAAATCACTACTTCATCGCCTTCAGGTCGTGCAGAACCAAGCAGCTCGTCTCATCTACAAAACTCCCAAATGGCAGTCGGCCAAACCCCTGCTATACAAACTGCACTGGCTACCTATAGAACAAAGGGCGGCTTTTAAGTTGGGATGTCTCACATTCAAATCTCTCCACTGTACCAGCCCCGCCTTTCTGACATCACTCGTCAACCCACACCGCCCAACTCGCAACCTCCGCTCAGCTCACCTCAATCTGCTTGCTGTCCCCAAAACCAACAAATTCGGTGGCCGTCGGTTCGCTCTCCTGGCCCCCAAACGTTGGAATTCTCTCCCCCTGACCATCAAATCCATTAGTTCCCTCCTTCATTTCAGGAAACTGCTCAAAACCTTCCTCTTTCCCCCACCCAGCTAAACTCTGCTTCCTCCGACCTCAGCCCCACCTCTGTCTCACAGCGCCAGGAAACCCACGGTGTCAGTGTGCTTTACAAATCCCACTTAACTTAACATAACATAACATAACAGGATGGGATTCTTCTGAGCCTTTTGGAGCTGAAAAACCAATACAAAGGCACTGATGATAATGATAACATTTTAATGGATTTTATAATGTTTGCCTGAAAAAAATTCAATCAGCTTCCGGTTAACACAAGTAGGATAAAGTGTTTTGAATGGTGATGTATTCCTGGGCTGCTGGTCCTTCAGCAGAGAGACACAAATAGCTACATTACATCAATTAAAGTGTTTTAGTTGCCAAGTGAAGTTGGTGACAAGTTTTTCCTTACCAACCACACTATGATTCTTTTAAAAAGAAATGTCTTTGTTATTAGCATTTATATTTATAACTAGAATATCCTCAACGCAATTACAGAGCCATGATGAGTGGGACATGTTGCCCATTGTACACATATGGTAGGTATCTTGTTACAGTAGTTATGAATGCGGGAGAATGATCCACAGTATCCACTCCATCTCCTGGTCATAACCAATATCCCCCAAATAAAGTCCTAATACAGATTCAGTGTATCAATAAAAGGATCCCACATCATGGTATGCTATACAATAGGGAGTATTCTGGTTGGTTATCAACATTGCCCCCCATAGCTGTACATAGTTCCGAAAAACACAATTTTGCCACTTACTAGGGTAGAAAGCCATAGCATGGAAGAAAATATTATCCATATAAGAAAATAAAGGAGAAACAACACACAAAAACTCACTCTGTGTCACTGTAAAATAAACATTTAACTACAACAACCTGTGACAAACTACCAGAGGTCCTTAGGCTGTGCAAGCTTCCATAATCTACGGCCCTACGCTATTTTTGTGGGCCGGGGGCGAGGGACAGGGGAGTCCATGTTCATACTAAGTGTGGCTTTCCACCAGGTAGCCAACCCCCCCCCCCCCCCCCCCCACTACCGCAGGAACCCCAATCCACGTGTCCAATCCTCACCCATCAATCTCCCGTTAATGCATGTGAGAGTGTGCCTCCCCCTAGTCTTCAGGGTCAGTAGAGTTTGTATCCGAGGATTGTTCCGGTGAATGTTGTGTTTCCCATGCCTTCAGAATATCAGCCCAGAACTCCGCTAGTGGTTTACGCCATTTGGTGATTTTATCTTCCTTTATCAAAGCCCTCTCCTCGGCTCTCGCCCAACAGGAGACATTGTCTTCCCATTTGACCACTAAAGGAGCCTGCTTCGCCTTCCATTTGAGAGCTATTCAAATATAGCCAGGAGCAAAGCCAAATCTACGAATCTAAGCCCCAGCCTTTTGGATTTGGGTCTCGGGAATAAGCCTAGGAGACAAATCTCCAGGACGCATGCCAGATTCTGGGATAAAACCCCATTAACCATGTCTACAATCTGAGTCCAGTAATCTTCAAGCCCCAACGACACTATGATTCTTGATTGTGTTGGCGACTTCCAGGACTGGTGGCTACGCTTCCTTCAAGGCAAGTGCAGGTGTAGGTTCAATTTACGAACTGGTCTTGCTAAAAATGAAACTACAGTTCTAAATTGCTTCTGCACGTGCACTACTTAAGTTCAAGTATGATATTTGCTGTTGTGATCAGAGTTTAGTTTAGGAAGCAAAGCTTAAGATCATCTTTATAACCTGTGCCAGTGATTTTGTGATGACAGCTGATACCAAGGGTGCTGGTCTTTCCAGGAGTGTGGAATACCAGGGATTATAAATTGAATCCTGAGGTTCCTGAGAAATGAGGATTTACTATGGAAACCAGTAATTCCATGTCTGAATCTCACAGCAATTCCTTATTTTTGCCCTCTTAATTTTACTCATAGATTTCGACTATTTTCATCATCTGGAGTCCGTGGGTGAAACCTAGAGGGTTTGCCGCCTATCGGCACACCTTGGAACTCCCACAAGGCCGGAAACTGTGATTACCAGTCCCCCCATGGGATTAAGGGCAATCTGTAATCTGAATGTGCCAAAACATTTTGTGAATTCGATATTAGATAATCATTTATTGTCTTAAATTATACACAGTGCACATGTGCGCTTGTGACATGTTGGCCTTCTAAAGTAAAGGCAAATGATTTACCATGAACTTTTCACTTTTCTTATGACTATCTTATATGTTCACAGGCCCAGTCATTGGCGTCATCATTGTCTACACGACAACTGTTGCGAATCTGTCGTCGTCTCTCCCAGTACCCTAACGAAAGTCTGCATCATGCTGTGAATAAAGCTTGCCTTTCTAGGTATGAATTCTAGTTTTCATGTTTCGTTCTAAGATTCCCTTTGATTGTGTATTTTGCTCTATTACTATAGGTATTAAGTGGTTTGCTCATTTTCTGCCTTCTGTATCATGGGCGGATAAAATATGTGATGATTGTTAGTATTTCCTTAAGCAGTCTGCCTCTAGCATCTTTATCACACTGAGTTCGATGGCGAAAACGGTTCACATGTCATTGACATTTGTAAGTCACCAGTTGTCATTGTATACTGTGGGCTCTATTTTGCAGGTAGTCTTACATAATCGAGGTGAAGCGTACAAACGGTGAGCCAGGCACAATGTTAGCCTCAAGAATAGATGAGGAAGTATATCCCCAAAGATAAGATTCAAAATGGCATCTCAAAAAAAGTCAATAAATAAGGCTGACTCAAAAAGGCTCAATACATATTATAAAAAAGGTTTATTAGGAAAAGATTAAAGTGAAAATATAGAAGCCAAAAATATAGTTAGTCTCAATGAATCAGTCATAGGGCTCAGAAATCAATTGCCATGAAGGCTCTTAGTATTTAAAATAGAGGCCTCATGATAAAAGTTTGAAAAACTGAGCTAAGTCCAGAGTGTGTAGCAAATCAATAGGAAAATGATCAATCAGCATCCCTAGTAGAGGCCCAATGATATTCTGCTCACTCCCAAATGGAAATCGTACAGTCAACACGGTGCGACCAAATGTACCATTACATTGTCAAGTCACAGTACACTATTATTAAATGTCACATAATGCCACCATCCTAGCACTACTTCCTCCTAGGTGAATATTATTGATTCTCTTCTGCCTTCATGTCATCAGAGGCGTTAGAACAAATCTGGTTACATAAGCAATGGAAAGTCTCATGAATGAATAACGAAGAGGAAGTGCTTTGAAAAGTAACTGAAGGCTTCCTCTGGAGTTCTTTGAGAACAGCATGTCATCTGGAAGTGTCAGTGCACATTTTGCTGCATGCTCTGTCAGTGAAAAATATAAACACACAATAAGTATTAAGAATGCTCCAAGAGAAAAGATGATGTCTAACCATAATTGAGGCCTACTTTGGCATAGGCCAGGAAAACATAGGTCTGTACATCACAGCAGTATCAATTGCAAAAGGTTCATGTTAACAAGCAAATATAGTTCTAATCAGAAAATAGCTGTAACAAAACTATAAGGATTTTGTAATCTTTCAGATGCTCACCAGACAAGCCAAGACATGCAGCCTACATTTCAGAAGCTGCTAAGACACAAACTTGAATTTGGGAGCTGGTTTTGTCACTCAAGTTCTGTTTATAAAAAGGTGTTGGTCCATGCAATTATATCTGTCTATATGTGTAATTAGAGTGATAATTACATATGTAGTACTTAGACATGCTTATTACTACCACAAGTTAATCATGTTAACAGTCTTAAACTAATGATTTGGGAAGAGCATATATAGAGTTTAAAAACCTACAAAGAGACTATGAGATGGGAAACGGAGAATGGTCTAGATATATTCAGCTGGGACACTCAATACGGAAATACATGAGGGAAGGAGATACATTGCCAAAGGCACCACCACTAGAAGATAGGGTATTGACTGAACAGGTTAGGGACAAAATAATATCCATATACTATGAAAAGATAGTTAACAATGCCCCAGATCCCACCCAGACACTTAAGTCAGCATGGGAGCAAGATGTTGGCACACCCAAAGAGGAGCAATGGGTGGAAGTGTTGCAAGGTCCACGAGAGGTGGCGATTCGCGCACAATTCCACTTGATACAACTTAAAATACTTCACAGATACTATGCTAGGTCAGCTCTGTTAAAAATGGGACGAAGTGAAAACACGAGATGTCATACGGGATGTGGGACAGAGGTCTCCTTCTTACATTTGGTATGGGAATGCCCAACCCTTCAGTTGTATTAGACATAAATTTCCCAGAGAATGACGGATGTGGTGGGTGCATGGTGCCGGCAGACCCAAAATGGCTTCTTTTGATAGCAGGGCCAAATGAGGACTGGCCTACTGGAAGAGTGGAAACGCAACATGGATTGGTGATGGCAAGCCGAGTTAACGATCTATTTGAATATAGGATGCCCCAAGAAAGGAGAGAAAATTTGGGGGGCATGGCGAGTATATCGAGGTCTATAAAAGAGAGAACAAGAATGAGAATAGACAAGACCACTCAACTCAATTGTATCAATCATTAAGTTTCCTGTTCTTGGGTAAAATGATGAGGCTATGATTGTAATTATAAGGAAAACTGTGGCCGTACCATTATTGCTCATTGTTGTACAGATGTTGTAAGTTTCATTAAAATAAAAAAGGTTTAAAAAAAAGAAATAATGATCTGGGTCATTAGCGATGGATCAGTGAGGGTACATTGGTTCATGTGCGAATGTGTGATTGCCCCGCAACCCTCCCTGCCATCCCCCCCTTCCTCCCAGGAGATCATGAATCATTCCTCCTGGTCCTCCCGCACCATGCGGGTGAGATGCTCCGGCGCTGTATACTTGTGTTAATGATTCTTGGTTTTTTGCAGGGCGTAATTTCATGGCTCTGTTCGCTTTCTTTTTTGATATCTGTGTTGTGTGAATTTACATGCTTTAAATGTGAATGAAAAGATTCTCAACATTAAAAAATAAACAATATTAAAATAATGAAGGTTAGAAATGGGTTTTCTGGTTGGCTAGGGTATGCACCTAAGCCAGGTAGAATCCACCACTCTAGTCCGGATAAGGGGATTACACATCTAAACTAACCACTGCTCTCCACCTTGGTAGCTTGGCATGAGCAGTCAGGCTTATCTCAGAGGCAGTGTGTAAAGCATTTATATACAGTGGAGAAGTGTGGCTCAATGATTAGAGCGGCAGACCCTGATGCAGAGGTCTAGTCCGGGACCAGGGTTCAATTCCCCGCCTCGCCGGGTCTTGGGCTCAAAATTCCACGGACCTGATAATTCTCGCCTTGGTGCCTATTCCAATCATGGAGTCCCACTCTGCAACTCTGGGCAATAGCTTACTTAATCTCCACAACGGCCCCCACAACGGTAAGGATGCCTGGCCTCCACCTTGGGGGTGCCCAGGAGTGGACGCCTCTCAGGGAAAGCCAGGATGGGTTCCACAGCGGTATTCGTACAAGCGCCTTGAGACCCTTGTGGTTGAGTAGTGCGCTATACAAGTATCAATTAACATTACATATATAACAAACAGTAATACAGTGAAAACACTACAAAAGGACGCCACATCAGTTTTAGAAAAATATCCAATATTTATTTATCTGTGTAAAACAAGGCCAAAACAATTAAAATCCAACATACAGTAATCCACAATATCAATAAAGCAAAAATAGACTTTATATACAGTTCCTTGAAGTTGATAGCTCTGTCAGGGGCTATCATGGCATCGTGAGCAAACAAATCCAACAATTCCGTCCGGTTGCAGTTTCGCGGGCAAGCTACAGTGTCGGAGAGGCCAGTAGGAACTGAGCTGGCAAGCATCGGTTCTGGAAGTCAGTGCAGGAGTAGTCGGGCCCTTGAACTCCGTGAGTTTGAAGTCACTCAGCGCCGGCAGGCATCGAGGCTGCGATGTGAAGCGTAGCTGTGCGACGTGCGGTGCCCTCTGGTTGCTGTGCAGGCATCGGCTTGATGACAGTCATCCAGCGGTGTCGGTGAGACCAGCAGTGTCTGGGTAGCGGCAATGTGGCAGCGTCGGGGATACCAGGTTGGTGGTGTGAAGTGAGGCAGTGTCTTCATGTCACGGGGCCGGCAGCGGCGTGACGGCATCGGGTTACTTTTTTCCTCTGTGGCAACTGAAACATCCAGTTCCAGTAGCTGATACCCAGAAGATGTTCAAGTCTTTGATTTCCCTGAGACTTCCAGCAGGATGGAAACTCTACACCAAGCCCTTGGAGATACTTAGAATGCAGAAAGAACAGTCCAGTCCTTTCCCTGCCCAACACCGAAGCAGCAAGTACAGGCCAACCAAACAAAGCACACAGCAAAGTGGTAGTCTCTCTTTACAGCTCTTCAAGCTCCTCTTCCTGGCAGGTTCCTTAGTCCAGCAGTAATCTAAAGTTCTGGGGTCAGGGCCCCAATATGTATACCACATTGTCCTTTAGGATTGGTACAAACGAAGTTCCCCTGGCACACATAAAGCAGTTCAGCCTGGCTCAGGCCAGGCTCACCACAGTTGGTGGAGACAGCTTTGCGAGAGGCAGCCACACTCCATTCAGGTGCAAGCACCAACTCCTCCAAATCCTGCCAGGGCTATTCAGCCTGCCTAGGAGTCACTCAGGAAAGGCAGAACACAGCTCAACCACCCCCCCTCCCCGCCCCTCCTCCCCGCTTTGAGTCTGTCTAGTGACTTTGGTGGATGTATTGTATTTTATACAGTATTTATTAAGCACAACAAACACCCCACGGGTACCCTGAATGTGTAAGTCCTTCAGGACCTTATAATTTGTGTGACTGCATAAACTAATGCACTACCGTACACACTGCCACTTAGAATGCCACAATGTAATCCTCCTAGCATGAACCTTGTATAGTATTTACTGAACCATTGTTCAGTGGGGAGGAATTTGTAAGCAGAGACACATTTACAATAAAATAGAGAAGAATCTAATGCACTTAGCCTCTTTTTTTTCTAGGTTTTTACCAAACCTTGCACGAGCTGCCTTACAAAAAAACTTATCAGATTCCAGGATTGAGGCAACCAGTTCCGCACTTGGAAGAATGGAAGAGAATGAGTACATGTGTAAGCTTTCATTTTTTTCCTCATGCTATAAGTTCCTAATGTTGTGCTTTCAATCAATGATATTTTCACATTGTCTACAAAATAGTATAGAAAATAGTCTGAAAACAGTAGTTGACATGTATGTTCCAAGGTATCCTGAAAGAAGTAGGCATTACAAATTATGTAAAGGTAAGGTTTTGGAATTTGGAATTCAGAAAACTGCAAAGCCTGGACTGTGTCCTTTTATATACTGAAACTTCTAGCATTTACCTGGGTTGCCCTGGCATAAATATGAGCATTGGACGTAGATAAGGGTAGTAGAGCACCTTTCCTGAATTTTTCCAACATTGGAGCAAGGCTGAATTTGAAAGCAGAGGTTGTTCCAGAGTACCAGTCCATTTTATTTGACTGCATACATAATCAATCTTTTGAGCCTTTTGGATATCCAGCCTGATGGATATTGGGAGGAGGAATAAGGGTTGGTCACACAGTTGGTTTGTGCACCACTGAATATGTTGCATTTATTAGCAAAGCTGCAAGGTTTGGTCACATGGTGTGCCCTGTAAACAACAAATACTTTCAGTTGAATTCTTACATGTAGAAGTAGCCAATATATTCTTTAAAGGTTTATTGTTGAAATGCATTTGGTTAGTGATTATTCAAGCCTCTGCATGAAGAATGACTTAGATGTCAGTGTGGTCGGGGGGGGGGACCAGGCCATTAAACAGAGGTTTGCCTCCATTGATAAGTGACAAGACTAGTGGTTGAATCATGGAACAGACATTCTCATGCAGGAGAAAGAGTTTTGATATTGCACAATAAAGTAAATGGGAACCAGTCCATTGCTGCTACGTTTCTTTACCAGGTCCGTGAAGGAAAGAGAGAGGTCAATACCAAAGATTGGGGATTTAGTGGAGGATGTCATACTGGAGTAGAAGGCATTTAATTACATATTGTTTAGATACTCGAAAAGAGACCAGAGGAATCCTGCGTTAATGAGGACTAACTCAGACTGTGCTTAGTTGTGTTGTGATACACTGTTGGGATCCACCATTGTATAACATCCTGACAGGATCTGCATTTAAGGTGATAATGACCCAGACATTCTCCTGTTATTCTTTGTTGCCATCGGGGTATTGTGTATGCCAGTTCCTTCTTGGCCAAGTAGAAGTGACAGCTTGGACATCACATAATGAATATAGATCCCTTTGGAACCCTACAGGTGACAGGAACTAATTAGAGGATTCCATGTACGCAAACGGGGTTTGACTAGAGTGGTATGAGAAGAACCAATTTTTGGATGGTCACAGTGAGTTGGATGCACAAATCTAAAGTCCCAATCATGGCCCGGTGATCAAATGTATTAAAAGCCCCTGACAGGTAAAGCATTGGGCATGGACACGATTCACAACTGTCAGTGATTGATAAAGCGACCTCAGCTGATAAAGCGTCCTCAACTGTGGCATGATGTAGCACAAGAGAGGCAAACCCCATATTGTTAGGTTTTGAGGAGATTGTAGAGATAAATATGCATTTGAAGCCGGTTGGCTGATTCCTCTCTCAAGAATTTTCACAGGAAAAAGATATGATGGGGAAAGGGATAGAAATGGGTTGGGAAAAGGACAGGAAATTGAGTACTCATCTGAGGTTGGGTTTTGTTAAGAGAGGCAGAGTTAAGCAATTTAAAGGGGTCAGTGGAGATTCATGTGATGATGAAGGTTAGCGTAAGGGACTTGGGTGGCAGTGGTTAATAGAAAATGTAATGAGTTCATCATCATCGTAAAAGACTACTTTTAGAGTGTGTACGCTGTTGGTTAAAGACCATTTTGCCAATCGTTTAAAGAAATGCCAGTGCAGGATAGATAGGGAAATTGATATCTGTTTGTATAGCGTGAATGATGGCGTTTTGGATGTTCGGTCCGGAAGTGTTCTTTTTTTCCAACCATTTCACTGCTCTTATGACCTATATTCATGTCATTAAATGTATAGGAATTAACAGAAATTCGGACAGTGAAAGGTGTTTTAGAATCTTCAGTAATGTTTTTTATTTCAAATCTTTTTTTATTTAAGAATGTAAAGAATACAAAAAGAAACGAAAAGGAGACAGAGAATAATGGGTGTATACATAATATACATATATGACAATAATATAAGTAAGATACATATCACAAGAGGAATACATATAACAAGTCATGAGCAGATAGTACACATTCGATAAGCATTGAACATAATATCCATGCATAAGATATAGATCCTGGTAAACAAATGTAATGTAAGATAGGAATAGACGGTTAGGAATGAAGGAAAGCAGGGGGATAAGATAAAGAAAGGGGCTGGGCTGAAGGAAGGGAGCAGAGGGGAAGGAAAACCAGACAGCAGCAGCGTAATATGTGATAATAAACTTAGGTCAAGACAGCGGGTTCACAGCGCCGAAATAGATGCCCATTTAGGTAACAGAAACAAGGTTTGAATCAGGAGATATGTCAACTAAACAAGCCTAAGGCGGATCGTAACAAAGCTCCAGTGAGTCAAGTGAACTCCAGAGTTTGGTATGAGGTTTTCGCCAAGGTGATGAGTGGAGGACATCATTATTTGCACCCCTCAATGAAGCCAGCCACTCCTGCCAAATTTGAAAAGAAACATCGAAAGCACTCTTCCATTTATACAATATGACTTAACATGCAAGTGTGAGCATGTGGTCCAGTAGGTGTCTATCATGTTCCTTTGTTATTCTCGCGTCAATTACACCCAGTAAGACATATGCGAAGTCCCTGGGCGGCCGATAATGAAAGATTTGTTGAATAAAGTTATAAATCTTATCCCAGAATGTTTGGAGTAATGGTCAGCGAAAGAGCATGTGTGCCAGGTCACCAACATGGGATTTGCAGCTCCAACAAAGAGGGCTATCAAGGAGTTTGAGCTTAAAAAGGTTGTGTGGGGTCCAGTACGATCTGTTTATCAACATAAATTTGGTCTGAGAAAGTATCGGAGATATTTTGTTGGGAAAAGGAGTGAAGTGAATCTTGTCCCAATCGAATACCATGTTAGAGGTGTTAATTTCTTTTTCCCAGTCTAGCTCGCACTTCCTATGTGCTTTCTGAGGCATAGGGGAGAGAATTTTGTAAACTTCCGAGATCATGTGGCCCCAGTGATATGAGTTGGAGTAATTTTTTGCAAAGTGTAGGTTCGTATGGTAAGATGGCTCTGGCAGAGACAAGGGCTTTGAGACGTAGGAACCTATAAAAATCAAGTGGCTAGAGATGAAACCGCGTCTGTAAGGTGGCAAAAGCTAGAGCCACCCTTCATATATATCTTTCATTAAGTTCACCCCTTTCTTAGACCAATTTTCCCAAAAGAGGTATTTGCCTTCATCTTTTAAGGCCGGATTAATCCAAAACGAGGTTAAGTTGGATTTGGAAAATTTGATTTTAACTTTACAGTGTCTCTCTAGGGTAAGAAGAGCCCTTTTAGTGTTGAGAAATATGTTTTTGGAGTGAGGGAAGGCTGTGACATCCATTGACATTATGGCGGAAAGCAGTAAGTTGTTGATGATAGACTTCTCGACTTGAACCCATACAGGAGTGTAGTCCTGATGTGCTTGGAACCAGTTCGCTCGTTGTTTGCATAGGTAGGCCGTCTGGTAGCATCTAAAATTTGGTAAACCTATTCCCCCTTATCTTTTGGAAGTTTTGGAAGTTAGAGTTTCCGCAAGGAGATTCTTGGTTTATTTTCCTTCCACAAAAAAACATTAAAAAGCTTGTATATCTTGGTGAGAAAATCATCAGAGAGTAGCATAGGCAGCATACTTATTAAGTAATTGACAAGGGGCATGATCATCATTTTCAGAGTTTCCACTCTGCCCCACCAAGACAAAAACTTTGGGGACCAGCCATCCAACAGGGAGGATATCATTTTATGGAGGGAAAGCTCATTAATTTTGAGAGTGCTAATTAAATCTTTCTCAAACTCTATACCTAGGTATTTAAAACTCTTTGGTTGCCAACACAAGCCCAATTCCCCCAAAATGCTCTTGTCTTTTATATGATTAAGCAGTTTTACCTCTGTCTTATCCTTATTGAGTTTATAACCTGACACTTCTTCAAAGTCTGCAATAGAGGACAATTGCAAATTCTGCGTTCTCGGAAACCACCAAAACATCGTCTGCATAAGCCGAAATTTTGACTGTGAAACCTTCAAAACAGATTCCTTTGATTCCTTTGATTAGGTCGTTATTCCGGAGAGAATAAAGGAAGGGCTCGATTGCTAGAAGAAAAAGGGAGGGAGAAAGGGGACATCCCTGTCTTGTGCCTTGTTTCAGATCGAATGAAGTCGACAGGCACCCACCTGCTCTTACTCTCGCTGAAGGGTTAGAGTATAAGGCCATCACCATCCGAATTAAATTGGGTCCCAGACTAAATTTGTTCAGAGTGGCTTCCAAGTAAGACCAGTCAACCTTGTCAAAGGCCTTCTCGGTATCTAAGGTCACAGCCACTGTGGGGGAGGTAGTTAACTTCGCTCTTTCTAAAACGTGTGCAAGGGTTCGTGTGGTGTCGCTGGATAGTCTGTTTTTGAGAAACCCTACCTGTGACGGATGAACGAGTTGTGGCAAAACTTTTTGAATCCGCATGGCCAGAATCATTGCGTAAATTTTACAGTCACCGTTTTGTTATATTCATATTTTTTGTTCATCAATTCATTTAGGACCAAGGGGTCTTTAAAAGCTATGTGTTGTTTTTCTAGCGTCGAGATCTCTTCTTCTAAACATGATAGAGTGGAGTTGGCGTCCTTATTCATGGCTGCACAAATTTTTTATTAATACCTCCCTGACTGTCGTTTTAAGAGCCTCCCATCTTGTAAGATCTGAAGTGTCCCGCTTTTTGTTGTGAGTAAGATGTTCAGTTATGGCTGTTTCTATAGCCAACCTATTTGCTTCTTTAATCAAGACCGCATTGTTGAATTTCCATAGAGTCGACTTTTTAACCACATTGTGCATTGCCAGAGTCATTGTGATGCATGAATGATCAGATATTACCCTCGGTTCAGTGGAGGTGTCCTCAGAAATGTTGATTGATTTTGTCCAGAATACGGATGGGAAAGGATCATTGATTAGAACAATGTTTGGTAAGTTCTTTTGGTGTTAACTACTTATTGTTCACAATCTACCCAATTGTAAGAATGCTGAGCATAGTTGGAGATTTGGATTTAAACCACGTGTTTTCTTGTGTGTGCATAGCCTTCAATTCCAGAGTAAATCAAGGTGCAGAGAGTATTGGTTTGACCTTTTTTGAGCAAAGATGGGCATGGGTGTATTTACAAAGTTGTGTTAGGTATTGTTCAATGTGAAAAAAGTATGTTAGGGTCAGATAGGGCAGTGAGAGTGACATCAGTGTATGGCAAAGAGTGGCTAATGTAAAATTCATAAATATGCTTTAGGTTATTACACATGGCTTATGTTCATCGTGTGAAAGCCTAACAGCAGCAGTAAAAATTGCCAAGTAGTTGAAACATTCTGGAGGAACAACATATTAGTGGTTAAGCTTAGCATTACAGAAGGCATGGCTGTAACCTTTGAAACGTGTTTTTGACAATTCAGCTTCACCAAGGCAGTAATGATGAGAAAGTTATCTCACGTGCCTTTCACAAGATGGTGCAGTGTTGGAGTTTAATACCCTCAAGGTGCATGCTGTAATAAGAGACCAAAGCTGAGGTGATTAAAACAGAAAAGTTGGCAAAGAAGTGTTTCTTTTATATGGGTTGATGAAACATGAGATGAAATTCGGCTTTGTAGATGGGTTCAATGGTTAGTGTGACAGAAGGAAGTTCAACTGAGATGAATGAGGATAAAAAGAGAACTGCATATCCTCAGGATGATGGGCAGGCAGACCCAGGTTTTGTGTGTGTGTTTGGTAGATGATTGTAAAGTTGGAATTCATCAAAGACAGGGCTGAAGTGAGAGTGAACAGATCTCTATGGTGAAGAGAATGTGGCGGTTGCTATGGGTGATGAAGTCAGCAATGTCAGATTTGTGACCCTATGCTGGCTGCATATTTATGAGCAAAATTGCAAAACAGAAAGATACGGTTGGTTGGAAAAGTGATAAGTGTTAGGTTGGAGTTGGATATTTGAGAGCAGGTGAAGGGTTTGTGTGATGATCAAAGAATGGGTATAGGAAAGATAAGGATGGGTGGGTTGGACACCTACTTTGTAGAGTTTGGGGAAGAGTAGTCTGACCCGGCCTGAACAGGGTCAAGGAGGAAATTGATAGAGGAGTTTTCCTCTCATGTCCAATTGTCAACCGAGGCGCTCTTGATGGACGCCTTGGGAAGAGGATTGAGGAGATGAGTGAAAAGCAAGGCAATCGGATGAGTAAAGCCAGATGCTGCTGGGGCGAATGGGAAAATGAGGTCCTTTTAGTCATAAAAGATCCCCGAAGAGTTGTCCTTGGAGCCAAGTGGAGCATTGGTGAATCATTCAATCGAGTTTTGGTTGCGTCTTGTTGCAGAATGTGCAGGAGTTGATTCAGCAGGAGTTAAGGAGTTTAGAATGACACTTCAAATGGTCTTATGATCTGATGAACACGTTTGGGGGGGGGGGGGGGGAAGCTACAGAAACTGATGGGAAGACGGCCACCTTGAAGTTAGAAAACATCCCCTTCTACATTTACTACTACTAGACCAGCTGTTACATCTATTCTACTACTGGTACTACTATTAATAAAATTATGTCTGTGGTTGCTACTACTGGAATTAGTATTACCAGAAATACCAATGTAAGCTCTGCAACTTCTAAGCCTGGTCTATGCTGCTTTCAGACCACATTTTACTGAAGGAAATGCTGCTACAGGTATTGCTACTCCTACATGTGCTACCTCTTTTGGCACCACCTTACTCATGATACTACTACTACCACTGCTGTAACTATTAATGCTACCAAAATTACAATTTTTTTACTACTACCTTCAAGACTAAAGTTACTCTACTTAGGCCTCGATTACAAGTGACCTACATGGTAAGGTACTTTTTTTTCAACCCAGATTGAAATCCTATTCCCTTCAAATTCTGAATTTAACTACAATAAGTAACACCTCTTATGAAAAGAGAGCGAGCTACAGAGCCTTCTTGGGTAGCACCCCAAAGATATGGAACTTTCTGCCACTGGATGTCCACCGAATGTCTTCTACCTCCTCTTTCAAATAAGAAGTGAAAACTCTTCTAATGAACAAGTTTTTACACTAAGGTGATCACTTTATGCTTTTTAGAGAGCACATTATGTCTTATTGTTTATATAGCTACCTACTATTCTGATACTCTGTATGACTACTACATTGATGTTCAATTATAGATATCAGTTTTACGATACTACTCTCATATATGTGACAAGTGTCTGTTCTTACAACTGTATCCTGTCTACCCTATAATTTAAAGCGCTCTGATACCCTGTAGGGTCATGTTTGCGCTATAAAAAACTTTATAGTTAAAAAATAAATAAATGCCTTCAAAAATGAGGCAGAACATGCAGAGTTTTTGTACCTTCTTAAACAAAATCTGTATGTCCACCAATTTGCAGAGCCTTTTTTTCCTCTTACAGTATAGTAGGCTTGACTTGCTGAAGTTTATTGGGGGGAAATATCCAAGGGTCTGGTGTTTATCATACCTGGCGGCAACCAGGTTAGATGAACATCATATAATTTGTAATTGCTATCCATGCTCAAAAGGGTGTTACTGTATCAGTACTATTGAAAGTAGTTGTTCCCGTAGGATTGCAGAAATCTTTTAATTGGTGAAAGACTAAAAGCAGCAACATTGGTAGTGCCACTACTATTGGTAGTGATTACTACTCATATGCCATTAATTATACTAGTAGACATAGTACTTGTAGTCGTAGAACTTGTTTTTGTACTAGTAATAGAACCTTTGTATTCCTATCAGTGATGTGTTATGACTCAAAGGAGCAGGGCTTAATTTGTGCTGGTGTTTGCCGGCACTGTGCACTGGCACACATTTATCAATGTCCACCACTTAGTTGTGCTGCCGGCCTATGTTTGAGCAAAACTTGTTAATAGAATGTTTAAACATTCACTATAAATTAAAAAATGATACAATTAGCACTACTAGGCCATCCCTACTGCTGGAAGTGACTTTGAATAGTCAAAAATGACACTCTTGGATGAGGATGAAGGTTAATAGGTAATGCTGGTACTCACATTTAGAAGAAGTGACATGACCTGTGGGTGGTGATAGCTGCAGTGGACTTTTGAGAATACCTTGAGCCCTAGGAATTATTTTTTGCAAATTAAGCACTGCATAGCAACACTACAAATGAGGTAGTGGTATTACTAGTACTAGCTACTAGTATTAGCACATGTGGTATCCGTGGCAATAATAATGGTACCAACAGTGATAGTGTTAATACCTTAAAAGCAGTATCAGTAGGAGAGACAGAAGTGGATAAGGTAGTTATTTAATGAGGGTAAGTAAACAGGATTTCCAAGTTACCTAACTGGGTGTTGAGGTGCAATCACAAAAGATATGAATGTATATCTATTTAATTTATTTAGTTTATTTCTAAGTATTGCATACCACTGTAAAGCTTCCTCACAAAGTGTCTAGGCAATGGGGTAATCAACTCGGTACGCTTCACAGTTAGTAATGCCTTACTATTGGAGGAACCCACTGAAGATCCTACAATCCTCACCAGTAGGTGGGTCTTAGAATGGATGCATGAATGGGTGAAAGGTCATGATTAAAAGAGTGCGTGCGACAGCAGTGTCAAGCACTGGCAAACGTGATAGGTTAGGGACATGACTAACAAGTATGCAAACGTGCTGGTGGAGATTTTATTTGCTGTGTCATACTTTGTTGCTGTAATGGGGTTGCAGTCTCTGCATGCTTCAGCTACTTCAAGCGGAGGGATACTTCATCGAGGTCATTGTTGCGCTATATAAGTGCCTTTCAGTTCATTTCGATACTTCCTGCCAGTTTCTGATGTCACTTCCTATTTAATAGTTTGAGGGTAGACTGGGCCAGCCCGGGTAAGAAATGTTTAGATTTACACGACAAAATAGATTATAGACAAGAAGTAACAAGCATTTGCAACGCAATAGGTCTTGCATTTGTCAGAGATAGAGCTATTGGCGTTGTAAATGACAATGTTTTTTATCTATGTGTTTTGGTTTGGAGTGTAGTGGATGTAGGGACAGAGACAAAGCTGAAGCACTGACTGCCTAGAGGACTTAGAATGAGATATTACCACTGGGACCAGAGAAGCAGCTGCAGCACTGTCTAGAGGACGTAGAATGAGGAATTGCCAACAGGACCAGAGAAGCAGCTAGCAGCACTGGCTACAGGTCTAAGAATGAGGAATTACTGACTGGACCAGAGAAGCAGCTATCAGCACTGCCTAGAGGACTCAGAATGAGGAATTACCACTTGGAACTGAGAAGCAGCCGCAGCACTGCCTAGATGACTAAGAATGAGGAATTACCACTGTGGCCAGAGACACAGTTGTAGCACTGCCTAGAAGATTTAGAATGGGGAGTTACTGACGGGACCAGAGAAGCAGCTAGCAGCACTGTCTGGAAGACTTAAAATGAGGAATTGCCGACGGGACCAGAAAAGCAGCTAGAAGCACTGCCTAGAGGACTAGCAAATAGGAATTACCAACTGGACCAGAGAGGCATATAGCAGCACTGCCTAGAGGACTAGGAATGTGGAATCACCACTGGGAACAGAGAAGCAGCTGCAGCACTATGTAGAGGACTAAGAATGAGGAATTACCACTGGAACCAGAGAAGCAGCTAGCGGCACTGCCTAGAAGGCTTAGAATGAGGAATTACTGATTGGACCTGAGAAGCAGCTGCAGCACTGTCTCGAGGATTTAGAATGAGGAATTACCAACAGGGCCAGAGAAGCAGCTAGCAGCACTGGCTACAGGACTAAGAATGAAGAATTACCACTGGGAACAAAGAAGCATCTGCAACACTGCCTAGAGGACTAAGAAATTGGAATTTCCACTGGGAACAAAGACACAGCTGCCACATTTGTGACCAGATAAAGAACAAGATTTACAGCCCTGTTTACAGAAACGGAGCTCCGAGTGAGTGAAACATAATTAATGGTTAAACAAAAGACTGGGTGAAAGGGAGCTATTGAGTAAAGTCAAATTTCTAACATTTTAACTTTGTGATGACCCAACTCGATCTTCAGTGACCAAGACTCTATAGATGATAAGTGAAAGCTAAGGTGCGAAATGGAGAATGGAGAAAAAGTGGGTGGGAGGGGAAAGCATTAACACTGGTCAGCTGCTCGCGTTTGCAACATTTCCAGAACATGAGGCAGGCAATTAGAAAAAATAGTGCGCAAAACAAACTTAAATGGACAGAAGCAAAATTAACCCTGTAACAAAGCCAGTCACTATAGGAGGGAACAACAGACCAAAAGGAGGGACAAATGGACACGATTTACAATTCAAAAGTAAGGAATTTAGAAAGGCACCTGGAAAAGCCAATGACAAGCGATGAGCCAGCTTGTAGCCTATATACTGAATACACCATGCCTTACAGAGCAGCACATGATAGCTGCTAGGTTCGACCTAAAAACCTAGCCGAATGTAAACATCAATAGTAAGAGACAATACATTTTTTTTTAAACATTCTCTTTTAGCACCAGCTTGTTGGGCATTTTAAAACTGAAATGTGTCACCAAAGAGCTTCAGATATACTCTTTGCTTCTTGTGTTCAATGCAGTAAGAACCAGCTGACTGTCCGACCAACACTGAGCCTTTGGAGACAAGTCAAGTATTTACCAATTGAAAAAAGGTCACTATAGCCTCAAGGTGCATTGTTACATTTGAAGTATGTAACTGCATTGTGCATGCTGTTCCCAGGTCAGAGTTGGATTTCAGCCAACTACACTGACCTTTTCCTTGGAGAACAGCTAGTCCTCGCACATCTCCAGCATTGTGAGAAAGGGCTGGTAAGATGCCCTTTTCTGATATATTTGTTCTCATTCTGGCAGGGCATGGCCAATCCAGAATCTTTGAGGCAGTAAAACATTTCAGAGGTAGGTAGGTGAACTCCTGACCACCATTACTGAGAGTAAACCACCTGCTTTTTAAGTACCACAGTATTCAACTTTGTGTGCATACGCTGAACATGGTTGTTGTCAGATGTCCCTTCTGGGGGTCCACAGGGCAGAGAGGGGCTGCTGGGCCTCAGCTGTGGTGGTTCAGGTTGTTTGCCAATAGTGTCCTGGAATACATCCTGCTATGGCTCTCCAAATTTGGCAGTGAGGGGAACCGTCGCAGGCTTCTCAGGGAGGTGTGTGGAGGCGCCCAAGCTCGGAAATCACCCAACAGGTGCAATAGCTTAACTGTCCAACCCAGCGCTTACCTCTTAAATAAAGGAAAGTCATTTTAATCACACAGTGACACACAGTGATAATCAATGCTAAACAATTCAGTTTAAAATACAAGTTAGTGACTATGGTGACGCCTTCCCTTTGTGGCGCCGCCCCTGCTGATTGTCCTTTCTACCCTTAACCCACTAGTGTTACCCCCACAACGACTGGTCCTCCTTAATAGTAATGGCAGAGGCATGAATCAGGCACAGATATAGTCACTAATGTCCTCCACAAGTTATATTCACACTCATTCCACTTTCTTTTCAAGCTTCGTACCACTGATGGTCTAGTGGTTGTGCAGTAGTTCGTGGTACCGTCTCTGGAGTGTATCCAGCACTTGGAGTTCTTCCAACAGGTGAACCATGGTGATAGCAACAGCAGCCTTGTGAGCTATGCGCCACTGCATTTCTGAGCGCACAGCCTCCCGGCCCAGTCCTGGTGGTGCAGTGGCCCAAGTGTATGGTGGCTGATGATGTCACACGGCTGGTGCAGCCCTGCAATGGCCTAATGTCATTGCGCGTCGATTGCTGCCAAGCAAGTAGGTGTAACCCTGGCTTTATGACAGGTGCAGCCTGACCAAGCCAATAAGGCAGTTGCAGCTCCAGTCAGGCCGATATCGTGCAACAGTTTTAGTCCCAATTGGACTGTGGTCATCACAGACAGTTAGGTATTATACACAGCAGTTCCCAGGCAGCACGTAGGTTAGAGGCCTACGGGGTCCCTACCTATCATGGGTCGGCTCGTAGCTCACTCTCTGTAGCCCACTTCATCTGGACATCCCACAGGTCCAGGACACACAAGACTTCTCTTCCTTGACAGTCACTGCTGCTTCTAGGACAGGCTGACTCCTTCACTCTTTAAGCAAACAGGCAGCCCCTCAGCTTCTCCAGAATCAAGTGCGTACTTCAGGTGATATTCCTTCACATCAGGAAGACTGGCTGTCGGGTACACGCCAGCCCTGGTCACACAGGAGTCCTTCCAGTCGTGGTCCGTGCAGGTAATAGCGTTGAGGCGGCTGGCCGTGTAAGGGGCGATTCTGAGGGACGATGCAGAGGGAAAATTCATTATTTATTTAATTTTCCCTCTGCATCGTCCCTCGGAATCCCCCCTTACACGGCCCCACTGCTGTTACTTGCACAGACCAGGGCTGAGTCCTTCAAGTACTTAAAAGCACTTCTTTCTTAGTCTTGGAGGAACTTGGAACTGGAACCAAGTGGGGTGGATTATGTCCCATTTTGATACATAGTTTCTAGACAAACTGGTGGGGAGCCACTGTCTCAAACTTTAATAATGCTTTGGGATGGTTCCCCTTCCAAGCATGCATCTCAGCCACTCACCAGACACAGCCTTTATGTAGAGTGATGCTTCTCACAGCTGGTAGCACTGAGTCTGACTTTAAACTGGAGCTATCGTAACACAGGCTCAGTGAAGTATGAGGTTTCTGCACCTGGCTGTCATCAACTCAACTGAAGTAGTAATCAGGGATAGACAAAAATGGAAAACCTGACCCAGAAACTTGTTCAAATTACACAACAGAAACTACTGTCCCACCCCTCCTGCCTACCATCAACCAAATGGCAGTGATAAAAAAGAATTAATAAGTCCTAATGGAATTTCTTAAGGTAGCCCTATTGCGATCCCCCTCCCTTTAGTGTTTGGATCTCCACCCTCCAACCACAGGAGCAAAGCCAATACACTTGCACTGTCTGATGAAGCTGTCTTCAGACCCCATCTTGTTCTGTGCCAGACCACAGATATCCAAAATGGATCCCCACAACCTTCACCACTCAGGCTCTCTCACACATATATAGCCATACCATTGTACTTGTGCTTCATGCACTTTACATGTGCGTACTCGTATACACAGGTTGTCAGCCCAAGGTTCTGGACTCACACAAAACAGTGGAAATTTGCACAAGAAGAGACAGCAGGTCTCACTCCCAGTGACACAGGTAGAAAGAAATGGTCACACTATTAATCTTCCAAAACCATGGTTTCTTGGCATCTTCTTGGCTATCTAATCCAATCTGTCATTTTGAACTCAGATCAGTACAAACCTGTGTTCCCTTCATCAGCAAAAGCGCGGAGATACCCCTTCGGGGGTCTATGCAGGCGCTCTATAAGAACATAAAATAAAAATAAAATAAAATAAAATAAATCACCAATTTTGTATTAGTACTCTGCCCACAATGAGGGCATGTTGATGCTCTCCTCCAGGTCACTGAACTGGTTCGGGATTTCACATAGTCAAGCACAGACCAGGCCCTCTGTGCACACTCTTTGATTAGGGTGATAAAAGGGCTAAAATAAAATCCAGGATACCAGATAATGCATGCAATCGGTCACAGAACACATATGTAGACTATACAGGGGACATTCCCGTCCCAACAGTGGTGGTCCCAAAGAATGTTGCACAATTCGTGAGCTGATGACATGGATCAAAAAGGATGCTATTCTGCATTTGAATTCTTGGTTTGGAACAACGGTATTAGAAAAAAGGATCTACAAAAGATGCAGCTCAAAAGGTGTCCTTAATTAAATCCTTAGATGAGTAGCTGTGAACGAGAGAACTGTGTAATAACATCATGGCATAGTGTAGAAAGATATGTACTGTGTGTACACTGGTGCAAGGTATGCTTCTGCTCCGACTTCGGTGGTGTGTGGAGATTGAAAATGTATTTGTTCCTGAGTCTTTTATGCATTTTTGTGAAACTGAATTAAAGATGAGCTCTCCACCGTACAACACGCTGGCTGGTCACAGTTACAAATGGCTTATGTTGCATATGCACTCCTGCAAAAAACGGTTTTTCTTACAGGGAAAACCAAGAGGGCTATTAAATACAGGTTCCTGTACAGTGGCTTTGGGGTTTGAATTCAGACACATAAAATGAAGGTTCTCTCCCACACATTCTGCATTCTAACTGACGTGAATATCATTTTCACATCAAGAAGCTGTAATATGCTCTCCTGTTCATCCTTTATCCTCTTTTAAACCCAAAGCTCAGTCTAATAGAGAAGTCAGAGATTTACTGCTGCAAAGTTTACTCAACCTTGATGACCAATCTCTGCTGATCTTTGCTCATATGTTTAGGTGAATTAAAATCTGGAATTCTGAAGATTGGAAGTGTCTCAGTACCCGTGTACAATCCAAGCGAGAAGATGAAAGTGCCTGATGTTCTTTTTTACGACAACACCCAGGTAAGTAAATTGTTCCACAGTTCTGATGTCAACCACGTTGTTGCACATTGTGTAGACACACACCTAAAGATTTAGCTTTGACTGCACAGAGCGTGTCCTAGAATGGCAGCCATTCATTTCCTGGATTCATGATGGGGTCGGGCGTGTGGAGACAGGGTTACCTGTAGAAAACATGGGATAATTGGGCACCCATTGATTGAATATACAAAAGCTATGGGAGTTCTGGCCGACATTGGTTCATTGGTAATTGGCAACAGGAAGAGAAGGGATTGGTGACTGCCTGGGATGATCGACGTTTATTTCCTCCCGTTGGGCAAAGTAGGGTCCTTAATGGACCTGCTTTTATAATGTTGACGTACACCACAGCAAATATGATTACAAACCACCTACCACACAATGCACTGCCCCTTCACCTGCTTTCAGTGCTACCCGACTGTCATCAATCACCATCAGAAAAGCAAAGTAAGACTTATCTCTGTGCTGCACACAGTGGACACCGAGTGGTTTACCTGGGCGCTAGTTTCCTGTTGGGTGGCTCACTGAAAGACAGTTAATGCATATAGGAAATGCCAGGATATCAGTAAGGGAGTGTTGGAAATGACTCTTACTGCAGGATCACCCCCAAACATGTTGTATTCCATCTCTCCTTTTTGCTGATTTTGTTTTTGTTGATTGGAGGACTCTGGGCACTTTCTGCTGCTAACCAGTGCTAAAGTGCATGTCCTCTGTGCTTAAAAAATTGTAACATTGGTTTAACCACAATTGGCATGTTTAGTTCACTTATAAGTCCCTAGTAAAGTGTGCAACATATTTCCAGGGCCTGTAAATGAAATGCTGCTAGTGGGCCTGAAGCACTGATTGTGCCATCTTCTTAAGTAGCTATTTAAACATGTCTCCGGCCTGCCATTGCAGAACCTATGTGTGCAGTTTTAAACTACCATGTCAATCTGGAAAATTAACCTACTTGCCCGGCCCAAAACTTCCTTTTTATTACACATAGGTCACCCCCAAGGTAGGGCCTGGACAGCCCATCGGCAGCGTGCAGTGTATTGAAAAAGTTGGACATGTACTTTTTCATATCCTGGTAGTGAGATACTCTTAAATATATTATTCACTACTGCAAGGCCTATTTCCTCAATAGGATAACAATGGGATTGCCTTATTACATTTTATAAGTGTAATTTCCATTCGGGAAGAGATGGGACCCCCAAATTTGATGTCTCTGGAATCACAATTTAAAAACATAACGTATGGTGAAGTTGGATTTTAAATTGCTACTTTGAAAATGACACTTTTAGAAAGTTGCCATTTTCTTACTGTAACTGTTTGGTGCCTTCTGCCTGTCTCTTAATACACATCTGGGGTAGGTGACAGTTGGCTTTGTGCATTTCCTCTATTCAACACACACAAAGAGGGATCTTTTGCGCAACTGATGGGCCATCCAGGGGTGAAGGGCTCTGCTTCTATTTTCAAGGTCACTGACATGAAGGCTTTAACTAGCATCTGCCCCCTCCCTTTTTAACTGTTCACTTAACTCCCTCACTGTTTGGCTGACTCACATTCGCTTTCAACGCAGCACCAACTCCAACATCCCACTGATGACATTACAGAAGGCTTCATCTCTGGCTGATACTCGAACAATTTGAACAATACAACACTTACATACACATCTAGTGCAACTAAACAGATAATAAAGACCCTGATGAGAAGTACTTCCATTCAGTAAGTTTTACAAATGTCACTTTTAAATTCTGTTTAGGCTCAATGATACTGAATGTACGCAATGCACTGCACCAGCATCACAGTCAATCCGAGGCAAGCGCAGCAATTATTGACCTCTTAGGCACTACAGAAGGAACGTGACAGGCATGGTTAGTCCCCAAAGTCCTTTCTTATATCTCACAATGTACTTCTTTTATAATATCATGTAAATTAGTGCCTATTTACAATATATGTACTATTTAAAGGCCTATCTGTTTGCTTCCATCCTAAGGTACTTTTGCCTTCAGGTTTGTGCAACATATCGGTTTTCTGTTGCATGCATGACTATCGTCTGAAGGCGTGTTCCATATGTCACAATGGAAGGCATGCGTGTCTATTCCTAACTTGAAGTCAATAAAGTGATTTCATTTGATGGTAGAGCTAAATGTCTGTTTCCTTTCCGCCTGCAGCACCTGATGGTGATGGAAGACATGCTGAAAGACTTCCTGCTTGGAGAGCACCTGCTGCTTGTTGGCAACCAAGTGAGTGATGGACATGAGTGGTTTCTGATATCCACTACACACATCTTCAACAGCAGCCATTTTTTATCGTTCCCAACATACATTTGGGCTATGGGTGCATGCCACCTTAGGAGAGAGTCACATCTGACATAGCCTGCTCTGTCTGGTGTGGCTCCTGGCGTGGCAGTCTTCGTGGTCCCCAGACCTTCCTTCCCGAGGTGAGGAAGGAGCTATCAGAAAGTTCTTCAACTCTGGGTGCACAAAGCTTGAGAAGTCAATCTACCAATCTAGGGGTACCGAAATAAACCGAGACCATGAGGGGTTTTCTGGGTCCATTTTCTGTCCGGAGCTCAGAAGAGCTCCTCTTAAGGAGGTGCCAATTCTAGCACAAATTCATAAGATATAGTATTTTGTTAAATAATAATTGAATAGAAATCCTAGCATTTCTCACTTTATTGCACTTGTCCGATATGTCTCCTGTGTATTATGTGTTTTATTCCTTGTTTTGTGAAAAACAATGAAGGGTCTTGATAAGAAACAGTGGTTGCCAGTGGCATTGGCAGTACTCTCTAGGGGGATTATCACATTATTATTAAGTAACATGAAAATGTAGGCATGCTGGGTGGATGCTTTTAGGATGAAACTGAGAAAAATAGAGATCTAGGAAGAATGTTATCCAGTGGCCTCAATCACCAGCAGGCACAGGGCAGTTTGTGGTATTGGAGAAACTGAAGGTGTGACGCAAGGGGAGGAGGCATTTAGAATGTGTCAGATTCCATCCAGCGTACCTGCACAATGGTAAGTAAGCCGGCAGCGTCATGTGGCACAGCCCTCCTAAGGAAAGCTATCATCATCATCCTTCTGAGCCCATACAGTGTGGTGCAGGATGCAGGGTGACTGGACAGTGCCGGACACTGGACTGGAAAGGAGAAACGGGAGCTAGTCAGAAGAATGGGCACCGCAATAGCTCATCATAATAAAAGTATGTGAGGAAAAAGGGCGACAAGCTAATGGTGCTCGGTCTTATAAGTTGTGAGTATAACACTCTGCTCCTGCAAGTGATCTATATTATATGTTTGATTTGCTTTAGGTATTTGATTTAGTGCAATCCTTGATCCAATGAATAAAGGATCACTTTGCAAAACATTTTTATTGCAGCAGAAACATCTCAAACATGAGATGCTGTACAGAGAAGATTGTGTGTGTGTGTGTGTGTCTGTATGAGTCATTTGGCGGAATTGCTCTCATCAGCAGGTATATACATAGCGTTGACAACATATTTATAAAACATAAAAGAAAAGTCACTGCAGGAAAACACATCCACAGCTGTGGCTGTGAATTTGAGTTTTCAATAAAAAAGTATTTAAAACTGTAAATGATGTAAAAGAACGAGATGTGTAGGTACCAGAAATAATACGTACCAACGTTACTCCACAATAGAGGTCAAAAGAGAAGGGGGATGGGAGCACACTGCCTCACCTCTCAGCACAGTTCACCCCTTAGCGTTGTGGTAAATGCAGTTCACAGTAAATGCTTACTTGATCATTAGCTGTAGTGTTTCACTAAAGTTGGTGTAGGTTAGTGCTGTGAATCTCTAGACACATGTGTTTCTGGATAGTATCCTTCATCGGTAGAGATAAAAAACGAATTTCTTCAGGGGTTGCTGAGAAAGCTGCTACAATCCTCTCAGGTCTCAGTACCTCTCACTGGTGAGCAGGTGCATCGCCAAAAGCCCTTCAGCTCAATGCTAAAGGGGCGAACTTTGAGCCATTGAAGCTCTCTTGAGCCATCGAGCTGACGAGATTTTGGAGATGCACCCATGCGCCAGCGAGATGGACTGAGACATGAGAGGATTGTGGCAGCTTTCTCAGCTACACTGATGAAATCCGTTTTTTGTCTCTACTAATGAAGGATAATATCCAGAAACACATGTCTAGAGATTTACAGCACTAACCTGCACCAACTCTTGTGAAACAGTACAGCTAATATTCAAGTAAGCTTTTACTGTGTGCTGCATTTACTACAATGCTAAGGAGCGAACCGCGCCGGAGGAATTGCAGTGTGCTCCAATCTCCCTGCAGGTTGAAACAAATTAAGTTAAGAAGGTGCTGCAAACCAAAGTCCTCTGTTTTCAAATGTATCTTTAATGCGGACCTAACAATATGGTGCAATATTGGTTGTCACGGTTCAGGAATGGAATTGAGTGTTTTCGCCATGTTTAGCCGACAACATCTGCTGCTGCCTTGATCTGGTGCTGATGGAAACCCCGTCTGTCTTCACCCCCATTGTTTGCAAGAGAAGCACTTGTAACACACCCTGCTCGTCTCCCATCCGTTCTGTCACCTTACTTCAGATTTGAGGCCCATTGTCTGCCAGGGGAAATGTAAACCAAAACTGATTAAAGTTGGACACCAGAGCACATTGAAAGAAGTCAAATAAGTGTGTGAAGTGTGTGCGTTTTCTCCATCTTTATCCGCAAACGTAGCGCCTACAAACGAAACACATTCTGCTTTAACGCAGGACCAAAAATAGGCACCAGCAAACCTGTTGTAGTTAGGTTTAGAGACCACAAATGGCTTCTCTTTCGATCAGTAGCGACACTTTGCATTGCATTTTCTGTAACCAAATAAGTCTGTCGTCAATGACATGATGAAGGCAACGGTATTAGAAATACGGTCAAAAGCGTGGGGGGACAGTGTTGGTTATATAATGAGGTAACAATCGAAACGTATATGTTGTAACTCACAAAGGCGAAAGAGGGAGCCCCTGATAAGCATGTGTGGAGACTTATGAAGTGCCTGGAGAGGGGGTGTATTTACGCAATCAATCAAGCAACTGAGATTTGTATAGCACGGCCAACCCCCTCGAGGGTATCCAGGCGCTGGGCTCCTGCTGCTGAAGGTGGAATCAGTCGAACAGCCAGGTCTTGAGTACCTTTCTGCAAAATCAAGATTTCACACAATCTGCAAAGAGACAACGTTTTAACCTGAACACAAGACAGCATTTGTTTTTCTTATGTTTGTCTTGGTGGGTAAAGGACAAATTGCTAGGATAGATATATCCTGAATGCTTTACTTTGCTTCAGCCAACAAGAGGGTTTGGTGTGTTAAACACTCTCCACTGACATCTGCTGTGATCTTCCCTTCACTAGGTCGAATACTTGCATCCCTCTGAAGAGAGTAAAATGAGTTCCATTACATTTGGTAATAGTAGCACCTGTTACAGCACTTAGCGGCCCATGCATCAAGGGGTTTTGCGATTCGCAAAAATCAGCCGTTTGCAATCACAAAATGGCCTTGTGCGATGCATGAAAGTATTTGGGATGTGCAATTTCGGTAATCCCAATTTTTTTCGATTTGTCAAATTGCGATTGCATTTAAGGAATTGCAATTTGCGATTCCTTAAATGCAATGCAATGCAAGAAGCACTTTGAAATAGCAATTTTGCTATTTGGGACTGCAAATTACCGAAAAATTAAACTGGTCGGTAATTTGCAAAAACGTTGAAAAATGCACTAAAGTGCAATTTTCAAAGTTTCATGTTACCCAAACACACATGCCCTTGGGGCATGTGTGTGCGCAGCATGTGTGCACATCACAATTTCAGGGGTGCAACAGGGTGTCCTTTTGACACCCTTGCACCCTTGCACCCGTGGAATTGCATGTGCAATTTCCCATTCATTCCTATGGACCCGTAGGCCCATAGGAATGAATGGGAAGCCATTCCTCAATTGCGACTTGCAATTTGCGAGTCGCATTTAAGGAATGTTTAGGAATCGCTATTTTTAATTGCGATTCCTACATGCGCAGGTTTTTGTGAGCTCTTAATTGCGTTTCTTTAATAATCGCAATTAAGGATTCGCAAAAGCATATCTTGATGCATGTGCCCCTTAGAGACTGAAAAGCAAGTTTTTCTTAGCATTATATATGAAATTGTTTTTGGTATCTCTGTGCTTTTCCTTTTCTTTCTTCTCGGCTTCTGGTCTCGGATTGGGCAGAAGGCTTTGAGCTTTTCCTATTCTTTCTTCTCGGCTTCTGATCTCGGATTGGGCAGAAGGCTTTGTGCTTTTCCTTTTCTTTCTTCACGGCTTCTGATCTCGGATTGGGCAGAAAGCTTATAGGACCACGAAGCATCGGTCCCTTGTGTTACCTTTGTTCTGTGGCATCAGCTCTCCCCCACTGCCTTACTCCGGTCGCTAGTACATCCTTTTTCTCCAGCACCAACGCTTGTCCGTACACACGTCTCATCTATTTGTCCTGCGAGGTAGACTGTGTCAGAAGGTCCTGTAGGCCTGTTAGTGTTGCATCCTGGTTTCTTCTGTGCCCTTTGAAGTGTCTTCTGTGTGCGCCTGTCGGTGCATCATGGTTCTGCTCTGTCTTTTCATGTCAGAACAACTCTCCTGCAGCGTTCTCTGCTTGGAGCCAGTTAACAGGTCAAGGCTACCGCTGTGCTATTCCTTTCTTTGTCAGCCGTGTTGTAGTCAGGAGGGAATTAATGGTCTGTCCTTCTTTCTCTCTCCCCCCACCCCTGAGAGGGCGGGCGGTTTAATGTCCTTCCTCTTTCTTGCTCCATCTGTTCGCTCCTTCTTACTTGTTTTATCCTTTCTTTCATTTCTTCTATCTTACCAGCATTAATCCTACTTCCCCTCATTTATTTATCAGCCCATTCCATCATTATTTCATGTCTTCATCGCTTCCTTTCTGAATCATCTCCTTTCTAAATTTCTTCCTACATCCACCTCTTTCTTGCTGTTTTCTTCAATAAATCCCCTTTTGCCCTGTTTCCTCTTATCCTTTATTCATCTCTTCTTCCTAGATTTCTCTTTATCACTTCCTTTGTGCCTTCCATCCTTTCAACGTTCCTCTGTACATTATGCCCTTCACCCCTCACTTCCTTTTTGAAGTCCTAATTTATCTTATCCTTTCTTTCATTTATAAGTTATTTTCTTCCTTAACCCTGCCATCCTGTTTCCCATTCTCCTCTATCCCTCTACGTTCTTATCTTCTTTTAATCCACATTTTCCCCTCTTTCTCCTTCCCTGACTTGTACACTTCCTTCATATTTTTTTCTTTTCACACCTTCCTTTATTCCTGCCTTGCCTCCTCTTTATATTTCCCTTACCCTCTTTTCCCAGTGTCTCAGTCAGGGGAGAGCACCACATTTTGCAGAGCTATCAGTATTTGCAGTAGGTTGCAGTATGTGTTTGTTGCTTTCTGGGACAGGTGGGAGAATGGATAATGAGGCTGGGAACTATCTTTCCCCCTCCTTCACTGCTTGTGGGCTTCACCAGTTTCCAGCCTGTGTCAAGTGGACCGTTCTCTGGCTATTGGCAGGTCTTTCAGAGGTGTTGATTCAGCAAAATGCTTGATGAGGAGGAAGACACTCTGACCCCCTGATGACACCACATGGGGGGACTTCTTACTTTACCCATATCTCCTCAAAAGCCTTCTATGTACTGGTGAGGGACTAGCGGAAAGGAAAATCACGGAAACTATATGCAATAAACAGGGCTCCAGGCCCCCTATTACAGGCCTTCATGGTCTCTGAAGCCTTGGGTAACACTCTCATTGCCAGGAGTACCAAAAAGCACACCTGGGGAACTGTGTCTAGCCTTCCCTACTGCTAATTTACGTCCACATTTCCTTTCCCAGATAGACTCAAGAGTCATCACTCCCAGGGAAAAGAGTGCTGCATAGTGCACACAATTCTTAAATGGTTGTCACAATTATTTAGTGAAGTGGTTTTGTCCAAGAAGTAATATTAAATAAAGAAATGTTTTTTACTTGCAATTGACAAGCATTGACAAAGCCAGTATTTCTTGCTTTAATGTGCTGAATCATGAGATTAGCATTTATGCGCGACTGTTTGCCTGTATTATCACATTAAAGCCAGAAATGTTGGCTTTGCCAATGCATATTAAAAAAGCATTGGCAAAGTCAATAGGTCTCACCTATGTGAGAACGAGTGGCTTTGCCAATGTTTTTCAGTTATGTTGTAGAGCAGCGTTGCTAAAATTTATTTTTAAAAAAACTAGACATGCTTTTTTTTTACCTTCCCGCATTGTTGTGCTTTTTAAATAACTTTTATAGCCATGCTGCTCTACAACATGGGTCAAAAACCCTAGCAAAGCCAATAGCTCTCACATAGGCCACACCGATTGACTTTGCTAATGCTTGTTTGTGAAACCAATGTTAGAGCTCAACACATAGTCCTATCTCATTTAAGAAGTGAAGCATCATGTTTCATCTGCCTTGAGCCAGGGAGAGGCAATACCCGCCTCTTGGAAAGGGGTAGGCATCTCCAGAGAAGCTGGACACAGTCATGTTTCCATACTGCACAAGCAGATCACACCAGCATATAAATGGAAAGAGTTCAGACGACACACATGTATACATCCAGTGTATGCGGAACACGCAAGCACATGCTGCATAGAGTGCACATCCATATTCATACATCATGCACCTAATAATGAAGTGAACGGTGTATATAATGCAGAGAAAACTTGTTTACCTACAGTATGCTCCGAACACACACATGTGTATGGTACATAGAATGCCGACAATGCATTTTTACATAAACTATGAGTAAAGCAAAGAAAATTAAAAAAGAAGCAGCAGCAGCAACATGATAGGGGGGAAGATAAAAAGTAAAATAGTACCACTGTCTCAGTGCCTGCAGTGGAAGGACTCTAATCAAGCTGAACCAACCCGTACTTGGTCCATGCTCCAAAGGAAAGAAGAGGAAGTGAAGCTGTCATGCGCTGCCCAATTAGGATGCAGAAAATAAGAGTGACAATGAAGGCTCCTAGCCCCTTGTTGTATTCAGTATCTCTCACAAGTGAGAGTGCATGTGAGACATAACAATGGTGAGGTTACCTAAAATAGGATGACCCTTCCTGAAGAGATATTCATAAACCATCACTTTACCACAGGTGTGGTCCCTGAATTTAAGCTCACCAAGGCACAGTCCCCAAATCCAGACTAAGCGTGACCCCACATCCCCATCACAGATCCTAGAGGTGGCATCTAGAATTCAAAATAACACCCACAAAAGGATGCACATGGCTGCCAGACCTGCACACATCACAAAATGGGCTGCTCACGTAACCCTAGAGTAACAAGCAGCCCCAAGAGCTGGGCACCACATATCAGAGGCACACCCCAGAATTAGACTCAGCACTTCACATGGCACCTTCAGTGCAGTATATCATTCAACAATGCCCCAACCGAAAATAACACTGCAGAGGTGGTTCAAAGCTTGAAATGACGGCTCTGAAGAGCCCATCAGAACTGGCACAAGATGCTGAGCCAGCGGCGAGATGTACACGGGGCATTTGCAGTCCGCTGTGAGGCCGTGACAGAACCCATCAGTTCAGTACTTAGTATTTTCTGATATAATACACAGCTTTGTCCAACGTTTTTGTGTTTTTTGTTTGACTTCAGCAGTATGCTTTGCTTGGACCGACCAGGGATTGGCACATGGTCATCTATTCAGCCATCTGCCAGGCATTCTGGAGACCTTCCAGGGATCTGTTCTAGTTCCATTTTCTGCGATAACACAATGGCTTCACAGGACACTCAAATAAACCATCCTATTCACTTGGATGATTCTAAAGGGTTTTTAACAGCATATGCACAAACTGCCATGGGCATTTGCCTTGGCAAAGGTTTACAAATTGTAATTGTTCCTGCCTGCTTGTTCTTACTAAATGCCAGGGGACTACAATGCCAGGGGTGATGTTTGAGAAAATAACATAATGCATCCTATTTCCGAGCACTTGCACACAATGCCTGCCTTTGTAGAAAGAGTAACAAAAAAGAAAGAAAACACGCCAAATAAACACATAAAATGAAATGCCTCGTAGTTGGTTAAAGGTCATACAAATTAGATAATATACTGTTTAGACATGCACTAAATATAGCTCACCGGCTTTGCTTTGTTTATTTTATTTATTTCTTGCTAGACTTGTAATGACGTGAGATGGGTTAAACATGGTCATGTGATTATGAAACCTAACCCTGTATGCCCATGGACTTGGTTTTTGATTTTACAGGAGGCTCTGATTAACTGAGCGGGTCAGTGCGGTCATGCAACATGGAATCACATGTATGTAGGCTGGTGCAACAGTTTCTGGGACAAAGCCAATTCTGCAGTATAATTGCACCTCTAGTCTCAACAGTTATTTGGTTACATTGCACTAGTTAGTCATGAAGGCATTTATTTATGTTTGTATTTATGTATTAATTTAACCGGTTTTTATTGCGCAGCTGCCCCAAGTTATATTAGTAGACATTGCATGAAATTAGAAAAATATGTAATAATACGTTAAAGACTGTAACTTTCAGGCATGACATGTTTAATTCAGGTTGGTAGTTGTTGTGGGGAGTCACAGTGGATTACTGAGGTAAGCATTGGTTTTCAGTACCTACAAGTTTGAAGGACCCTTGTGATTTTTCAGTAATGCAAGTTGTAGAGGAGTGAGGTAGCTGAAGTATTTTTTGCTGTCTGAAAGATAGGCAGGTGGATTGAGTTCTCAGCTGTGTGGCTGGTGAGTTTCAGGCGATGGTTGTTGATCCAGTGAAGAAATGTTTTGTGACTTGGGGAGTCTATAATTTGGGGCGATCCAGTTGATATTAATCTGTACTCTACAGTCCTGTGGACCACCCGAAATTGACTAAAGGCCCGTAACTTCAAGAGTCTTCATGAGCGGAAGGCTCTTGGAGCAGTCAAATGTCTTCACTTACCTGGGCGTTACCTTTGGCGAAAGATTGAGTTGGTCGCCACAATTGAAGCTAATGGCGCTTAAACATTCACAATTATCATGCGCACTAATTAAGGAACATAGGCAGTCACTCACTAATCCTATAGCCCCGGTTGTTAAAGTGTACAACTCGAAAATAATCCCGCAATTCTTTATGGGGCAGAGATATGGGGAGCCAGTAACCTGTATTCACTTGCACTAGCCCAGAGTACATTTTTAAGATCAATTGTGGGCCTCCCGAAATCTACCCCACGTATTCCGCTCCTATTAGATCTGGGTTGTCATGCCATAGAGGATATTGCATGATACAGGATGTTGGCTTTCTGGAGAAGGCTCTGGATAACCCCGGTATTATTTTTATTTGCAAAGGGTTTGCTAGAAGTCAGGGGACTGGATGGCTCGAGCAAAATCGCTTGGTTTGTGAGCATTAAATCTTTACTTACCGATATGGGAATGAGGGACTTGCGGGACTGTCCAGAGTCTACTGCATTCCCAACTAAAGAAATGCTTAGAGCAGCTTACTGGAATATCATTAAAATTAGGAGATTCTCCGCTTTGGTTAGCTCCTCCCTGACTAGCGAATTCTGTGAGTTTAAAGATGAACCTAGTATGGAAAGCTACTGGGATTTAATAACGAAACCTAGGGATCATAAGCTTTACCATCAGTTTCGAGTTTAGTCTCTCCCATTAAAGAAGTTCATGTGTAATTGGGCTACTGGTTCGGGGGGCAAATGCCCGTTTTGTCCTGAATATTTTGAAAACATTGGGCATATCCTTTACGCTTGTCCTGCTTACCATGAACCACGTAATAAGTGGCTTAAACCCATTTGCAGATCCCTGGGAACCAGTTCAGCCCTGTATGCTAAAAGGCTGCTGAAAATTGGCTGTAACGACATTCTAGTTGTAGGTGTTGCTAAATTCTTGAGTTGGTCTTGGGCCATCCGGGAGAAAAATAGGGGGGCTCTTGCTGTTGGGTAGATCTATCCCTGAATATGGCATTTTATGAATTGATGACTTGATCTTTTAAATACAAGTTTTTAATTGAAAAGTCCATGGATGCGATATATTTAATCTGGTCTTATTGAACATTTTAATATGTAATACTTGCTATTTATATTTTTAGTGTGAATAAGTATTTTTTACATAGCGTTTAAAGTGTTTTATATGGAATATGTACCTGTATTTTTTTATGTCTTTTAAGATGAAAATCGCAATAAAGACTTTTTTTAATTGAATTGACTAAAGTGTACAAAAAAAGGATTGATGGAATGCTTGGATTGATCTCAGCCATTGGTAATGACTCGAGCAACATACCAATGCATTGTTATTTTGCACACCGTACCACCTCAGTTTGGACCCAGCCATATTCACATCAGTTTGGGTCTAGCTCCGATGGGAAGAGGCAATGGCTAATATTAATTCAAGCATTCCATCCACCACTTTTTTGTAAACTATAGTTTTTCACACGAGATCGAAAGCCAATTGGCAAATATGGAGATGATTTAGGTGAATAGCTTTGTTGATTTTTATTCAGTCCTTACTAATAAGGATAGCGAGGGAAGTTCTTTTAAATTCAAAAAGAAAGACAGCTTTGAATGATGCTAGTGAGGATAGCGTGATGTTAGCAAGAATAGTATTTCCAAAGTTGACACAGGTAATAATTAAAGTATGTAGTGCTGTTTTTAATTTGCTTGAATGCACTGATACATTTGCGTTTTAAAGAGAGGATGGCTGCAGTTTGCAAAAAAGCTAAAATCTGATGAGGTTTTATCTTTTGGTACTTCCTTGCAATATGCCAGAGCATATCTTATATCTTAATCGTTGAGTATAATCATCAAATAATCCCCCCATTGGTCATATGGAACTTTGTTAGTCAACAAGGAGAGGTGATAAGGAGCTATCATTTACTTAAAATACCATGAACAGTTTTTTTGTCCCTCGATTTAGGTCTCTCTAGACCAGGATACAAACCATGGAGAATGAGCATAAACAAATTTAAGACACCTGCAGGTAAACTTCTTTTACAATCACACCTCCAAGATTATCCCACTATTAATGAAGATTCAATTTCCTCTAAGAGAACGGTCTGGGCAGCAGCTAAGGCAACCATTAGAGGTTAATTAATGCGCGATGCTGCTCTTATTAACAAGAACAATGCCGCCAAACAAGCAGAATTTGAGCAAGACATTCAACGTTTTTCTCACTTGTATCTTTCAAATCCTACCCTCCAGAATCGTAAGTTATTGGAACAAGCACGAATGTCTCTTAATAGTCTTTTTACTTCCAAGGCTGAATACGCCTTGCAAAAAATGAAAGGGAGACATTACGAGCAGGGGGAAAAGCTGGTCAGTTACTAGCTGCACAATTGCGACAGAGGGAGGCTGCTATGGCGATTCCAGCTATTAAATCCAGTCATAGCGACGTACTTACTAGACCACAAGAAATTGTGGAAGAATTTGCTTCCTTTTATAGATCTCTTTACTCTCCGAGTACTCATATAAATAAACCTAATATGTCCAATTTTTTAGGTAAGATACACCTTCCACGACTTTCGGATGACGGTAGAGCTTTACTTGATGGTATTATTACAAAAGATGAGATCTCTTCAGCTATAACTGCCTTACCGTACCATAAAGCTCCATGAGAAGATGGTTTTCCTCCTGAATTTTATAAATGGACTGGTCAGAACATGATCGATACTTTACACGCCGCGTTTCAAGAAGCTGTTGAGGAATCCTCTTTAGGATCTCTTTCTACCAAAGCAATTATAGCTGTCTTACCAAAACCTGGTAAAGATCCCTTGTTATGTGGCAGTTATCGGCCTATATCTCTCTTGAATTCTGATATTAAAATACTAGCTAGCATTCTGGCATCCCGTCTTCGTGGCTGCGGCAATAGGACAATCTACAGAAATTGTAGGCGTCCCTCTCCCAATTGGCCATTCTCAAATTATTTATATGCAGATGACATTCTTCTTACTCTTACTGACCTTCCTCGTTCTCTTCCCGCTCTCCCTCAAATTATCAACAATTTCTCTTCTTTCTCAGGTTACAAAATAAAACTTGGATAAAAGGGAAGCGTTACCCATGTCAATTGGTACCACGGAGACCGCAATCTCTGACTTTCCTTTTCATTGGCAACCATCCCGTCTTAAGTACCTAGGAATATTAATTAATAGAGGTTTGGATAATATGGTCAAGGATAATTTAACTCCTTTATTCACACAAAAATGCAACAAGACTTTGATAAATGGAAAGCTCTGGGACTATCTCTTTGGGGACGTGCTTAGGCGGTTAAGATGGTTACATTACCACAGTTTCTTTATGTTCTAGGTATGCTTCCTCTCCACATTCCCCTAACTACCCTTCGATCCATTGACTCCAAAATAAAACTTTTTATTTGGGGTATGGTTAAACCACGCCTTGCCCTGGCCAAATTGAAGGCCCATCAGCTACATGGGGGTTTAGGTCTTCCTTCCATTGAGCATTATTCACTTGCCCTTCATATCTCCCAACTCACATCTTTCCTGCCCAAATCTAAACATATACCACAATGGGTTCCACTTGAACGTCACCTTTTGGCTCAAGGTTTAGGTCTGTCCCTTTCATACAGTACTAGTTCTTCTGATCCTAAAAACCCTATTTTATCTACAATGCATAAATCTTGGCAGAGAGGTCATCGTATACTAAAATCTAATTCGCGAATTCACATTAAAGCTCCCTTATGGCTTAATTCAGCTATTCGTATTGGTGGCCATACCTTGTCCTGGCCTTTATGGAAAGAGGCTGGCATTTATTCTATAGATCAACGTTTTCATGATGGAATCTTTAAATCTTTTTCCCAAATTTGTGAGGAATTTCATTTAACACCTATACAATCCTCTAAATATATCCAACTTCAACAATGTATCACCAAAACACCTAGCCTCTCCACCAGAACTACTTTCAGTATCTCCCATTTTGTCTTATTTGCAGTTTTGGGGAAATCTTAAAGGAGTGACTTCTGATCTTTATAAAACGTTTCTACTTCCTCTCTTCTCACAGCCTCTCTCACAAGCTCTTAAGATGAAATGGCAATCCCGTTTATCAGTTGTATATTCCAATATTCAATGTTGTCAAATTTTAGAAGGATTACATAAAGGTGTTCGGGAAGCTCGTCTTAAATTCTGTATCTTCAAAATTCTCCATGAATGGCATTGGTCTCCTGTTAAATTGCACCAAGCTAAGTTGTTATCACACACTTCTTGCTGGAGATGTTCTGCTTCTGGTTGCGACATTACACATATCATTTGCGAATGTCCTCGTACTAGATACATTCTGGCTTTTTGTGAGGAAGACATTGGCTTCTACAATGTCATTACTCTTACCTTTTACACCCATCACCATTATTCTACACGATTTACGAGGTTTCCCGAAACTCTCCAAACCACAAATTCGTCTTCTTCATACTGCTTTGGCCACGGCCAAAATTTGTATACTGGGTCACTGGAAATCTCCCTCAACTCCCTCTCAGGAAGAATGGTTGGTGGCAATGATGGAAACGGCTTTACACGAACGCACAATTTATAATCTACAAGATCAGGCTTCCATTTTTCTCCAGATTTGGTCCCCTTTCTTGGAAACCACGGTAGACGATGACTCTACATCTACTCCTTCTTCTCCTTCACATAGTGTCTCTACTTAATTCTATTCCTTCAATGGTTCCTTTTCTATTACTTTACTATAGGTATCCTTCCCCCTCTCTTTTTACTAATTCATTCCCTATCCGCTACTGTTGCTCTGGTACTCTTCTTTTTTCTATTCTTTCTTTCTTCTTTCTTATCTCTTTTTCTCTTCCTTTTCTTCTCTTTACCTTTCTTTTTATATTATGATTTACCTATTATTCTTTCTATTGCGACCTTATATTGGACTATGGAATATATGTTATTATTTATTTCCTCATATTTGCTATATCCTGTTATGTAAGTTTCAGTATCACCTATATTATCATTCATTTACTATTATATTATTTTTGCTTTGCAATCACATTTGTATTTTTATCTGAAAATTTCAATAAAAAATTTCAACACAAAAAAAAAATACCATGAACAGTGAAGTCCAACTGGAGCTTCACAGGAATCAACAAAGAGATTTAGTGTGAGTTTAAAGGTTTATTAACCAATTAAAACAATCATTAATCCAGTAAATATTAAAATGTAGCCATCATTATTACAGATTCAAATAAGCTATAAGTTGATATTTGAATACTATTCAAAATAACCACGTTGGTAAAAATTACAAATGGGATAGAGAAAATGTAGAAAGTGTGTTCCATAAAAGAAAATCCCTAATCTGAATTCATGAAGTTTTGGACATTAAAGAATGATTATCTTCAGTAAGCAAGGTTAGGTGTCACTTTCAGGAACCCAAATGAAGGGCTCTGATGAGAGAATAAAATGCACAGGCATGAAGCCTGAGCTCACAAACAATGGAGATTAGCAGAGGCTGGAAATGTTATTCTCAGATCAAAGTAGAAATCTCTAAGATGTGCCTCCCTTGAACCAATCAGTCTCGAGCAAACTCTAGGAGCAGGTAAACTCCCCAGTTTCTCGATTCTTCACCGTGGGCTATGTAACTATGTCCCTCGTTTGTTACTTTGAACAGATTTAGTAGTTCAGACAGTTCCTCCCATGAGTTGCGCTTTCTGCCATCTCCTCTTTCCCCTGTGAGAACCTCACTATCATTTGTCTAATACATAACAAATGCTTATTCACTAACTAACAGAAGACTGCTGCAAAATTATAGCGTCTGCCGTGGAAAGAGAAAAACGTTTTGTGCAAAACAACACAAAAATAGTCCTCTTAACCCTAACGTGTACAGTCGACATTTATATTGACATCGGCAGTTAGGCTAACTTAAGTCAATGCAATATGTTAATTCATGTGTTTTCTTATAATTCCTAAATATGATTACCTACAACAAATTTGCATGTATTATGCTTGTGTTATTCAGCATTGAGTTTTGCACTTTAGAATTAAATGCATATAAATTGCAAAATGAGGACATTCCCTCTATCAGTTCCACCCTTTGATAGCTAGAAAACTAATCATATTTTAACCCAAATGGTTCTTCAAGGTGCACCTCCTTCATTTGATGAGTCATCTATCTTAACCTTTAAGCTTTACATCTCCTTCAATTCCTGGTACATCCTAGCCTTTCTTTCTTCCATTTCTATTTCTTCTCTTCTCTTCTCTCCTTTGCCTTTTTCTTTCTTATTTCCTTTTTGCTAAATAACAACAAAATCCCAAAACAATTCAGCAAATTAGCTTATTTAGCAAATGCCAATAATCAATATAGTCTTTAATATAATACCTAAAAATCCACTACCAATACTTCCAAGCTAGTTACTTATAGCAGAAGCCCCCTTACCCAAGGTTCCCAAAACACTAGTTGTTTCTAGGTTATCTAATTCAGGTTTTAAGTCAGAAATGTTCTTTGTAAATTCTTCTGTAGTCGTATTTTTGTCTGGAATGTACGAACAGCAATTTTGTGCCTTCAAATTCTTACAGACGCTGCCTTTTTCTGCCACCATTATGTTCAAAGCTATCAATCTTGCAAAACTGTTGATCTAATAGCTACTAATTCAATATGTGTTAGTGGCTAATTTATCCACTATTTGCGAAAGCTTTCTAATTTTCCTGTCATTTAGGGCTACTCCTACTGGGGAAATAATTGCACCAAAATTATCTCCCACTAATTGTGTCCCATCATTAGCCCTACATCTATGTCTATGAGATGGATTCATTGTCAAAGCTTCTATGATATTCACATGATACATTTTAGAAAGAATAAAGCTAAATATCACACGCCTTCCTAATCAGCAGACAATTGGAAAAATGCATCTTGCCCCATATAAAGTATACTCCAGGGATAACTGGTTCTTCCGCAGTTAGTATTTGGACAGGCACCCCAAGAAGTTTAAATGTATGTTCACATCTACGTATATCCATGTGCCTAGTTCTGATGTAATACCTTCTCTTGTAAAAGCATAGTTTTCCTTTCTTAATTTGTTTAATTTCAATCTGGGATATACCATTTTCATTTATACTCGTCTTCCTCCTCTTTCCACACATTTTTTAACACCTCTTCATGTTTTGTTGCCCTATGAAACATGTGAGCTCCCTTTTCATCTAAAGCTTGAATACAATTCTTCCCCAATGGACTCTTAGAGCATGTAAAAAAAAAATTCATCTGCCTGAACAGTGTCTATCTTTGTAGGGGCCCTATAGAAAAAACAAGCTATTTGCAGCTCCTTAACTGTGGGTTCTACCTATAAAATAAACTAAGCAATATGCTAAATGTAATTGCGTTTGAAGGTGGGGCATGCTGGTAGCTCACATCCTTAGTAGCTGAAGCAGATCAGTGTGCACAAACATAGCAAGCCTTAGCATCTAAAGCTTGTGTGTACGCTTGAATGTACTCTTAAATTAATGTAGAATGAACGTTAGTTGTGAAATACCCCCTCGAAAGCTTCTATAAATGTTGCCTTTACTTTTATTTTCTATTTTCTATTTTCTATTGCTTGTGCAATTGATGTAGGTGCAGGAATGAATCTAAGGATTTCTATCTCTACGGTGATACTAAGACCAACTAAGAGGACTATAAATATTAGCGTTACAACTGTTAAGTTTATAGCAATTACTATTCTACATCTAGCCTTGGTAAGGAAACACATTTTTGTCTGCAGTCAGACTTTCAGTAGAATATAGCAGCATTTGGGCTTAATATTCTGCTTTTCTTCCTACTTGTGCAGAATGAGCAAAACATTTTGATAATTAGTTTGCAGTTATTTCATTCTACGTATATACTGCAATCTTCATGAGGCATCTCTTCTACTGCAGACTTGGTCCTAGGGAATTCTTCTTAATTCTTTTTATTTGTTTTATTTTCTTAACATGTTATGTTACCTTACATTAGTTGTCACCGTCTTTTCGACAGTTCACTTCAGTCATAGTTCATTGTTTAAAGAATCAGTTATTGTTAAATTAAATTGAATCAATCGAACATCAAATGAGGGAAGTTAAATTATGAATTTGTTTCAAGAGTTGTAATCATGTGCTGTGATAAAGTGGCATATCATGGTATTTCAAGTACTTCTGCTCGCAGTTCATTCAGCTCATGGTCTGTCTGATTAGGTCCTTTTGTCTGTGTAATAAGTCATTTTAGGTGCTGAATACCTGCAACTAGGTACTCTTCCTCTCTTAGGTCTCCTAGGTGTTGGTTGATCTTCTTCAGTATCACTTATACCACTAGATTCTGTTACTTTGATGATGTTTTGTAGTATGCGTTCAACTGACACACTAGTTTTTAATTGTCTCATGCTTTTTGGCCATTCCCCTTTCTTTTGAAGTTTCTCACTTCTCACACTTGTTCCTTCACCAGAATCATTTGGTTGCACCTGTGATGTTTCTCCAACGTCCCCCCTTTCAGATCTCAGATCTCCATTTTCAGGGGATGCTTCCACACCACTCTGCGAGATTTCAGAAACCTGGATATGTGAGGAATTCTGATGGATGTCACCCTCTTCTGGTCCTTCAGGACGTATGGACACAGGCGCTTTTGGACTCAGTTAAAATGTTACCACCTCATCAAACTGGCATCTCACCCTATGGATATGTAGGCATGAATCCAGTTGAGTATCCCACCACACTTCATGGTGGTGTTGGTGATTGTGATCACCTGATAGGGCTTCTTCTACCTTGACTCCAAACAGGATTTTCGAATGTGCATTTATATGGGGACCCAATCGCTGGGGCAAAGATCATGGCATTGCTCCTGATTGGGCATGGCAGTAGCAGTTCCAACCAGGTGACAGACAGATCTGACACACAGATCTGCCACAAAAGCCAATCCCTTGCAGTAGTCGAGAATGATGTCATCTGTGATATTTGCAAGCGCATTTGCATGCACAGCAGGCAGTCACATGGCATGTCCCATGAGTATTTCTGTGTGGTGACAATCCTGTTTTTCTGTCAGAAGTACTTCAGAAACTCATCAACACTAAGGGCAAGGCATCTGGCTATTTCAGGGAAGTGGATGTGCATAGTTTGGCCAAATGAGATATCAGTGTGTCATTAAGCTGTTTGACTATTCCTGATGCTTATGGTCGGTAACTACAATATAATCTCTGTTCCACTTGTAATGCGCCACATGGCATTCTAAGAATCTCATTGTTAAATGAGTCCTTCGGTCTGACTCCAGAAAAAACAGTAATCCGAACTTTGACATGAGCTCACAACAGCACTGTTACAAACAGGCATTTCGATAAAATCCAACTCCATTCTGTTAAAGGGTCCTTCTGATCTACCTGTGTGGCTCATGGTTACCAGAGTTCTTCTCCCTACATTAATTTGCTGCTGACAAGTCTCACCATGGCATCCCTTCTGATGCGTGCTGAGCCATGAAAGTGCCTTGTCATTGGGAATAACAGGCTATCAGGCATCACAGATCTTCCTTCAGCTGAGACCCCTAATCTCATTTGTGTTTTAACTTATCCTGCTCTGACCCACCCTTATTGCTCTGCCTCTGACACTTCTTCCTGCAATCTTTTAATTTCCTCCCAAGTATCAGCAACTGACAACAACATTGCAAATGTGATGCCTCATCAGATTATTTTGCATATTCTCCAGGCAAATGTGCATGCCACTATTGCACAATATTGAGCAACTTCATCTGCATATCTATTTCCAACAGTCACATAATAATGTACGCTCCTTTGGGCTATGCATTTAGCAACTGCAATTTCTCGTGGCAGTTGTAATGCTTCCAACAGTCTCATAAAATATGCTCCATTTCAGAAAGGAGATCCGGACGAAGTCATGAATCCCCTCTGTGACCATAACTGCCCAAAATCATGGACTACACCAAAGCCATATTGACTGTCAGTAAATATTGTCACCAACAATCGCTCTGAAAGATGACATGCTCGGGTAAGAGCAACCAGTTCTGCCACTTCAGCAGAGGTAACACCTCGAAGCCAGGAGACTTCCACCACTTCCTGAATTGGTCAGACAGCAAAAGCTGCCTCTTTATCTCTTAGGCATGAGCTGTCAACAGAAATTACATAGCTATGTCCAACTAGGGATTCGTCCATTAAATCATACTTGGTGCATAAATCCATGACGTTGAGACAGTCAGGCTCAAGCTCTACCCATCAATTTAATTTTCAGGCAGTGGTAACAATGTAGCTGTATTAAGTAACTGGCATTGTTTCAAAGTGACATTTTTTCATCAAGAATCAATTGTTCATATTTTGTGAGTCTGCTATTTGCCATGTACTGTGTTTTGGTTTGTGTGAGCAAACTGCCACCAAATGAGGGACCATCACTGTAAGAGGATGTCCAATGACTATATTCTTAATTCTCCCAATACTGAAACCAACCGAGGCAAACGCTTTAAGGCACCTGGCCAGTCCTGCAGCAACTGGGTCAAGGGTAGTTAAAAAATATGCCACAGGTCTTCAAGAGCCTCCGTGCAATTGAGTATGCACTGAGAGAGCTCAGCCCTGCTTCTCCCTGCAAAGCAAAGTGAATGTTTTACTGTAATCAGGCATTCCCAGACCGGGAGCACGACAGAGACTTTGTCTCAGCTTTAGGAATGCTATTAAGCAAACGTTGTCCCATGGAAGCGGATCATGCACAACCTTGTTTGTCAGATTTCGTTAAGGCATAGCCACCAGAGAAAAGTTTGGGTACCCAGTTTTTACAGTAGCCCACCATTTTCAAAAACAGTCCAACGTTTCTCTGTGATTTAGGTGGAATCATTTTCTAAATTGCAGTAGTTCTCTTGCAGCACCTTCTTTGTTTCCTTCTCAATCAGATGGCCTAAATACAGGACAACTTAATTGACAATATTGCAGTTTACTTGGGGACACTTTTTGTCCATTCTCAGCCAAGTGATTTAGCATGGCAATGGTATCCTGTTTCCAGACTTCTTGGTACTTGATGCAACAAGTAGGTTGTCAATATACTGTACAAGAACCGAATTGCAAGGCATTTGCTTGATGGACTTTCTGTATACCCTTGTAGGACTCTGCACCATGCCAAAATTCTGCTTTGAAATTTAAATGAGAACCAAAATTGACTGGCCCCATGCAGTGAGATTGAGAAGAAAGCCTGACAGAGGTCCACAAAAGTGAACCACTCAGCATCACAGGGAATCTGAAACAATACTGTAGCTAGATTCAGTCCCAAGGGAACAACATGGGATGGCTATACTAATAATTTTTCATAAGTCCTGCACAATTCTATATTTACCGTTTGGCTTTTGTAAGCCATAATCGGCGAGTTGCAAGGACTTCCGACTACTTCTCTCAAAATTCCTTGTTGTGTGATATTGTGCTGTATATGGCGCGGCCATATCACTCGATCGCGCAGGCATTACACCTCTTTGAGTTATTCGGCAGCTACACCATTAATTGGGGGAAGTCAGTGATTTTTCCTTTGTCGGGCCCCCCCACGGGTCCCCACTAAATGTCCAGCCACCGTAGCCACGGACGGGTTCAAGTACTTGGGGGTCTACATCGCACGGGACGTTGTGGAATTTTTTAAGCGGAACCTTGAACCTCAGTTGGCTTGACTCGGGCTGACGTGAGTCATTGGCGGTCATTACCGCTTTCCCTTATGGACCGTGCAGCATTATTTAGGATGCTCGCCCTGCCGAGGCTGTTATATATTCTACAAAATGCACCGTACCCTGTCCCCCAGGGTATATTTGTGCTTATCTCTCAGGCAGTGCGGGCGTTGCTGTGGAACGGTGGGACCCCCAGAATAGCACTCCACAAACTGACGGCCTGGCGCTCCCCAATGTGCGATTATAATACTGGGCCTCACAGCTTCAGGTAGTTAATGACTGGGTATACACCGATAGCTCCGAACCGGCATTTAGAGTGGACAGACTAGTCATGCCAGGGGGAAACAGCGAACATTTGCTCTACGCTCAGACGCTGCGAAGGGAATGGCCTGCGCACACTAAAGTGGTAGTCCAGTGTTGGAGGGAGGCAAACAACTTCCTGGGGTGGTCCGACAGACTAACCGGTAGAACCCCCCTGTGGCTTGGAAATCAGCTGAAAGAGGTGCCGTGATTGACTGGTTTTGGGGGATGGAGGTTGATCGGCATAGAATACTTGGGTGACATTTGGAAGGGATGTGCCCCCTGCTCCTTTGCCTACCTTAAGAAGGAGTATGACCTACATGACTCACAACAATATCATTACCTACGTCTTACACACGCCATTCAGTCCCACCCACTTCGGTAGTGATTCTTCCATCCCTGAGTATTCCCCTCTGGAAGATAGGTTACTACTGGACCCCATCTTAGAGAAGCCAACATCCACCATTTACCGAAAGTTCATATACAATATGCCAGACCCCTGGTGAAGCTTCCTGTAGCATGGACCCGAGACATTGGTACCCTCGAAGATGATGATTGGCAAGATGCCTTACAAAGCCAGCGCGAAATAGCAATCCGTCCCAGGTTTAGATTGGTCCAATTGAAAATCCATCACCGTATATACTACCCTCGCACACATCTATACGAGTGGGACAGGAGTCCATCGGCCCTTTGCGTAAGGGGTTGCCGGGGGAAGGCACCTTCGACGATATATTATGGGAGTGCCCCGAAATAGTCCCCTTTTGGACCAAGGTTACGGACAGGATGTCTGTGGTTGTGGGTGACTCAGTCCCGATGGAGCCAAATGGCTGCTGTTGATGGTCAAGGGAGATACAGACTGGTCGAGACATGTTGAACTTTGGCTGGCATTAGCTGTGGATGTAGCAAAAAGAAACATCGCCAGCGGCTGGGGATCTCAAATGCCCCTGCAATGGGAACAGTGGAGGAGGGACCTAGATTGGTGCCAAAGAGCTGAGGAAACTATATATAAGAGCAGGGGCTGTATCAAGAAATGGAAAAAGATTTGGGGGCCATAGCGAAAATACAGGGGATCGGGGGAGGTCGGGGAGTAATCATGTAATGGTATATCCCACTGGTGTGCTGATGTGCTATCTTTGTTCACCACATCGCTGTTGTCTATGTTGTTTCTTGAACAATGTCTATTGGGCTATGTTACTATGAGTTATGGTAAATAACAAGATTTTTTAATTTAAAAAAAATATATAAATATTCCTTGTTGTAGCATTGATTCAATCACTGGAGTGAATCCAGCCATGGTCTTGGGTGTGAGATTGTATGGTAGACTTCTCAGAAAATCAGCATTTGATTTAATAATTATTCGCACAGGTTCTACATCTTTACTAATTCTGATGTCCTTCCTTGAAAAATCCCATACATCAGGTTTCACAGTGTCTCAAAAATCAGGAGGTAAGTCCTCTACCATTCTCACAGCGAACAATCCAACAGCTTTTCCTTGCCTGTCCATTTTAAATTTAACAGCTTCATTATGTGTGAAACTTTTACCTTCTTGTGTATAGTCAATTGTGGCATTTAATTGCCTTAGGCACCCCTTTCTGACAGATTTACAAGACTTGAATAACGCACAACAACCTGATGATATCCTATTTTGATAGGAACCTTCTTTGAGACAGGGTTGCCTACAACTTGGATGTTCTTTCCTGAGAAAGGTAGGTCAGGGACTTCCGCTGTTCTAACAGTGGAATGGGTAGCTCCAGTTTCATTAAAGAATGACACTTGGTGGACATTTATCTCACCATCTACAAATGGGCCATTCTGGTCTACCTCTAAGACTGTGCCAAGTACACAATATTCTCCCCCCCCCCACTCCCTCCTATTGGAGCTTGTGGGACCTGCATTATTGGGGTATGTTCATTCCATGAACTGGCACATTCTGCATTTGGGTTGCATTCACACTTTGCACTTGCCCATCACCACTTACTCTATTAGGATTTCCCTCTTCCAATGCTCATGCTTGTTACAATAATGACAAGGAGTCAATCTCTTCATTGTCACAATACCTACCCCTGAATTTGGATCAACCGACAACCTAGACCTCTTACTTATGGAACACCAACTTCACCTTGCACCATTTGACCTCCATTCTGGTAACCATCCCCTTGTATTCTACCAACATTCCCTACGTATTATTATTATTAATTAACATTTATTAAGCGATTGGCTACCCTGAGGCATCCCAGCGCTGACGGCAGAAAACAGACATAGGGAGGTGGCTACCAGTTGATGTTCTGGAATTGCCAGGTTTTGAGACTCTTCCGAAAGGTGAGGTGAGATATCTCTGAGCGCAGATGGAGATGGAGGGAGTTCCATAGTTTAGCTAAATTGTATGAAAAGGAGCGACCCCAGCTACGCATCCTTTGAATTTTGGGAATGGTGGCGAAATTTAAGTTTGCAGAGGGCTTTCCTTGGACAATACGCAGTAATGAACGTCTGGTTGATACGGGGGTCTGAACCCCTAAGGATCTTGTGAGCGGTACATAGGGCTTTGAATATAGTCCTCTCTTCTATGGGCAGCCAGTGTAGGGTCTTTAGACTGGGCATGGCTGACTGCGCTCTGGATGAACCTTTCAATAGTCAGGCAGCACAATTCTGTACCTCCTGAAGCTTCTTTAAGGTAGATTTAGGTGCTCCTAGGTATAATGAGTTGCCGTAGTCTAGGCACAAGAGGACTAAGGCCTGGACCATAATTTTCCTTGCCCCCATGGGAAGAAGGGGAAGGATTTTCCGCAGCATTCTGAGAATGCTGTGACAGAACCCTGACAATGCCACTGCTTGCTGGTCGAATTTAAGTGACTTATCAAGCCACACGCCCAAGCTTTTTATTTTAGACTTCGGGACTGGGGGGGGGGGTCCCAGACAGGTAGGCCATGGCAATTTGAGATCCTTATTAGATGTAGTTCCTAGATACATAATTTTTGTTTTGTCTCCATTAAGTCTGAGACACGAGTGTTGCGTCCAGGTAGCTACCTTCTCCAGGCAGGATTCTAGGTCAGATGGAACATTATGCGGGTGATTTAGAGATACCACCGTCTGAGTGTCATCTGCATAAGAAACAACTTTGATCCCATACGGCTGGATGACCTCAGCCAGTGGCCTCATATACACGTTGAACACCATAGGACTCTGGGTAGATCCCTGAGGAACTCCATAGCGGAGAGGTAAAGGCCTTGAGGTAGATTCCCCCGCAAAGACCTGAAATGTTCTGCCATTGAGGAAGGATTGGACCCAAGAAATGGCTCCTCCTGACACCACAGCCTTCCTGAGCCTTTCAATGAGGTTATTAAAGTTAACTGTGTCGAAAGTGGCACTGAGATCAAGGAGGAAGATGGTCGCTGCTCCTCCCGATCAATTATCTTTTTAGCTTCTTCGACCACGGCAATCAGTGCAGATCCGTTCCATGTTGGGGGCGAAGGCTCATCTGGGAATGGTGTAGTAGCTCATGGGTTTCTAGGAAAGATCTTTATCAAAAGCGGTGACAGAAGGGCTTTTTTTATCAAACAGATTTTATTGTTGTTCACATGTAAAAAAATATCACAGGGCGCAACCCGCCACCATGCCCACGCAGGGGCCCATAAGTCAAGAAGCGTCTTATTCCCAGCATACCTAAGGGGAGGGGTCGTTACGTCCCCACGACGCTAGCCGCCTCTGGCCCATGCACTGTAAGTCTATAACAATCCATGCGTGAGCCGCCAGGGCCGAGGCTCAGCAAAGTCCAGAAGGAAGAAAGTCCAGGTGCCCAGGTGCAGCACCGTACCTCTGTGCAGGGCAGGTACTCACGGCCTCCAAGCCCCCCCCACCCTGCGAGGGCCTCCATTAGGGTCGAGTCCCCAGTGTTCCAGGACAGCTGATGGTGAACATTTTATACATCTATGAACAGCAACAAAGAAACTCCAACAACCCCCCCTCCCCCTCCGCACCCCCCCGAACTCCCTGTTCCCGCCCCCCAGTGGTGAAAGTGCCATTAATAGTATAGCAGTCCTCGAGGCCTACCTAGAGCTGGAATAAGTGCAGGGCTCTGACAGTAGAGGGGCATACCGCAGATCAGAAGGGCTTTTTAAAGAGGTCCAGCATACGTGCCCTATCAGGTCCTAGGAACAAAAAAGTTGACACTGTACCTCTAAGAGTGGTGCCTAGGAAGTCTAGGTGTGGGAGCCAACTGCCAGCAACTGAGTGGTGGTGGAGGGGGTGGAGGAATGCACTAGGAGAAAGAGGGATGTGGGGATCCCGCTTTTGCGGAACTAGGGTCCTCACACACCCAGCAAGCTAGGTGTCATGCTTCATCATCTGGACCTGCTCCTCGTTGGGCCGGCGCTGCAATGCCCAACGGGCACCCGCGAAGGGGCTCTTTATCGGATATCTTTTGTTCCTTTGCCGTATGATGAAGTGGGGGTGTGTGGCCCGTGGAGGTGTAGATATGGTGAAGTGAAGTGAGTGCGTTAAAAAAGGTTGGATATTCCAAATAAAGTTTTATTCCGGTTAGTAATCCACCTTGTTAAAAACGTGTAGAGTGGCAATGCCCCTATGAAGGGGTGGTCAGTTGAAACTATGCTCAGCTCTTAGGGTCGACATGTTTCTTGCCTGTTGGTAATAAAATACCATGGCAATTCTTCAGGACCTATAATGTGAAAAAGTGGAAAATGGTATTTACACTAAATGGTGCAGATAATAGCTAACTACCATCAAGGAGACACTACTTCCGGTTGCTTCTGTAGTGTTTGTTTGACGACCTAGGGAGTCAAAATGCAGAAGGGAAAAGACAATTCACATCAGTCCTTCTCTATGGTTACTTGGGTCTCCCCACTCAGTCATATTCGAAATATGTATCCTCCTTATGTGCTAAAACAAACTATAACACAGTGATAAAACATTGTTCAAAGTTCATTAAAATCCCTCTGGCGTGATGTCCGCCCTCATGGTGTACCATCATTGTACAACGATATGTGCTTAAGGTGTTATTGCAGTAGTAAAGTACCCAAGCACAAATCAGCAGACATGTCTTACTCAATGAGGACTGGTAAGGTGAGGCATAAGAGCATATATATATATATATGTATATATCCAACTCAGCGTGTTAGACTGTGCTCCAAAATAGGCAGAGCCCATAGTTGTATTTAGTGCAGAGCACTGAGGCGGCGTGGGGTCGCGCTGTGGCTCACCTCCCTATTGTGGGTAAATCGCCTCAGCTGGTACGGTGAGTTGAATGGGCACCTCCAAATTAGGTTCCCTGTAAGATATAAGTTAAAAACAGGCGGGCTATGTTAAGGGTGCAGTCACCTGGATGGAGGGAGCTACCTTCTTGGGAGTAGGTAGGCACCCGCCCTGAGGTGCAACCTTCTCTCCCTACCAGAAACCCACAACACCGGGGGGCCGTGCGGGGCACCGGCTGCGCATCATAACATACAGTACAGAACCCACCAAAGACCCCAAGGCGCCGATGGTCTCCCGGCGGGGGAGAGTCGCAGTGCACCGCATCTGGCTACGGCGTCAACTACAACCCAAAGACCACGACAAAGATAGGGGAAAGCCACAGGCAGCGTCCACAAGAAAGTGCTAAACCGGCCCTTGCACGTGTGCCCAAGCAGTACTTACATGTCCAAGAGGGGGACCGCACTGGATCACCTACCCTCTCCACCCGTACCAGGAACAATGTGTCTGCCTCCGGCCGCAGTACCAGTATTGTTTCCTAGTGGTGTGTATGTAGGGGGGGGGTCGCGTCGTGGCTGCGTCCTGGACATCTGCCTGAACTGGGCGTGCACACATACGTGGCCCGTCTCGGCGGCCATCTTGAAGTGTGCAATTGGGGTTTCCACGTAATGGAATGGAGGTGAAACAGAGTATGGGTCTCAACTCATGGAAACGGACCACTAGTCCACGGAGACCATGCTGGTACGTTCTGATGTGCAACGTATTGCTCGGGTATGAGCTGGAAAAGTCAATATCTAATATTGTGCAAGGGGCTACCAACGATGTGGGGGGTGTGCCTCAGTGGGAGGTCTGCACAAAAGCTGGTAATATACATATCTGAAAAGGGGTGTGCCCTACACTGGTAATGTGTGTTTACTCTCCCTATCGATATTGTTGTGTACCCCATCAATAATTCTAGTGTATTTAGAGTGATCATTTATGCTGCCCAGAGATGTTGTTAAATCAATATTGGTACACACAACAATATTGCATTGCAAATTGATGTCCTGGAGTCACTGGTAAGAACAACTGACAGTGAACCAAATGGGGGGGAAACAGCTGGCACATACATATGTTCCGCCAGGGCTCATCTGTTGTTCAGGGTTGCCCACGGAATGTCGTCGTTTAACCCATTTGTGGATGTTGACAAGCGGTGTATCCATCGTTGCTCGATTCTGAAAAGTGCCTGTTGTGTAGTCCTAGGGTGGCATTCTAATACCACCCATTGTAGTGAGTCTGGATTGTGCCCCTTCTCTTGGTAATGTGTATACATTTTGGTAGTGACCCTCTGGCATCTGATGTGACTTTTGTGCTCCGTGATGCGAATCTTTACTGGTCTCATTGTCATCCCCACATACATTTTACCCAGGGGCAGGTGATCAGGTAAATGCATTTAGGGGTGTTGCAGTTCGCGTGTGTCTTTAATGTCCATGTGAAGGAGTCTGATAGGGTAATGGATTTCACCACTCTGGTCTGGTCGCAGACTGTACAACCACCACAGGGGTAGTGTCCCGTGACGGCGGGGAGACCCCAGAGAGTTCTCTCTGTCTCATTCTGTTTGACTCGGGTCTGGTGTGTATGATCACATCCTTCAGATTCTACATTCTCTTGAAGGCGAATCTAGGCAGGGGGAACTCAATCTCGCCAGTGTTGAGGATACCCAAATGTTTCCTGATAATTCCCTTAATGTGCGTGAAATTTTTAGGAAAGATGACAGTGTGGAGTTTATGTGCTTTTCCTAGTTCTTACTAAGCGTGGGTAACAGGGATATGGGCTGGTAGTTGCGCAAAGCTACTGGATTTAGACTTGGCTTTTTCAGCAAAGCTTTTACTATGGCGTGTTTCCAGGTCGGTGGAACAAGTCCATTGGTGCTAGAGAGTTTCATCACATCACTTATGACCGGTAGTACCACATCTTTCACCTTACACAAGATGTGAGGGGGGGCAGGGTCTATAGGAGAGCCTGATTTTATTTGCACAAGGATGAAAGATAGATTGTCCATGTCCAAGAGTGGAAATTCCTCCAAAGTGTGCTTGGTGTAGTCCATGTGCCTATTTATGTTAGAAAAGTAATTTGTCATTGGGGTGAGAAGATCGCTAGGACCGGGAGAGTCTGGGAATGTGTTGTACATTGTCTGAATTTTTCCCTGGAAATATGCTGCAAGTTTATTATATTGATCAGTAGTTATACCTATGGAGGTATCAAGGGGGAGAAGCTCCAAGAGTGTCTTAGCAATACGGAAATTTCTTTAGGGGCATTAGCTGCTAAGTTGATTTTTTCTTCGAAGTAGAGTGCCTGGGACTTTTTAATTTTAGCCTGATAACATTTTATGGACTCTCTATATATCGTTTTACTGGTCTCACTATAGTCCTTACTCCATTTCCTCTCTAACTTTTTGCAGGTCTGTTTAAGCAATCTAAGTTTAAGTGAGTACCATGGAGCGAGTTTCTCTCTCATCCTGCGATGGATGTTTTTAACAAGGATGACTGTATCTAATGAGGACTCTATCCAGTGTGTAAATGTCTTGGATTATTAGTCAAGTGTAGGTTTTGAATGTTTAAGCGCTGTCGACCAGGCCTCAATAGAAAGTTTGGACCAAGGGCGTGCTTTTTTGGTGCTGGATTCTTTGAAATCACGTCGAATGGGTGATTTTAGAGAGAATGGGATCAGTGAATGGTCAGACCAAGACAGGGGAATAGGTGTCTCCACTACCAGCTCCATGATGTTAGTAAATACTGGAACTAAAGTATGGCCTTTGATATGTGTGGGTCCTATAACTTTTTGTATTAGTTGAATTGCGTCGAGGTCCTGGGTGAGTTCCAAGGCATGTATTTTACTTGGGTCCTCGAAGTGTACAATAAAATCCCCTAAAAGCGTAAGATTATTAGATGAACTTGCCAATGAGGCCGCCAATTCTGGTAGCGAATTGAAGAATTGTCCACTCACCCCCAGAGGGCGACAAATGAGAATACCAGAGAAGGTGAATGTGGCAGTGAGTAGGATGTAAAAAAATAAACGTTCACAATCGGGGACAAGGTTAGGTTCAACTCGGCATTTAAAGGAGTCTTTAAAGATGATGGCAAAGCCACCCCCTTTTTTTCCCTTCACGGGCTTGGCGCTGGATGTTATACCCGCAGGGCAGTGTGCGGACCACATCTGGTGCGGAGTCTTTGTGCATCCAAGTTTCTGTTAAAAATAATACGTTAGGTTTAGTGTCCTCTAGGAATATGTTCAGCTCCCCTGAGTGTTTAGGCAGAGACCTGCAGTTAAGAGAGAACATTTTGTGAGTGTGATGGTCAGGTCCCTCATTCTTCCGGAGTCGTGCCGAGCATAAATGAATAGTGAGTGGACGAAAGTTCTCCATTGACTGGGGACAAGAAATGGAGACAATCGGTATTACCCAAATCCCTTAGCCCTCTAATTTGTGAAGAAGTATACATAAGTTTGCCTGTCAGCCGAAGATCAGGGGTACTGGCCCCTGGGCCCGTCGGGCTTGATTTGGCACGCCAGCTGCCATGCTGTTTTTCAAATGCCCTGCCCGTAAGAAAGTCGTCCTGGGCCTGCCCAGCCTCGCCACCTTCTCTCGTGGCCCCTCTACACAAACGGAAACCGTGGTGGAACAGGGGTCGTCGGGAGCGTAAAAGTGCAAAAGATTGCACAGGTAAGTTTTAAAATAAACTCACTGGTTAAAATTGCAGCTTTAAAAATATTGGAACAGTTGCCCTGCTACCTTCACCGCCGGTTTTTGCCGCTCACAACACAACACAACACAACACCTGATGTCTCACCAACCAATCCCAGCGCAACACTTTATACTAGTTGACCTATCTCAGCGCAGTACTTTCTGACACAATTCTCCCTCCTTGCAGCAATTAACCCCGTTTACAATTTTCTTGTACACACAATTCGGCAACATTTAAGCAAACACAACAAACAAATAACCCTTGTCTGCTCCACTAAAGAATTTAGGCTAGTTAATTCATGCACGTTTTGACCAGAAATAACAATTTCAACTTCCATCCACATAGATGAAATCTTGACCAGTGGAAACCACTCTGACTGAAGTGGTTTCCCCAATAGGTTCTACTAGTGTCCCCATCACCATACTGTAGTTCATGACAGTCGAACTTCCTTCCTTTCTTGGTTTACTCCCATCTTGAAGGTTTCATAGCCATGCCACCATCTTTGTTTTGAACAATCCTCCCACTAAAGTCAAAAACATCTCTCTTCTACTTTCCACCAGTAGATTCCGCATAGTAGCTTCTGTGGGTTGTGATGCTTTTCAAGATGTCTGCAGTGACTGCTACGTGAGCTTATCTGTGGACTATAAAAAAGGATTGCCCACTGACTACTTGAGTCGCATGGCAGCGCGGAAGCGCTGCGACTAGCAATTACTTTGAGAACAGTCACGTTCGCATGGTATTGAAGAGCGCACGCTCTATTTAGCACAAAGCATGAAGCACTTTTAGTATTATGTGAGATCTGGGTTTTTTAAATCAGCGAGTCTGTTGGCTGTTTAGCACATTTTAATTTGACTTGGATGGAGGGGTGATTTTAAAGTATTTTTTAACTTTCTAAATTCACTTACCAAGCTGTAATTGCGCCGCTCTCCCTCTAATTTTTACTTTTCTCGTTCCATCACTGAGTTTTCCGATTGTGTGGAGGGAAACGGCGTCAGGAGGCGGGGCACAGGGCAGAGGTCCGGAGGCGGAGCCACTGACGACTTGAGTCGCATGGCAGCGCGGACGCGTGCAGCGGTGGCGCCACTGGAACGCTTAAGGCAAGCCCATCTGTGCCCGTCCGCACCCTTCTGGGACCAGGACCCCTGGCTCTAGCATAAAGCTCTTAAGATACTCAGCGCAACAGCTACTAGGACTACGAACACTTGACAATGAGAAGTGTAAGCACTGTATTAGCTTTACCTTGGGTAGCAGAGCCTGCCCTAACTGCACTTTTAATTTAAGTCACTCCGTGCGGCGACCTGCCCAGAAAGAGAATACAACAGAGCTAAATCTACTCCTCCTTAACTGCAGGTCCCTGCCAAAACACATCACGGAAATCAACATCCTACTCAGTGAAGAGCAGCCGGAGGCGCTGTTCCTGACTGAGACGTGGCTGCACAAAGATGCAGAACCAGATGTAGTACAAACGGTATCCCCAGGATATCATATACTTAGGAGGGACAGGGTGTCTCGGAAGGGCGGGGGATTGCCATCACCCTTAAAGATCACATAAAGGGGCATATTGAGCCAGATATCATCCAGGATTGGGAAAGTATGGGATTCACACTCACCTTTTCCCCCACATCCTCATTATCAGGAATTTTAATATTCCGACCCCCAGACTCATGTGGGAGGTTTGTCGAATCCCTTACAGATGCGGCGGCATCAAGGGCAAATTCCGCCGCTAACTTCACTATTTTGGAAGACCTCAATCTGCATTTAGATGATCCCAATAAAACTGAGGTCCTTAGCCTTATACAAAATCTACAGGCCTTACAACTTTCCCAAAAAGTCACTAGTCCGACACATGACAAAGGCCACATACTAGACCCAGTATTTTCGAATGAAGAAAAGCTTTCTGTAGGCAGTCCATCCCCAGTCCCTTGGTCAGACCACTTTATAATCCTGATCATCTGAAAGTCATCAACCATTATACCCAACAATCGGGCAACGAAGAGCTGGGACCGATCTTGGCCAAAACTAGCTCCTGAAATCTGGTCTAATACACTGTTGAAGCCAACCCCCAGGTGTACCCCGATCCTAGTATAGCCTCCGATAACTTCAACAAATGGATTGTAACATCTCTGGACTCCATTATTCCACATAAATGGAGTTCAAAGAGACCCATAGAAAAACGATTTCCATGGTACACCCCTAAAATACGAGAATTTAAACAAAAATGTAAAAAACTAGAGAGGGCATGGAGGAAGGATTACTGCCTAGAGAAAAAACAGAAATATGGAGAGGCGATTAAAACTTATCAGACATCAGAGAGCCCAGGCACAATACTATGAGGAGAAAATTAACGTGGCAGCCAATGCTCCTAGGGAAATTGCCAGAATTGCAAAAAAGCTGTTACACTGCCCCCAGCCAGAAAGGTCAGGAGAATCAGCACCTCAAAGCTGCATGGAATTAGCAATATGTTTTAATAAAAACATTCTCAATATATACAATGCATTCCCACCAGCTCCTGGGCCAGAGAACTCAATCACTGAATCGGAAAGTTCTAAGGATGGATCGGATCGTCTAGTTGACTTTCCCATCCTAGACCTGGCCACTCTCTCCAAACTTTTCACTATAGCCAAATCAGGACCTCCCTGTGACGCAGCACCAATGCACTTGCTGCACAAGGTAAAGGAGGTCATACTACCGGTATTATTGGAGTTTTCAACTTGTCCATAATTACAGCGAAAATACCAAAGACTTGGAAACACGCCAGGGTTAAAGCACTAATTAAAAAACCCAACCTCAACCCAGAAGTTTGGAGCAACTACCAGCCGGTTTCGCAACTCCCCATGACTAGTAAAGTCTTAGAAAAACATGTAAATAAGACCCTTGCTAACTACCTTATATAATCAAAGTCAAAAAAATATCCCTGGACTCCCTCCTCAGTATATACATTCACTCTACTCTGACGTGATCACACTTCATTCACTCAGCGTGTCTCATGAGGTACTTTTTAGATATAGTTCCCAAACTAAAATGTAACGTTTACAGTCTTTTTATTAAAAATCATACAAAATTCTCCTTCGCAATAGGAGACAAATTTATATTTTAAAATTTCAGAAGAAAATATATTGTTCTGAAAACATTTGAACATAGAGATACCTCATACAGTACAATAAAATAGATTGAATTAAAATACAGTCACGATCCTAATTGAACATCAACATTACACCACCATTATAAAAGCATGTGACATAGTCTAATCATAGAACATAATAACATCATACATAATCAGATACAAAAAGAAAAAGAAAAGCAAAAGAAACCCCCTCGTCTCTATTAATCAGATGATATTGCAACAAGTTAATCAGATCCAATAGCCATTTCACAAATCCTCTGTGCCTTCCAGTATCCAAAATTTGTGTATATCTGGAGCTCACTAGGCTTTATTTGGATTCTATTTTACGTAGTGCGTCGACGCGTTTCGGTGTCTGGGCCTCGGATGTGGTCACACCTTCTTCAGGACAATGTATATTCATACGGGGTCATCAAGTTCTTATTATTGGTATCCTAATGTGTATTACAAAGATATATATCAATGCGTGCTCTCAGCTGTGTTCCGACTATACAGTATAACATTCACCTAGTCAGTTTCTGTTGTTACTCCTTTGTGACTGTTTTTAAACTTCCAGGCAAATTATATTGCGTCTCTCATATTCGAAAGCTAGCACAAGTATGTACAAATGGTAGTCTTACAGGTTGTAACTCTTTTCTTGCGGTTCTCCGTTACATATTGGTTTGTATACTATATTTGGGACATCTTGCATTCCACTCAATAATACATTTCACTCAGTAATGTTATTTGTGTTACACTTCTGACCTCTGTTCTTAATGTTAGGCAAGTTCTCGGGGGGGACGCTATGTACCATGGTCGACGAGCAGCGTAAGGAATGCTCGAGGGGCAGATAGGTTAATTATTCGAGGTGGCCTCCCGGTAAAGGGGAAAGGGGCTAGACGAGTGCACCCAGGAGTAATAACAAATGCGCAAGTATGTGCACCACGGGTATAGCGTAGGACGGGTATAGCGTAGGACGGGTAGGAAAGGCAAGCTAAGTAGCCTTTGCCTATGTAAATAACTGGTAAAGAGCAGGACCTCGAGGGGCATAAGTCGAAACGTATGGACTCCAGTGGGGGGACTCACCCGACTAAAATGGGAGAGAGAGGGGGCGGTCCCTGCATCAAAGTACTGGATAGAAAGTTTCAACGATACAATTCCAATACGAGCTATGAGACACCTAAAGTGGAGGCTTGAAGGGAAACATGATAGAAAATAGAGGCTAAGTACTGAACCAGCGATTGTTGCTTACCTTGCAGAACATATCCAGTTCTTAAGAGTATACAGAAGGACTCATCAGTGAGTCTGCACCTAAAGTGAAGCCTCGGCGAACAATCAATATCAAATGATTAGAGGTAAGAGACACACTAGAATAGGACTAGGGGAGGGGATAACCCAAAACTCTGTAGCAATATAAAACAAGAGTAGTCCTATTACATTTTTAGAAGAGAGCTCCCCGGAATAAGAGAATATTCGCATGCATTCAAGACCAGAGGGATAATAACCGATACACAACTTTTACAGAGACCCACTGACAAAACGTTGAAAAGGTAACAAGTGTCCCTAATATTAATAAATAGGATCAATTAGAACTAACAGCAACTAATTTGAGCGGTCATTCTTTACCCAACTCAGATCCAACCACGGACCACTGTCTAATTAAGGATCATTACCTGATGTGGTAACAGATATATACCATAATTACCTGACAGGATACCCAGATCATCTAATATCAATAACAGAGGTCAGTAGTAAAACATAAGTAACAATACTGAGTGGAATGCTTCTTTGAGTGGAATGTAAGATGTCCCGAATATAGTGTACCATCACCATGTACCCAGACCATCTAACATTAAGAACAGAGGTCAGAAGTGTAACACAAATAACATTACTGAGTGAAATGTATTATTGAGTGGAATGCAAGATGTCCCAAATATAGTATACAAACCAATATGTAACAGAAAACCGCAAGAAAAGAGTTACAACCTGCAAGACTACCATTTGTACATACTTGGACTAGCTTTCGAATATGAGAGAAGCAATATAATTTGCCTGGTAGTTTAAAAACAGTCACAAAGGAGTAACAACAGAAACTTGCAAAAAACACAGTTGATGGACAGAATGCAGAAAAATGTCTTACATTCGCCCCAGTACAAAGATCTGGGCCTAAATCCATCGTTTTTTTGCACTCCACACCACCCTAGGTCAGACAATGGTTATATGCAAATCAGCCTTGACCCTGAGCCTCATGGGAACAGTCCAGCCCGAACTACCAAGCCATGTCTTTCCTAGACCGGAATCAAGCATCCAAGGACCGGTTTCTGGCTATCAGCCTTCTTCAGCCTGGATAGCTTGACTCCAGTGATGTGGAGAGCCTGGGACTCACGTCTGAGCATACCCAGCCACTCGGGGTGAAAATTGCAAAAAACACAGTTGATGGACAGAATGCAGAACAATGTCTTACATTCACCCCAGTACAAAGATCTGGGCCTAAATATATCGTTTTTTTGCACTCCACACCACCCTAGGTCAGACAATGGCTATATGCAAATCAGCCTTGACCCAGTGCCTCATGGGAAGAGTCCAGCCCGCACTACCAAGCCATGTCTTTCCTAGACCGGAATCAAGCGTCCAAGGACCGGTTTCTGGCTATCAGCCTTCTTCAGCCTGGAAAGCTTGACTCCAGTGATGTGGAGAGCCTGGGACTCACGTCTGAGCATACCCAGCCACTCGGGGTGAAAATTGCAAAAAACACAGTTGATGGACAGAATGCCGAACAATGTCTTACATTCACCCCAGTACAAATATCTGGGCCTAAATCCATTGTTTTTTTGCACTCCACACCACCCTAGGTCAAACAATGGCTATATGCAAATCAGCCTTGACCCTGTGCCTCATGGGAGCAGTCCAGCCCGAACTACCAAGCCATGTCTTTCCTAGACCGGAATCAAGCATCCAAGGACCGGTTTCGGGCTATCAGCCTTCATCAGCCTGGATAGCTTGACAACAACAGAAACTGACTAGGTGAATGTTATACTGTATAGTCGGAACACAGCTGAGAGCTCGCATTGATATATATCTTTTTAATACACATTAGGATACCAATAATAAGAACTTGATGACCCCGTATGAATATACATTGTCCTGAAGAAGGTGTCACCACATCCGAGGCCCAGACACCGAAACGCGTCGACGCACTACGTAAAATAGAATCCAAATAAAGCCTAGTGAGCTCCAGATATACACACATTTTGGATACTGGAAGGCACAGAGAATTTGTGAAATGGCTATTGGATCTGATTAACTTGTTGCAATATCATCTGATTAATAGAGACAAGGGGGTTTCTTATGCTTTTCTTTTTCTTTTTGTATCTGATTATGTATGATGTTATTATGTTCTATGATTAGACTATGTCACATCCTTTTATAATGTTGGTTTAATGTTGATGTTCAATTAGGATAGTGTCTGTATTTTAATTCAATCTATTTTATTGTACTGTATGAGATATCTCTATGTTCAAATGTTTTCAGAACAATATATTTTCTTCTGAAATTTTAAAATATAAATTTGTCTCCTACTCCTATCCCAAAGAAGGAATGACTCCCCATTCATTCCTATGGGCCAAAGGCCCATAGGAATGAATGGGGAGTCAATCCTTATTTGCGATTAGCAATTAGCGAATCGCAAATAAGGAAGCGATTTCAAGGGTGCCAGGGTGTCCAAAGGACACCCTGTAGCACCCCTGAAATGGTGATTTACACTGGTGTTGCGCACACACATGTCCAAAGGATTTACCACGAAGTCAGACTTCGCGGTAAATAGCGGCCAAAAATTGCGAATTCGCAATTGTAGAATGGTTCATGAATTGCATTTAAGGAATCGCAAATTGCGATTCCCTAAATGCAATCGCAATTTGAGAAATCGCAATTATTTGCGATTTTTCAAATTGCGAGTTCATTAACCATTGATGAATCTCAAATGCCAATTTTGCGGGCGCAAACGGCCGAATTTTCGCACCGTTCGCGCTCGCAAAAATGCTTGATGAATCTACCTGATTCTTCCTAGTCTAGCTGTGAATCGTTATTCTTATCACTCCTTTCCCGTAAGTTGGTTGGTCCCTCTATTTTGTATTCTACCTTCTTCTAATGTTAAATATTGTGCCTCGATTGGGTCTGTTTATACCATACGGTCTCATATCCCACCTAACTGACACATTTCTTCCCTTTGTATCATACTAGCCATGTTTGCAACGTTGCTGCATTTAGCAGTTAATGCCCTTGAATGTAATGTTTGGGCCAGATTCCTGGTTTCAAAACTTAAACCAATGTTGGGTTTCTTACAATACCTTGGCAGGAATATACACCGCTTCAAGGTGGCGGCTCTGCATTTAGTACTGTCCGTCCTCGCTGTGACTGACCCCTGGGAGATGCATCTTTATCTTCTTTTCACTTCGCGAACTGAACATTCTTGCTCGGACGTGTTGTCAGTTTGCTTCATCCCCTCGTAGCTCGTTGCAGAACGCGCCGATGAGCAGATTTGGTCTCGCGTGCCGCGATTCATTAAACTGACCGCTCTCTTTGAGTAAGTAGCTTGGGGCTTGTGTCCTTATTTGTATCCTTAATATAATTGTTGATAACTTCCAATCATTAAAATTTGCTTTGTTGAAATTTGTAGCTCACCTCATTAGTCAAATTAGCAAATGGCTGGAAATGTTTTTACTTACTCATCCTGTTTCCTACATAAATCACTTGGAGTGCTGCAGCAGCATTGCGAGTAAGTGAGTTCAGCACCCCCCCTTCTTTTAGTTCCTTTTTACAAGTTATAATCTAACCTGTTCTCTTGGGACACCTACTCATACAATTTGACAGGTTCGGAACCATGGTGTTATACTTTTTGTAAGTGTCATGGCTTGCACTCAACCCTTCTGCACTTTTCACACAAAAAAAATCCTGTTTATTTTGGATCTCATTCTGAAAATTGTTCCTTATATTTTATTAGCCCCTCCCCCTCCTACCCCTCCAACAAGCCAATCTAGTATCGGATCATCGGAAACAATTTTTACATAAAATGTTATTGTTCAGGCTGTTTGATGCCGCACTGTGTTCTAACAGGCTGTTGTTTTCATGTAATTTTAGGGTGTCGGGAAGAACAAGATAGTTGACAGATTCCTCCATTTATTAAACCGACCCAGGGAATATTTGCAGTTACACAGGTAAGCAAACACTGTCTCCCAATTACAGCTTTTTCTTTTATTGCTGTAAATTGTAAGTTGTGTGAAATTCAGCTCTCTAAACTGATCCCCTCCCAAGTGCCTATGCGTTCATTTTCCTCATCCACATTTATCCACTGGAAGTGATGAGGTTAGAGTCTGATGGCTGATCTATCAGGAATGTCTACTTTTAAACTTTGGCTTTAGAAGCCCGTTAAGAGAGACAAAGGAAAGTAATAGGGTTAGATAAAAGAACAATTTATTGCATTTATTTGAGATTTCCCTATAGCACAGGCTCGGGCACCGAGAAACATTGCAATGCTTTATAATTTAATTTAAATTACTTACTGTTATTGACATTATGCCCAATAGAAACCTATCTTAAAGATATGAGAGGTGATGCCTAAATCTGGCAAGTGTGACATGATAAATGTGACAAAGATTGAAAGAGATGCAAATGGCTTCAAATCTAGAAGTATAGAACTTTAATTCTAGCTTTAGAGATACCATACATTTATGATAACACCGATATTTTAATGTAATTTCATTTAGGTATGGGTTAGTGTCAGTCTTAAAATAAGATAAATATTTTAGTTGTTTAAAATTGCATTTAATACAGGACGATCACTACCACCAGCAGATGTATACCTCCATTACTGAATATTTTTCCCACAATGTTGGCACAGTCGACTCCCCCGGGATCCTTTGGGAAGCCATGAAGCCAACACTAAGGGGGGTGGACATTGCCTTTTGCACTGCACGACTTAAGCAACGCCGAGTAAAATTGATCTGCACTGAGGCCCAAATCATTGATCTAGAGCGAAGGAGTAGGGATGCAGATGGTGGTGCAGTTCGCCGTCAGCTCTCCATGACACCACAGTTATACGCTAGTGACCTGTTGGACGAATCCAGTGCCCTTCTGCATCGTCTATGCCAACAGATGCTCTGACTCTTGACTCTCTTTGAAATTCTTGGCCCAGCGGGCGAGGTACTTACAGACCCTACACAATTCGCTACCAGTTTTGCTGATTACTTCATAGATTTATACACTCTGCGGGAGATTCTCCCTGAGGCCACCATTAACCGGTTTCTAGTTGATCTGCCCCCGAAGTCCCTGCTGGATTCTGTGCGGGATGACTTGGATGCCCCGGTCACTACCGAGAAGATTCAGAGTGCTCTTGTCGACATGAGGCCAGGTAGTGCACCGGGCCCGAACGGATTTCCTTGCGAGTTTTATAAGAAGTACTCATGTCAACTATCGGCACATTATCTGGCGGCAGCGGAAGACGGCCGGCTCCCGGCTGATTGGTGTCACGCTGAAATAGTGATCTTCCTAAAACCGGGTCGGTCCCCAGAACTGCATACCTCATATAGAGCGATTTCCCTTCTCAATGTTGAGGGGAAACATCTAGCTAAAATCATCATGAACCGCATTGTCCCTTATATAGCAACACTAGTTGATACAGATCAAGCGGGCTTTATGCCCGGTCGTGCCACCAAACATAGGGGGTTATTAGGATTGCGGATTTTCCGCATCCTCTGGGCCGGCGGAAGCCACAGCCGGCCCGGAGGATGCGGAAAATCCGCAGCGGACCCACCAAAGACCCACCGCCACATTAGGATGGCTGGTGGGTCCTAGTTTCCATCCGCAGCTTTTCCGCCGCGGTTGGCTTACAACCGCTGTGGAAAAGCTCTAATCTGGTGACTGTGTCTCTCAGACACCGTCAGGCAGATTAGGATGGGATGTGAAACATGCTTTTCCGCGGCGGCTTTTCCACCGTGGAAAAGCATGTGTAACTTCACTGCGGGGGCCCATTGCGGGCCCCCTAGGTGAAGGGGGGGGTGAGGGGTGCACATGGGGGGTACCTATGGTACCCCCCTGCATTTGTATGCGGAAAGCGGCAGGCACCGCGCGGTGCCTGCCTCTTTCTGCATACAAATGCAACACCTGCATTTTTAACATTGCCGCGTGTGCAGCTTGAAGCCGTACCCGCCGCAATGTTAAAATAGAGGATCTGACCGCCAGGGTGGCGGTCACAGCCTAATTGCACAGGAGGGAACTCCGCATGCCATGCGGAGGTTCCCTCCTGCTCTGGGGTCGCGGACGGACGCAAGTCCGTCCGCGATCCTAATGAGGCCCATAAAATCTATTGTGCACATAACGCTATTGCCTCTGTGGATTGGCTGGACATGCCAGCTGTGCTCCTTCTCCCTGATATTGACAAGGCCTTTGATTCCCTTAGCTGGACCTACCTCTTTGCACTGCTGAGCCGCCTTAACATCGGCCCTTGTCTTATTAAATACATCCACCTCCTATACACAGACATTACCGCCTCGGTGCGGGTCGCCAATTCGATCTCGTCGCCATGTCCCATCGGAAGTGGTACCAGGCAGGGATGCCCTCTGTCTCCCTATCTTTTTGCACTCGCCATGGAGCCACTTGCTGCGTGGGTAAGAATAGATGCCCAAGTGTATGACTTTGTGTGGTCACGGGAGGTCTCCAATCGTATAGTGTTATATGCTGATGACGTATTATTTTTTTTAACAAGCCGAATAGATCCGGCCCACGTCTGCTTCGGATAATGCAAACTTTCAGTGAAAATTCCGGCCTTTATATGAATGCCCGCAAATTGTTTCTGAGACCTCTGCGGGGGGCGGGGGGGTTGATCGGCTCGGGACTTGGACGTGTGAGGTGATGATAGTGCAGGATGAATTTAAGTATCTTGGGGTCTTCCTGCTGGTGTCTTAACCCACCTCCTGGAATAAGAATCTGGCCCCTTTGTTGATCCAAGTTAAAGAACAGGTGCGCTGCACTTGCCTTTTTTATTATTCTGCAGATTGGCAATCTTTAAGATGGTCTCGCTGCCCCGCCTCCTCTATCAACTTCAAAAACATCCCTACCCAATATTGCATACTTGGTTCAGGCAATTGAACGCAGTCCTTACTCACTTCCTTTGGGGTGAGGTCTCCGTGCTCGTCGAACTAAGAATGCGATTCCAGTCCACATACTGTGGGGGCTCACGGCTTCGGACGTCCAGGCGTACCATGCTGCCTCCCATCTCCTCATCTTAAATGACTGGTGGTATGGAGTTAGACGGGATACTGCCTACAGCGTCGAGCACTGGTTAATGGACACTAAATCATTACACACAATTCTATACTCTCGTGCGACACTCAAATTGCTACCACCCGCTACCCGGATGGTCTTTGTGATATGGCGACAGGCACTGCGTAGGATGGGATGATTGGGCAAACGACTCCTCTCTGGCACAATGGCCTCCTGCCACAATTGTCTGAGTTGCAGGGATTCATGGGCTGGTATGCTATCGGTATCTCAACGATTGGCGCAGTTCTCCATGGTCAAGTCCTAAAATCCTTCCAGGAGCAACAATCCGAATTCCAGATGCCCCGGTCGCAATTCTACAGATATCTGCAATTTTGTCACGCATTCTCCCCTTATTTAACACAACAAGACAATATTCCCGACTTCAATCCCATTGAGGCCAAGGTGTTCCTGGGCGAGATGGGTGCGCACAAAATGACAGCACTATATCACACATTGGTCAATAATAGCCACACCACACTTAACAAGACTAGAGACGCCTGGCAGAAAGATTTGTGTCCACTTGATGAGGACGACTGGGTTGAGGCACTTCAGTCCCTTCGCGGTGCGGCCATTGCTGCGTGCCTTCCCCTTATACAATTTATATAAGTGATATTGGACACTACAGACTCGACCACTGATCTCCATATTGAACTAACGATAGGTAAGATCCATACGCCATATGTGCATAATGGGACACGATTATGGAGATCTTTACAGACCATGAAGCCTGTGTTGAAGTAACCGCAACAAGACTATTTGTTTAAATTTTAGACACACCGTAATTTAGGATAACACTAAATCAATTTTAAACTGAAGAGTACTCATACACAGCCGGGACTGAAGTAGAACCGGCGGGGAGGTGAGTAACCTCTCACTTACTCCTTCAGTGGTGTACTTGAGGCTAGGTCGACAGTAGATTTATATGCGGATTTAAAAACCCCCTTAATTTTTATCTTATAGGACGGGACAAATTTGTCCGCTTGTATTGTCAGGTAGGACAACCAAATTTTACTTATAATCACATTCGGCCTGAATAACACTAGACCATTATGAACATGAATACCACACTATTTCAATTTAAATTCTTTATTTCGGCATGAATGCCATAAAAGAGTCACAACACAATTCATTATGTTAAAATCGACATTTTGACATGAAACGTTAAAAAAAAACATCAGTTAAAATACATATCTTAATGTAAATAAATCAAAGCACAACCATCAATAGGATACCAAAATCCCCCTACAATTACTAGAACACATTCTGATTCTCTTGTTAAGGGTAAACTTCGTTTACAACTATTGCCCCTTTTTTTTCCTTAAGAAAAAGATTGAATATAAGAATCGACTAACACTGAATATTATTGGTTGGTTTGTGTTTGTTTTAAGTATTCTCAGGGCCTGGTTACATGTTCTCACGCCTAACAATAGGCATAGTGGTTTAATCCATCTTTTTCTGGCCAACACGTAGGCGGGACAGAAAAAGAAAATATGGAACTCATTTTCAATCTGGTGACAATCACACATGGAACAGATTCCATCTGTCACTAGGGATTGAGCATTAGGCCTCCTTGCCCAACGTGCCAAAGTTGGTTTTATCAGAAGATTCCCATATCTTAGTTTTAAAAATAGGGTTTTGGCAAGTGGGGGCTCTATCTCATCCATAAAGGACTCAAATAGTGGCTCATCCTTGAAACTTAGGAAGTTTGTTACTAAGGTTCCTGCAGTTAAGACATTTGTTGTCATGTTAACCATAAAGCTCCAAAAGGCCCTTTTTAGAATTAGTTTTGGGTTAGACAGTAGATGTTCTGGGTTCTCCCAGAAATGTTTTAAGCCTATTTTGATGAACCAAATTTTAACGTGCTTTAACCATGGGATGGTTTTTAAGTTATCTAACCCCATGATTTCTTTTAGCCCATCTCTATAGTCGTGTAATTCAGGCACCGCCACAGTCTAACCCATAGCATCAGTGGGCGAATTATAGTGTAATGGTCAGTTCTTTTAATGTTTAAATCTAGTTGAAGGGGCACTAGAGGAGTGCCTCTTGGGACCCTTACCAGACTTCTCATGAAATTATTGTCCAGGACACTAAAATTATCCTTTGACTCAGGTCCCCAGATTTCTGCACCATATAACACTGCTGGTTGAACCTTGAATTTGAAAAGCTCAGCTGCCGGAGACACAGCTTTACTAGTACTCAAACTTTGTTTCCTAAGGATTGGCTTTGCATTCTGAGTGAATGCCAGCTTACTTTTTTCCATTTGGGCTCTCCAGGAAAAGTTAGAGTCTAAAGTAACCCCTAAGTATGAGAATTGTGGAACTGATTCTAATTTAACACCATTCAGTGTTAAACAGCCTTTATTGGTTTTTGGTGGATTAAGGGCCATACATTTAATCTTTTTCCCATTTATTTCCAGTCCTTTCTTACTACAATATTCACTAAAGGAATTCAGTAGTGCCTGGAGACCTTTCTTGGTTTGGGAAATCAAAATAGTGTCATCAGCAAATAATAAAGATGTTACCCTTTCTCCATTCAATTTTGGTGAATCATTTATACATCACTCTAGATGTGAAGGGATGTCGTACCACACTAAGATTACAATAAATTATACATGACTGTTTGTTCCTGTCCGTCCACCCCGTTTGTTTTTGTTAATGCCACAATATTTCAGCTTCCTTAGCACTCCAAGGTCTTTGGGACATAAGATGAGCCCATGTATTTTCTGTATGTGTCGTGAATAACGGAGATAATGCACTAATGTAATACGGAGCACATTTTGAAACTGTTAAGACTTTCCACCATTTTGAGCCATGGAGCTCACCTTGATATCGTTCTATGCAATTAGTCACAGTGTTGTGTGACATGTTCACACCTAAACAGTCACTGGGTGTTCACTATCACAAATTTGAGTCTTTTTAAAGGACAGTATTGGATCAGTTGATGCTATACACATTTTCTTTCTTGTAGCCCTGAAGAAGTCAATTGGGATACTTCCCACGGCAAAATACGTGTTGACTGGGCAACTTCGTATGAAATAAGAGAACAACAGAACAGCCAACAACTTATTATTGGAAAAACATTAAGAATAATTGATCTCACTGTGTTATCTTTACTACATGAATGTGATAAAGACATGAGGTGTATAATTAGACACTAATGTGAATGATATCAGCGTGTGCATAGGACAAGCGTTACATTCTGATTGATTAGTAGCCTGCCTTTTACCTTAGCCAAGCACCAACATGGCAGAGAGTGCGTTGTAGATTTGCTGCAACCAACTGCAAACAAGCTTTTACTATTTGGTCTCTTGGCGATCGTTCACAAGTGAAACTTATGCGTCCCACTAAAGTCAGAGCACACTTTTCCGTGATGTTTCTATCAATGTTGAAGCTTTCCTTCTACAAGGGGTCCCTGAAGTTGGCGGCGTATATTATCACCATTACGACTGATTCACTATCCCACCCATTGAGGACTGTAGCCCCACCTTTCTCACGTGGAGGACGTAATTCTAGCCTTTAACTTTGCAAGTTCAGAACACAGCAGGTGCCTCAGTAAGAAGTCACTTTAAAATAAAAAAAAGTGACCAGCGAGTTCAAGGACTGTTGAAATAAAAAATAACAAATAAAAGAAAAGCTGCAGCAGAAAGTGAGAAATTGAATCCAGAAATCGAAGAAGTTCTGTGGTTAAAATTTGTTATACAAAATAGTAATGTCCTTTTCCAAACTAGGCTCAGCCTTTTATCAGCAGAGGGAAGGGGCAGCTTCTATGCAGGGGTTGGATAAGGTAAATGAAACAAAGTGCTGCTGAAAGTGAAAGCGCTCCATGCGCGTTGAACAAGGCAGCAGAGACGCCGTGCACGAGCAAAATATCCAGTTTGGGTGGGCGAGCCGAAAAAGGGACAGGGAGGGAACTAACAAGACTCACTTGTAATGAAAAGAGAGCGTTCAGCATAAATTGTGACGTGCACCAATCAAAAGCATGGGTGGAGCTTCCACCCCACTTCCGAAAGCAACCCAACGACAATATATTTCACAGAGCGATCTGCGCATGCGCTGCAATGCTAGGCGAGACCTGAAAAGGACCAAGTAGTACAATATCCCTGGGTGTCCTGTCTTTGTAAAAAAAAATTTAGCCTCGTCCAAGACACATTTTTCAGATAGCCATTAAATCTGCAGTCAAGTTGTGATGAAAAGAAGTTTGTTTCTAGTTCTTTTTGCAACCTCCAAAGCAGTGTTTGCTCACACTGCGAAAAATGTGGTTGAATCATTGTCGAGCTATCTGACTCAAGATATGGAGACAGTTATATTGCCTGCATGTTCTCATTCAGTAACTTATGAATTAAATCCCAAAGCGCCTTTCTTTTCTACAACTTAATTTGCTCAGCTGTTAAAACTAGCCCTAAACCGTTAGTATATTTAAATCCTGCTATAGCTATTACGACATCAGTTTATGTTGCTGAATTGCCTGAAGACCTTTGAAACAGCAGCAATTAGTTAAAATATGTTAAATATTGTTCATAAACGAAACATCAACATGTATTGATCAGGTCGCATTTATTAAACTTAAAATGGGTTCTCAGAGCTCTCGTTTGCAAATGACTTTCTTAAATTCTGAGTTTGCTCAAAGAGATATAGCAAAAGCATTTAACTTCTTATTACATGGGGAAGTTTGTTGAATTTATAACAAAAGGTGCCTTCCCGGCATTTTACGGAATGCTTATGAATTTAAGAAGCACCACTTGGTGAACTCCATTAGTCTTAGGTTATCCGTGCAAAGCACCTCTCCAATCAAAAAGAAGCAGGATACGAAAAAAAGATATACATTTTTTTTTAATGATTTTTTATTTTTTTATCTTTACATAAGCATTGAACAATGCACACAGTTATCACACAAGCATCCAGCCATTCCCACCTTGAAACTCCCTAGCTATCCTCACGCCCCGGCGGGTCAAAGCACAGTTTGTGATTACCAGCGGCGGATAAGATAGAGATTTATTCCGGATTCTTGCCTGACAATCTGTCTCCATCAGTTCGGCCACTCTTTAAGGCTAAATGGCCCAATGAAGAAGTATGTAGTAGAGGCATCTCACCCAGAGTCATAACAGCAGTTGGTTAGGGGCTTCTTGCATAGCTGGAAGAATGGAAATTAAGTGTCACAAACCGAGATAGAGTTATAAATTGAGTACCAACCATTTAATATGCACAATTTAATTCCTGTAATGAGGCTGGCGTGGTTAGATGAATGGAGGAGATTGAATTGAGTTTCTCGAACAATACAATCCCCTCTGCCTACAGGAAACTTTGCACACTCAAGATTTTCCTTTTGATAGTTTTACTTTTTTTAAGTAAAGGCATTGAGATCAGTTAAGCGAAGACTCAAATGTGGACTCATCTCGTTATGCCAAAAATCTTGTAGCTGTGATGGTAAATTTGTTACAGCAGAATAGTACCTCAATAACATATAAACATTTAGAATCAAATTGCAACTGCATCTCTTCAGTAGATGGCGGCGCTCATGGTTTTGCATGTTTAGTCTAGCAGACTATTTCTTAACAAAAAAAATCATTTTATACTACCTCTTCAGCCTTGATAGCTCTGCAACTGGGGACGGCACTGATTGGGCAACAGGAGTATATGTTAAGAGTTTGGAAGTGGTGAACAACATCAGATGCTGTCAGATGGTGACCTTCCAGGGGACGGTTCATTCTGTTCAGATATCGTTGCTCAAGGGGCCAAAGCCCACATGTTCACAGTAATGTGACCCTGTAACATTGCCTGCATACCCCGTCAGTGCCATCCCAGCTAAGGGGCAGAAATAGGTCATCCAGCGTAGGCAGACAATTTTGGGGACCAACTCATAGTGAGGTTCTGGAGGAAAGCAGCAAATACAATGGTGGTAACTGGCCTAGCAGGTGTGCATGGGACAGTGGAAAGGTGATGGCAGATATTGTATGATCTTGTAATTGATTTAACGCTACCCTTCGTGTCTCTGTCAAATTTGGCATTTAATGTTGATCTCATTTACTCCCTTCATGCATGTCTAAACACACACATATTTTTTTGCAGACATTTATATTTTCATGGTAATGCGAGGTAATAGTCAGCCATTTAGCTACTTAAACTCCCGTTTCTTCACAGTTCTTTGTGTGAATCGGAGGTCACACCCTTTTCGTTGTCCCAGTGCTCCACCATCATGCTTACAATCCTTAAACCATCTGTTGTAATTTGCTGAACCTTCCTTTTCCTTTGTTTTGCTGATGATCACGGTCATCATCATAATTACTATTTTCAAGCAGATGTTATTGTCATGTGGTTTGGGCATGCAGTGACAGTTATGGCCCTTCCTGCACGGTACAGGTTAGTGTTGTAACGTGGTGTACAATAGTCTGCACTCCCTGCTATGGTGACAGTTAAATTGATTTAAAATAACTGCAATGGCTCCTCAGTGTTTTTCATGGACTGCATTGCTCTTGGCCTGCTGTGGCATGGTGCATGCAGAATCCCTTGTAAGCAATGCATGGTTACATTGGCAAATGTTTGATAGGAGTTTTGTCTCAGACCTGTGAAAGATGGTTTTAAGTTTCTCCTCTGACATTGCCAACCGTTTCCAATTGATCTGTGCTGCTGCATGGTTACTTGAGTTACAGACCAAAAGTGTATTTAAACATCCCATACCATGAGCGCAGTTGGGCTGCTGGGACAATAGTAGTCCCATATTAGGGCCTAATTGAATTGTAGCAGTGTCTCAGGCTTACTACACATAATCAAAACGCCTCGGTTCTGGTAGTATGTACTATCAACTAGAAGCACTGGCGGAAACCCATTTATGCCGTACAAGACCTTAGTAGACTTAGGTTTATTAGTTCTGAAGGACAAACCTCGGCCTGGCTAACCCTATTTGTTATTCATGCTCTAATTTTAGTAGCAATATGTTTCCTCATAGGTGTATAGAGTAGTGTATAATTTGAGTTACTGGTTGTTGGTGGCGCCTACCGGCAGTCATTTTTGAGGACTGGCACTTACATTTCTACATCAGATATTGACTAAGAGCAATAGGGAGAAAAACACACAAACTGAAAGGAAGGACGAAGTGAAAAACGGAAGAAACGCCACAGAGGGAGACATTAAGACCCTACACAAGTGAGCTGAAGGACCAGGGAGTGCCGGGAGGGATTTAAGGAGGCTTGAGGTGGAGTGGTGTGGCTCACTGGTTAGAGGCGGCAGACCCGGAAGCAGAGGACAGCCTGGGACCAGGGTTCAATTCCCGACGCGGCAGGGTTGTGGACCAGGGTCAGCAGACTCGATGATTCTCGCCTTGGTGCCTACTCTAACCAGGGATCACACTCGGCAACTCTGGGCATTAGCTTGCCTCATCTCCACAACGGCCCCCCACATACGCTGGGGATGCCTGGTTTCACCTTGGATATACCTAGTAGGGACCATTTCACAGGGAAAGCCAGGATGGGTTCCCCAGCGGTCTACAGCGCGGAGATACCCCATGTGGGGTAATTCATGCGCTTTACAAGACATCATTACATCATTACAAGACAATGTATTTTTTTGTACGCAGACATTTTAAAGCACCAGTCACAGACTTCTGAGCAGAGATTTGGGCACCAGCACTCATTCTATTACAAATTAAGCACTGTATAAACCTATATTTGGTCTTACTCCTTAGTGTGGTTTTTGTCAAATTGTCATACGTACCAGCAGGCCCTTATAAAACCAAGCCCTGTACCCACCCCTCAATGAACCGGTTGAGCGAACATTCCCCAAAACACCCACAGAGGCACACATGTGCAGATAACATTCATCTAAAGCACAATACTGATTGAGAGCAGTTGATCTCTTGTATGAAGGAGCTCTTATAGGCTTTAATAAATCGCAGATTTTACTGGTGATGCTCTCTAAGATATTTTTTTGAGGGCCTTTGCCCCCTGTTATTGGCATGTGTGCCGGGAATGTGCAAGCATTATAACTACCATCATTCACCCAGTGAAGGTTAAGGGGCCAGGGCTCGTGGACGGTTTGAGGTGGAGTAATACCTGTGTGTCATTAATTTAGTTAAAAATGTTAATTCAAGTGTCATGATGGAGACAGCTGAAAGGTGTAGATAAACACAAAAATGAAGAGTGTAATGGCACACTGCTAAGTTACCGCAGTCTTTAGGTCAGAATGGGCCATCTGAAGTGGATGGACAGAAACATGTTGTGTGAGATTAGGAAAAAGAATATCCAGTCATGTGACGACCAAGGTTTGTTTTACCAAAACATGGAATCTGTTTGCGAGTATGCGTAGACTTAGACAAGTGGAGTACATCATTGCATGGACTCACTGTACCTTATCAGACATCATAAAACATTTTAGAGAAAGTGTATTCTGTCCATACACACTTCTGAGAAACAGTGTCCGACCGTCCTTCCTTTAGGTCCTCTGGCCCGCAGTTCTGTATAAAGGCAGCGCATGATCATATGGCAAGAGTTACTATGTACCTAACATCCTGCGCATGGTCAGTTTTTAGTCAGGTCTTGGCTGTTTTTGGTAGGGATAGTTTAATGGGGGATTTCAAGCTATCTGAGGAGTTGTCAAACCCGCTGGACTACTTGCATCATTGATTGCCACTTACAAAAGAGAATGTACAGCAAATGTATATATAACATCTTGCCTGACAGGATTCACCCAATGAACGGCTATGCAGTTTATAATAAAGAGTATACAGAGGAGAAGTGGCATGCCCGCCCTGATTACGAGCATTAAGCCTGTTTGATCATAACACATCCTATAGCAGCGGTCCTATGGTCAGACCCATTATAAAGGCTAGAAGTCTGTGGAAGAAAACTGCGCCACCAATATACTTAAGAAACATTTTCTTTCTTTTTACTCTCTACTGTCTCCAGGGAAGAGCATCCCAGATTCAGTGTGACAGCGGGGAAGGAGATAATATATGTTGTAATTATTAAGTTGTACGATTAATAACATTATTGACACTGTATTGACCCTTATGAAATATTAGAATGTGCAGCCTTATTGGTGCCAACTTAGACCCACAAAGAAGCTGACTTGGTACGTATAGAAACATCACACTCTTATGTAAAAAATGACAGTGTATTCAAACACCAGGGTGAGGAGCCTCTGGGCGATTTGGTGTGGGTGAGCACAATGGAGAAAGGATTGACTTTGGTTTTCAAACTTTATAAACTACACTGCCCAACACTCATTCATCACATGCTGAAGAACTCTTTCCTAAGAAATGTGAAGTGAGACTTGTCTGAAACTGTGATAACTTCTTTTATCTCATATTTTATGTCTAAGAGTGAGCTCCGAAATCATGTATTCACTATTTCCAAGAGCGAAAACACTACCCAGCATTCAAACACACTAGTAGACACTCTTTTAAATGGATTCCTAGTGAATATCAAATGTAATTATAGGCTGATCGGTGCTCCCTACCTTTTGGAGAGAAGCGTCTCAGTTACAAAACATGAAAGGTGGGCTGTACTCAGAGTTAGAATTACCGTTTCTTAGCTACCCATGTCGGAACTATGTTTGATCGATAATATCTGTCAGGTTGATGAGTATAAAAAGCTCATCTGAGGCTGTATTACCGATAGGGCACACTGTCCCACGCTGCATTGCAGTGCACTCTTCTGTTCCTGGCACAGACTTGGACAGCACATGGTATCACAACAAATGTACTGTTCTGGGTGGGGATGCAGTTCTTCTGCAAGGGGAACAGCGTATTATGGGAAGGTGGACCAGCTCTTTGAAGCTACTGGTCCGCCATTATCTGGATGTGGCAACCCAGCCTTCATTTCAAATAAGTGCAGTGAGTTACTCTACATGCCTGCATGGGGATGCCTTGTGGTGGACTCTAGCACCCCTGTGCGCCCCTCACAAGGGTAACCCTCGGGTGGCACATTGACTGTGGCGCCTCTGCACCCACATCTGTAATGCCCATTTCTGTATTACCATTGTGCCCTTGGTGCACAAGAAACGTGCACAAATGCCAGTTATGCGCTGTTGACACTTTTTATGATACATCTCTTAGTGTTATAAGTTGTCATCATTTACAGGCCTACCAGCAAAATGTTCAAATGTATTTAGTTGGACAAATGAATATTTTCTGCTTAACAAAATCTTAAGTGATAGAAAACATAAATGATTCTAATCCTTCAATACTAGAATGTCCATAGTCACTTGCTTAATGCCTGCTGTCTTCTATACGGGGGACTTGATTACAGAAGATCCCACAGTTTCAAAAAGAACATCCCATAACCCCATTTCTTGAGCACCATGAATTGGTGGTGTATGATTTCTTCCACCTCAACATGTCACTGAAGCCGCAAGCTCTGGGTACTCCTTGCAGAAACACGCAGTATGGGGTTTCGCAAGCTCCCTGTTTCATGTTGAGTCGGTCCCTGTTACAGGCCTTTTGTTCATACCAGTGGATGTAATGCATGGATGTGTGTGTTGAAATTGATACGACTCAAACCTAGCTCGGGGGCCACAGAACGCTGTAAATGTACGAGAACTTGCGTTTACACATTTACATTACACTGAGTAGACTCAATTATTTTTTCAAGAATATGGACATTCGGCAAAGTGTTGCAGCTGAGATTAGAAAGCTGGGCCCAGAGTTACTAAAAATGGTGCAATCAACGTTGTGCTTCATAAAAAACTACAGTAGTGTGTGAATGGGAAGAAGTTGTGCAGTACCATATTCACTAAGGGCCTGACTCCCAAAGGTAATTTACACTTTTGAGTAATTTACGCATTTGAGTAATTTTGCTACTTTAAGATATTCACAAAATCCGAATGTAAGATCCTACTAAAAAAAAAAATAATTAAAAACAGTAGCAAGTCTAGTACCACACATGGCCTACCACTGGTACTTCAAGTCCCTAACATTTTTAAAGCTCCATTGGAAATAATGTTACGTTATATTGCATTTTTTAAAACAGATAAAATATATAAATAAATGTAAGGTAATGTTAAGACATATATAAAAATACTACACATTTATTGTTTATGCTTTTTGTGTGCATTCAAAGGCGGTGCAATTAGAATGGCCACCTCACTCCAGGTCTCTTTCTCCAGTGCTGAACTTTTTACCCACAAGTCATTGATTACAGATGTTTTAGTTCAATGAACTCAATGTACCACATCCTGGTCTTCTTAAAGTACTACATCCTGGTTACCCCACATATATGATCTGGAAAAAACTCCTTTGTTCCAGTCCTAATTTCATTTTATTTAATTTTGTAAGGTACGTTGTCCAAATTTTTAGTATTAGCAGCACAAAATTGTAGCAAACATGGTACTGATAAATTAATAAAACAGAAAAACTAGCTTTGAGGAGCAGTTACCGTTGGATGATTATTGAGTACAAGATGAAAGAATTTGGACTAGCTGCAAAGAGATTAAAAGGTGCAAGACCGTCCATTGCTTATGTCCCTGTGGAAGGGGTAGCTATCCTAAGCAAGATTGATCAATATTGGACAAGGGGCAGCAACAACGCCCTGGAAAAGAAGCTAATGTCACAGTTCAGAATATATAGAGTCAGGTTTTGAGACATGGGGCGGGGCATAAATAGTGGTTACATTCAAATTCAATAGTAAAGAAAACAAGCACTGGTGTTGCCAATAGGTCTCGCAGTAGGAAAGTTGGAGCTATTGGTTTTGTAAATGACATTTTATATTTATATATCATTATTGGCATTGTCAATAACAATATATAAATATAAAATGTCATTTACAAAACCAATAGCTCCAACTTCCAAATGCGAAACCTATTGGCAACGCCAGTGCTTGTTTCATCCAATGTCTACTCCTTCGGCAGTGAATCGTAGCCCTGGTGCACTTTGTGATGCATACACACTTCTACAGTCCTTTGTAACGTGGGCAGGCGTAAGACCATAGATTTAAATGGGGTGGTGTAAAACTGGTGATATGGGGAGTCAAGAGACAGGGAAACCCCAGGCGCATAGAAGTCTGTGGACGTTGGTTCAGTCAATTGGAAAGTCAGCCTGACAAAACAGTAATCAAAGTTGCAGCAGTTGTCTCAAGTGAAGCAAGCAGGCCTGTCACATATAGAACCGGATAAATTGAGACCAGAGGATGTTATTGTATTTTTAAGTTGGCTTTGCTTACAAAACGTTTGCGCAAAACTGTCAGACTAATCTTCTGCACAACTTTACCATGTGAAAGGTTGTTGGGTAAAAGGAACGCTACGCGTTTTTTTGATTAATGCTATTTGTATTATCAATATATTTTCAATGAGAAATAGGGTGACAGAATTTACTGCATTTTAAAAATGTATAAGTTTTGATTACCAAACAATGCAAAGATGTAAAATGAATTTTGACGAACATTGGTAGAGAGGGTTTGAAAATTAACTGCATTTGAATTTACTTGGTTGAGGTTGCCTACAATTTTCAGACAAATTGCTTCGAACAACTTTTCGGAGGAGCGTTTAAAATGTGTGTTCAGTACTGCTAAAGCTAAAATCAATTTTTAGTGCGTTTATGTGAAAAAAAATCTGTGAAACTGCACATTTAGCACGGTTTTAATTACATTTGGGCAGGGGAGAACACACCTCCTCTCGAACCTAATCGACGTCCCACCAATTTCAAAGGCCCCGTTGCTGTCATTGCTGGTAGTTGGCTCTGGTTCGGGCACTAAAAACAGTGATGAGTATCTAAGGTGCAGTGGGGCAGTGGAAGTGGGCCTAAAAAATGATGGCACCAACATTTAAAAATAAAATAAAATGGGCACTGGTGCTTCTCTTTATTCTTGCATTCATGCAGCAGAAGGGCAGAAAAGACGGCAATGCTGCACTCCGCCCACCCTGAGCTTACTGGAAGTGAAGAGAGAGTTGGGGAGTAGGAATGGGAAAGAAAGAAAGAAGGAAAGAAAGAAGGTTCGAAGGAAAGAAAGAAGAAACAGGAGAGCGGACATAGGGAACGTCATGGGAAAGTGTGAGGGGAGACAGTGAGGTGGCCAAGGAGCAGCACACACAGTTCGAAGAATCACAGTGGCACGCACACAAGCGGCACAGAGAGAAAATACTAGTCACGATGGACAGGAACAGAGAATGTGACACTAATAGCTGAAGGGTGACAGACAGACATACGGGGCACAGAGAGGAATGAAGACAGACAGGAGGTGCACATAGGATCACAGGGGTGAAGAAGAGACACCAGTGCCCCAAGAGATAGGCGGGCACAGAGGGGCAGAAGGATAACAAGGAGGGCGTGGGAGAATGGTGGGGGGAGTGAGAGCAGAGATCGGGGTGGAGGAACATGGAGAGAGACAACAAACAAAACATTAAAGCATGGCGCTCGTGAAAGGGCTTCATGCTGATATTGTATGTACACAGAGTGCGATTCATTTTCAATGTTTTCCAATGCAGAATTGGTTGGCAGCGCCTAGCTGAAAGCAGTTTAGTTAGCACGGATGCTTGGCGCCTCTTTGTCTGCGTTGTCTAGCTGAAAGCAGTTTAGTTAGCACGGATGCTTGGCCCCTCTTTGTCTGCGTTGTCTATGTTGTTGATCGCTATCGATTAAATTATTCTGTGCCCCCAGAGTTTGCAGAGTAGAGAGCCCGTGTCTGACAAGGAGGGCGTGGGAGAATGGAGGGGGGGGGGGAGTGAGAGCAGAGATTGGGGTGGAGGAACATGGAGAGAGACAACAATCAAAACATTAAAGCATGGCGCTCGTGAAAGGGCTTCCATGAAGTGGGTACCACGCTGAGCCAGGAAAACGCTTGTTTAATTAAAAGAAAACAAGAATTATGCTGTATGAGCAACAAGGGCGCGAAAACAATTTAAAAAAAAAGACGCGAGTGGTGCGCCCGCAAGAGCGGCCGGGAAACTGAAAGTACGGCTGGCCAGCCATGATTAATTAGGGGAGGAGAAGCCGCAGAGCGCACGCTGGGCGAAGCCCTTTGATGTGCTGTGCGGGCGTTAAAAAAAATGCAATTAGGAGGGAGGGAGGCTGATGCGCGTGCTTGTTTGGTCACGTGATTCACGTGAACTCAAAGAAAACCGCAGCAAGAAGCCCTTGGTTTGACGAGGATTTTGAGCACTTGAATTCTCGCTCCGCTCAATGCGCTTGCGCGCATTGATAGGTCGCTGAGACCTAAAAAAAAGAGGTGCAAGATTTAAAGGGAGCCATTGAAGAGATGCTAGAGAGATAAGAGTGGAATCTGTGGTAAAGACATTGAAGAGCAGCCGTATAGAAGAGCTAAGGATAGATTGAAGAGTGCAAGATATTAAGCATGAAGTCTAAGGGCTAGATTTAGAGTTCGGAGGATGGGTAACTCAGTTGCAAATATGATGGATATCCCATCCGACATGTTACAAAGTCAATTATATCCAAAGACACTTGTAATACGGCAGATGCTGTATCCTTCACCTTTGTGATATAGTGACCCTTCTGCCGCACTTTATATGACGCCCTAAGGCTCTTATTACAAATTGCCTTTTACAATTACGTTCTCTGACCTCAAACTACTGTGACTGTAGTCCTGGTGAGTGTTGGTACGGTCAAGTAATGAATATTAAATGTTTTTAGGAAATAACCTGTGTGAATATGTGTTTCTGGGGCTGTTTCCGTATGTTTCCTCTTGAGTTTGACACAGTGTTTTTGATTGATTTCAGCAGCCAAAATCTCTGAGTGAAAAACAAAAACCTAGAATTCAAATGGGCTTGGTAACTCTGGTTTCTGCCCCATTACAATTTACAGGCCTCTCGTAATGAGAGTATGTGTACGAGAGAGAAACCGTACGTCAAACCGTAAAGGATGATAGTAGAGATCAGAATTGTAGTAGCAATGAAAGTAAGATAGTATTGAACTTTACAGAGGTTATATAGATGGAAATGACAGGTGCAAGCCTTAGTGACAATATGTACAGAAAAGGGGAAGAAGGAGTCGAAAATGTCAATAAGATTGCAGGCAGCAGAAGACGAAGAAAGTGGGACAGGTGGAAGGCAACAGATGTCGGACAGAGACCTGAAGATTGAGAGCGAGCAGAAAAGAAAAACATTTCAAAGGGTTTAGACACAAGGATTTAAGTGGATCCATGCCTGGATAGAGGTGAGAGAACCAAAGATTAAGGGGCCAATTACAACTTTGGCGGTTTTACCGCCAAACCACACCGGCGGCTGTTCAGAAAACGTTGCTAAGCGGGCGGCATCCCACTCGCCGTATCATGACTTTACTGCAGGGCTGGCAGTGGGTGAGCAGCGGAGTCATGGCGGCAGTACGCTTCAGCTCTGTTAATGAACCTGATGCCATTGCAAGCCATGCTACACTGCCTCCAGCCAGTCGGACGCACTGCTACCTTGCATTACGTTGTGCAAGAGAAACAGTGTGCGCACCGACCCCAAGGTATTGGAGGTAAAAACATGAGTACCAGGAACATTTTGCAATTCCACATTCACCCTGGAGGCCGTTTTTCTCTTCATTACCTGCCCTTCCGTTGCCTCTCGCATGGCGGTGTCTCTGCCAGGAAAAGGTTGGCAGAAAGGCAGGTCTTAATTGGCATGGTGGAAAAAATTCCTGCACCGCCTCTGCCTCTGAAGCCACCGTTGCAGTTGATCTGATATTGGTGGTGGCAGCGGCCTCAAGGCCGTGTTCCAGCTCACTTCATAATCGGGCGGGCAGACCGCCAAGGACGTGGGCGGTTGGATTGCTGAAAACCCACCTAAGTCGTAATCAGGCCCCAAGTCATTTGAAGTAGAATATTGGGAATTAATATAGATGAATATTCGAGATTTAATTGTGGAGAAATTGCCGGGATAGTCCAGTAGAACCAAAAAGAGAGGGGATAGAGTAGAGTAAATCAAGTAATGAAGAGGGTCCATTATCGTCCCCTGAGATACCACATGGAGGACGAGAGGTGAGAGATTCCAAGTGTTGGTCAGCTCAGGAGACAGTGTTGGAAAGATCAGAGGGATGGAACAAGAACCAAAAAAGTGTTGAACCTCTAAATGCAATGGAAGAGAGCAGCAGTCCACTGTATCAAAAGAAGCAGAACATACATTCAATGACAATTTTGACTTATGATGCACTAGAGAATCACTTTTAGACTTGAATATTTGAAACCAATTGTCTTTTTTGAGAACCTTCACTAACGTAATACAAGGCCAATTGCTGATCCCTACTAAGACCGTTGTTGCAAGAGGATAATTTGTAATGCTTCAGATTTAATGCGATTTTAGGAGCCACATTCTTATTTGGTCATGTTTGTACACACCTTGAAGGCTTAGCTTTTCTTTGATATGTACAAAGATTAAGGACCCTTTCAAGTCTGCCATGAATTGAGTCCAAGGCGATTAGGAAGCTTCAGAATATGTACAAAAGCAAATCTGTGTTAGTTAAGCACATACATAGCAAAGCGCAAAGATCTCAAAGCTGATGTATGTTTGTTACTATCACCTGAAGGTACCGTTAACATACAAGGTGCACTTGCAGTGGTTTTAGGGCAATTTGCCACATTTCATAGATCTTGTTAAAATATGTCCAAATATGTTACGTGGGCAAATCTACCTCCTCTGTCCACGTTTGTTAGTATTGGGGGCTTTCGGAGGATGTTGCTGGTTTGATTGAGGGTTGCCCTGTCTCATGCTCATTTTGCCCTTTTTGGGTCACCTCGATGCACCTGTAGTATACTTTGGTTGGCGTGTTGGTTCCTTCTTTAGGTTTGATGCTCTTCCCACTATGTAGTTTTTGCTTGTTGTATGCAGCAGTTGGTAGCTTATTCTGCTGATCCTTTATGAGGTTATCCACCTGAAAGCATATTGGCTCTTCTGTGGTTGTGAGTCATTGGCTGCCTGTCAGGAATGGTAGTATTTGGCTCTGAGTGCTCAGGGCTTAGTCTCTCTGGTTGGTGTGCCTGTTTGAGCTGGTTAGCCACCTCCTCAAACCCATTGCCTTCACATTTTGGTATGGGATCTGCTTGTGGACACTCATTGTGGGGCTTAGGGTGCCTCTGAAATGCTTTTATTCAACTTGTGCGTGCTTTCCTTTTGGGGCTTTGTGCTTCCTTTCTCCCTACTCTACTTTCATGTGGGGACTGATCAATTGTTATAACCAGAGCTCCTGGTTGCGCAGAGGCTGAACCTTTTTGTGATTGAGACACTTTGGTATTTTGCTTCTGCTTTTTGATGTTTCTCTGCCGCATTTGGTTGTGCTCTGAGGTTCCTGCGCTTTCCAAGCCTCATCTTTAAATAGTTGTGGGTAGGTACTTTTGGTGCAAGATATGCAGGCCTGCCACCATTATTATTATTGTTATTATTATTATATTAAATTGATAAGGCGCACAGCTACCTGGAGGTTTCCCGGCGCCAAGGACAGCCATCTGGGCTTAGATCTTTCAGCGGCTTGCCTGAGCCAGGCCTTTATATGAAGAAGTGTTTTGCCGCAGGATTTTCTTATTTTTTCCCCTTTGGTGGGAATGGGTACTTGTCAGCTATCTTGTGGGTGTCTATTCTCTCAGCCTATCCTATTTGATTTGCATTTACTACCTGACCTGGGCTGCTGTTGCCCAGTTTTGGGTGTAGCGTGTCCACTTTCTTTGTTTCCTGTACGGTCCCCATCGAGTGGGTGGTTGTCTCTTTCTTGTGCGCTCATTTTGGCTTGCAGTGGTGTATGTTTACTCTGCTGGTGGGTCACTAGTATCTACGTTCCTTCATCTTATTGCTGCTGCCACATTAGATCCCTTCTAGCTTTCTTTATCCACATCACTGGCTGAACACGATCTGTGTCTTAACTGTGAGGCTGCTCTGACCCCTTTACTCTACAGTTGCCTTGTGAGCATTCTCTCTTGCAGGAATGTCCTCTTTTGAGTGTTTGGTGCTTCAGGTGCCTTTGCACTTTCAGCATTTGGTCTTCAAATACATTTTACCGTATTGTCGCATAGGCGCTTACAGGTGTGTTGAACTTCTGGGGTCAGTCAATCAGGCAGTACTTATATAGCATGGTTGATCACCCGGGAGGGTATCCAGGTGCTGTGCTGTGGGTATTAGTCAAGGAGCCAGGTCTGGAGTCCCTTCCTGAAGTGAGTCAGTGAGGGTGCCGTATGAAGGAGGAGGGGAAGGGTGTCCCAGAACTTGCCAGAGCGGTGGGAGAAGAAGTTTCCCCCGGAGCGGCAGCGGCGGATTCGTGGTATCTGAGCGCGGGCGAGGCGAGTTTCATAGAGAAACATAAATTGTAAAATCTTTACTGGGGCTGACAATATAATCTTGTCAAATGTAATACAGAAGGCTATATACCAGCCTTTCTACACAATAAAGAATTGTAATAGCATATGTTTTGGTTAAATAACATTTTAAAAGAGATCATAGATTTGCTGCCAACAAAGTTTAGTACAAACTGTGTCTATTTTTAGATATCATTTTCCTTCTTCACCGTTGAACATCTGTCTCAAATTTAATTGCAATGCTTTTCCAAATAAGGGTATTTTAATTTGCACTTTGACATCTGTTTTGTATGTTAAAAAGTCTTTTAAAATGAAGAAGCTTCTGTAATGCAAGTCACAGAATAAATATTTAATGCAGTTACAATTTTACTACTACTTTAGTAGCCTAATTATGAAACAAAGGGGCCCATTCAGAAAGATCTTTATTTAGAAGTATTGTACTACTCAGTATCGACACCAGCAATATCGTGGCATAGGAATATCGAGGCACAAAATATCAAAAGGGTAGTGCATATTGGGAAGATAAGATTTACTATTCCTAACTCCACATGTAAGTGGCTTGAAAATATATGTACCATCCTAGGTACATATATGTGGAGTAGGTACAGAAAATCTAGACATACTTACCTGACAATATTTTATTTTCGATATTCTGACCTTGATGGTCTGTCCCATTGACATTATTGATTCTATATCTAGGGGACACACCATATAGATGTGTAACTTTTGCAATGCAAATTTAGCTTTTACCCATATGCTTAATTTAATGTGTTTTCCTTTGAGATGTGTGTGTGTAACTTCTGTTTATCTTAATGTATTTGCATAGCGGCATGGTTATCAGTTGTAGTGTTGTCTTATGTTCGTTTGATAACCCAGAGTCTGCTTAGTTAACAACATACTTGCATTATGCAATGAATAGAGTTAGGGATCATTGCGGTTTGCTTTTTGATTTTTATACACTGTTCTCTTTTTGAGAGACATTTATTGTTACCGCAATTACAACACATTTTTATTCACCTCCTTCAAATCTGGATCAGTAGGTCCACTTTTCCTCACCTCCCACCTGAATTTTTTCTGCAATCATGTCAATAACCCAAACTGTCTGAATGGAGTTGACAAGAGTATATGAGGCCTGAGCATCTGTCAGCATTTTCTGCATCTTACATTTGAGTGGACACAGTAGGAATGTGTTACTTGACTTTCTATGTGTGGACAGTGGTAATTGAGACCTTAATAAATCTAAGCTACCTCTTCATCTCACATGTCAATAAACTAGACAATAGTTCTCAACTGCCTGTGTATCTTGCATCTGGGTAGAGCTGAGTAATTTTCAGTCACATTGCTTCTCACATCTGCAGGGACTCTTGCTAAGAGGTTTTCTTATCGCCCAGTTAAAGTGCAGAAGCCCTCCTGGGAAAAGCAGTTATCTTCATACACTTCCTAAGTAAGGGCATTATTCCTTTAAAGAAGGTCAAACCTCATAGGTGGTTCATTCCTTGCCCTTTCTGCTGAGACTACCAACAAGGAAAATACCCTTCTAAATGCACAATGTTACAAAACTAGGCTCCCAACAAACACATCGTCACACACAGTCCAGTATTTTTTTTCACTAGAAAAAGCTACGTGTATTAAAGTTGAGTGTTTTATAAGGAATCGACCTGAATAACCAAAATATTGAGTCAAGGTTTTAGTTTCAAATCAAACCAGTACATCTTTTAAAGAAAATGGGAAATGTATGTTTTAAGTATGTTTTAAGTGATTGGAGTAATCATGGGGTGAATGCACAGTTGCAAAGTTCACAATATGCTTGACATAAACCACTATTTGCCTAGCTAGGTTTTCATGATTCAGCAGTGTCAGGGTGGATTGGGATGGTTTACATTACCTGTATAGTACTTGAGCAAATTACCTTAACTGTGTGTATCAGGTGATAGCGGTTAGCTGTTTCCACCATGCTAGGAGATTACATTTTCTTGACATCATGCAAATGGCCTCTAACGCATAAAGAACATATTTGGACTTGGAATTCTTGTTTGATTTAAAGAAAGGTGTCTGATTTGATGATATCATTTCTGTGGCTTTCAGAGGCTGAGACAGCACATCCTGAGAGTGAAGTAGCTAAAGCTCTAGTGTTTCCATCTTGTGTCTATCAGGAACAGAATGTGCAGCTCTTAGTTTGTCAAACATTGTTTGTTAATATTATGGAGTTGGTGGTGACCCTTGTGGCCCTAATTGGGTCACTTCCTTCACTTTGACGAGAGGCACTATGACAGGGCTGCCATGTCTGTCAGTGAGAGCATGGTCTTTGGAGATGTATGAACATGTGTGCGTATGAATGGGATATATTTCTATGGGTGACCGAGAGTCTGTATCATATGTACTTGCAGCATAGGAAATACCTTACGCTCTATGTTGCACCGTTACATGTATAACCAAAACATACAATTTTTTTTTTTATGGGAGAAATTTAAAGTGCAGAAAAATGTTATGCAAAAATGCTCATAATATGGATTTTTTTTCTGCTCTTTAAATTTCTCTCATTTAAAAAAAATTACTGTAATTTTCAGTTATGCTTATGGCACAGTGTCTCGTGGCAGCAAGAGGTCTGATGTTTGTAAATGTGACCCTGAAATGGGAGAAAATTAAAATGAAGAGGTAACTTAATCATTAAGGTAACTTTCCATTTTAAATTTGTCCCTTTTAAAAGCATTCAGAAACATCAATCATATTGTTCCCAGCTCCAATACTGCATTGACAGGGACTTTTATTAAAAAAGCTAAATACCTCAGTGCTTCAATTGTTCACCTCTGTGCCCCAGTCCAAGCCTGGGTCATAAATCTGACTGAGCACTGCTCATAATCAGGCCCTGCTATCTGCAGCCTGCTGATAATAATGTCAAATAAACTCAACCTTTCCTTAACTGTGAAAGGAAAATATGACCTGTGCTTATATAAAATTGAAGTGAAGGCTGTGAGCTACTCTGAAGGTGCGGGAAGCTGCTGGTAGCATGCCATCCACTGGTTGGATACACCTGCTCTAGACCTCCCCTCGACAGCTCCATACTCTGAAAACCCTTAAAAATGTTTTCAAAAGTTCCTACCTGTTCTGTCAAACAACCGCACCATACTGCGACCTGGATCCCGGAAAATAAATTGTAAATATCACAAATAGACTACAAAATAGAAGGTAGTGATAAAAAAAAAATGGGTTCTAAAAAAATAGGAAACATTTTTAAAATGTTGAATAAATGTTCTAAAAAATGTAAAACAAACTGTAAAGTATAAATTAAATAATATTAAAAAATATATACAATTATTTAATATATAGTGAAAAAAGTATGTTAAAATAATGTTGAAATATGTTTTTATAGCAAATTAGGAAATGTAAAAAAAAGTTGAACAATTCAAAAAAAGGTAGAATATGCACAACATACAATGCTATTTAAATATGATTTCCATTTTTATGTAATAAAAATGTATTAAAAATGTATGTATCTTTATGTACATGTTTATTTTTAAGTTGAAATATATATTTTTACAATTGTACACATATATATTAGTCTATGAAAACATAACATGAGAAAAATGTTAAATGTCATTATTCTATAAAAGTATTTAATTAATCATTTTATTCATTATAAACATACAACTATATTAAAATTATTTTTCTAAACACCAACAATACTAATTAAATAAAACTATTTCTGCTGTACACAAATGCAATATAAATATAGGATTTTACACTAATTTATAAAATTCAATAATCACACTCAACTTAACCCATTTTTAAGAAAGTGTTGGACACAAAGGTTTGACATTTACTATTCCAACTTCAATCTAAACCAATTTGGGGAAGGTGTTTGCCACTAAATAGGTGACATTTACTATTCCCACTCCAATTTAAACACTAAAAGTGTGACATTTACTATTCCCACTCCAATCTGTACCAATTTGGAGAAGGTGTTGAACACTAAAGAAGTTACATTTACTATTCACACTTCAATCTAACCAAATGTAGGGAAGGTTTTGGATGCTAAAAGGGTTACATTTACTATTCCCACTCTAATCTAAAACAATTTGTGGAAATAAAGGGGTGATATTTACTATTCCCACTCCAATCTAACCAAATTTGAGGAAAGTTTTGGATGCTAAAAGGGTTACATGCACTATTCCCACTCTAAAGAATTTAGTGAGAAAGCAAGAAGGTTTATAAAGCAATTATGAATGTGTTGTTTTGAAATATTTAAACACATGAAAAGCTGTTCTATATCTATGTATGTATTGAAAGAGCTTTACCTTTATACCCAAGGGGTTTTGCAAGAAAATCTGGTCAAAAAATAGATTCCTGCTGGGACCTTCAGACTATTTACCAAATCCAATACATTTCAAATAAATCTACTTTTAGTAGTATCTGTGTAGTGAACTTGGGCTTGGTGCACCTGCTACCACCCAGGGCACCAGCTGCAAGATGAGCAAGGTGGAGACCCTGTGCTCGGACTTTGGGCTACAGCCAGGCTGAGATTTGGCAGGGGGTAGCGGGAGAGACCTGCTCCACCTCAGAAAAAAGCATCTATCTAAAGGCAGTGCTTGATTGTTTGTGTGAAGCACCTTTTGATTGAACAACTGGAGATGTAGACAGGGCAGGAACTGATGAAACATGCCTGTTACAGCAGCCCTCACTAGTCATCGGCAGAAATATATTCCACTTAGGATCGCAGAGTGGCAAGAATGGACTAATTGATGTATTGTCAGTTCTGGAATAATGATACTAAATGGTTCCTAAGTCTGGCTTCTACACATTGCCTAGATTGTGTGATGTTAGACAAATGTCTTTATTTCCTTCTCCCCTTGCTCCTTGATCTGCCCCTGCTGGGAACTTTAGAAACAGGTTGGACATCGGCATTGCCCTCTTACCCATCTGACATGTCTCAGGCATGTTTTACTTCTAGGAGGACTGTTGTGAGAAAGATTAGGATCAGAATAAATAACCGGTTTGTAAAAGAACAAGGGGAAGGAATCAATTGATCAATCAGTGTTTGTATAGCATGGCTTATCACCCTCAGGGGTATCCAGGCGCTGAGTTAAGGAGAGCCTTAGTTGAAGAGCCAGGTCTTGAGTCCCTTCCTGAAGTTGGCGAATGAAGGGGAGGTTCGGAGGTGGAGTGGGTGGCCGTTCTAGGACTGTGCTGCGAGGTAGGAGAAAAAACGACCTTCACTGTGGCTCTGCTGGATGCAGGGGATGTGTTAAAAAAGGGCGAGGGAGGCGTATCGGCGTTTTCTGTTCGACTGCTGGAAGATCAGGCGGTGGTTGATGTAGGAGGGTCTGGTGTTGTGGAGGGCTTTGTATGCATTGGTTAGCAGCTGGAAATGGCATCTCTTCTGGACGGGGAGTCACTGGACGCTTGTGAGGTGGAGGGTGATGCTGGACCATTTGGGGAGGTCGAAGAAGAGTCTGACTGCGGTGTTCTGTACGTGCTGCAGTAGTTTGAGGAGATGGGTGGTGGTTCCGGCGTAGAGTGTGTTTCCGAAATCCAGTTGGCTGCTGACAATGGCCTGAGTCACTCTTTTCCTGGTGCTGATGGGGATCCACCTGAAAATCTTACGAAGCATGTGGAGCATGTGGAAGCAGGAGGAGGCTACTGCATTGACCTGGTGCTTCATGGGAAGATAGCTTTCCAGGATTATGTTGAGGTTGCGGGCAAGGTTGGTGGGGGTAGGTGAGGGTTGGACTGCCCCATTCCACCTTGTGTCATCCCATGGGGATGTATTCCTTCAGAAGATGAGCCCTTCTGTGTTTAGCTTCAGGCAGTTGGGTCTCATCCAGTCGGCAGGGCTGGTCATGGCGTTCTGGAAGTTGAATCTGGTGGTGGCGGTGTATTCCGTGAGAGAGAGGATGAGTTGAATGTTGTCAGCATATGAGATGATGTTGAGTCCATGGGCGCAGACGATGCCGGTCAGAGAAGTTATGTAGGCCTTGAAGAGGGTGGGACTGAGGGAGGATCCTGGGATATATTGCATAGATTCAAGGGTGACCGCCTCATTCATTCTCCTGGGTGTTTCCAATGAACCTATAAAGACAGGGACGTGGTGTGGTGGCTAAATTGCAGGCTTTGACATTTGGAATACCAACCACCACACTTGCCCACATTATGCGATCCTGGGTAAGTCACATTACTGTGATTCGAGTATATTTTAGAACCGATAATGGCTTTGTTGCCATAACTTCATAAGTGAGGTGGGAAGGAGCACTGTCTGCATCGACACGGGTATTAATGTCTTACTACGTATAGTGAGCTCTGTGGAAAGATATAGTCCTGGCCCGTGGCCTCTGGTAGCTGGCAGCTTGCCTGGATGGACCTGCACCGAAGGTGAGCCAGAGAGGAGTATCAAACGTTTGAAATGTGAGCACTGTACGACCTCTCGAAACAGCGTGCGCACACACATTGACACAATCAATACAACACAGTAACTTCACTGAATATTTCCAACTTACCCTTCGCCGTGTAGGCATTGGTCCATTTCAGCCATGCACGAGGCAAAGCCTGCAGCTAACTGGTCACAATCATCTTTCTCCCTGGTCCTAGTCACAGTTGTATTGTTATTTTAAAGCTGCAGAGTTTATGCTTTTTATGAGCCCAACAATTACAGAGAATTATTTCGCACCTCAAGCCAAGGACAATTGTGTCAGCGCTCACTGCCAAGAACATGCACGCTGCTCTACCTCCGAGGCTGCTGTCTGGTGGGCATGCCACTGTGAACCTAACCAATCCTGCAGTTGGTCTCATGCTGTTTTCAGCATGAAATAGGCATGAGGGTTCGATGGAGCAGTCTATCCCATTGCTCCTTTTGTGACAGGGGGCCTGTGTCTGCTATCCCCTGGCTGTATACACAGCTGCTGTTTTCAGCATGAAATAAGCATGAGGATTGGATGGAGCAGTCTATCCCATTGCTCCTTTTGTGACAGGGGGCCTTGATCTGCTATCCCCTGGCTGTTAACACAGCTGCTGTATTATTGCGGGCAAAACTGTGCATATTGAGCTGGCTTTCTTAAGATAGCCCACCAATATGTCAAGGAAACTCTTTTCATGTCATCCCTGCTGCTGCCTATCAGTCAGCAGGAACCACCCCGATCCCTGCCGGTGGCACGCACATCATAAAAATGGTAATGAGACCATTTTATGAATTTATTCTTTGTTGGTTTACTGCAGTGCTCGCAGCAGGCGCGGCGGCGTTCCTCCACCCTAAAGGAGGAAACACTGCTGGACATTTAATATTCCCACTCCACAGTAAAATATTTTGAAGAAAGTGTTGAACACAAACGGGGGGGACATTTACTATTCCCACTCCATTGTATACCAATTTGGGGAAAGTGTTGGACACTAAAAGGGTGACATGTACTATTCCCACTCCAATATAAATCAATTTGGGTAAGATGATAAATTTTTGGCATTGACAAAGGTCAAATAGTGAAACTCCATGCCTTGCAAAATGCTGCAGCTCTGCTGCTTCTGGACATTCCTAAACACCACCCCAGTTCCAACAGTCTTAGGGGGCTCCATTGACTCCCGGTCCAGAAGTGCATCTAATTCAAAGCTCTTTGCTTTGTGCACAAGGCACTGTATGGTGGAGGGTCTCTGAGCCTTCAGCAACTTGTTCGCTGGCATATCCCGCCACTTGAACTCAGATTGGCCAATAAACGAGTAGTCCAGGTCCGTAAAATCCGTAGAGCCAGATGGGGAGTGGGGTGGGGGGGGAGAACCCTTTCTTACGAGGCAGCCAGACTCTGTAATACAATGCCGATCTCTATCAGTCAACAACCTAACAGAGATTTGTTTAGGAAGATTATCAAAACCTGGTTGTTTCCAACTATATCTGTCTAATCTCTGCCTACCACATACCAGTCACCACTCCCATTGTAGCTCAGCTCCAACACGCCTTGGCAATAGTTCCGCTTTACAAATATTTTCATTCATTCATTTATTCATTCATTCATGTTGGACGCTGCAGAGATGAAATCTACTATTTCCACTCCAATCTTTACCAATTTGGAGAAGGTGTTGGACACTAAAAGGGTGACATTTACTATCTCCACTCCAATCTATGCCAATTTGGAGAAGGTGTTGGGCACTAAAAGAAATGCATTTAGTATCCCCATTCCAATCTAAAATGATTTGGCGAAGGTGTTGAACACTAAAAGGGTGGCAATTTGGAGAAGGTGTTGGATACCAAAGGGGTGACATTTACTATTCCCACTCTAATCTAAATGAATTTATGGAAGGTGTTGGACAGTAAAGGGGTAACATTTCCTATTCCCATTCCAACACATACCTATTTGAAGAAGTTGTTGGACACTAAATGGGTGACATTGACTAGTCCCACTCCAAAATAAACTATTTTGAAGTAAGTGTTGATCACTAATGAGGTGACATATACTATTCCCACTCCAATCTACGTCAATTAGGGGCCAGGATTGTACATTAAAGGGGTGATATTTACTATTCCCACTCCAATCTAACCCAATTGGGGGTGGGGGGGAAGGAGCTAGGCACTAAAAGGGTTGCATTTACTGTTCCCACTCCAAACTAAGCCAATTTGGAGAAGGTGTTTGGTATTAAAGGGTTGAAACTTACTGTGTCTACTGCAACCTAAATCTGATTTTGCTGCTGGCTAAAAAACATATATACACAATCAATACACCAAACTCTGACATAATTGTTGATCTATACAATAAACTACAAATTACTCGCTAAGCAAAACTACATACCTATATATTCATAATTAAACATTGATATAAAAAGTATTTTGTCACTATTAATAATTAATATATTTAAACAAATATTTACTACCATTTCTAAACTTTAAATCATAAAATAAAATCAAAATCCCACATTAACACTGATAAAATTGAAGAAAATATAAAATACATTTTAAAAATGAAAAAGAAATATTTTTACAATGACAGTTTTCAGCATATACATATTTTAAATATTTTCACTATATTTTGTTTACAAAATTATAAAATGTAATGTTTTATTTAAAAAATTCAAGATTATTTTACTTTATATTTATTTTTTATATTTTACATTTTTAAATGTAATTCAAATATGTATATTACAATTTAGAATAAAATATAACAAAATAATTCAATATAATTAAATTACATTATTATTTATAAAAAATATTAATGTAACAATATACATTTACGCATATTACAATATTAATTTGCACATTCAATTTACATGAAAATATCCCCTTTTAAAAATCTCCCCACCTTTATTATTCCATAATTTTTTATACATTAATACAACTAAAAAGACACATTTCAACAATTTCATAATATAAATTATCTTATTAAAAACACAAATAAAAAAATAAACCTATAGTATCAAACACACTACAATAAAGTACATACAAAAGAGCACTTACAAACGATGTTGCATACAGCAATATTTTATAAATCAATATTTTTACAACAATATTGAAAACGGCACTTAAAACAATATGTTCCCTTCGATATTCCTGCTGATGGTATTTTTGACAACCCCATTTTCTTGACACAATAATTTTGTATCACTATATTTTTTATTCGTTATGATGTCCAAACATCCCAGTGGTACAATGAGCACAGGACCCAATCCTGGGCATACCCTTGCCACTTAGGGCGTTTGAACGTGAGAATGGACACCGTGGCGACAGCTAATCAATTGCCTATATTACTGCAAGACCACATCAACATTTAACTGTATATTCAGAGCAGCAGGCAGGTTGGAGGGCAGTAGCGTAGGTCAGTCCATGGTTATCTGGGCGAGGCTCAGTCCTGTTCTCTGGGAAGGGGTAGCTTGGATTGAGCAAAGAGTTAAGGATACGTCAGACAACTTAAGTTGGGTATCACAGCATTTCGTCGCTATCTTGTTTTTGCGAGTGAATAATTTTGTTCAACTTTTGCCTGCTGACTGTGGGCATTCTACTATGCGTGCCAACTCTTGGTGGTATGCACAATGAAACTGTTGGTTTTTCCCTAAGGGTTTTCCTTCCCTGAAATACGTTTAATATGAAATACGGGTGCTGGTCATTAGCAAGTCTGAGAGGGGCTCCAAAAAGGGGAAGGATGTCTTGCAACAAGTTCTTTGTTACAGTAATAGCATCTGCTCGGATGCAAGGCGAATCCTTCATCCAACAAGAGAGTAGTCAGATATTCATTACTAAATTTGAGTATGGTCCACCTGTGGGAATTTGAATATAATTCATCTGTAAATAGATCATGGGGCCCCCAGGAGTGGGCTGGCCAGAGGATGTGGTCTCAATCCCTTTCCAGTATTGTGGGCTTGACAAGTAGCACTGGCATTAAAGTAATTCTGGGCGACAAAGGGGAAGAAAGGTCAAGGCCAATGGGCAACAGAAGCCCATATCATACCAACTCTCCTGACATAGACAAAGCCATGGTATAGTCTTGAAAGGTTGGGGAGCAAAGACTTCAGGGCTACCAATTTCCTGGTTCTGTAGCTCCACTTTTTGTTCTGGGTCCCTTTTACAATTTATCGTATTCCCATTTTGCTTCTCAGTTTCCAGGACTTGTTCTTGTAACAGGACAAGGCCCTTTGGGTTGGGTAGGAAGAATACATTAGACCTGAAAAGATGCATGGTAGTCTCACAATGAGATGAAAGATCAGCTTGTTTAGCAACCTGATCTATGAGGGCATTGTCTCAGGGCGCTTTATCTAGGACTGGCTGATTGGTAGTACATTTTACAACAGGTGGTGTATAACAGAAGGACATTACGTATGTTCTTTAAATGCATCCTATTTTAAATAGGGGTCCATGTTTAGGTCATAGATCCTCACTGCATCCTCATCAACTTGAAATCATGGGCTTTCCCCAAGACATATTTGGAATCTGTGAGTACAGTGACAATCTCTTCTCAACAACAAGGCCTACTCTGGTCAGGGCCACACGTTCAGCTACTTCTGCAGAATGAACATGAGGTAGACTTCTTATATTCAATATCTTCATAAAAGACACACAGTATAATCAATGGTTTCCAGCATGATCTCTCAGACATAAACAAACCATCAACATAATAAAGAAGTTCGCTTTGGGTTTTGGTTTATCAGTTAGATAACTGTAGGTGTTTGTGTCATGATTGGTGACTACGAGGCTACCATGGGGAATCTTTTATCAGGAGGAGAAGTGAGGACTGCTGCAGACAAATATTTTTTGGTGGCAAGTAGTTAAGCAGCAACACGGTGAGGCAAGGCTACAATCAGAGTTGAACTGAGCACAGTGTTGATAAGAGGCTTCCACACAGTGGAGGAATAATATGCAACTGGATTTTTCTGATCCTCCGGATGGTTTTGCATCAACGTTCCTAGAGTGCACCGGCTTTGCCCATGGCAGTACAATGTATGTAGTTTTTAGGGCAGGCACAGCAGCTAATGCCTGCTTTACTTGTTTAAAGGTGCTCTTTACCTCCTCGGACCAACTCAAGGGCTCCAAGGTGTCTTTGTTTACAAAAGTTTGCAATGGGTTCACCAGGCTGCAAAGCTTAGGATTCATTGCTGAGAGTATCCAGGCATTCCCAGAAAGTGCATACTTCAGAGATGGTCACTGAACCGGGTAACTTAATGATGGATTCTATTCCATCAGATGACAGGTGATGCTCACCAGCTAGGTATCGCACACAAGAAAGATGACATTGTACTTTCTTTTTAGAACCCTTACGTCCTTTTTTGGCTAATTCAATTAACAAATAGAGTGTATCTGCGTGGCATTGCTTAAGAGTGAAGGTGGAGATTTGGTGAAAGACCAGGCTGTCTACCTCTTCCTTTAAGGTTTGGGAAAAGATGAAAAGATGGAAGGAGATTCAATAAACTCCTGAGGAAGTTTATGCCACCTCAATTGGGATCCACTGAATAAGAATCTGGAGAGGATATGATTCTCTTTGTGTATGGGTATGGAAAAGAGGGCAGTACCAACATCCACCGTCATTAACCACCATACTATGGCTGGGATACAAGAAAGGTTGTTGTCAGGTTTAGAGGCTATAGGAAAGTTGGGAATCATCATGCCATTAATAAGGCAAAAATCCTGCGCTCAGTGGTGTACATGTTGGTCTAACTGGCCTTTTTTTATAGGGATAATGAATGTCATATAGCGATCAATAGTGCGCAGAGGAATGCCTCGTTTAATGAGGTCAGTGATCACAGTTCAAATTCCAGCTTCAAATTCACAGTGGAGATGGTACTGTGGGATACAAGGTTACCTCAACAAACTTTTCACTTTAGTTCTGACAGGTTCAGCTATTGCACTATATCTGGCATCATTTGACTATAACTTTGATAGGACCTGTTCCAGCAGTTTATTCAGTTCATCAGAGGTCTGGGAATTCCATTTAGTAGGAGGTAAATTTGATTCACAAAGAATAGTCAAAACCTCCTCTTCATTATAAGATGGAACATTCATGAAAACATCATCGTTGGTACAGAAAACAGTTCAACGTTCAAAATAAATCCCATCCTAACAGTTTTGCAGGGGATCTGGGGTTTAATAAAAAGGCACATTTGTTGGTGACCAGACTGTAGCAGAATTATGCTCAGACCATTGAAGTATCTAGACATTAGCAAATGTAATAGGAAAAATTGAAGAAACAGCCATTCATGACATGAAACAACTGTAATGGGAGCGCATAAGCATTTTCCTAACAGTTCTTTTATCATGATCATTTGATGAGCTTCATTGGTACGTGTAGAATGAAACAACTGACATGTATTTCAGCCAAAGGACTTCTTTGAGGGCTATCAGATGGCAGTATTGATTATGTAGATAGGAATGTAGTATTGATTATGTAGATAGGAATGTAGTACTGTAATGGAACAACTGGAAGTAATGGAGCTTCCTAGATCTAACCAGGAATAATAATAACTGTTGCTGGAAAGTTTGGCCACTAATATTAATGTAATTAGTGGTATAGGTATAAAATTGTCAGTATTGCTTTAATTTCCAGACATATGAGATGAGTTGTGGGTTTAGTATCCATTCTGTGATAAGCTGCAGAGATGATCAATTCCCCCTGGCGTATTATTGGTTTGCATGTGAAAAGGCATTCCAATAAAAGAACAGATAAGAAGATATGTCTATGAAAACTTTACTTAGAAACACAATCAGCTTGTTTAGGAATTGTTTATGTGCTCTCATTGTCTTTTTTATCAAAATATGCCAAACATCACCAACTCATAAAAGCCTGAAAAAGGAATTTTTTTCATGTTTGTGGTTATCAAGAGTAGATCTGCTTGGCTTCCTTTGGTACTAGGATGTTTTTAATATGTCGAAAGAACTAGTGGCAGGGACTGCCCTGGCTCCAAATATTCCTCTTGGGTCACATGCAGTCAATACAAGGTACATTGATCCCTAGGCCCACCTGCTTTGGGTATCACCCTGATCGTGGCTATTCTCAAATCGAGGTAGAAAGAAACTACTTTGGTCACAACCTCGAAACATGGTAAGCAAATGGCCTGTTAATTTTGACAAGATTCTCTTAAACTATTTTACAGAGCGATATGGTTGCGTCTTTTTCCATTTTGCATTTGTGATATCACCTCTGCTATTACCTGTCTGTTCGCTCTAATTTCAGGGCCAGCGCATCTTCCCCTGGAATTATGGGTATTGCTGCGCATCAGTGAATTTATTAATATCAGTCACATCAGGGCTGAGGTGGGACTTCTTCAGCAAACCATTATACAAAGCAAAGATTTGCGCTGTTTCAACATCTGTTTTGGCCAGCCTACCTTCTCAGTCTCTTCGCTCTTGCACCCAGCAGTCTTCACTCTCACGATTAGTTTACTTACATCATATATGTGTTGTCATGCAGTTAAATACTGCATTTTAGCCTTACCCCCAATCAAAGCCTGCAATTTCTCCTCTTGCACTACCTTCGTTGGTTAAGGTCTATCTCCCAAGTTTCAGGAGATTCCTTTTCAAGCCCATTATAGATTCCTTAGATTGCTGTAACTTACGCTGCTTCTCCTTATTTTTACCTATGATAATAGATATGGCATGCCCCCACAAAAAAGATGTATATATTTGCCACAATAGCATATTCGAATGTACCAGTCGGGGCGCTAGAGGGCTCCAAGCAAGATGGCCGCACGTATGTGAGGGTCCTGCTGCCCGAGAGACCATCCGACAAATATCCTATCCATCTTTTGCTCACTGCGCCACCAAAAGGTCCTACCTTACTGCCCTCGCCGTGGACCACTCTGGGAGACCGGCTGGGGGTCACGGAGTTGCTCCGGCCTCGGAATACTCGCACTACAGTCCCTGTCGCTGGAGATCTCAAAATGGTGACTGCGGCGCTCTGGTAACCGGCTCCGGAGGATCCGGGCGGATTGAGAAGGCGCTGACTATCGCAGAACACCTCCGCTGCTGGCCCCACATAGCAGCAGACTTCCTCAGGCTGGCGCGCCCCCGCGACGGATAGAAGCTGCTCTCCTTTGCTGCGAGAAAGCCCCGGTGCCCTCTGACGGGGCGCTGCAGGGACTGACGTGGCTGTGGCGCTGGAGGCCCCGAAGGACACTTCGTCCAGTAGATGCGGTGAGTGTCTGGCGCTGCCCGTGTGCCCCAACTGCGGCTGCTGGGATGCTCGCGTCTCCTCAGCGCTGACCTGACACAGCGGTGGAGAGCGATGCCCCCTGCATTGCGGGCTGCGGCAGTGGCCTTTGAGTGCTCGTACTGCGCTGGGGGGCGGGAGCGTGGTCGGCGATCCTCACTCCCCGCCTGACTGCTCTCTTGCCCCTGCTGAGACTACTGCGGCGGCCCCCTGGGACCCCTCTGCACGCGGGACCGGTGATGTGACTCCTACGCAGCATAGCTGGGGGTGCGCTGAACACTGCCACATCTCCTGACGTCGCACTGGGACAGCGGCGTCCTACAGAACCTGTTGGGCCTTTTGCAAGACTTGACCTCCCTCTCCTATTTGCTACAGGGAGTGGACTGCCCCGCACATAAAGCTGCGCCTGCGGGAATTCAAGCACAGTTAGCCCAATTGTTGCCATAAATCTGGGACCTGAACCACTGGCTGTTGCGTGCCGGGCCTGGAGGGGGGTACTCGCACACACCAGGAGGCTGCTGACTAGAGGAGGCGCTCGACTGCCCAGCTGCTACTCCGCACCGGCCTTCAACCCGCCGTCTCACCCCAATAACTTCACATCTATAGCCGACTACTTAGGAACCACAAAGGAGACGCAAACACTACCACCTCCTGGCATAGCGGTGGGAACCCATCAGCCCTTACAGGCGACGTCACCTACCGATCTCCACTGTGGTGAAGTTTGTGTTGCAGGCACCCTGCTCTTCCCGCCCTCGCTCCATAGTGCATCGGGCCTCCGACCTCCACTGGGGCGCGTACGTCAGGAGTTCGAGACGGACCCCCCTGGGGAGCCGCAGGCCCTCCCGCCTCGTCGCCATGGGGAAGCCAGATGGAAAACAGCTGAAGCTCAACTTTGACACACGAAAGACTCCCCGGTCCCAGACGGAGCCTGAAGAAGATCACGTCGACGCTCCCTCTACCGCAGACCTCAAGGAACTACTGCTGGTAATGCAGTCGAGCCTGACATCCATAGAATCAAAGATGGACTCTATGTCTGCTAGAATGGATGGCCTAACCCACAGACTATAGAAACATGACGACCGCTTCACTGAGGCGGAGAGGCGAATTTCTGACCTGGAGGACACCTCAAATGCTACCACCAGCCGCATACTCAAGATGGAGAAGGTCCTCAAAGTGATAGCCGCGAAGAATGAAGACCTGGAATCGCGCTCAAGGAGAAATAACCTCCGCATCTTAGGTGTGCTGGAGTCGACGGCCACCGGAAAAATGGAGGAATACGTGGACTGCCTTCTGATAACATTGTTTGGCAGAGAAGAATTTTCATCGGTCCTCGTAATGGAGAGGGCACACCGCTCGCTGACGAGTCGACCTGCTCCCGGGACCCCTCCACGCCAATTGCTGAATTACAGAGATCGGGACACTGCACTCCGGCTATCACGTGAAAAAGGACAACTTAAATACGAGGGAATGGAGATATCAATCTACTCAGACTTTACTATGGCTGTCTAGGAATAGAGACGTAAAGTCCTACAGGTCAAGAAAAAACAGCAACAACTCAATATACCATATGCTATGCTGTTCCCAGCCCGCCTTAAAGTAACACATCAAGGTAAACAACATTATTTCACCGATCCGCAACATGCCCAGGACTTCCTCAAGACCCTGCCTAAGCAGCCCGGCGGCCACGAATCTCCGGCACGCCATCAGGGAAATAATGGCGGTGCATCCGACATGGAGTTGCACCTCCCAAGGCCGACACCAAAACCGACAGGAGCGACTCCATGCCTCTGCAATAACACCCAGAAGCCCCCAAAGCCTCAATGGACTTAGATCAGAACTATATGGCTCCCACCCAACACACAAGGACCTATCAAGACATAGTGCTCAGACCGCACAATCTACTGAGAAGATCTGAATGCTCTGCTTTTTGTAGTTGGCCGAAGCAGAGGGCAACCTGCTCCCTGTTTTTGCATCATGCTTAGTGGACCGCATTGAAATTTCTCAACTTCCTAGCGGTGTATGACACTACACACAGCTCACGTAAAGGGCCTCCACACCAGACCCAGACCCAGCACCAGATGTCCTGAGTGGCCTACACTGTTGCAAAGACTATACCCGTCTCCACCGGAAGAAGCATATTGCATTAAGGACCAAACTAGACACTGCATCAAGATGGACTTGAACCATGCTACCCAGGGACCCTCACCCTCGCGAGGTGAATCTGGCCGCCCTTTAGCCGCCACCCACCAGGTGAACCCTAAAACTTTGTATCTTAAAAAATGACTAAACGGCTACCCTATTGTCCCTAGTTGGGAAGGGGGATTGAAGGACTATTGGGAAGTGGGGAAGGACAAGTCACTGCAAGTTGGGGATGCTGCTGTGGGAGGGGGGAGGGACTGGGTAATGTTTTTTGCACACCTCTTTGCACTGTACCAATTTTGTCACATAGGCTGATGCCATTTGATATGGCCAATTGCATCGCATTCTACACAAATGCCACTCTCCACATACACCATGGAATTCCCGACCTGGAACCCTCCAGTACAATTTTCTGACATGGAATGTACGAAGCCTGGGGAACCCCCGCAAACGCCGACATATCCTAGCCTACCTAGATAGTCACAACATACACTGTGCCATGCTCCAGGAAACACATATTGCTCCCAATGCACCCTCTACTTTTGCAACCCGCTGAGCGAATACCAGATGCTTCTCAACATATTCCTCATATGCCCGAGGTACTCTCATTCTGGTGAAGCACACGCTCCACTACACCCCCAACTACACCCCCATCGGCTCTTATGGAGACCAACAAGGCCGATATAGCATCCTATGGGGACGACTATCCACGCAATCCATAACACTAGTATCTTGCTATCGGCCCAACACGGATGATCAGAATTTTTCCGGATATTATGGGGAAAAATACTGGACATAGGTTCTACGCACTTACTATGGGGAGGTGACTTCAATGTCACAATACATCCGACTCTGGACAGGTCGCACCCACAGCCTCACCACTATACTAATGCACAATTCACTCTCAAAAACATTGTTGAAGACCATGACCTCGTGGACGCTTGGAGAACTCTCCACCCAGTGGCACGAGAGGGTTCTTGATACTCCTCAGCTCACTCCTCCTGGTTGCGTATAGAGGCTTGGTTAGTCAACAAAGGATTAACAACCTGGATGACGCATACCTCCCTCGCACATACTCAGACCACTCCCCTGTACTCCTTACTCTCATGCCTCCACATGAAGACCCCCCCCCTTACTCTCCTGGCACCTCAACCCACAGACATTATTAGATTCCGTTTTCAAGGATGAACTTGCGCAGGAAATATCTGACTTCTTCCTCCGCAATAATGGCTCAGTTCCGCAATACTCCACGATATGGTAGGCCTTCAAGGTCACCATAAGGGGCGTCTGCATCGCTAAAAGCGGGGGAGTGTTAAAAGATATCCGCAATACACTTCGGAAGCTGGAATTAGACATTAAACAAACTGAGTTGTCTATACAGTCTATACAGTCCACACCCTCCTCTACACTGCAGACGCACCTACGTGCCCTGCTCACAGAATACCAGGAAACGGCTGAACGTAAATTTAGGGGAAAATACCACCAGGCCCTTCGATATGGAGAGGGGGAGTGGCCAGGGAAGGCGTTGGCCTCCTTTTGACTCCCTCGCTTAGCCAACACTGTCCTCGAGATTGAAGATGAGGACGGACAAACGCATAGAAACACTTCGGCTATACTCGATATTTTTAAAAGATTCTATAAGAAACTATATGCTACCCACCGAAAAGCTGCGGTGGACTTCACTGCGTTCTTCGAGGACACTGCCATCGCGTGGTTGGGGTACGGCCAGAGGCAGGTTCTCCTTGCGCATCACGAGGACGAGGAGATTATCTCTGCCAACATGCAGCTACAATCTGGTAAGGCTCCAGAACCAGATGGACTCCCGGCCGAATTTTAGAAAACATTTCGCCTCTGATCTTCCCGGGCCTGCGCCACGTCCTTGAGGAGGCCCATGAATCGGGCATCTTACCTCCAACTATGCGTGAAGCGCTCATTATCTCCCTACCCAAACCGACCACACAAGTTGATTCGTACAGGTCCCTATCACTTATAAATGTAGATGCCAAGATCCTAGCTAAATTAATCGCAAATCGTATCAGCCCCCTTATGCCGGTGTTTATCGTCCCTGATCAATCGGGGTTTGTCCCAACTAGAAGTACATCCCACAACTTACGTACCCTCTTTGCGCTACTTCACGATATTGACCCTGAGGAGAATGTGGCCGCTATTTTCCTTGATGCCACTAAGGCATTTGACTCCCTGGAGCAAGACTATCTGCCCTCTAGAGCATTTTTATTATATTAGACTGCGCCAGGATGTGAAAAGTATCACTTTGGACTTCCCACAAGAGCCCTCCATCATGCTCCCACTACATGCACTCCTGCCACAACCTGCTCCCGCACACATGCTATCACTATTATATCGCACAGTGCAAGCTTTGGCCAGAGGCAGGTGGAAGGAAGAACTATGACACCCCCTCACGGATGAACAGTGGACATTCTGCTGTAGGCAAACAGGAGATATATCCGCCAGCAGCAGATTTAGAATCATACAACATAAATATGTACATCGCCTCGACTATACACCAGCGTGACAGCATCGCTTGAGACTCCGGGATCACTATAGATGTGACCAATGCTGTGCGCAGTGTGCGGATTTTTAACACATAGCCTGGGATTGCCCGCCCATCGAGTGCTTCTGGTCAGAGATACTAGAAGCACTGGATCACATGACAGGTCTACACGTTCCCGCAGACCCCCTAACCACATTATTGGGTTATACTGAACCCCTTGCTTCTAAAGTGCGGAGATACACCTCTCTTGCGCTCCTTCTTGCTAAGAGACAGATCTCCTGTAGGTGGGAAAGAGGGAGGACGACAAAATTTAAGGACTGGCTCCAGGATCTTATTTATTGCCAAGAGCAACTACATCTTTATGCGGACCTCCAGCCCCCTTCGTCCCGCCCGAGGGATATTTGGGCCCCCTTACAGACGTATTTACTAGAGCACTCTGCCGCCACAGATTCCACGACACCCTAATAGGTACATGACATGATACAAAGGGAACCCCCATTTGAGCCTATACTCACCCTTTACTGGAGTTCACGGGACACCACCTCACACCCCAAGGATCCTAATGCGCCAATATTTCAGACTTGCATACCCTGATTATAGTGCAAGTAGTGGAAAGGTTTATTTTTTGTATTTTTTTTCTTTCACAGTTATTGTTCATTGATTGATGACTGCAGATATTCAACTGCCCATACTGTTCAATGCTCCAACTAACGCGGCCGTCCCGATGTGGTTGTAGGCGGCTTACTGTGTATTTGCCTCGCCTTTTGATTTTGTTTCCTTCATGCTCAAAGCATTGCAATGCCGGCCCCACTGGGGATGTAGGCAGTATGCTGTGGACTCGTTTTCTTACTTTTGATAAAGGTTTTAAAAATAAATAAAATAAAAAACAAATGTACCTCTCCAATATTTGGTTGGAAGAATGTGAATTGCAGCGTGTTTGCATGACCAGAGTGATGGTCTTATCTTGTGGTGGGTTACTGTACCTAGGCATGCAATAGAGCGAAGAGAGGTGAGAGATATAACGCAGGCATTATACAATAATTCATTGTTTGTGTCTAATAGAAATTATCGCCACAGATTTCATCCGTAAGTGCTTTTAGTAGCCCACAGATTGTGGCGGATACAGATGGTTGTGATAGCTCCTCTGTATAGAACAGACTCCCCTATCAAAGTCCCCCGAAGAGACAGTGTAGGCATGTACAGTACATAGCCAGCCTTGTGAAATGATCTGAATCCACCCAGGAGCAGTGAAGAGTAACCAATAGGCATGCACCGGAAAAACACAGCCACCATAATGCTGTTTTAGATGTAGTGGTATGGCGCAATCCACAGGAGTGCCGTCGTTATTGGCAACCAGTATAAATGGTGTTTAGGTCCATCATTTTATTCATGGTAACACTTCCAGTTTAGTAAGCTTCCGTTTTTGAATAGCAGACTGTAACATTCTAGAAAAAATCATATTTAGTTTCCATCTCCTGCATTAGATTTGGGGCTGTGGTACATCTTAACACCCCCCCCTCCCCATGGGGAACTGAAGCAAAGCAACCCAGAAGCGTACAATATGAGTATATCCTTCAAATTTTCGCCCATGAATCGCTCTGCTATAAGTTGTGTTCTGTTTACAAGGGACGCCACTTTCGGTCCCTCTAGGCCGATTGTTTGGATTCACTTGTCATCAGTAATCACCATATACATTCCAGTGTAGATCTTGGTGGGTGGGGGCGGGACAGTAGTGGGATGTTGGGGTTGGGAAGTTTTTGTACCGCAAACGTTCAACACACATCAGCATTGTATATTGTATTATACCACGATGTTGCTCTGAAGAGTCTATCCTTTTTCGGGTATCTGCGGTCATTGTTATGTTTGAAGAAAATAATACAAATATATTATTTTCAATTCGTCACATTTTATGGCTGTTAGCCAAATGCGTGCCCTCAATAGAAACACATTGGTGCAAGGCTAAATAAGCCTTCCTTGGCTAAAAACTCTAAGGCGTTAAGTGTTTGTTATTCAAGACTGTAGAGCGCAACCACTGGCATCTTAGCTACATACACCCAAGTATTGATGTTATGTCATAGTTACCCACTGCTTTCAATAAACTGTAGCACACCCATTCCAGTGTAGGTAGCATTAGCTGTCTGGGTGAAAACGTCTGATTAGAAGGAAATATTCCGTGCTAGAGTAGCCCCAAGGTATTGCTACACCATAACAGATTCAAGCTTGTCCTCATTTAACCACCTATCCCAGATGGTGGCCTTCTCTCCCCTCCAAATATAACTATTATAGTTTTTTTGCACATTTGTTAGCAAGCTTTTTTCCAGAGCATAATATGCCAATGTGTGTAACTGCTTTTGTAAGACTGTGGGTTTTAAGTCAAGCAAGATTATAGCATCTGGATGGATAATAGGGGAAAACAGAGTCCACCTCACCCCCACCTTCACTAATTCCTGGAAAATAATTTAGTTCTCCTCAGAAATACAGGCTAAAACGCACCCTTATTTTAACTCCTTATTAGCCGGGATCTTACTTGTGAGCACAGTTTGCTAATTGAACTTTATCCTTACTAAGTTATCAGAATTACTTTCAATAGGTCCTCAGTAATTTCCCATTGGGTTAATTTTAACCATCGCATGGCGCGATAAACAGTGTCAAGGGCACTAGTAAAAACAATAAAGGCAGCATAGGCCTTCCATTATTTTTTGTCGGACATGTTTCTCTAATTTTAGTCTTAAAGTCAAGACAAAGTCAATCGTGCTGCTACTAAGACGAAATCTACCTTAATGTACAGAGCTTTCCTGTATCCTGATTCTAAATAATTGTCAAATATTTTCAGATTACTTTAGAAAAAATCTTGCCATATATTTCCAAAAGCGCGATCAGTCGCTAACTAGATGGACCAACTCGTAGGCCTTTTTTAGGTCGAAGCCTACTAGACAGCTCAAGTATTTGGTTTCCTAACGATATCTTGAGGACATTCGGAAAGCTTGCCTGGGAATGCATTCCACCCAATGCTTACCTTTGGCCTTGTGGTTTGTTACTCACATGTGCTTGCTTTCTATTTGCTGGCTCTATTTGTTTTCGACTGTCCTGCTTTAGTTTGTCTCTTCTGTTACCCAAATCCTATTTATTGTATTCTTCCACCAGTACTGGATTTCTGTAAACAGAATATTTGACAACTTTTGACCTAATAACAGGTACAATCGGTCTTACTGTACATTCTGTATGTGGTGAATACAGGTTTGTTGTTTGATATGCAAATTATTCAACATTGAACAATGAGAGCAATAAAAAGAAGGTAGGATGTTAAAACGCCGAATATGGCTCGCTTCTGCCTCAGTGATTGTTAGGCCATTGGCTAGGTGACTCTTGAAGTTCATCAGAACCCAAATCAAGTCATGGGAGCCCTCTGATTTTTTTAAAAGGTTAACAACTTTCATGTCAGAGAACTATATCAATCTCAGTGTATTTATGGAGTGAATTACATTATTCAAATAAGAACAACTTAAAGATTACGTTTTTTGTAGGGGTGGATATAGGTCGACGAACATCAGTTTACTAGCAGGACTTGGAGTGCTGAAGACGTATTGATTGATGCAATGGATACTACAGTAATGTTCAATGGTTTATTTAAACCTTCTACACATTACAATGACCCTCTCCATTTAAGACTTCATACAGAGATGAATCAACTCCTACTTCCTCTACAGAGTAATATAGTGAATGCCTAACTAATGCAAGTCTCCATTCCAAACTCCCTAAAAACTGCTCAAGTTTTCCAGTTCTCCAAAAACAAAACACTGACCACACTGACCCTAACAACTTCCAACCGATTTCCAATATTCCCTTACTAGTGAAGCTCCTGGAGAAATATGTTCATATTGAACTGAGCCAGCATATTAAGCAGGTCAACCTCCTAGATACTTGCCGATTCAGGTTCATGCAAGGTCAAAGTATGGAAACCGCTATAATCCACAAATCAGACGTGGCCTTACAGACTCTCGACTATAATGAATTGTGCTGCTAATACTGCTTGATCTCTCATCAGATTTGGCACGGTGAATCACGGCTACCTGCTTGCTCTATTAGAAATCAGGTTGAGCCTCTGGTACTGTGTTAAACTTGTTCTCATCTTTTCATCACAACAGATCGCAAAGATTCAAGGTCAATCAGGTTCTGTCCAATCTGACCCTAGTGACGAAAGGGGTTCCTCAAGGTTCCACTCTTTCCCCCACTCTTCACTCTGTGCATGGAACCACTGTCTGAAGTCTTTAAGCTCTCTAACATCTCAAATCACATGTAGAAAGACGATACTCAACTCCACATAAAAATATCCTCTCCAGAAGAAGTCAAAACAATCAGTGACTGACTGACCCTAATTAAACGCTCAACAAACTGAATTTCTCCACATAAGAGCACTCCTCTGCCTACAGAATGGATCGAATACCTTACTGCGTTAAACTGTTCTCCCTTTGTTTTATACTCTACATAAAATCCCTAGGTATCACCTTAGATACAAATGTAGAAATGAAGGCTCACCTAAGCGCTAGGACCCAAGGGGCTCTCTTCCAACTGAACTACCTAAAGAAGATGAAATATTTCTTCCCTCCAACCGACTTCAAGATGACAGTTCAAGCCATTGTAATCTCTAGGCTGAAATATGGGAGCACAACTCTCACAGGGTTAGGCAAAACCAAGACCGCACTACTTAGGGCTTCACTTAATGCAGCAGCTGGACACATCACAGGATCTAGAAAATTGGACTGCATTACTCTTTCCCTTAACTCTTTAAACTGGCTACCATATGAGGCGCAGATTTAGCTGTATGACACACAAAGCACTTCTCCACATTATCCCAGTTTAACTCGCCCAGAAACTTAAGCTCTTCGGGGGCAGTAAAACTTCACGAAGCTCCTGCTATGTTACTGAAACAAATTTTCGGAGCAGCACCCCCAATTTGGAACTCTCTACCTCCAGAGATTAGGCTAAACCATTCAACCGTCTCCTTTAATAAAGAAGTGAAAGCCCTTCTGGTAAACACATTTGTTCCTGAATCAACAGTACTATGGCAAATTAAATATTGACACTACTATAACAACAGCATGTATACAGCTCCAATTAGGTAATGTATATACTTTTTCGATCCTTTGTTTGATTGCAGTTTTGACCTCAAGATTTCTGTGAGTGATTTGTCCTATATTTGTCTACCTGAAGGCTTGTACAGCGTTCTGATACCCCAGGGACATGTTTGCGCTTTATAAAACTCTTTACTTCATGATCTGTCCGCTATTCAACTAAGTCAAACGGTAACATCTCCCACTCATAAAAAAGTTCACCTTTTAGATCGTATTTTTACTTAGGACATTCCAAATAGGAGAGCAGATGATCCTCTCCCTGTCTAATGGTCTGGCCATTATATTGTTCCTTCCAAAAGCAGGAAAGAATAGCTTACCCACCCATCAGTGTGGATTTAGCTGCTGCTGGTCTTCATTAAACGAAGCTAGCTGGGAAACCACATTATTTAATTCTTCTCCAGATATGAATGGAGAGAGATTGGATATGAATTTAAACATTAACAAATGGATAAATACTTCATTGGACAAACGTATCCCTATGAAACTGCACAAAAGTATGCAACCAGAAGGCCATGCTCCCTGGTTTTCTGCAAAACTAGTTGAATAAAAAAAAATAGAATGGAAAAGATTGGAAAGGAAGTGGAGAAAAAGCTATGATGCTACAAGTAAACTGAATTATAAAAAACAACAAACGAATATCAGTATGCCACAAGAGCGGAACACATTTCCCATCTTAACTCCAGGATTGAAAATGCTCTTAATTCATATGAGAAGTTTTATTAGATAGTCAACTCTTTTCCTAAATTGGCCAGTCTGTCTTCAAGTCCACTGCCTTTGGAGCCTTGTTGTAATAAGTTAGCCAACTATTTTCTTGGGAAGGTCAACAGAATTTGTTCTACGCTGACAGAGATTACAGGATCCAACATGGCAGTCGCTAACACACCACGTGTGGATATGAAAAAAGAGAAATGATCTTCCATTCCATCTATGTCTAAGGAAGATATTAAAGAACTTATAAAAACAGTAACATCCGACTCCCTGCTTGATCTGGGTCCTCCTGACATTCTGTCAAAAGGTCAAAATGCAATCTTCCCAGCACTGATGAATATTCTTAGCCACTCGCTGGAGAATGGCTGCATCCCAGACTCTTCGATTGTTAGGCATTTACTAAAGAAACCCTCCTTAGACCCTATGTTGGCAGAAAATCATATGCCAATCTCCTTACTCCCAGGTATTAGTAACTTGTTGGAGAAATTTGTTAACAAACACATTTGTCCATTCCTGGAGTTTGATGGAATCCTACATCCCACCCAAATGGGTTTCTGTCCAAGCAGCAGCATGGAAACGCCACTACTTGTGGTCACCACAGAATTGAACATTCTTGACCACAGCAGTTCAGAAGCACTTATTTTGATAGATTTAAGTGAAGCCTTTGATACAGTCTTCCATACAATTGTCATTCGAAGATTACAATAGGCCAGGATTTCCACATCAGCCCTGAAATCGTTTACATCCTTCTTGGATAATAGAAGTGTGTGAGGACCTTTTTTTGGCTCTCATCCCCTTAAACAGACTGGGCTCACAGGGCTCATCTTCAATCCCCACTGTCTAATCTTTACGTCCGCCCACTCTCAGAGATCATATGCTCCCATGTGTTTTCTATGGTGTCATAGGCTGATAACATGCAGTTCATCATCTCACTGACGCCAGGCATAGCACCAATATCTTGTCAACTTAATTCATGCTTAAGGCAAGTTACTGATTGGATGTCTTCTAGGAGTCTAAAACTAAACGGTGACAAAACTGAGATATTAGTTGTAGGCAATAACCCTTGCATTTGGAAGGAGATTTGATAGCCAAATTCCTTGGGGGAACATCTGTCTCCTAAGTCGGAAGTGAAAAGTCTGGATGTTCTAATGGATAATAACCTTACTATGGAAGCCCAGGCCAGAAAACGAGTTACTAGTTCCTTCGGCTCCTGAGAACCCTTAAGAAAGCACTGGTTACCATCTTCTACAAAAAGAGTGGTACTAAAAAGTCTGATTTTGTCATGCCTAGACTATGAGATTTCTCAATCTCTGGGAAGCCCTCACTGGGGGATAAAAACCCAAGATGATAAAAAATGCAGTGGTCCCTACTGTTCTGGGCCTTCCGAAGTATCATCCAGTCTTTACCTCTCTAGCGGCTTTACATTGGTTACCAGTACGCAAAAGAATACAGTTTAAGGCACTATGTTTAGCACATCTGGCGATGAACAGGAAGGGACCACAACTCTTGCAGCAAGTTATACATCCCTATTGTCCTAGCCGACTACTACGTTCTTCTATTCAAGGATGACTTACTATTCCCAAGTTCAACATAGCCAGGTGTGTAGGATGCTCATTCTCATATCTGGTCTCTAAATGATGGAACACCTTACTAGAAGCGCTCAGGAAGAACAATGATGAACTGAATTTCAGGAAACACCTGAAGACATCTCTGTTCATCTAACATGTATAGTGTTGAGCCTGACAAGACCCAGAGCGCGGCGAGGCCAGTTGGATAGCCATGCGCTTTCGAAGTGCCTAGAATAGAATAAATAAAATAAATGTACTGTAGACTAGTACAAATGCATGCATTGTCACTCAGAGAGGTATGAAGAGATGTTTCAGTGTTTTTCACAGGTACGCTTTGACTTTTAAGAATGGGATTACTTTAATATTTCTGTTTGGGAATGCTTTACGCTTTTTGTGGTGTGTATCATGTGTTTATATAGGGTTCGCATAGTAAGACATGCATATGCAATATGAGGACATAAATAAAGTATGTGCTCTTTTAGAAATGGGTATTGCTTTGTTGGAGCCTACATTATGGTTCAGCTTTTGACCGAGAATTGTATGCTTGCACCCTTAGTATACCTGCAAATGATGAAAATAATGACACGAACGGGAGTTGTGTGTGAATGAAGTTCCCATGATTAAGTGTGCCTGTGACTTTCTGTACAGCGATACGTTTTGTGTTAATGAACATTGCATGGTAATGTGCACATGCAGGTGCATATATTGTTGTTTGATTAGAGAGAATTTTGTGCAGATGAACGTTGTACGCTGAAGTGTACTTGTAACTGATGGTATTGTAGTTTGCACTGTGAAAAGATTTCTGAAAATGTGATATTCACATTCAACTGGTGTTATTGTTTTCAGAGTGAGAGGTTTTGTGTAAGTGAAGTTTACAAGGTGGTGTGTGCATGTAACTGCTTGTATTGTAGTTTGTACATCATTGTATCCTACTGACAACGTTTCTATAAAAGTAGTTTGCATGTTGACGTGCGCAGGCAGCTAGTAGTGTGTAGTCTGCACGAGCGAGATGTTTTGTGCAACTCACGTTTGCATGTTGAAGTGTACGTGAAATTGATAGGATTATAATGTGCACAATGATACATTTTGGATAACTCAAGTTAAAAGGTTCAGGGTACATGCAATTGGTGGATTTGTAGTATGAACAATCAGAGATTAAGTGTAACAAGTTTCTGTTACGAAGTGCACCTGCAACTATTGTCATTGCATTTTGCAAAGGGCCATTTTGTGTAAATGAACTCCGAATTGTGAGTATACAATCAGAGGTGCACACGTAGGTTTTTCTCCATGCTTTTCTCAGAGTTGAAGAATCTTAACTCTAACATGTTGGTATTGTTTTCAGAATTTTAGACTGAAGAGTGTGACAAATATATATACTAAAGTCAGAACGCAGATTTTGAGTAAAACAATAAAATAACTATATTCAGGGGTTTAGAGACCAGTGGAGATGTCATTTCAGTGATATTGATTTTATCACCTATTACCTCTGAGTTGAGACTATGCAGTTAACTCTAGATGCTTAATTTAGTCGTAATGATCAATATTTTCCTGCTAATACTTCCTGGCATGCACCCACTAAGACAAAGGAAGTGCTCCTTTTCATCGTGTGCAGATTGTCTGCAATACACTAACACCAAGATATTGACAAAAAGTCCCACAGCCTTTCAAGAAATTAATTTGGAGAGAAGTGCCACTGAAAACGTAGACAGGGCCTGGCAGTGTAAATCAATCTGGCCTAAACAAAGCACATGAACGCTTTGATTTTTCCTATGAGAATGTTTGTGTGTGCGCAGCGCCATCTGTTAGCTCAAGGTTTTGAACATAGATAAAGCCAAGATGTTCCAAATAAAAATATCTTCTGTTTATCAGAAGGGAGCTGTCTGAGAGCTCCTAGTCTTCACAAGAGTACATAGTGTGCATGGTGCTCTATTGGGAGCAAGGGGTTGTGGCTGGTCGAGAGCGTTCATGAAAAGGCAGTCGTAATGGGCTGTCGTAATCCCTATGGTGGTCCCTCCGCAGGCACCGACCCTAGAGTAGGGTTTTCGATCCAACCGACAGTCCGACGGGCTCCTTGAGTCTGTTGAAAGCGTTGGTTGTTCCCTCTGACTGATGCGGTCCAACTGACCGCATCATAATGCGGCAGTCGGACCTCTCTGCTCAATGTCAGTCAGACCCCCACCGACAGCCTGGTGGTGGTCCGACCGCCATCCTATTCAGCCCCTAAATCTCATGAAATATGTAGATTTTATCACAACACCTAACCCTCTTTGTTTGCTGTGGTACCTGTTATTCTTTTTTTATTTTTTTTGCCCTTGCTGTGCCTCCAATTGACCACTGAGATAGGACATTAGTCAGCTATATTTATTAAATTTTACATAGTCTGTATGTGTGTATATGGTATTTATATAATGCGAACCCAAATCAAAAGGCAGAAGAGGGCTGTACACGGTCAAAGACAAGCATACATTCAATAACTGGAGAGGAACCTTGGTTGTCGACAGTTAATACATGGTGATGTAGTGTTCTTTAAAGAGGTGAGTCTTCAACTCTTTACACATTGAAGCAGTGCAGAGGCAGTCCGGATGGATACGGGAATGCTGCTCCAGATCTGAGGGCATAGATGAAAAAGGCCTACTGCCTTAGTGTATCTTTTTTTCACTTATTAATCTTCAGTCTCCTGAGTTTCTGTCGGCGGGTGTGCCAAGAACCACCACAGAGGGCGGGCTTATCTGCAGGATAAGTGGGGTGCTGGACGTGATGTCTTTGTAACTGATGCAGTTGGATTTCAAGAACGTGTGGGCAGGGAAGGGGAGCCAATGGAGTTCCGACTGGATGGGAGTGATGTGATCATATTTCTTCAGACCTTGGATTACATGAGCTCCGACTTGAAGGATGCCGCTAAGTGGTGCCAACATGAAGTCTGGGAGGCCATGGAGTAGGACATTTCCAATATTGAAATGTGGGAGTCCCTGAGCCACTCTGCCTTCTACTGCTCCTTGTCTGTGATTTATCTGCCCAAAAGCCATCAGCGATCCTCTTTGAATTAATATATGTCTTAACTATGGCATAACGTTATAATAGTGTTGTTGGACTAGCTTTAACCTTTATTGGAATTATGGGGGGTTTAAATTGCATGACATGGAAAATATATGTTGTTGCCTCTCTCCCCATAGATAAGAAAAACAGATTTATAGCTGATGGATGCATATAGGGGCTAGACTGAATTGCAGTCTGAATAGCTACAAGGCAATACATTGATGTCTTTGAATTAGAGTGGAATAAGAATTGCCACCTGTTTTGTTTCAGAAGGGAAGAGAGTTCCACAGAAATGTATCTGTTGGAGGTAAAAGTAGGTTCGACGAGACAGCTCCTGGTGAACCACTTCTCTTCAATCACAATAATTTCTCAAGTTTTGTAGAATGGCGGACTGTCTTAGGTCAGTGATTTTGGTGGCAAAGGATTGAGCCAGGAGAACTTGGTAGGGAACTGTCCCTTTTAGAAATCAACCTTCCCCTTCCATCGGATTGTGCGTGTAGGCAGGATTTTTTTTAGGGAGAGGTGGGAGTGCTGATCTTTAGTCTGAAAAGCTTGTAGCTGTACGACTGCAGACAATACATGAATGAATGTATTTGCTTGTATAGCATACAGAGTGAACCAAATTACCTCCTACAGCAAAAACCTGTTAAAAAAAACAACACTTACACTGCTGCACCTTAATGAACATACCCATCTTCTCAGTGGCCTGGGCTGGAATGCTATCCAATACTACTAAAAGTGTGAGTTCATTCCCAAGCTCTTGATGAAATCCATATCTGAGGGGAAAAAGAGCATTTGTTACACCACCATTTTTTAAAAAGAACTTTGGGATTGTAGCAGCAGGTCAAGAATGGGATATTTGCTTGGTGGGTATGTAGTCCATGCAAGATGTTCATTGGGGTATGCTGTGTTTTTAGAATTACTTGACTGAAGAAGAATTGGACTGGAGTGCGGTTTAGCCTATTTTTAACTGTAGACGTGTTTATTGTTTTCAATGAGACAACTGATTGTTAAGCTTTGGTGTTTACATTTTGTCTTGTCTTTATATGTGTGAATGTTATGTGTTTTCACTCAGAGAGCATTCTAGGGTTAGTCAGAAAAGCATGAGATTCTCTGATATTTAGGTTGGTGCTGACTCAACGATGTATGTGTCTAGGTTGAGAATTTGCAAAAGATTGAGAAGGAGCTATTAACCAGGTATCCAGAAGAGCCTTGATTAAAAGTGATATGTGGGTACAGATTTGCTCTTAAAAACCTAGCTTGCAGTCCTGTCATGTTAAAACAAAGGAGAGATTCCTTGATTCTAATATATTTGCTCATAATTCTGTTTTAGAAAATCCTTATGTTAAACTGATGCTTTAAGTGAGAAGAGTGGCCTCCAATCACCGTCCAACCTAGCAGTGTGTTTGGAGGAGGTGAGGAGCTGGATGATGAGCTCATGTTTGAAGCTCAACGACCACAAGACCGAGCTCATGCTTTTGGGCCCGGCGGCCCCTTCCACTTTAGAGCTGCTATGGCCCGCGAGCATGGGGACGGTCCCTGCCCCGAGAGACAACATCAAAAGCCTGGGGGTATGGCTAGATAAGTCACTGAGCTTCAACACACAGGCCACCAAGGTGGCGGCCACCTGCTTTGGCCTCCTTAGGGTGATCAAAAAAATCCTTCCCCTTCTTCCATTTGAGGCCAAGCAGATAATCATACAGGGCCTTGTCCAATCCCGTTTGGACTTTAAAAACGCCCTGTATCTTGGAGCACCTGATTACACCCGAAAAAATCTTCAGCTCGCTCAAAATTGTGCTGCTCGTGCGTTACTTGGAGTCCCACGAAGAACATCTATAAAAGCTGGGTTACGAACGTTGCACTGGCTGCCTGTCAAGGACAGAGTAAAGTTCAAATCTCTGTGTATCGCCCATCAGGCTTTTTGGAAAATGGGACCAGAAATCAACCACTCTTTGATTTCTCCTTATCTTCCCAATAAGGCGCTTCGTTCCTCATCTGCATTTCTGGCTTAGACTCCTAGAATCTTTAAAGCCAGAGCAGGAGGACGCTCCTTCTCGTATAATGTATCAGGATTATGGAACACCCTTCCCTTGTACATGAGAAGCAATTCCAACTTAACCAGTTTTCGGATGCAACTTAAAACTTTTTTGTTTCAATAACCAGAATCCTTGTTTATTTGTCTGAGGGCAATTCTGTTTAAGTCACAGCGCCTGGACGCCTGAAAGGCAACTGTAGCGCTTTACAAATTTTATTTTCATTTCATTTCATTTCAAGTGGAACCTGTGATATCAGAGTCAAAGGTGAATCTCCACAATCCCGAGCTATGAAAAATTCATAGGTTTTTCCTGATGATGCAGAATGATGGGGCAGCTGGTAGAACTGAATGTATGGATAGAGAGGTTGATGGTGTATCTCTTTCCCCAAATAAGTGTGATCACAGATCCACTTAGTCTTTTAAAATTCGGGAAGTGGGTAACCCTGCCCCTGTAGTTATCATTTGTAGTGTTAGATATACCTATAGTCATAAGGAAAGAAGGGAAAGCCTCTCCTTTGCGAGTGTGTGCTATTTAGTACTAGGAGAATTATCTCAATGCAATTTGAAGACTACATCAGAAAAGGAGACTGCATGACCATGCTAAAAGCAGTATGTTAAGAGAATTTTCAGAACTTATGAGTAGTATGGCTTTAAAAAATCTTGGGAACTAGATGGGCCAGAGGAGGAGAAACGTATGTTGGCTACGCTGTTCTACTCCTGAAAATGTTTACGATTCAAAAAAATTTGGAAGTACGCATATTGAAAATTAAAAAAGTATATTCCAAACTTAACTTTACTTAGCAACCTGCATAAAAGACACCATCCCTGATAGAGGATACCCTACACGGGATATAAGGTTTCCCCTGTTTCCAGTGTAGCCATTTCTGATGAATACTTATAAAAGCAGATGTCTAGTCTTTACAATATTCCCCAGGTGCCAGACTGGATATGGGAGTTTTCACAGAAGCTATTCAGCAAGCCTCTAGGTGGTTCTGTATGACTCCATGTGGACCTCATTGCACACCGGATCTGACAAAGCAGATCCACCCTGTGCACGACATAATTTTCCTACATTCCATGCTTTTGAAAACAGATCCGGAGCTCTGCTCCCATTTTCGCTGATTGACAATTTTTTTTAAATTCTTTGCCGGTGTACTAGGAAACAATGTCCCCATCAAGGACTACAGGGTTCAAACCGTGCCATGACGCCTAGAATATCCCCAGGCGTCAGACTGGATCTGGAAAGTTTTCGTCAGCAGTATCCCTGCGCGTCGGAAGGTGGCGTCGTGCGGCTCTGTATCTGTCGCTGGCGTTGTAGTCGCTGAGATAACGTTATGGAGACTACTTAGGCGCCACCCATGCGCGCTGATATCGGTTCTTTCTTTTTCCGCGCCAGCAAGCGCAGATCTGGTTAGAGCACGTACCCTAGTAATTTTTTGACTAAACTTTTGAGACTTTTTGTCTTCCATTTTTGAGTCTTTGACTCCTGTTGCCACGCAGGGATGCCTGGGTTTAAATCCTGCGGGGCCTGTCGCCGTACGATGTCGATGGCCGACCCCCATGGTGTCTGTCTCTACTGTCTGGGGCGCGACCATGTCTCCCGGTCATGTTCCGACTGTCTGGGCATGGCTCTGAAGGCTTTGCGCTTTCGTTCTATCTGAAGCGCACACAACAGTTCCGGGTGGATGATCAACTTTTTGTTGGCTACGTGGGCGCCAAAAAAGGTTGGGCCGTGCACAAACGAACCATCTCTCGGTGGGTCGTTCTGTGCATCAAAGCATGTTACTCATTGGCTAAGAAGGAGCCTCCTGTGGGGCTGCGTGCCCATTCTACGAGGCAATGGCAGCCACTACTGCCTTGGGACATTTGTCAGGCAGCTATGTGGGCCTCGCTACACACGTTTACCAAGCATTATTGCCTTGACAGTCAAATCCGGAGTGACTGCTTCTTTGGCCGTTCTGTTCTCCGTGACTTTCTGGTGTAATCTTGTCCGCAGACTCTCCACCGGGGTGGTATTGCTGGGGTATCTAGTCTAAGGTAAGGAATCTATCACGTCTCTTTCAGATGCACAAGTTACTACTTGTCTAACGATATATCTGTAAGAGACATTAGTTAGTGATAGATTCCTTACCGCCCCACACATCCTCCCCATTCTGCGGACTGATTTCTAGGGTTAAGGTCATCCCTTTCAGGACCCTAGTTTCATGGAACAAGTGGTCAGTTTTTTTGCATGGCTCTGCTTTCCTGGCGCGGAAAGTTGTGTACAGAACTGACTTCAGCGCGCATGGGTGGCGCCTAAGTAGTCTTTGTGATGTCATCTCGCGCCTACAACACCAGCGACGGAAGCGGAGCCGCATGACTCCACCTTCCGATGCGCAGGGGTACTTCTGACGAAAACTTTCCAGATTCAGTCTGACGCCTGGGGATATTCTAAGGTAAGGAATCCATCACTAACTAATATCTCTTACAGATATATTGTTACACAAGTAGTAACTTGTGCGATTCACCCTTCAAAAGCAGAGCCATGGCATGTTCCCTGGGACTCTCTACTTATGCTTGACAAATTCTTCAGTTTCAACCTTTCAGAGGCTACTCTAGAGGGTTGATGTATAGACAATGCCAAGCCCTGTCACCACCCCAACAGCTATTCAATCATGTTGTTTCTGGGGACAGTTATCAAGCAGACATTACACAGATCACCAGGAACAACTTTTTTGTCTACTGTGACGTCAGCCCCCAAACCACTTCAGTTTGTCTTTAGAGGTACTCAACCACCCTCTAGAAAGCAGCATCAGAAATTTTCTCACAGGCTGGGATTCTTATCATATCAGACAGATGGGTCCTCCAGATCACGCAGCAGGGTTATGCCCTCTTATCTCTCTTTGACCCACAACAGCTTCCTCCCACATCAGAGCCGCTTTCACAAGAGGCATTTTGCTGCAAGAGAAGCAGGCTCTACTAAGTCTATTTTAGATATTCTCCTCTGAATGCCTTCTTATGGCAGGACATATTCAAAGTGCTCACACTGACCCATATACTGTCTACTCCGGATCAGGGCAACTGGATGGTTGTTTTTGACCTGCAGGATGCGTATTTTCATGTGCCAGTCCTGCAGTTGCAGAAACATTACCTGTGGTTCAAGGTCAGCCAGAACCATTTTGAGTTTGCAGTGCTCCCCTTTGGCCTTCCCAGCACCCATTGAGTGTTAACAAAAGGGATGGGGGTGGTCTTCACCCTTCTTCGAATGTTGAGGTTAGCAGTTTTCTTCTACCTCAATGGCTGGCTGTCGAAGACGGGCTCACGATAGTCAATCGCAGATCACCTCTAAAAAACTGCAAACCTCCTGACTTTGGAGTTCTCAATCAGTGAGCTAACGTTGCACCTTATTCTTTTGCAGAGGCTTCTTTTTATAGGAGCTGTTCTGCAGACAGTGCAGTTCAGTTCCTTTTCTCCACCCTGACGAGTCCAGGACTTGCAGGCTATAATCGTGATGTTTCAGCCTTGTTCCTGTATCTCGATGAGAGCAGCTCATAGGCTTCTTGGCCTACTGGACCTCATGCATTCTGCCTGTTCACATCACCAGGTGTGGTATGCAGGCTCTGCAGTGAGATTCGAAGTCACAGGGGGCCCTGCTCCAAAGAAACATGTTGGATGTCATCCATGTTTTGTAGGAGACTGCTTTGGGATCTGCAGTAACCTGACCAGCTGCTGACACCCCTACCTCCCCCACCCAGAGCTGAAGGTGGTGGTGAATGTGTCCCTGCTGTACTAGGAAGGTCATCTGTGAGAGGTGAAGATCAGAGAACGAGCCCCTGCTGTACTAGGAAGGTCATCTGGGAGAGGTGAAGATCAAAGAATTGTGATCTCCTGCGGAAACCCAGCTCTGCATAAATCTGTTTGAGATGTGGGGCTTCCGCCTGGAATTGAAGGCCGTCCTGACATCCAGCAAGAGAAGGGTGAAGCATGCAGGTTCACACAGACACACCACCACCAAGTGGTACTGCAACAATCAGGGTGTAGGGGGTCCTGTGCCAAGGAACGCTAAGCCCCTGGGGTTGTCTGGAACGTCCGGGTGTCTCCCTGATCATGAACATCCGGTGGGATCTTTAAATGTCAGGTTGGACAAGCTCAGCTGGCGATGTTGGGTTGATCATGAATGGCGGTTGCATCCTGAGGTAATGCAGGACATCTAGCAGTGGTGAAAGCTCTGGTTGGTTCTTTTTGTGAGCGTCAAGAATGCACAGTGTAAAACAACTCTGCGTTTTGGAGTTCACAAGTAATTTTTCTCTTGGTGATGCATTCAGACTAGAGTGGTACATGGGACTCCTGTATGTGTTTCCAACCCTGCTTCTCCTACCCCGAAGAAGATCAGGATAGACCGGGCCCAGGTCATCCTTGTGGCTCTGGATTGGGTGAGGAGTTTGCGATACCTGGAAATTCTCGGCATGAGCATCTTTCCTCTGCTACTTCAGGAGCATTTTCTGTCACAGCAGCTGGGCAGGGTTCTGCACCCAAACATGTGCAATCTACACCTTCACTCGTAGAGACTGCGCAGTGGCAGTTGACGACGTTCGATCTACTGCTGGAATATATGGTTACAGGTATTGCTCTACAATGTCTATTTATGCCGACCACTGGTACAAATATATGGTCTATGTGGAGTCCGCAATACAGACCCTTTCTGAGCCAAAGTGTTGGATGTTGTTTGTTTTGTCTTTGGTCTAGCAGCTTTTGCAGTGGGCACTATTATAAGTTAGGTTCTAGCACATTTGCCATTTTTGCATCTGTCAGACCAACCATCCTTATTTAAGTCACCTATTGTGAAGGTTTATTAAAGGTTGTATACACTTGCTCCCTCCCAAACTATTGTAATGCTATAGTGGGATCTTATTCTGGTCCTGATTTTCCTCATGTGCACCTCTTTCAAGCCAATGCACAGCTTTTCATTGTGTTTTCTGAATCATAGCGGTCTTCCTTACTGCCATCACTTCAGCTCATTCCATGAGTAAGGTGCACTCTCTCTTTTCAGCCAGCCCTACACCACCTTGTATCCAAACAAGATGGTGTTGAGGACCAGGGTTGCCTTCCTGCCTAATGCCATGACTCCTTTTCACATTAGGCAATCCGTCCTTCACCTGGCATTCTTTGCTCTGCTTCACCCCTCAAAAGAAGAACATCCAATTGAGACAAGCCACTTTGTTCACTTAAGAGCACATTGCAAGTGGTGGGACTGTAACTGTCTCTCAATCCTGCCCAGTATTAATGACATAGCAATGGACATCACTGTTGTCGAGGGTGGTTCACCCCTGATGATAAGATAAAGTGGAAAAGCAGGAAGGAATCAGTGTTTCTGTACTTATTCCTGCATATATTTCTCCATTTCCGTCTGAATGTTCACCGTCTGGGCAGGTGAAACGCCATCTTGAAAAATTCTGGGCTCACGGTGTTCCCGACACCTTGTGATTCTCCAATGGGGCAGCTCTTTTGGAAATTACTGGCCACGTGCAGTGAGGCTATTCAACTTAACAGTGCCACATACAGCGTTTTCTTGGTGATGGGTAGAGATTTCTGCAGTCTCCCAAATCTATGGAAAACTTTGTGAAGTTGCAAGGTTTTTCACTTTTCCACATCTACTGTTAAATCATTAATTTTGAGACAAATAAGGTTGCTTTTATCCGTATTTAATGTGAACATAATGAGTATACAGAAAAAAGGCAGTTTTCTGGCATTGTCATTGTACATAGACAAGCTTTACAATAGAGACAATTGCAGAGAAAATTATGTTTACCTTTTCCCTCTTTGCTGGCACTTGCTGGATATTATCTATCTACATGGGGAGAAATGTGCATGGGCAAAATTGAACCTAGCAAAGATTTGCAGTCAAACACGTTTTTGGTACATGATTTCCCAAGGGAAAGTAACATATGGGATATCAAGGACCTGAGATATGAATCATCAAAATTGAGATTTGGGATTGGCGAAAATTACTGAATTTTAATCAGTGAATCCCAAAATGGTTTATACAAAGGAGCCATGTCACCAGCTTGCAATTCCTTATCACTCACATTTACAAATGTGAGGTTTTCAAAATGCAAATCCCTAGTAGAAAATGTTACATTTTTAAATATCACGATGGAAGCGACTGATGACATCACAACTAGGAAATCGTTCCGCTGGAATACAGTGCCAGCCTGAAGGGGTGTACGAGAAGGTTTCCAGGAGCTCTGAGAGCAGGTTTAAAAATGGCAGAACAGGAACTCGAGAAAAGGAGAGGACAGAAAGCCTAAACAGAAGTTTCCCAATGTTGAGTTGCAGATGCTGCAGAGGAACATGTGCTGCACAATGACCACTTATTTGGAAGCAAGCTTTATCTGTACCAGAATTAACCCAAAAAAACATACAGCTCAGAATAAAAAGGGAAAAATGTTTTTGAAGTAAACCAGTGAAACTTGATTGAGATCAGAAAGCGGTAGTAATGATCTAATGGAGCAAACAAGGGAAAGGTTGTCACCAGGCTCGAAAAGCCACTGGAACAGAAACTACCATCACAACATAAAGCAAGACTTGAGTCAGTAAGATTGATGTGTTAAAGGAAAGTCCAAGAGACATATGTCAGGGCTATGACCCGTGCCTTTTCGGTGGTAGGTTACCACCCCAACAGCAGGACCGTGTATATTATAAAGATCTACCTCAACCACCCTACCATTCAACATATTTAACCACACAATCTGACCTAGACGACATAAGTGAAGTGTATTATGTGAGTTATAGTATCGCTTAATACATGCAAAATAAAGTTCATTGGCACTTCATGAACAATTGCAAAACCCTTACATTCCCTCTACTATACCTGTATGCACAACCCTAATTAGAAAATTGTTAGGAGGTGATGCTCTGAAATCAGACTGAATACTGTATTTTACCATAGAGGAAGTGGCTCAGCTGGAGGTAAAGGAGAGCCCCTGGGTCAGGAGGGTGAGGGATCTAATATGAGAGAGAACACAACACAGCCAAATCCATGTATGCAAAATTGAAGGGGATTCCACTATCTGCCCACTCAAGAAAAGTAGCGTGTGGTTCCTCTGAAAAACAGGCAGCGCATCACTATCCACCTGCAGTACCTCCAACATCAGTTACGTCTGCAGAACATATGGCAGATGACACAGCATAGTGTTATTATCAGACCTAGGGGATAAAGGTGGACAGTAGACCAAAGCCTTATGTTTAAACCCATGCATTTCCAGGCCTTGGAAGGTACCAGGCTTACGTTTCAGTAAGGAGAAGTGAAAACACTCCAGGTGATGGACAATTATGAAGGAGGGACTTACGTCATTGACTGCAGGCCAAAACAACATGATTAGACAGATTCAGGAGCTGGCTCAGGCAGTTATTACATTCCTATAGGAAATTGGGTCACTGGTTCAGGGAGTGAAATCCTACTTAAACAGCACCCACAATTTCTTTTAGAGTCATGTCACAAGCAAACCCCAAATTAACCCATGCCTAACCCTCTGGTAGCTTGCCATAGCAGTCAGGCTTAACTTAAAGGCAATGTCTAAAGTATTTATGCAGCAATTCAAACAGTAATAAAGTGAAAATGCAACACGAGATAAATACCACACCAATTTAGGAAAATAGAAGAAAATGTAATTAATTATTTGAGACCAAACAACAAAAATCCTATTAATAGAACAAGAGATATGCAATTTTATAGATTTAAGTTTAAATAGTGCTTAAAAGCACAAAGTGACAACTGTGTCTGACTCTCGTTGAGTCAGACCGGGTCAAAGTTACAAGTTCAGGCCGGCCACGATGGAGCACAGGCCCGAAACAGGGACCTAGTTAGGCCTGCTAAACAAAGTACCTTAAATCCTGGTTGCGGAATGTTGCCGGATCCTGCGTTTAGGATGTATCGCACAGTCATGCTTCCGAGGAGGCTGCAGGTCTGAGATGCAGAGTCCTGCATCATCTTTGATGATGCCATCAATGAGGAACTTGAGTTGCGATGACTTGTGTTGCGTAGCTGCAGGTCCAAGGAAGCTGCCGGGCTGTGAGGAGTTGCTTCCCCCTACATTAGTTCTGCTCACAGTACCACAGCTGTGCTCGTAGAGCACCTTCAGGCCCACTTTCAAGGGTTCAGGACTGGGGTGGCACCCCTTTTGACATAGGACTCACAGCAGACTGAGTCCAGGTGCTGAGTTCAAGGTGGTTGGAGCATTTTCTGTCTCTAATGCTCTGATCAGGAAGTCAGTCAACTAGCCCATGTGGTCAATCTAGTGGTGCTGGGTTCTAGATGCAGGTCCATTCCTTTTCAATCAGGCAACAGGGCATCAGAGTAGTAGTCCTTTTTGCAGAGCAGCACAGCAGTCCTTCTGAGTCTTCCACAGGTCCAGAGGTGTACTGAAGAGTTGGGTCTGAGAGTCAAATATTTATACCTGGTGCCAGCTTTGAAGTAGAAGAAGGGGCGTGGAATTTGAAGTAGAAGGAGATGCGTGGAATTTCCTGCCTCCCTGCTTGGCCCCAGCTTGTCTGGGGGCACAAAAGACTAGTGTCAAACCTTTTTTGAGTGTGCTCAGGCAGAGCCTTTGTTATGTGCAAGTGTGGATGGTGACAGCTCCTCCCCCTACCAAGTAAGAGATGGCCCATCCTGCCGATATCTAGTTACCCTTGTTTCACTGTCTGGGGGTAGTACACAAAGACCAACTTCTAGCTACAGAACCCAGGATACAGGCTATAGGTACCAAATGGTTAGGGCAGGAAAATGCTAACTTTCTAAAAGTGATTTAGAAAAGGGGGTGGTGATGAACAGAGTGTCTGAGTTAAACAGACCACTCTTACCCAGTCCAAAGATCAGGGCTTGATCCATCACCGTTATTTATCTCACTGCCCCATCCCAGCTCAGAACCTGGCTATATGCAAATCAGTCTGTCCCTGGCCCAGTGCATCATGGGAACAGGGCAGACTAAACTACCAAGCCAATTCTTCACCAGAAAGGAGACAAGCTACCGGGGACCGGTTTCTGGCATTTCAGCCTTCTTCGGCCCGGCTTGCTTGAATCCTGATGGAGCAGTGAGAAAGGGACTCATGTCTGAGTATACCCTGCCACACCTATAGTGGCCAAAAACGATTTAGAAAAGGGGGTGGTGATGAACAGAGTGTCTGAGTTAAACAGACCACTCTTACCCAGTCCAAAGATCAGGGCTTGATCCATCACCGTTATTTATCTCACTGCCCCATCCCAGCTCAGAACCTGGCTATATGCAAATCAGTCTGTCCCTGGCCCAGTGCATCATGGGAACAGGGCAGACTAAACTACCAAGCCAATTCTTCCCCAGAAAGGAGACAAGCTACCGGGGACCGGTTTCTGGCATTTCAGCCTTCTTCGGCCCGGCTTGCTTGAATCCTGATGGAGCAGTGAGAAAGGGACTCATGTCTGAGTATACCCTGCCACACCTATAGTGGCCAAAAACGATTTAGAAAAGGGGTGGTGATGAACAGAGTGTCTGAGTTAACCAGACCACTCTTACCCAGTCCAAAGATCAGGGCTTGATCCATCACCGTTATTTATCTCACTGCCCCATCCCAGCTCAGAACCTGGCTATATGCAAATCAGTCTGTCCCTGGCCCAGTGCATCATGGGAACAGGGCAGACTAAACTACCAAGCCAATTCTTCACCAGAAAGGAGACAAGCTACCGGGGACCGGTTTCTGGCATTTCAGCCTTCTTCGGCCCGGCTTGCTTGAATCCTGATGGAGCAGTGAGAAAGGGACTCATGTCTGAGTATACCCTGCCACACCTATAGTGGCCAAAAACGATTTAGAAAAGGGGGTGGTGATGAACAGAGTGTCTGAGTTAAACAGACCACTCTTACCCAGTCCAAAGATCAGGGCTTGATCCATCACCGTTATTTATCTCACTGCCCCATCCCAGCTCAGAACCTGGCTATATGCAAATCAGTCTGTCCCTGGCCCAGTGCATCATGGGAACAGGGCAGACTAAACTACCAAGCCAATTCTTCACCAGAAAGGAGACAAGCTACCGGGGACCGGTTTCTGGCATTTCAGCCTTCTTCGGCCCGGCTTGCTTGAATCCTGATGGAGCAGTGAGAAAGGGACTCATGTCTGAGTATACCCTGCCACACCTATAGTGGCCAAAAACGATTTAGAAAAGGGGGTGGTGATGAACAGAGTGTCTGAGTTAAACAGACCACTCTTACCCAGTCCAAAGATCAGGGCTTGATCCATCACCGTTATTTATCTCACTGCCCCATCCCAGCTCAGAACCTGGCTATATGCAAATCAGTCTGTCCCTGGCCCAGTGCATCATGGGAACAGGGCAGACTAAACTACCAAGCCAATTCTTCCCCAGAAAGGAGACAAGCTACCGGGGACCGGTTTCTGGCATTTCAGCCTTCTTCGGCCCGGCTTGCTTGAATCCTGATGGAGCAGTGAGAAAGGGACTCATGTCTGAGTATACCCTGCCACACCTATAGTGGCCAAAAACGATTTAGAAAAGGGGTGGTGATGAACAGAGTGTCTGAGTTAACCAGACCACTCTTACCCAGTCCAAAGATCAGGGCTTGATCCATCACCGTTATTTATCTCACTGCCCCATCCCAGCTCAGAACCTGGCTATATGCAAATCAGTCTGTCCCTGGCCCAGTGCATCATGGGAACAGGGCAGACTAAACTACCAAGCCAATTCTTCACCAGAAAGGAGACAAGCTACCGGGGACCGGTTTCTGGCATTTCAGCCTTCTTCGGCCCGGCTTGCTTGAATCCTGATGGAGCAGTGAGAAAGGGACTCATGTCTGAGTATACCCTGCCACACCTATAGTGGCCAAAAACGATTTAGAAAAGGGGGTGGTGATGAACAGAGTGTCTGAGTTAAACAGACCACTCTTACCCAGTCCAAAGATCAGGGCTTGATCCATCACCGTTATTTATCTCACTGCCCCATCCCAGCTCAGAACCTGGCTATATGCAAATCAGTCTGTCCCTGGCCCAGTGCATCATGGGAACAGGGCAGACTAAACTACCAAGCCAATTCTTCACCAGAAAGGAGACAAGCTACCGGGGACCGGTTTCTGGCATTTCAGCCTTCTTCGGCCCGGCTTGCTTGAATCCTGATGGAGCAGTGAGAAAGGGACTCATGTCTGAGTATACCCTGCCACACCTATAGTGGCCAAAAACGATTTAGAAAAGGGGGTGGTGATGAACAGAGTGTCTGAGTTAAACAGACCACTCTTACCCAGTCCAAAGATCAGGGCTTGATCCATCACCGTTATTTATCTCACTGCCCCATCCCAGCTCAGAACCTGGCTATATGCAAATCAGTCTGTCCCTGGCCCAGTGCATCATGGGAACAGGGCAGACTAAACTACCAAGCCAATTCTTCACCAGAAAGGAGACAAGCTACCGGGGACCGGTTTCTGGCATTTCAGCCTTCTTCGGCCCGGCTTGCTTGAATCCTGATGGAGCAGTGAGAAAGGGACTCATGTCTGAGTATACCCTGCCACACCTATAGTGGCCAAAAACGATTTAGAAAAGGGGGTGGTGATGAACAGAGTGTCTGAGTTAAACAGACCACTCTTACCCAGTCCAAAGATCAGGGCTTGATCCATCACCGTTATTTATCTCACTGCCCCATCCCAGCTCAGAACCTGGCTATATGCAAATCAGTCTGTCCCTGGCCCAGTGCATCATGGGAACAGGGCAGACTAAACTACCAAGCCAATTCTTCACCAGAAAGGAGACAAGCTACCGGGGACCGGTTTCTGGCATTTCAGCCTTCTTCGGCCCGGCTTGCTTGAATCCTGATGGAGCAGTGAGAAAGGGACTCATGTCTGAGTATACCCTGCCACACCTATAGTGGCCAAAAACGATTTAGAAAAGGGGGTGGTGATGAACAGAGTGTCTGAGTTAAACAGACCACTCTTACCCAGTCCAAAGATCAGGGCTTGATCCATCACCGTTATTTATCTCACTGCCCCATCCCAGCTCAGAACCTGGCTATATGCAAATCAGTCTGTCCCTGGCCCAGTGCATCATGGGAACAGGGCAGACTAAACTACCAAGCCAATTCTTCCCCAGAAAGGAGACAAGCTACCGGGGACCGGTTTCTGGCATTTCAGCCTTCTTCGGCCCGGCTTGCTTGAATCCTGATGGAGCAGTGAGAAAGGGACTCATGTCTGAGTATACCCTGCCACACCTATAGTGGCCAAAAACGATTTAGAAAAGGGGTGGTGATGAACAGAGTGTCTGAGTTAACCAGACCACTCTTACCCAGTCCAAAGATCAGGGCTTGATCCATCACCGTTATTTATCTCACTGCCCCATCCCAGCTCAGAACCTGGCTATATGCAAATCAGTCTGTCCCTGGCCCAGTGCATCATGGGAACAGGGCAGACTAAACTACCAAGCCAATTCTTCACCAGAAAGGAGACAAGCTACCGGGGACCGGTTTCTGGCATTTCAGCCTTCTTCGGCCCGGCTTGCTTGAATCCTGATGGAGCAGTGAGAAAGGGACTCATGTCTGAGTATACCCTGCCACACCTATAGTGGCCAAAAACGATTTAGAAAAGGCGGTGGTGATGAACAGAGTGTCTGAGTTAAACAGACCACTCTTACCCAGTCCAAAGATCAGGGCTTGATCCATCACCGTTATTTATCTCACTGCCCCATCCCAGCTCAGAACCTGGCTATATGCAAATCAGTCTGTCCCTGGCCCAGTGCATCATGGGAACAGGGCAGACTAAACTACCAAGCCAATTCTTCACCAGAAAGGAGACAAGCTACCGGGGACCGGTTTCTGGCATTTCAGCCTTCTTCGGCCCGGCTTGCTTGAATCCTGATGGAGCAGTGAGAAAGGGACTCATGTCTGAGTATACCCTGCCACACCTATAGTGGCCAAAAACGATTTAGAAAAGGGGGTGGTGATGAACAGAGTGTCTGAGTTAAACAGACCACTCTTACCCAGTCCAAAGATCAGGGCTTGATCCATCACCGTTATTTATCTCACTGCCCCATCCCAGCTCAGAACCTGGCTATATGCAAATCAGTCTGTCCCTGGCCCAGTGCATCATGGGAACAGGGCAGACTAAACTACCAAGCCAATTCTTCCCCAGAAAGGAGACAAGCTACCGGGGACCGGTTTCTGGCATTTCAGCCTTCTTCGGCCCGGCTTGCTTGAATCCTGATGGAGCAGTGAGAAAGGGACTCATGTCTGAGTATACCCTGCCACACCTATAGTGGCCAAAAACGATTTAGAAAAGGGGTGGTGATGAACAGAGTGTCTGAGTTAACCAGACCACTCTTACCCAGTCCAAAGATCAGGGCTTGATCCATCACCGTTATTTATCTCACTGCCCCATCCCAGCTCAGAACCTGGCTATATGCAAATCAGTCTGTCCCTGGCCCAGTGCATCATGGGAACAGGGCAGACTAAACTACCAAGCCAATTCTTCACCAGAAAGGAGACAAGCTACCGGGGACCGGTTTCTGGCATTTCAGCCTTCTTCGGCCCGGCTTGCTTGAATCCTGATGGAGCAGTGAGAAAGGGACTCATGTCTGAGTATACCCTGCCACACCTATAGTGGCCAAAAACGATTTAGAAAAGGGGGTGGTGATGAACAGAGTGTCTGAGTTAAACAGACCACTCTTACCCAGTCCAAAGATCAGGGCTTGATCCATCACCGTTATTTATCTCACTGCCCCATCCCAGCTCAGAACCTGGCTATATGCAAATCAGTCTGTCCCTGGCCCAGTGCATCATGGGAACAGGGCAGACTAAACTACCAAGCCAATTCTTCACCAGAAAGGAGACAAGCTACCGGGGACCGGTTTCTGGCATTTCAGCCTTCTTCGGCCCGGCTTGCTTGAATCCGGCAATGTGGCCAAAAACGATTTAGAAAAGGGGGTGGTGATGAACAGAGTGTCTGAGTTAAACAGACCACTCTTACCCAGTCCAAAGATCAGGGCTTGATCCATCACCGTTATTTATCTCACTGCCCCATCCCAGCTCAGAACCTGGCTATATGCAAATCAGTCTGTCCCTGGCCCAGTGCATCATGGGAACAGGGCAGACTAAACTACCAAGCCAATTCTTCACCAGAAAGGAGACAAGCTACCGGGGACCGGTTTCTGGCATTTCAGCCTTCTTCGGCCCGGCTTGCTTGAATCCTGATGGAGCAGTGAGAAAGGGACTCATGTCTGAGTATACCCTGCCACACCTATAGTGGCCAAAAACGATTTAGAAAAGGGGGTGGTGATGAACAGAGTGTCTGAGTTAAACAGACCACTCTTACCCAGTCCAAAGATCAGGGCTTGATCCATCACCGTTATTTATCTCACTGCCCCATCCCAGCTCAGAACCTGGCTATATGCAAATCAGTCTGTCCCTGGCCCAGTGCATCATGGGAACAGGGCAGACTAAACTACCAAGCCAATTCTTCACCAGAAAGGAGACAAGCTACCGGGGACCGGTTTCTGGCATTTCAGCCTTCTTCGGCCCGGCTTGCTTGAATCCTGATGGAGCAGTGAGAAAGGGACTCATGTCTGAGTATACCCTGCCACACCTATAGTGGCCAAAAACGATTTAGAAAAGGGGGTGGTGATGAACAGAGTGTCTGAGTTAAACAGACCACTCTTACCCAGTCCAAAGATCAGGGCTTGATCCATCACCGGCGGTTTTTTTTAGCGCCGGGACACCTCCGACGGAGGTAGCTGTGCGCTCTACAAGATTCATAAATAATAATCACCGTTATTTATCTCACTGCCCCATCCCAGCTCAGAACCTGGCTATATGCAAATCAGTCTGTCCCTGGCCCAGTGCATCATGGGAACAGGGCAGACTAAACTACCAAGCCAATTCTTCACCAGAAAGGAGACAAGCTACCGGGGACCGGTTTCTGGCATTTCAGCCTTCTTCGGCCCGGCTTGCTTGAATCCTGATGGAGCAGTGAGAAAGGGACTCATGTCTGAGTATACCCTGCCACACCTATAGTGGCCAAAAACGATTTAGAAAAGGGGTGGTGATGAACAGAGTGTCTGAGTTAACCAGACCACTCTTACCCAGTCCAAAGATCAGGGCTTGATCCATCACCGTTATTTATCTCACTGCCCCATCCCAGCTCAGAACCTGGCTATATGCAAATCAGTCTGTCCCTGGCCCAGTGCATCATGGGAACAGGGCAGACTAAACTACCAAGCCAATTCTTCACCAGAAAGGAGACCAGCTACCGGGGACCGGTTTCTGGCATTTCAGCCTTCTTCGGCCCGGCTTGCTTGAATCCTGATGGAGCAGTGAGAAAGGGACTCATGTCTGAGTATACCCTGCCACACCTATAGTGGCCAAAAACGATTTAGAAAAGGGGGTGGTGATGAACAGAGTGTCTGAGTTAAACAGACCACTCTTACCCAGTCCAAAGATCAGGACTTGATCCATCACCGTTATTTATCTCACTGCCCCATCCCAGCTCAGAACCTGGCTATATGCAAATCAGTCTGTCCCTGGCCCAGTGCATCATGGGAACAGGGCAGACTAAACTACCAAGCCAATTCTTCACCAGAAAGGAGACAAGCTACCGGGGACCGGTTTCTGGCATTTCAGCCTTCTTCGGCCCGGCTTGCTTGAATCCTGATGGAGCAGTGAGAAAGGGACTCATGTCTGAGTATACCCTGCCACACCTATAGTGGCCAAAAACGATTTAGAAAAGGGGGTGGTGATGAACAGAGTGTCTGAGTTAAACAGACCACTCTTACCCAGTCCAAAGATCAGGGCTTGATCCATCACCGTTATTTATCTCACTGCCCCATCCCAGCTCAGAACCTGGCTATATGCAAACCAGTCTGTCCCTGGCCCAGTGCATCATGGGAACAGGGCAGACTAAACTACCAAGCCAATTCTTCACCAGAAAGGAGACAAGCTACCGGGGACCGGTTTCTGGCATTTCAGCCTTCTTCGGCCCGGCTTGCTTGAATCCTGATGGAGCAGTGAGAAGGGACTCATGTCTGAGTATACCCTGCCACACCTATAGTGGCCAAAAACGATTTAGAAAAGGGGGTGGTGATGAACAGAGTGTCTGAGTTAAACAGACCACTCTTACCCAGTCCAAAGATCAGGGCTTGATCCATCACCGTTATTTATCTCACTGCCCCATCCCAGCTCAGAACCTGGCTATATGCAAATCAGTCTGTCCCTGGCCCAGTGCATCATGGGAACAGGGCAGACTAAACTACCAAGCCAATTCTTCACCAGAAAGGAGACAAGCTACCGGGGACCGGTTTCTGGCATTTCAGCCTTCTTCGGCCCGGCTTGCTTGAATCCTGATGGAGCAGTGAGAAAGGGACTCATGTCTGAGTATACCCTGATCTCTTGACTGGGTGAGAGTATTCTGCTTAATTCAGAGACTCTGTCCCTCACCACCCCTTGTTGTAAATATTTTTGTCCACCCTAAGCGTGGAAGGGTATACTCAGATGTGAGTCCCTTGCTCACTGCACCATCAGGATTCAAGCAAGCCGGGCCGAAGACGGCTGAAATGCCAGAAACCGGTCCCCGGTAGCTTGTTTCCTTCCCAGTGTAAGAATTGGCTTTTGTAGTTTGGTTTGCCCTGTTCCCATCATGCACTGGGACGGGAACAGACTAATTTGCATACAGCCAGGTTCTGAAACTGGGATGGTGCAGTGAGCTAAAAAACGGTATTGGATCTAGCCCTGATCTCTTGACTGGGTGAGAGTATTCTGCTTAATTCAGAGACTCTGTCCCTCACCACCCCTTGTTGTAAATATTTTTGTCCACCCTAAGCGTGGAAGGGTATACTCAGATGTGAGTCCCTTGCTCACTGCACCATCAGGATTCAAGCAAGCCGGGCCGAAGACGGCTTAAATGCCAGAAACCGGTCCCCGGTAGCTTGTTTCCTTCCCAGTGTAAGAATTGGCTTTTGTAGTTTGGTTTGCCCTGTTCCCATCATGCACTGGGACGGGAACAGACTAATTTGCATACAGCCAGGTTCTGAAACTGGGATGGTGCAGTGAGCTAAAAAACGGTGTTGGATCTAGCCCTGATCTCTTGACTGGGTGAGAGTATTCTGCTTAATTCAGAGACTCTGTCCCTCACCACCCCTTGTTGTAAATATTTTTGTCCACCCTAAGCGTGGAAGGGTATACTCAGATGTGAGTCCCTTGCTCACTGCACCATCAGGATTCAAGCAAGCCGGGCCGAAGACGGCTGAAATGCCAGAAACCGGTCCCCGGTAGCTTGTTTCCTTCCCAGTATAAGAATTGGCTTTTGTAGTTTGGTTTGCCCTGTTCCCATCATGCACTGGGACGGGAACAGACTAATTTGCATACAGCCAGGTTCTGAAACTGGGATGGTGCAGTGAGCTAAAAAACGGTGTTGGATCTAGCCCTGATCTCTTGACTGGGTGAGAGTATTCTGCTTAATTCAGAGACTCTGTCCCTCACCACCCCTTGTTGTAAATATTTTTGTCCACCCTAAGCGTGGAAGGGTATACTCAGATGTGAGTCCCTTGCTCACTGCACCATCAGGATTCAAGCAAGCCGGGCCGAAGACGGCTGAAATGCCAGAAACCGGTCCCCGGTAGCTTGTTTCCTTCCCAGTGTAAGAATTGGCTTTTGTAGTTTGGTTTGCCCTGTTCCCATCATGCACTGGGACGGGAACAGACTAATTTGCATACAGCCAGGTTCTGAAACTGGGATGGTGCAGTGAGCTAAAAAACGGTGTTGGATCTAGCCCTGATCTCTTGACTGGGTGAGAGTATTCTGCTTAATTCAGAGACTCTGTCCCTCACCACCCCTTGTTGTAAATATTTTTGTCCACCCTAAGCGTGGAAGGGTATACTCAGATGTGAGTCCCTTGCTCACTGCACCATCAGGATTCAAGCAAGCCGGGCCGAAGACGGCTGAAATGCCAGAAACCGGTCCCCGGTAGCTTGTTTCCTTCCCAGTGTAAGAATTGGCTTTTGTAGTTTGGTTTGCCCTGTTCCCATCATGCACTGGGACAGGAACAGACTAATTTGCATACAGCCAGGTTCTGAAACTGGGATGGTGCAGTGAGCTAAAAAACGGTGTTGGATCCAGCCCTGATCTCTTGACTGGGTGAGAGTATTCTGCTTAATTCAGAGACTCTGTCCCTCACCACCCCTTGTTGTAAATATTTTTGTCCACCCTAAGCGTGGAAGGGTATACTCAGATGTGAGTCCTTTGCTCACTGCACCATCAGGATTCAAGCAAGCCGGGCCGAAGACGGCTGAAATGCCAGAAACCGGTCCCCGGTATCTTGTTTCCTTCCCAGTGTAAGAATTGGCTTTTGTAGTTTGGTTTGCCCTGTTCCCATCATGCACTGGGACAGGAACAGACTAATTTGCATACAGCCAGGTTCTGAAACTGGGATGGTGCAGTGAGCTAAAAAACGGTGTTGGATCCAGCCCTGATCTCTTGACTGGGTGAGAGTATTCTTCTTAATTCAGAGACTCTGTCCCTCACCACCCCTTGTTGTAAATATTTTTGTCCACCCTAAGCGTGGAAGGGTATACTCAGATGTGAGTCCCTTGCTCACTGCACCATCAGGATTCAAGCAAGCCGGGCCGAAGACGGCTGAAATGCCAGAAACCGGTCCCCGGTAGCTTGTTTCCTTCCCAGTGTAAGAATTGGCTTTTGTAGTTTGGTTTGCCCTGTTCCCATCATGCACTGGGACAGGAACAGACTAATTTGCATACAGCCAGGTTCTGAAACTGGGATGGTGCAGTGAGCTAAAAAACGGTGTTGGATCTAGCCCTGATCTCTTGACTGGGTGAGAGTATTCTGCTTAATTCAGAGACTCTGTCCCTCACCACCCCTTGTTGTAAATTTTTTTGTCCACCCTAAGCGTGGAAGGGTATACTCAGATGTGAGTCCCTTGCTCACTGCACCATCAGGATTCAAGCAAGCCGGGCCGAAGACGGCTGAAATGCCAGAAACCGGTCCCCGGTAGCTTGTTTCCTTCCCAGTATAAGAATTGGCTTTTGTAGTTTGGTTTGCCCTGTTCCCATCATGCACTGGGACGGGAACAGACTAATTTGCATACAGCCAGGTTCTGAAACTGGGATGGTGCAGTGAGCTAAAAAACGGTGTTGGATCTAGCCCTGATCTCTTGACTGGGTGAGAGTATTCTGCTTAATTCAGAGACTCTGTCCCTCACCACCCCTTGTTGTAAATATTTTTGTCCACCCTAAGCGTGGAAGGGTATACTCAGATGTGAGTCCCTTGCTCACTGCACCATCAGGATTCAAGCAAGCCGGGCCGAAGACGGCTGAAATGCCAGAAACCGGTCCCCGGTAGCTTGTTTCCTTCCCAGTGTAAGAATTGGCTTTTGTAGTTTGGTTTGCCCTGTTCCCATCATGCACTGGGACAGGAACAGACTAATTTGCATACAGCCAGGTTCTGAAACTGGGATGGTGCAGTGAGCTAAAAAACGGTGTTGGATCTAGCCCTGATCTCTTGACTGGGTGAGAGTATTCTGCTTAATTCAGAGACTCTGTCCCTCACCACCCCTTGTTGTAAATATTTTTGTCCACCCTAAGCGTGGAAGGGTATACTCAGATGTGAGTCCCTTGCTCACTGCACCATCAGGATTCAAGCAAGCCGGGCTGAAGACGGCTGAAATGCCAGAAACCGGTCCCCGGTAGCTTGTTTCCTTCCAAGTGTAAGAATTGGCTTTTGTAGTTTGGTTTGCCCTGTTCCCATCATGCACTGGGACAGGAACAGACTAATTTGCATACAGCCAGGTTCTGAAACTGGGATGGTGCAGTGAGCTAAAAAACGGTGTTGGATCATGCCCTGATCTCTTGAGTGGGTGAGAGTATTCTGCTTAATTCAGAGACTCTGTCCCTCACCACCCCTTGTTGGAAATATTTTTGTCCACCCTAAGCGTGGAAGGGTATACTCAGATGTGAGTCCCTTGCTCACTGCACCATCAGGATTCAAGCAAGCCGGGCCGAAGACGGCTGAAATGCCAGAAACCGGTCCCCGGTAGCTTGTTTCCTTCCCAGTGTAAGAATTGGCTTTTGTAGTTTGGTTTGCCCTGTTCCCATCATGCACTGGGACAGGAACAGACTAATTTGCATACAGCCAGGTTCTGAAACTGGGATGGTGCAGTGAGCTAAAAAACGGTGTTGGATCCAGCCCTGATCTCTTGACTGGGTGAGAGTATTCTGCTTAATTCAGAGACTCTGTCCCTCACCACCCCTTGTTGTAAATATTTTTGTCCACCCTAAGCGTGGAAGGGTATACTCAGATGTGAGTCCCTTGCTCACTGCACCATCAGGATTCAAGCAAGCCGGGCCGAAGACGGCTGAAATGCCAGAAACCGGTCCCCGGTAGCTTGTTTCCTTCCCAGTGTAAGAATTGGCTTTTGTAGTTTGGTTTGCCCTGTTCCCATCATGCACTGGGACAGGAACAGACTAATTTGCATACAGCCAGGTTCTGAAACTGGGATGGTGGAGTGAGCTAAAAAACGGTGTTGGATCTAGCCCTGATCTCTTGACTGGGTGAGAGTATTCTGCTTAATTCAGAGACTCTGTCCCTCACCACCCCTTGTTGTAAATATTTTTGTCCACCCTAAGCGTGGAAGGGTATACTCAGATGTGAGTCCCTTGCTCACTGCACCATCAGGATTCAAGCAAGCTGGGCCGAAACGGCTGAAATGCCAGAAACCGGTCCCCGGTAGCTTGTTTCCTTCCCAGTGTAAGAATTGGCTTTTGTAGTTTGGTTTGCCCTGTTCCCATCATGCACTGGGACAGGAACAGACTAATTTGCATACAGCCAGGTTCTGAAACTGGGATGGTGCAGTGAGCTAAAAAACGGTGTTGGATCTAGCCCTGATCTCTTGACTGGGTGAGAGTATTCTGCTTAATTCAGAGACTCTGTCCCTCACCACCCCTTGTTGTAAATATTTTTGTCCACCTTAAGCGTGGAAGGGTATACTCAGATGTGAGTCCCTTGCTCACTGCACCATCAGGTTTCAAGCAAGCCGGGCCGAAGACGGCTGAAATGCCAGAAACCGGTCCCCGGTAGCTTGTTTCCTTCCCAGTGTAAGAATTGGCTTTTGTAGTTTGGTTTGCCCTGTTCCCATCATGCACTGGGACAGGAACAGACTAATTTGCATACAGCCAGGTTCTGAAACTGGGATGGTGCAGTGAGCTAAAAAACGGTGTTGGATCCAGCCCTGATCTCTTGACTGGGTGAGAGTATTCTGCTTAATTCAGAGACTCTGTCCCTCACCACCCCTTGTTGTAAATATTTTTGTCCACCCTAAGCGTGGAAGGGTATACTCAGATGTGAGTCCCTTGCTCACTGCACCATCAGGATTCAAGCAAGCCAGGCCGAAGACGGCTGAAATGCCAGAAACCGGTCCCCGGTAGCTTGTTTCCTTCCCAGTGTAAGAATTGGCTTTTGTAGTTTGGTTTGCCCTGTTCTCATCATGCACTGGGACAGGAACAGACTAATTTGCATACAGCCAGGTTCTGAAACTGGGATGGTGCAGTGAGCTAAAAAACGGTGTTGGATCTAGCCCTGATCTCTTGACTGGGTGAGAGTATTCTGCTTAATTCAGAGACTCTGTCCCTCACCACCCCTTGTTGTAAATATTTTTGTCCACCCTAAGCGTGGAAGGGTATACTCAGATGTGAGTCCCTTGCTCACTGCACCATCAGGATTCAAGCAAGCCGGGCCGAAGACGGCTGAAATGCCAGAAACCGGTCCCCGGTAGCTTGTTTCCTTCCCAGTGTAAGAATTGGCTTTTGTAGTTTGGTTTGCCCTGTTCCCATCATGCACTGGGACAGGAACAGACTAATTTGCATACAGCCAGGTTCTGAAACTGGGATGGTGCAGTGAGCTAAAAAACGGTGTTGGATCTAGCCCTGATCTCTTGACTGGGTGAGAGTATTCTGCTTAATTCAGAGACTCTGTCCCTCACCACCCCTTGTTGTAAACTTTCTAAAAGTGGCATTTTCAGAACAGTGACTTTATATCCAAATTCACCATAAAAAATTGTTTTAAATTAACAATTCTTTAGACACCAATCTAAACATACCTACTTCCTCCCAATTGAAAGTTAGCACTTAATAAATGTAATAAGGTAACACAGTCTTATCATGTGGGAGGATAGGCCTTGCAGTGGTGAAAAGCTAATTTAAGAGTTTTTCACTACCAGGACATTTAAAACTTAAAAGTACATGTCCAATTTTTTTAATGCACTGCAACCTGCCCTTGGGGCTGCTTAAATCCTACCCTAGGGATGACTTATATGTATTAAAAAGTAAGGCTTAGGCCTGGCAAAAGATTTATTTTCAAAGGGGTGGCACAATCATTGCAGCAGGCCCCCTAATAACATTTAATTTACAGTCTCTAGTTACATGTAGTACCACTTTGCTAGGGATTTACAAGTAAATTAAATGTGCCAATTGGATGTAAGCCAGCAAAAATGAAGTCAGCAAAAAAGAGCCACAATATAGGCAGGCAGACTGTAGAGGAAATATTGAGAGCAATGTTACATGCTATGTTATTGATACCTTAAATATGTTTGTCTATAAAATGGAAACTTTCAGACAACTCATCAGATATCTATGGTAATATTTGAGACCGGGTACCTGTGTTTCTTATGTGTAGACGGTGCTTCAGCAAATTACCTTAGAAGTGGTTCTTAGTTGAGTAATTTTACGTTCCCTTCCTTCAGCAGCTCTTGTAGCATCGGATTTGTGCATGTTTGTCAATGGGGCTACAGGTCTTCATCATCAGAATAGACATTGTCTGGGTTAATGGGGAAAGCCTCTCCACGTTGCTATATGGTACAAGATAGAGAAACATTCAGTGACCTTACAGTATCTCAGTTGCATACTGCAAAGATCCCCAATTTTGTACAGGCACCTATATCTCGTATTCAAACTGTATTCTCCACCACTGAGTGTGATCTCTTGTGAGTGACTTAGTACCTGCTTTTCCCTGGTGTTGAGGGGTGTAGGTTTTGTGTCATGATTCATGGTTTGATGATGTACGTTATGCCACCTACAAAAATTGCTTTGCCATTAGATATTCGGAGGATATGTTTATACTTGTGTTCCGAGGGTAATGTTTCAAATCTAATCTAAGAGGCACGCATCTTCAAGCTCTCCTTTTTCTAAATACTCATACAAGCCACAATTGAGGAACACAAATGAATCATTGGTACTGCCAGGATGTGGTGCAACGCGGTCTGTGACCAGGCATTCTGCATTCCATGCCACCTCTATGATCAGCGAATATTGGCTTTTTGTGTTGTGATACAGGTAGTTTGATGCTGATGGGAGACAGAATAAAACTGCTCCATTGTATCCTCCAACTCCTATTGGGTATTTGGAAAGGAAGCATCCATATGTATCGTACGTAGAAGAGCATCCAGGAATGATCAGAAAACCTATGGAAGTGTGCTCTCAGATATTCTCGATGTTGATCCAGAAATGCCTTGGTAACACCCCTAAGCTAGCAGGTTTTGGAAATCTAGACATGGTTAGGAATTTCCTGTCTGTGCTGGGCGTCTCTACTCAAAATTGGTTTCAAGTCATCTATTAGTTCTAATATGACCCACCTTCTGAGTCTATATTTGGGATCTATTTTCTCCTATTGCTCTTACAGCATCACACACTTGCCTTTATGCTCTCTCCTCCTTCGCCTTTGTTGGATTCCCAAAAACACATTTTTCACACCTTTGCATTTTGAGAGGGAGTAGCATTCTGGTCCTCCGTTAATACTTTATATGTGGGTACCACCTGCTTCCACTTGATGATAAATTGCATTTGCATATCGCGTGCTCTGAGAATATTTGCATATTAAAATGTACGATGTGCTATTTATGTTCCAAATCAGTATATATTTGGTTTGCTGTGCTGAATTACGAGAACGTGGCATCTCACATATTTTCCGATTGCTGACTATTTTACTACTTGTTACTGATTTGCAAAACGTTTGTACATCGGGCCCATTGACCAATGTGGCAAGCCTGTTGGAGAGAGCAAGGACTGTTGTATAAAATATAATCTGATGTAAATATTGTGTCTTAAATATCATTATCTGAAAGAGACTGTTAGCTATAGATACCTTACCTTAGAATTACCCCCAGGCGTGAGACTGGATCCTGAGAATTTTTTCTCTTAGCCGTACCCCGGTGCATTGGTAGGTGGCTTCCATCGTCGCCGAGATAATATTGTGGTGCCTATTTAGACACAGCCCCTGTGCGCTGATGACCATTCTTTCTTTTTCCGTCCAGCCTAGCGCAGATCCGTAGAGAGCTATCTCTTTAATCACTTTTTGACAGTTTTTTTTCTCAACTCTGGTCGACTTCTTTTTCTTTTTCTTTTTCTGAGTCTTCGACTCCTGGTGCGCAAGGGATGTTCCATCGTTGGACTGGTTTCAAGCCCTGCAAGGACTGTCACAAACTGGTGTCTATGACGGACCCGCACATTGTGTGCCTCTGGTGTCTGGAGCGTGGCCACGACCCGAAGTCATGCTCCGACTGTCAGGCCATAAATCCCAAGTCTTTGCGCGAGTGGTCCCGAAAGCTTGTGGAGGCCTGGCAGTCGGCTGTGCGTCGTTCTCGATCCCTGACCTTGGAATGCTTTCTCCCCCAACCGTGGCTACGGAGAAGGGAGCGTCCTATGCTGTGGTGGTGAGAAGGGCAACTTAGGCCTTGGGCCTGCAGCTCCCTTCGGTGGCAGTCAGGACTAATCTCCTGACGGAGGTGCTTCAACCGGTGGCAACTTCATCTGAGCCCTCACTGATGTCCTTTGGGCACCTGATCCAAGCCCAGCACAGGGCCCCCGGTGGAAAAAATGATCGCCCGCTGCCACCGCCTGGCTCGGGGCAACCCAGTTTTCTTCATCCAACACCCTTCCCCAGTAAGCTTGGTGGTCCAAGCCTCTTCATCAAAGGGTGCATACTCTTCTGCTCCCCCAGATAGGGAATCCAAGAAGCTGGATCACATTGGGAAGTGAATGTTCTCTTACTCCAGCTTGGCATTGCGTACCGCGAATATCGCATGCCTCTTAGGCCTATACTCTCATAATTTCTGTAATACGGCTGCGCCGGTGTTGCCTCGGTGCCCTGAGACGGCACGGGCCGTTCTCTCCCATGCAGTGGTGGATGGGAGAGACTCAGCCAAATTCACGATTTGATGTGGACTGGATACCACGACTCACTGTGCAGAACGATTGCCAGGTCGGTATTCCTTTGGCTCTACGCCTGGTGGAGGACATCCGGCTTTTCGGGGGATGTCCAGGCAACCTTGCAGGACATGCCCTTTGATGGCCGTCGCCTTTTTGGTGACAAGGCAGACTTGGCGCTGGGGGGGCTTTAGGATTCTCGAGCTACGGCCAGGTCCTTGGGCCTCACAGCGACGACTCGTCCTCCAGAGTCTGCTTTTCGTCCCTTTCGTGGCTACGGATGGGGCACCACAACATGTCTGGCCATGAACCAGCCACCGGTTCACGCAATCTACCCAGTCTGGCGTAGCTGTGGATGTGGGATCCAACGACGCAGGTCTGGGGGCTAGCGAAAGGGCCAGCCCACCCTTCCCACCCCTGCAGCTTCCTCCAATCCTTTCTAGTCCCACCTTCCAGGACCATCAAAAGCTAGTGGGCGGCAGGATTCGCCATCATCTCCCCCACTGGCACACCATCACGTCGGACAGGTGGGTTTTGCAGATAGTCCGAAGGGGCTACTCCCTCCCTTTCAAGCCACCATCCATGCCACCGTCTTTGGATCGCATGTCGGAGGATCAATTGGCACTTCTCCGCCAGGAAGTTTCGGCTCTCTTGGTTAAGGGAGCAATCGAGAGGGTTCCTACGGCAGAAGTAGGTTGTGGTTGCTATTCCCGCTACTTTCCGGTTCCCAAGAAGGACAAAGGCCTGCGTCCTATTCTAGACCTCTGTGCCCTCAACCACTTCCTCTGGAAGGAGATGTTCGTGCTCTGGTCCTGTCTGCCCTCGACCCTGGAGACTGGATGGTAGTGCTGGACTGGCAGGACGCCTATTTTCACATCCACATCCTGCCAGCCCACAGGTGCTACCTGCGGTTCACGGTAGGCCACACGCATTTTCAGTTCACTGTGCTCCCCTTTGACCTTACCAGCGCCCCTCGGGTGTTCACGAAAGTGATGGTGGTGGTCGCAGCTCATCTGCGCAGATTAGGGGTTCCAATCTTCCCTATCTCGATGACTAGCTGTTGAAGGAGGGCTTGCCCCAGGCTGCTGTGTCCCACCTCCAGACTACGGTGGACCTCCTGCCCTCGCTGGGGTTCATTATCAACATGCCGAAGTCGCATCTAACCCCTTCTCAGATTCTCCCTTTCATCTGAGCTGTTCTGGACACAGTGCAGTTTCGGGCCTATCCTCCCGAGCAGCGAGTCCGGGATATTCAGGCTATGATGCCAACGTTTCGGCCTCTATCCCGGATTTCGGTGAGAATGACCCTGAGGCTGCTGGGCCTCATGGCCTACTGCATCCTGCTGGTGGATCATGAGAGATAGCATATGCCGGCTCTGCAGTGGTACCTGAAGTCCCAGCATCAGGGCAATCGTTCCGACTTAGTCCAGATCTCAGAAGGGACTGCGCAACAACTGCAGTGGTGGTTAACGAACCAAACTTGGGCCAGAGGCAGATCCCTCTCCCTTCCCCAACCAGACCTCACAGTGGTGACAGATGCGTCACACCTGGGATGGGGCGGCCAGCTGGGAGAGACAAAGATCAGATGAAGGAACCTCCAGTGGAGCTCTGTGCTCATTCTACTAGAGCTACAGCTGCCACCACTGCTCTTGCTCGTGGAGTTCCACTCATTGATATCTGTCAGTCGGCCACGTGGGCATCTTTGCACACATTCACCAGACATTACTGCCTGGACAGCCAAGCCCGGAGGGATGTCTATTTTGCCTGTTCTGTCCTCCAGGACTTTTTGGTGTGAAGTTGGTTCGCAGACAATCCTCCTCCAGGGTTGGTATTGCTGGGGCATCTATTCTATGGTAAGGAATCTATAACTAACAGTCTCTTTCAGATGAACAAGTTACTTACCTTCGGTAACGATGTATCTGTAAGAGATATATGTTAGTTATAGATTCCTGACTTCTAATGACAGGGACTCCCTTGCAGGGCCATAGTTTAACGCACCAGTGGTAAGTGTCTTGAATAGCTCTGCGCTTCTTGCTTGTAAAGTCTTGTCAGAACAGACGTCAAACAAGTAGGGGCAGCGTCTAAATGGACACAGCAATGTCATCCCGGGGAACACGACGCCGGCGGCGGACACTGAGTCGACCGACGCCACCTACTGACACACAGGGGCACTGCTAAGAGAAAAATTTCTCCGGATCCAGTCTGACGCCTGTGGGTAATTCTAAGGTAGGAATTCTATAACTAACATATATCTCTTACAGATACATCGTTACCGAAGGTAAGTAACGTGTTCTACAAATATATTGCCCTTTCGTTCTTTGGGTGTAGAATTTCATTTATTAACTCCAACAAGGGTATCATTTTGTAAACTATATTTAGGACACAACATGTATGTTAGCTGATATTCTGACAACATTATTCGAGTACCACACCATAAATAAGTGCTCAAACTCCCAGAATGGACTCGTATAGCTGTGCTGAGACTCTTTTGGGGGGTGGGTATTCAAACACTGTGTTCGCTACTGATACAGCCTGCACATCTAGTGGCAGGATGGCCGTAGCCTACCCTCAGCCCTTAAGGAACATTGTTGTTGAGTTGACATCACCCCTAGGGTTTGCCAATCACCTTTATTTGCACAATCTGTCATTTAATACATAAATCAAGAGACGTACATACTGATCTGTGACTCGTGCATAACTAAAGATACCTCCGTCTGTGTTTAATTCCGTTTTTTTTTTACTACAGAGATACCACTGTTCAAAGCCTTACTCTGCAGCCTTCGGTGAAAGATGGTCTCATTGTGTATGAAGACTCGCCACTGGTTAGTGTTTTATTCATGTTCATAAATGTGTATATTTTGAAGCTGGCTTATTATACAATCTACTTTGTACAGTGTTATTCAGTGTACACCTTTCAATTTACTGACAATTTCCAAACTTGATAAACCCAGCTCCCTTGTATGCGTGAAGCATCACTTTTAAAGACCTCAAATATTTCACTCACTTCAAAGTTGATTTGAAAATAAGACTCTTCATTCACATTCCTTCATGGTTACAGTCTTCCTTATGGCACTGGAACTCACTAGAAATAAACACTGAAAATCCGAAATGATATAATGACCGAACAAGGAGGCCCTTAGGTTATCAGTGAGTACACATAGTAATGATGCTTGTTGTTGTAAACTGAACCACCACCTCACACCCTTGTCTGGTAAGGTGTCATGCATCTTACCTGCTGACAGTGTGGACAAAAGTAAGGTGCTGTATGAATTTCTAGGCCTTTTTGCCTCGATTTGTCCTGCTTCAGGAGGCAAGAAGTGGTTGCATTTTCATTGATTTTGCCACAATACCTCTCAGCCTCCTTGCAACCTCTGATGGAAGATGTGAAACTGGATAGAGAAGAGGCCTTGTCCTTGCCCACAATGAAAGATGGAAATGCCAGATGAATTTGGCCAGTAGTTTATAGGTGTCTGCATATATTTCCCATCTGTTTAATGTACAAATCATTCTTGGTATACCTCCTGCATGATGCGCCCAGCTTCCGAATTGGCCACTCCTCAAGAATTGTGGTACACTGCCCGTTTCACCTATTCTCAGGCATTTACAGTTGGTGTTACTAAGAAGGCACACAACTTTCTGTGCCCAATTTTCTACAGGCTACAGGTACTCGTATGACGTGGCTTCTTTTACTATGTCCAGGTTCTTTGTTAGTTGAATAGTGAGGTTTAGGAGTTTGTGTTCACTGTTGACCTATTTATGTGGTCATTTTCATATTTCGGTATCAATATTAACATACATACAGACGTTTTTCGACCGCAGAAGCAGGGCTTAACCACTACTCACTGTCAAAGTGATCCTGTCAATGGTAATGGTCGTAGCTATAGAGCCTCAAGTGGTCCTGAGGCAAGGGGAACTACATTATCTTCTGGGCTCTTTATACCTCGCATGCATGTTATTGTACAGTTGAAAACCTAGTAGTGGGAGCATCCTGGAAATCAAGGTCCTCAGAAGACTAGGTGCTGTGCCTACCATCGGACGGTTCTATGGTTTGGATGATATGGTGAAAAGAGTGACCTTCCATGGATTTAGTTTGTTGGTACTGAGGTTAACTTTCCTATCCATCTCATTGAGGGCGCCAGACATCTTTTCAAATGTTCTTCAAAATAGCCGTCTGCACCCTCCCAAAGAGTCTGCTTCCCGTGAAACATAGGAGTCCTCCCCTGAGATAATGCAAGCTTGAATCTTTTCACTACAAGATATGCACAGAATTACTTAAATACCGCACAACAGTGTTTGCTTGCAGTAATACAATGGCGAAGTTGTTTAGAATATGGGGCTCTGTAGAAGAAAGGTTTGCTGTACTAGCAGAGTGGTGGCAGCTCTCTGTGTGGTTTGCTAAGAGCTCGTGCAGATTGCGAGGGGACCCTCCTTTGCATGCTATCGAGGCCGGTCTGAAATGCTTAATTGCTGAACTCAGCGTGATTTTAAAAAACGTATTTTACTAGATGCAATTGATGTACGAATTGTATATTCTTGTTAATGTCCTTTTAAACTTAAAAATCTCACCACTATTGTTCTGCCCTTTGCACCCTTAGCCCCGTTCCATCGCGGCTCTGTGCCGTTTGTGTGGAGGGCAGGGTCAGCTCCACTGTGCCTCAGCGCTGGCTCACCAATCCCAACGGAGGTAGTGTTACAGCTGGGGGCGGGGCACAGGATATAAAATGGCCACCCGGAAGCGCAGCGGTAGAGCGCAGCGGGAGCGCCATCTCCGCGCGCCTAAGGGGTGCCAGTCTGCGCCAGTCCGCGCTGGACCCGCGCCCAGCGCCCCTTCCCCTGGCCGGGTATCTCGCCAGTCTAGTAAGTTCCTGAAATATACTTTCTCTGACCTGCTAGACATAAAAAACACTATGTTTCTGAAAGAATGCCCACATTTTAACTTAGCAGAGTGCTCTAACATGTCACATATAATCTGCCCAAACTGTAATTTTAAAGCAACCGGTTCCCTCACACAGATACCATTGATATCAGGAGCTTCTAGTTACGAGACTACACGCATTAAATGCGCACTGGTGAATGCCAGATCTATGTGTAAACATAGAGAAGATGTGGCCGAATTAATTTCGGCACACAAATTAGATATTCTGTTTATAACAGAGACATGGGCCGATCTGGCTTCTGACCCTGACCTTGTAGCAGCCATCCCGGAAGGCTACTATATCACTAGACAAGATAGACCGACAGGAAAAAAAGGGGGTGGCCTTGCTATTATTTTACGGCTAGAACTAGCACTAAAAACAGGGACACTAGATAACATTCCTGCAGAAACATTAGCCTTTTCCATCACTCTATCTCCCATTCAAATGTTTAATGGAGTTCTGCTCTATCGTCCCCCAGCTGCTAGAATGCCTTTTCTCCAATCTATTAGCACTTTATTAGAACCAGTGGCAGAAGCCTCTGATTATACTATACTAGGAGATTTTAATTTTAATTTAGAAGAAACAGCAGATAAAGACACACTGAGCCTTACTGAGGATTTTAAGGCCGTTGGCCTAAACCAGCTAGTCACTACAGCCACGCACAAAACAGGTCATGTTCTTGATGGCCTATTTACAAATAACCAGGCCATTACTTCCCCCACTGTTGTCCCTATTGTATGGTCAGACCATGCAGTGGTGGTCTTTCACGTCCGTGTTAAAAATTATAAAAATCAACATTCGGCCAAAAAGCAACTTAGAACGTGCAGGGACTGGAAAAATATAGATATAAAGACACTATCTGAGAAATTGGAAAATAACAAACCATCTAGAACGCCAGACCCTCAACTGGCAGCAAATAACTATAACCAATGGCTTACAGATACATTTAATCAAGTAGCGCCTTTTAAGAAATTGTGCCCAAATCGCGCAACACCATCAGCCCCTTGGTTCTTCGAAACTTTAAGATTAGAAAGACAGAAATGCCGCAATCTAGAAAGGTGCTGGCGAATCAACTACGACAACAATGATAAAGAGAAATACAAACAAGCATTATCAGTCTACAGGAAGCTGTTAAGACTGGAAAAGAGCAAATATTTTACCGAACAGATAGAAAAAGCCCAGAATTCCAGTAAACAATTATACCAGGTAGTGGCAACATTAACAAATATACCAACAGCAAATACTACAGATGTTACTCAAGAGTTCTGTAATCAGATGGCTGATTTTTTCAGGACCAAGGTCACAGAAATCTTCAATAAATTCAACAATAATATAATGGGGGAACCATCAGAGAGCCACAAGAACGCACAGTTCATATCCTCTTCTCTGAATGAATTCATCCCTCCATCACTTTCAGAAATAAAAGATCTTATCAAAACAACTATGTTGGGTTCCCCTTTGGATCCCTGCCCACCGACCATCATTAAATCAACAACCGAGGTAGTAGCTCCAATTTTGGAGAATATCTGCAGTACTATTTGCGAATCAGGTATTTATCCTCAAAAATGGAAAACTGCCATAATAAAGCCACTGCTAAAGAAACCCACTCTGAACACCTTGGAATTAAAAAGTTATCGCCCTATAGCAGCCCTCCCTTTTCCATCCAAAATACTTGAAAAAGTTATAAATAAACAGCTGGCCAGTTACATTGATCACAACAACCTGCTAGATAACACCCAGTTCGGGTTTAGGAGAGGCCATGGAACGGAGACGGCGCTTATAAAGGCTTCCGAAGAGATCAGACAGATCATGGACCAGGGTGGCACGGCAATCCTGATCTTGCTGGATCTCTCGGCGGCCTTTGACACGGTCGATCATAACATCTTGATCGACCGTGTCACAGCTATGGGCATACAGGGTAAAGCTGTGGAGCTCCTGGTCTCTTTTCTGTCTAACAGAGAACAGTCGGTAAGGATGGGGAATTTTTATTCACCTACATTTGTGCTGCCTTGTGGAGTCCCCCAGGGATCCTCGCTAAGTCCGACACTTTTTAACATCTATGTGTCGGACTTGCCGAGGGTCATTAAAATCCATGGAATGGGAGTGACTTCATATGCCGACGACACTCAGTTGGTGTTAGCAGTGCATAAAAACGGGAGTGAGGTAGCGGCCAACTTTCAGATAGGCATGAGAGCCATTAGTCACTGGATGGACAGTAATTGTCTAAAACTAAACACCGATAAGACCGAGGTAATGGTGTTTGGAGACCTAAAACCAGCTTGGTCCCCGGTCTGGTGGCCACCAGAAATGGGTAATCCACCTACTCTAGTTTCGAAGGTGAGAAACTTAGGAGTGTTGTTTGACAGCAAACTAAGTTTCACCAATCATGCTAATGCAGTGGTGTCCTCCTCCTTTTACACGCTACGAAAAGTGAAAAAGTTATTACCTTTCCTTCCCCTGTCTGCCGGGAAAACACTTATGTCCTCCTTGGTGTTATCCAAGGTGGACTACTGCAATGGGCTTCTGTTGAATGCCCAGGAGCAGGTCTTTAAGAAATTACAAATGGTGCAGAACGCTGCTGCACGAATCCTGACCAAAACTCCTAAGTTTGCGCCCATTTCCCACATTGTCTACCAACTTCATTGGCTTCCAGTGAAAAAAAGAACCAAATTTAAGGCATTGTGCATTATTTACAAGGCGTTGAACAGCAAAGGACCTGACTTTTTTAGGGAATCACTGCTGGTTTATGTCCCTAAGAGAGCTTTAAGATCTGCCTCATCTGCATCCCTTTGTATTCAACGGGTTAGAACAGTTACATGGGGAGACAGACGCTTCTTGGTAGCTGCCTCGAGGCTCTGGAATACCTTGCCCCATCAAATAAAATGCAGCCCGTCACTGATGATCTTTAGAAAGCAAGTGAAGACCTGGCTATTCAGTCAATAAATGTAAAGGAGTTGCCTCTTTGTCTGCCTCTCTGTCAGCCTAGCGCCGAGACACCATTCGTGGTATTTGTTTGCGCTCTATAAGTTTAATAAATAAATAAATAAATAAATACTAAAAAGCATATCAAGTTGCAGAAGTAAAAGATTTTGAGGCCACTGTCTCCAAGATGAAATTAACAACAAGCCTGGACTGCAATTACAACTTTCAGGCTCTGGTTATCCTGTAATTAAACAAAGGATTATGGGAAAGTTCAGCTGAGTGGTTTGAATGTTTCATGATCTCAGTACATTTCCATGCTTGGAGATTAAGTATCTGAAAATCAGACTGGAACTAGGGTTCCCTTTGGATGAAATGTATAGAATAATCCTCGAATTGTCATGTCAGTGAATTTTGGAAAATATTTCAGAGGTATGAATCATCCTTGTGAATTATGGTTTTTCAAACCACAGATGCAGCGATAAACTTGGATTATTGGCAAAAAGACCGTGATTTCTTTTCTTTTTTCAGGTAAAGGCTGTAAAAATGGGGCATATCCTCGTTATTGATGAAGCTGACAAAGCACCAACAAACGTGACTTGTGTTTTGAAAACTCTTGTAGAAAGTGGAGAAATGATTCTGTCAGATGGAAGACGCATTGTTGCCAGTGAGTACTTTTATGGTGAACTTTTAGAGGGTTGACTAACACACATTTTTTTTATCTTAACATTTAGAACAGAATCCTTACCCAGGGTGCAAACACTCATTGTGTTTTATTTTTAGTAGCATAAGCTTGGTGTGTGGAAATCCGCTTTACAGAAGTTTAACGAAGATGTTAAAGTATATTTTGTTTATTACTATACGTTTCGATTGTGCCAAGTGCTCAGTGGACTGATATTAACCAGTGATTGTTTATGTAGTTGTTTTTCATAGATTCATAGATAACAAAGAACTCTTTTTAAGAGTGAGTTTAAACCGAAACATTCAACGACCAAAATGTATGTTGTGCAAAAGGGTACCTTGTGAAACTCCCTTCTTGAACTTTATTCAATTTAATATGAACTGCAGTTAAATGTTTTTTTACTTCCTATGGTTGACAGTATCAACATTCTCTATAAACCTTGAGACAATTTTGTTGGAATAGACTTCTAGAAAGGAGCTTCTAAACTAAGCAGAGTAGAAAGAAAAGTGTGCACAATTGTGCTGTTAAATCAAGAGTGTTCCATAGAATGGAGTCAAAGAAAGGCAGTTCAGTAGATGGCAAACAGAAAGGACGGCTGGAAGGAAAGGCTTGGATTGAGCAGAGATCATGACTAAGTAAAAGGTACTGATGGGAGCTGCAGTGCCGGAAAGAATGGGAACTTGAACCTGTGGAACAGTAAGTGACAGATTAGGCCTAGTATGTTCCCAACCAGTGCTCCTTCTTCACGAACCATATGTCTGTGTTTACAACAGCATTGCTCTTTTTGTATGCATTTGTCTTTGTTTTACTTTTTATCAATGCCTATTGCACAATAGGTGTCCCCCTGTCAGCCCTGCTGAGACCAGGTCTTGGAGGCTGACTGCGAGATAGGTGCTCTGATTCCTGGCACAAGAGATTACCTAAAACACAGAAGAACAAGGGCAAGAAAACTTGAATAGGTTGGAGTGTAAATACTGAACATAAACTGGGTTATTCTTGTAAAAAACATTATAGTTCATACGCTTTGTGTAAAACTTTCTGTAAAGCGAAAGAGATCACAATAAGGCAATTAGCAGTCATTCGTGGAGAGTCTTGAGAGTCACCCTGCTATTTTTATGGAAGACAAGCACTAAGTGAGTCTCGGCGCATGGGGAACAAAGCCTCAGGACTCACTACCACGCTTTGATGATAATAAACACATTTTTTAACAGACACAAAAGAGGATATGCAGAGCAAAGCAAGACAAAGAATTCAGAAACTGGCCCCAGGAAAGGCTGGGGAAGATTCTAGCAAAAATGGAATGGGGAAAACACGACAGTGTACAGAAAAAGCAGACATACTAACCTAACTGGGAAGACAAGACAAATAAAAAAAATAGTAGAGTTAAATTAGTAACTGGAGCAAGTAATATGACGAAAGAAAATGTAACTCTTGAATACATCAAGAACACCCGAAGTGTTGGGCTAAGGAATTAGACAGATGTATGATAGCAGAAAAAGAGGTGTTCAAATCCAGAGGTCGTCTCAAAAAATGGGATAAAAAATGGAATGAGTGGAATGTGAACTGTGTACATCACCTACCAAGGAGATGGAGATGAGGAAAAATATGGGAAATATTATGGGAATGAATGACTGTTTTACTGTTGATTCCTATTAAATGTACGAAGGATGTAATAGTATTGAAATGTATACAAAGAAATGTAACTCACCTGTTTTCAAATGAATAAAACATTTTTTGTTTAAAGAACACAACTGTAAGTATAGAGACATAACAAAAACACTGGAATACAGGACAAGGAATCTGCATACAGACAAGAACATTACTGAGGTTACTGCAGAATCAGAGAACAGAGAGAGGGATAGATGAACTAAAAAAGCAAGACCGGTACTGACATATCAAGTGACAATAAAAGTACAAAGCACGCAGAAACCATGAACAAGGTATCAAACAGAGCAGAAAGTCAGACGAAGTTGACACACAATCTCCCAGTAAGACGGTTGCAAGCACCGAGCTGAAAGAGATAAAATAACTGTCAGCTCAGGGTTTGAGCACTGGAACAGTGAGAAAGAATCAGAGCTCCACCTTGAGAAGGAAGGCAGCTTTGGGCATTAATGAGTGGACTTGAGAAATCCGCATCTTAATTGCCATAGGAAAGAGCTCCTGCTCCCAGGTGCCATGGAGCAACACTGCACAGAATAGTGTACGTGCGCAATGTTAATTGCCTCCTTAGGAGGTTCCCAGTTATCAGAAAAAAACACAAAGAGTACAACACCGTGTACACAACAATCTTGTAGCGCTTGATTGTATCTGAAGATAAATGGGAAGTGATCAGCAAGGCACCAAACTCGCACTGATGTCATAGGCAAGAAAATCCTGCAGAAGTTGCAATTGCTAGATGGAAAAAAATCAGAAACAAAAATTGTAGTAAAAGGTCCAAAAAATGTGATGAAAAATTAGGGAATGTGATGCATCTTCACCTCGCGATTGCCTTCTTTACATATGCATCAAACTGGAACTGACAAAAAGCTTTAGTACGTCTTGGTTTGGGGACCATGGAAAACATCCTACTGACAGACCACCATTTTAGAAAGGCCTGTTTATAAGGTTTGTCCTTTCCCTTTCCTGTCATTTATGGTGTTAGTTAACCAAACAAAGAAAGCCAAGTTTGACATCCTATGCACCCCACTGATTTTTGTAGTCCCTATGCCGCCCTTTATAATCCATATTCCATTTGGCGCGTGAAACACTCTTCCATATTTCCATAGGGTGGAGATGCCAGAACAGTTCATGTGGCGAAAATGCCCAGTCCGGAGCTGTACGCATTGCCGAACAATGCACAATCTAGCAGCGTGTGTAGCACTCCTTCCTCGTCTGAGTGATTAAACTCTTTGGTAAGCTCTTGGTGATGCTCTCTGCACTGCTTTTGCACCAGATGGAACAAAAGACTAGAAAAACCAGAAGGGATAAGAGTAGGAAAAGTGAAACCAGGAACAGATATATGAATCTAAGCTGACATCAAGGAAAGTCCAGAAAGCATATATATATCCATTGGGACCAAGAAACATGATAAATCACAATGGCTCTACCTCCAGGACATGATTTTGGTAAGGTTTGAGGACAAAAAGAAGTACATAGACCATGACGCACAAGAACGGTCATTTGGAAACCAGGACCGGAGTCCTATGGGGAGTGATGTGCCCGAGAGGATTCTGTGATAAATCAGTGACATAGTAGGACACCTTAGGGCCCTCGTTAACACCACCTTTTGGCAAGATGTCAGAATCCTGACGCCCACCCTCTAACCAAAAAAGTTATCTTTTCTGGCTTCAAACGTTGGGAGTTGATTAGTAGGGCTCAGGGGCACACTTTTCATATTGTGGAAGAAAGGAGCAAGTTTGAGAAGTAGAGATTCCAGAATGACGTGAGAGGTGAGAGAAAACAATAGGGATTGCAACCAAACAGTGTAGCTGGACGAAGGGATGCATATCAAGAGCCAACAGATGACAGTCAAAAGAGAAGTCATAGTTGGCTAGGTATGAACCGCTTGAGGTCAGTTGCTGTAAGGAAATGACAGAGCTCAGCAAAGGGGAAAATAATTTGGAGTTGAGAGCCTAATAACCAAAGAGATCAGAAGAAGGAAATTGGAACGATTGCCCCTGAGGCACAAATAAACTGAGAACTGGAGTTGTGGAAAAGGTAGAAATAGATGTCAACATTGCTGGACAAGGTGGGCAAGAAAGTAGAAGGGGGGTGGAGTGCATGCTTGATAGATCACTGTGGTTCTTGGCCTTTAAGTTTATCCTTGCTTGGATGTTGCCAGGATTCTAACTTTTGATCCAGATGAAGATCAGAAACAAATTGTTAACACCTTAGCCAACCTTGTTCCAAAAACGAAGATAATTTTTATAAAACTCACTGCTTAGTTTAACAAATGCAAATATGTTTACTTTGGAAATAGACATAGAATTGCTGTGGAGTGGATTTTTTGCAGATAAACGAAGTACCATTTAAAAAAGTTTTTTTATGGTTACTGAATAATAAGTACCAGCCCCATAATAATAATATTTACCAAGGCCCTTTTTTAAACAATTGTTTTCTTTTCTTCACGTATACAATACATTTTATCTCAATATACAAACATAAGAAGCTGGATATACTGATCACATTGAACATGTGATAACTGTAATAAATCAACTATAGTTCAACTGTTCGTCATACCACAGGATCCATAGGTCAATATTTCGACACAATAGGATGTCTAGCATGAACACAAGTAGTGCGTATTCAGGAACACATGTAAATAGATAAAACGTCTTTAACTTATTAATGTTAAATGATCCAGTCTGCACCTGGCTTCACGGGTCAGGGGTAGCATCGTAGAGCCCTTACATGTGCAACAGTGTGCAAATGCTTGTTCGTGTGGTGCTTGCCATGTCGTGCACTTCTGTTGGCTATATGGGACAACTGTTTGGTGCCCCATGTTCCGGGGTGAAGTGGCTATCCCCATCCCGTATGGCATCCTGGTAATCCACCAGTTGGGCGTCCCACGTGGCTTCTATGGGGTATTTTTGCAGCCCCTTAGCGTCCTCTCTGTGCAGGGTCCTGCTTTCTGTCTGTGCCCATGCGGTCATGGGGAGGGGGAGGATCAGGTGATTTATATTTTTATATTTTTGCGTGATCTGGCGCTTCGCGATTAGTGTTGCCAGATCAATGAACCGAGCGAGGCCCTCTTTCTTGGTGCGACGCAGCTGGCCTAGTTGGCAAACTCCCCAGTTATGTAGTATTTTGTGTCCCGTGCATCTGGCTAGGTGGTTTGTGACCATGCTCCAGTAGTGGGAGAGGGACGGACACGCCGAGAGCATGTGAAGGTAGTCTTCATCTATTGTGTAGCATCTGTGTAGTGACATTTTCTGTTGATTATTTGTGGAGTGACGTATGCCCTGTGGAGCACGTAACACTGTATAAGGCAAAAATGGGCATTACGAGGCACCATCTAATGGTACTTCACGATATGCCACCACTCCTAATCGGTGTGTGGTCTACCCATGTCGGCATCTCAACGCTGCCGTAGCGTTGTCTGGGAAGTAGCAGTATGAGTGCTCAGGGAGCTTGCAAGCCTGCAGACCAGATGGTTGCTGTCGCCTATTACATGCATGTATTTAATCATTAGGTGCATGTCTAGGTCTTGTTGTATGTCACCCCAGCGTGCTTTCAGGGATCTTGTTATGGAGGTTTAGAGTAGAAACTGTCCCTGGGGTAGACCGGTATCCGCCATGAGCTCTTCCCTGGGTAGACGAATTCCATCACTGTAGAGATCGTCCAACATATGTATTCCCGCGGCATGCCCATACCAAGCCCCCGTCTTAACATGTATTTATTTTATAATTATTTTATTTAATGCGATTTCCTATAGCGCGAACATTACCTGAAGGTGTCAGAGCGCTTTACAAAAGAACCAGCTGCAATACATAACGACTTAGGAATACATAAGTTACATAAAAGATACAAACAGGATAAAAAATTGCAAATGTACAAGTTGTAAAGTCACACAGGGAATAGAAACAAATAGAACAAAATTGCAAATGTACAAGTTGTAAAGTCACTGAAAGAAGAGATACAGATGTATAAACTCTAAGAATCACATAGGAATGGTAGTGAGTACAAAGGTCTACTACATATATTGGTTAGAGTTATCTCTATATACATATATATGCAAATAGTAGATTTCCTCAGGATTCCATTTGAACCAGTTACATATGTGACGGGAATCAGTCCCCAGACTTCACACTGCAGTTGCTGGAAACTTGAAAAACACTTTAATTCAATCCATAGGAATGCATAAAATGTGAGAACCGGTTTATTTAACTATTTTGGTTTACATAAAAAAATTACAAAAATGAGGAACACGCGATTTGGCATTAAATTAAAGACTGCTAATGGGTCTTTTTTTCTGGCCTGTGCGGTTTCTTTTATTGTAGCTTCAAGGCATTTGTCATAATATTTTTGAACTTGCAGTTTTACATAATACTTATTTTGGGTAACCCACTATTTCATCTTTGCTACAGTGACGTTATCAGTTAATTGGAAATTATGAACAGTGAAATGTAATTGGTTTCGGTTTAATTCTGAACTTTCAGGAAGTGATTAAATAACATTCAGGGCCAGATACATGCAGTAGTAGCGGCTGGCCTGTGACATTTATACTTGCCAAGAATTGCACTGAGTAAGTCCGACTACCTCGCAGGGTGTATGTGGGGTTCCGCCCCAAACACATTTAGAAACAAGCATTTACAATGCAATAGGTCTCGCATTTGCGAGAGTTGGAGCTATTGCCATTGTAAATGACAATTCCTGTTATTTATGTGTTTGGAAAAGCTGCATGCGGTGCATTAATACGTGCTTTGTACTTATAGTCCTTGCTTACGAAAAGGAAGGCGGGCAGTAAAAGAGGCCTAGTTACTGCCAGAGTTGCTTCTCGCAAACAATGACTGCAAGTACAAAGTGCATGTTTACGCACCTCTTGCAGGTTTTTAAAATACACAAATAAAAGGTATTGGTATTTACAATGTCAATAGCTCATACTCTCACAAATGCGAGACATTGCATTGCAAATGCTCGTTTTCTTACTGCGTAGTAGAACTACCCTTTGTGGAAAACAACAATCATGCCATGCCAGCTAGTCTTACAGGCATTCACAGATATACAAACCTGCAGTATGTTTCCCATATTGAGGTATTGGAATGTTATGTTTTTTAAAGCACAATAAAGATGTGGGGTCTTGTGGGGGGGGTTGGTAGTTATACATTGGTAAAGGAAGCCCCCCAGTCATGTATACCTAAATGCAGGGCCGGACTGAGAACCACAACCGGCCCCGGCAGAGTGCTCGGCCGCCCCCCCCATCCCCACTCGGAGGGAAGGGGGGGTGGCCGAGCACTTTGCCGAGGCCGGTTTTCGGCCGATTTTGTAACAGGGCCGATTTTGCAGCTATGCTGCAAAAATGGCCCTGTAACAAAACCGGCCCCCACCCGTGCGGTGCACCGGGGGATTGCCCGGTGCCCGCTAAGGCCAGTCCGGGCCTGCCTAAATGTTCCCTCTACCGCCTCATATCTCAAACTGTTGGCTCTTACAGCTAACCTCCACCTACCTGACTGAACAACTCTGGCAGAGCCTTGTCCTGACCAGACTAAGCATGAAATGGCTTTCTGAAACGGACAAAGCCAGCAAAAGATGATGACCCAAACAGGCGATACAAGAGACAACCATAATCACATTTCAGACAAAAAAAGTATTGGCAAACTTGCATTAAAGTGTGAGGATGAAGGAAGAGGGTATGGCCAGACATTGCCTAAATATGAAGGCAAAGGAGGGCCACAATAGTATTAAAAAAAAGCCAAGGAGGGGTAACTCCCACTATTAACTTGTGAGGGCCTGAGCCTGTTGAGGTAAGGTAGCCTGTCTGCTTTGTTTCACTGGTCTACCAAGGTTTTAGGAATTGTAAGACTCCTATCAACAGCAGCGAGTGATGGATGATTTGTGGCCCAAAACATAATCCCAAGTAGTAATTGTGATAATTCAATATTAATATGTAGACCAGACTAAATGTTGATAATAAATTAGTACAATTACTACTTGGGATTACGTTTTGGTTTGCCCACAGATTATTGCAAACACTATTTTATGTGAATTTTAATCCAAAATGAGGAGTGAATGCTATCCAGTAAAAAACAAAAAAAGTCTGCCCATCCCCTATTTCTCCTTGCTATTTTTCCAGATGTGGTCTGGATGAGATGTCCATAGATTCACCCAAGCAGCCTGAAGTGCACATCTGTTTGGTGTCATGCCCCGAAGTTAATCTCTGTGCATGTTTGAAACACATTAAACCTAATCTATTTAGCAATAACTACTCCCTATAAGAGTACACAAATCCAGCTACAAAAGACTGGAGGGGAATCTCAAACGCTGTGATTATACTAACTCTAAAAGGCTCATATTCAACTGTCTTACTGGCAAAATAAGGCGAAGCTCCACTCAAGCCTGTGGAAGAGCAACATTGTGACCAGACATAAGTGAATCGTGACTTGGTGCTTCCTGAACGCCTGGAGTTGAACGGTGGCTATTTCCTCAATGCTAGCACTAAACATTGAAGCTGTCCACATGGCCTTGCTGCCTGTTCTGCTGCTGTTGAGTCTTTGTGCATTGGTCTTGCAGGTTGGTGCACCAGGATATGATGATGTGCATTTATTTTGCTACGAGGTCCCAGCTTGCCGAAAGCACTGTAAATATGCAAATCATTAGGTTAATATTCTATTACACACAGTATTAGATAGGTTGCCACAAAATGTGTGAAAAGATTTTTGGCTGGATGTAGAAAGCCATTTAGCACTGTCGACCAAGGCACAAAGCACCCTACTTGTAAGATGGAAAGCAACTAACAACAAATCAAGCAAAAGTGCAAGTGAGTTTTTTTGGGAACCTATTCACGCTAGGCTCCCCAACAAGTTTGTTTTCTTTATGTGGACACCCTCAACTAGCCCAATCTTCAGCGCCCATCATTCACCCTTTTTCTACAGTTTTACAAAGCGCAAACTGGACCCAAAGTTATTGGAGCGATTTACATAAGCACCAGTTAAGTTACACAAGGACGCATTCATTTTGGTTCGCCCGGGGGGATTAAATGATTTGCCCAGAATCACAGGATGTTGAGCCAACCTGTTGCCCCAGTGCCAAAGTCGGCAGCTCTGGCCTTTATGCCACATTGCTGCCGTGAAGAGAAAGTAGACCTAGCGCCACACGTGTGGCTTGCTGCTAGAAGTAGCGTAACTGGGCCACAATTGCTGGTCATGCACATGAACAGTGGTTCCCTTACTTGCTTTTTGTCCCCTAGGGTTCACTCCTAAAGTTACCAGTTTAAAAATGGAAATCAGAGACAACATTAAGTCTCTTATCATCATTTACTTTTAAATCAGGCGGTACAGCTTTGTGGCACAACGTCAGCTGTGCTGAGTTTTAACACATCATCTAAGGTCTGATTTTAAAATGAACACAATTATGTGCACTAATTTCGTACTCGGTAATATTACACATGGTAAATGCTGGCACAGTGTGTGTGCGGTGTGTACCAGATGAGGTATTACTTTATCAGATTGAATTTGGCACCACTGAGTGTTAGATAATTCAGTAATAGTGTGAGATCTCCCCGAAGAACAAAAGCATGAATAACAAATGTTTACTATTTCTATGGTATTCTAGATTTACAAATTGCTCCATCCAGCTCAGTGAGACACCATATAGCAAACCTTGTATGAACAACCAAGAGCCGTTTTGGAGCTGTAGTCCTGATCCACGTCAATTAATAAAACTGCACCGAAGTTCCACGTTACAATTATTTGCATATGGAAACCCCAAGGGCGGTCCAGGTAGCATAGAGTCAGCTGGTATCCGTCTGTTTAAATTAGGTGATCGTGTGAGGGCATGTGTTTAAAGAGTGTCCAACTAAGTCAGTTTTTCTTTTTGCGTGGATCAGAAGTACAGAGGGGATTCAGATTACAGGCCTCTGTTTAGATAGTTTAGAGGCATTAGCCCTGCTTATCTCATGGCAGCCCCTTCACATGGAGTTTCCCAACCCTGTATTCGGATAACATCATGTATTTAGAGGAAACTACAGAATCGTCTGAAAATGCGCATCTCACATATCTAAATACTCGAAATATCTCAGTGTGCATTGTCATAATGTAAAACCGCAAAACAAAAGGAAATCAGAGGCAGTGAGCCTATATAAAGGCAATTGCAATTACATTGAGTGACGGGGGTAGAGGGGCTCACACATATTGTGGCTGCTCGCCTTGGATTGTGGCAGAGCCTAGGTTACGCCCCTGAATCACGTGGGACAAGGGATCCCTGCATAGTCTGGATCAGAAGCACAGAGGGGATTCAGATTACAGACCTTTGTTTGCAAGGTTTAGAGACAATAGCCCTACTTATTTCATGGCAGCCTCTTCACGTGGAGAATCCAAGCTCTTTATTCGGAAATATCAGGTATTTAGAGTAAAACAAGGAATCATGTGAAAATGTGCAACTCGCATCTAAATACTATAAAGATCTTTGTGTGCCTTGTGCGTCATAGTATAATACTGCAAAATGAAAGGAAATTATCTCTGACTCACTGAAAAAGCGCTACTATGCCTCGTCAGAGGTAGTAAGTGCTATATAAATAAAATACAATTGCATTGAGTGCCAGGGTGGGGGGGTAGGAGGGGCTCACACACATTGCGGAAGCTCACCTTGGATTATGGCAGGGCCTAGGTTACACCCCTGAATCCCATGTTTAAAATGTTAGCTGCAGCTCTCAGCCTGCCATGGTAACGCTTGTGGCCAAATAACGGCATCAATGTGAGAGACTGACTAGGAGCGGGGTATGCCTTCCCGGGTGCAGTGCGCATACGGAAGGCTCCGGGATGCTGCCTGGGCTGGCAGGGACAGCATTTAGACGGCAACAAGTGTTTACCAGAGCGGGCAGTTATTTCAGGAATCTCCCTTAAAGACATTGACAAAAGGATCAGTGAGAGGGGGCGGAAGGCGAAGAGGGTGCACGAGGAACACTAGAGTGTACATGTTGGAGGTAAAAACCGAGAAGCGGACGACAATAATGTTACAGCGACCTTCGTCCCCATGGGGTGAGTGCGCGCCAGCAGGAAGATCACCAGAGACAGACAGACAAACAGAAGAGTGGTGTGTGCACCTCACTTCCTGTTTTGCATAGTGTGATACTTTTGGCGCATGCGTATAACGTAAGTTAGCGCGCTTATGTTACTGCGCACTATTTCTTTTAAAAAACAATTAGCGTGACAAGATTGTAGTTAGGCGATGCTGCTTCTGTTTTAAACGGGAGTTACATATCGGAACAAAACCCAATAGTAAGCAGGCTAATAAAAAAAGGAGAAAAGTTAACTAATGGCAAGCGGGGGGATATGGTCCGGCAATAGGCAAAGTTTCTGCACCCATTTAGATTACTAAATTTCTCAGAGAGACAGCGCATGCGCGCTGCCTAGCCGAGACCTAAAAATTGGGACAAACAGTGCATTGTACTGCAATTTGGACATAGACTTGTTAAAAATCGATAGCTTCTGAATGAGCACTTAAGACGTCTTCCGGTACTATTATAGTGTACAAAGCAAGCCATATGCTCACACGGGATTTCCTCGCTCCAAGACAACTTGTAGAAATTGTGGCAGGATTGTGCATTTTTCAATGTACTTTGACTAAACCTATCTGGAAAGCCATAGGTGATGTACAAAATTTAGAAAAAGCAATTTAACATGCCTAAACATTTCCTGATACATTAGCACACTAGCACTTTACTTTTAAAATGAATCATCTGAAGGGTATATTTTTGTTTGCTGTTTATTTTAATTTCGGGTGCAGTTGTTTATATTGGCTGTTGGGAGGCTTTTGAGGTATAGATTTTATTCCATTTGCCTTACACTCACAGTTTTTAATTTTTTACTCCTCTGTCCTCTGGCTGATAGTGAAAGGAGTTGTTTAGTGCCGTGCCGTCTTAACATATGCGCATGCTTGGCAGTTGCCCGGGGGCCCCCGGGCACAGACGCCCCACGATCATAGGGGCCCCTTGCAGATCAGAATTTAACGCAAGTTTTTCGTAAACATTATTATTCCTGTGAGTGGATGTTTAGACAGGGCCAAGTGCACTGCTTTGCCCACGGGCCTATAATGCTGTTAATACGTTCCTGGTTTAGTGGGGCTACCAATTTTCCTGTGCCGACTATGGGCGCCATTTTAGCGCATGCTCTTCAGTTGCCCAGTACTCAACAGATGGGACAACACCCAGCTCATCCTCTCCCTCACAAAGGACCCCGAAACCACCAGACTCCGCTTCCAAGAAGGAATGAAAGACGTTGCAGCTTGGATGATAGCAGCTGTCTGAAACTCAACTCGGAGAAGACAGAAGTCCTCGTCCTTGGTCCCACCCCCTCAGCTTGGGACAATTCCTAGTGGCTCACCGCCCTCGGCAACCTCGCCACCCCCACGGACCACGCCCAGAACCTGAGCATCATACTCGACTCCTCCCTCACCATGACCCAACACCCCGCCACCCCCACGGACCACGCCCAGAACCTGAGCATCATTTTTTTTTTTTTTTTAAATATCCTTTATTGAAAATCACAGGAGATAAGAACACTTGCAAGATACATCTTACACATCTTTACATCCCGGGGATGTCTGTCATGGTTGCGGGGCACAGTGTATCACATAGCATTGTATTACGTCATACATCACGCTAGTAGTGTGCTACATACTTCCCACCCATGTTTGCGTGGCAAAGGAGAAAACATAACTATGTAAACAGTAAAGAACCAGGGGGAATGGGGAAAAGGGAGGGTGTGGTCACTAATTCCGAGAGTGTGGTGTGTGCGTGCTGCATGGAGGGCGCGTCGATGTTTAGGGTGCTCGTGCTTAACATCAGGGCGTGGTTATGGGTGCGGGTCCTGCGTCAGGGGGGGTAGCGGGCTGGCGGGGGGGAGGGCGTCAGGAGCATGGGAAAGTGTTGGGCGGGACAGTGCCCAGTTGGTCGCCATGGAGCGCCGGCTGCCTACGTCGTGTCTATGCTGTCGGGGTGAGCATGCGTGGTTCTGCCGGTGGTGACAGGGTTGTGGCCTATGTGTCTCCCTCTCCACCCTGTGTCTCCTGGTCTCCTCTGGGGGGGGGGTCATGTTGGGGGTGCCTCATCAGTTGGCATTCCGTATGAAAGGAGCTGAGCGTCGCGTCCCATAGTGCCGCGATCGGGAACTGTCGCCGTCCCGCCGTTTCCTCACTGTGCAGGGTGGTACTTTCCGCCTTCGCCCAATTATCTAGGGAGGTGCTCCAGTGCTCCGTCAGGGGTGGAGTTGCTCGCTTCCAGTGCTTCGTTATCAGCCTTTTGGCTGTGAGAAGGCCGAGGTCCCAGAAGCGAGAGGGTACTTTAGTTTGTTTGGTCCGTCTGTACAGGCCTAAGAGGCCTGCCTCCCAGGTGTGCGGTATTGGCATGGCCGTGCATTTTTCTAAAATCTGTAACACTGTCTGCCAGTATGTCTGGATCTGCGGGCACTGCCACAGCATGTGTAGCAGGTCTGCCCCCACCAGGGCACATCTAGGGCAGCTAGCCGTAGTGCCCGGGAAGTACCGGTTAATTTTATCAGGTGAAAGGTATGCTCTGTGTAGAATGTAGAATTGAATCAGTTTGAAGCGTGCGTTGCGGGGAATGTTTCTTGGGCCCATGAGTATCATTGCCCACTCCTTGTCCGTCCAGTCCCGTCCCCTGTCAAGTGCCCATTTGGTGCGTAGTGGCTGCAGAGTATTTTGCGTGTGTGTCAGGAGCGCCTGGGTCAGCCAGTGTACAACATGTGTGCCGTTCCCCATGACATGCAGGTGTTGGATCAGTTGATGTGTAGGCAATTCCTCAGCAATGCTCCCCCACCGCTGTGTGTACGCCATGATGATTGAGGCATGCTGTAGGAACTGTCCCGCCGGGAGGCCCGTGTCAGCGGCCAGCGTCTCAAAGGGTATCAAGGTGCCCTCAGCATAGAGGTCCGCCATGGTGTCCACCCCTGTGCGTGTCCAGTGTTCTAATGCCGCCTCCGTGACGATGGAAGCGGTCTTAGGGGTGCCTAGTAGTGGGAGTGCTGGGGCATATGGCTTGGTGTGTTTCGTGAGCCGCAGGCTCCTGGTGTAGCACTGCGCTGCAACCTCTACGTGCAGTTGTGATGATCTCCTCGAGTGAGCCAGGGGGTGGAATAGGGCGTGTACTTGTGCGGAGGTCAGCACGTCCGTTGCTGTGGCCGTTTCCTCCAGGTTCTTTCCCGCGAGCCAAGCAGTCACCCACTGTAGCTGCGCAGCTAGGTAGTATAATTCCAGATTCGGTACTGCGAGGCCGCCCTCATCGACCGGCGCATATAATTTCTGAAGGGCTACCCTGGGTCTCCCGATGTTCCATATCAGGCCCCTGAGCATGGATGCCAGGTCCTTGAAAACGCGGGCCCGCACATATATCGGGATGTTGGCGAAATAGTACAGAAGTCTGGGTAGGACGATCATTTTCGTCAATGTTACTCTGCTCGGGACGTTGAGCGGTAGGGTCTTCCAGAAGGCAATTTGTGATCTTATAGATGTGATGGCGCGTGTCAGGTTACCGTCCAGAACATCCGGGGGTGTTCTGTAGATATATATTCCCAGGTACCTAAATGTAGTTGGATGCCATGGTAGCTGTTCGCCGTTGATCCTAATGTCTGGGACCGGAATATCGGGATTGAAGGAATACGCCCCAGACTTGGCCCAGTTCACTTTGAGGCCGGACATGGCCTCGAAGGACCGGAAAATATCTGAGAGTCCTGGTGGTATGTTAGTGAGGTCTCTGACATACAGGAGTAAGTCGTCCGCATATAGCGAAACAATGTGCACTCCGTCTGCCAGTGGGATGCCCCATTGCGTGCCCCTATTGCGTAATATCTCGGCTAGGGGTTCTATCGCAAGTGAAAAGAGTAATGGGGACAGTGGGCAGCCTTGCCTGGTGCCGCGACGAACCCTGATGGCATCTGAAAGTAGTTTGCCCGTGCGGACTCTCACCACAGGATGTCTGTACAACAGTCCAACCAGTGCAATGTACTCCTCCCCCAACTCGAACTTGCGCAGTACCGACAGCAGGTAGGGCCATTCGACTGAGTCGAATGCCTTCTCCAAGTCTAGGATCAAGCAACCCGACCTTGGCCAATCTCGTGTTGCATAAGTTTGCACCCTGAAGAGTCTTCGTATGTTGTGGGAGGTGCATCTAGTGGGCACGAAGCCGTTTTGATCACTATGGATTAAGGCAGGTACTAGGGCCGCCAGGCGACGGGCAAGAGTCGACGCCAGAATCTTATAGTCCGTGTTTAGCAGCGCTAGGGGCCTGTACGAACCTAAGAGCGATCCCTCTCGTCCCGGCTTTAGTAGGGACACTAAGGTCGCCTCGTTCATGGACAGGGGTAAGGCAGAGTCCTCCACCGCCGCTGCGTATACTCTGAGGAGCTCCGGGATCAGGATAGTTGAGCAGGCTTTGTAATATTCCGCTGGCAGCCCATCGGGGCCGGGGGCCTTGCCGTTCGAGAGGGCAAAGATGGCCTCACGTAGTTCGTCCGCTGCCAGTGGTGACCCAAGGTCGTCCTGTTGGGCGTCTGTTAGGATCGGCAGTGTTATGTTGTCTAAGTATGCATCTATGGTGGGTTGTGTCGCCTGAAGGCGGGACTCGTAGAGCGCCTTGTAATGTGTCACGAAGGCCTCATGGATTTTCGACTGGGTGAATACTGTGGGGCCGATTGTGGGTTGTATCGCTGTCACAGGCGTGGTACGCTCCTCTCGCTGTATCAGCCAGGCTAGTAGCTTGCCAGTCTTGTCACCTGTGTGGTGTGTACGGGCTGAGTGGGCCGTGTAGTTAATGTTTTTCAACCTGGCGAGCAATCTGTCATGTTCTGCCCGCATCTCCAGCAAGTCAGCGTGTGCGCCCGCGGCTGCTGCCTGTTCCGCTTGCAGCAAGCGTGATTCTAAGCGTCTAAGGTCAGCTTCCAAATGTCGCCGGGAATGTGCCTGAGTGCCCAAGCATTGCCCCCTGAGGACCACTTTGAAAGCGTCCCATTCTATTTGCGGTGTTGACGCTGTGCCAGTGTTGTCCTCAAAATATTGTGCAGTTTGTGCGTTTATGGAGTCCCGGAATTGGCCGTCTAACAGCAGGTCGGGTTGTAGCCTCCACGTTGGGATCGGGGCCCGCGGCCGTTCCCACAGTAACTCTAACGTGTGCGGGTTGTGATCAGAGTGTGTGCGGCCCATGTAGGTGGTGTCCGTGACATGCGGTAGGATTTCACTGGTGACCATATACCTATCCAGGCGTACATGTAGGGCGTGCGCCCCCGAAAAATATGAATAGACCCTGGAGTGCGGGTGTCGGGTGCGCCATGCGTCGTGGAGGTCCCATTGTGCGGACCAGGCCCGGAGTGTGTTCGCGGTGTTATATGCTTGCGAGTTGGGCTGTGGAGGGTGGGAGCGGTCCAGTGCTGGGTCTAGTGAGCTGTTATAATCCCCACCGAGTACCCAGGGGACCCCATGCCAGGGGGCCAGTGTGTGCGACAGCTGGGTGAGAAAATCCGACAAGCCTGTGTTGGGCGCATACACTGATGCCAGCACCAGTGGGTTCCCATCCAGCCTTCCGTGGATTACTACGTATCTCCCCCCAGGATCTATGTGTACGTCCAGCGTGGTCCATGGGGTGCCTGGCTTAACCCATACCAGTGTCCCTTTGGCATAAGACGAGAAAACTGTGGCATATAATTGTCCGCGCCACCTGCGGCGTAGCGTGGGTGTCTCAGCGCCGCTGAGGTGTGTTTCCTGCAGAAGGGCGATTTGTATGTGGTGGCGTTTGAGGTATGAGTAAATTTGGTAGCGCCGGGACGGTGTATGCATACCCCTCACATTCCACGTACAAACTTTAAAGGCCGACATTGCATATACATAATAGCATCTCCCTCCCAGCCAACCACCGCCCCCCCACAGCACCCATACATGTTATCGAGCATACATTCCTGCGAACAATCAGAATATATTGACACACCACTTCGTTTAAGACCAGTGGGGGAAAAGGGAACATGGCTGAAAGAACAACTAGCCAGCGAACATTGTGAACAGTTAGAATACCAAAAGGTCGGATGCAAAACGTGCTCCCGTCCATACTCTCTAGGAGAGCAACCAACTTGTAAGTCTAAGGGGGTGGTTGTGCTATGCGCACTTAGTCAGAAAGATTTAGTCAGTGATGGCGTTGTGGGAAAAGCCCACTGCCTTCCCGGGAAGAGCGTGCCGGCCTAGACCGCACTGGCACGCAGGGGGCCCCATTCATACAGGCAGCATGCATTATACGTTACTTGATCCAGTCGGGCTGCTACTAGGCGAAGAGTCTCTGCAGTCGTTTCCTGGTCAGGCACCCAGTGGCAGACAGCAGCGTTCCACTCATCGGGGAGGACCCCCGGTGTGTATCCATTGCTAGTCCATCCCTCAGGGTTGAGGGGGTCGCCCCCCGTCAGTTCTGGTGGCGCGTGGCACCGGGGCCATCCTGGTGGCGTTGAGCAAATGTTTCCGGGGTTGCCTTGATCGTTACTCGGTCAGCTGATGTAGTCCGCCGTTTGGGGAGTGACATCTGGTCGCCCTTCCGATGTTGGGGAGTCCGGTACGCCATAAAGGGCCTCGTCGTCGCTGGGAGATTCCTGTGTGCCGCCTTCCGCTGCGTCATGCTGCGCTGGGGATCTACTAAGTTCCATCACCAAGCGAAGGGCGTCCTGCTTCTCCTGGCGCGCGGCGTCCGCTGGAGGGGGAGTCCTCGCCTCGGAGTTCGTCCCTGCCCGTGATCTCTGGCGGGGTCGACGTCTTCTCCTATAGCCTCCGGATTGTCGCCGGGGCGCGGATCCCGCAGTTGTTCTTGGGTCCGTGTCTACTCCACTGTCCAGCCATGATTCTGCTTCCGCTGGGTCCGTAAAAAAATGAGTCCGTTCTCCAGCCACTACCCTCAGTTTTGCGGGGAACAGCAGGGAGTATTGCAGGCCCAGCTGTCGCAGGCGCTTTTTCACTGCCATGAAGTCTTGTCGCTGCCGTTGCACCTGTATGGTGTAGTCCGGGAAGAACATCACCGTTGCATTGTCAATCCGGACCTCATGGAGTTTCCTCGTCTCGCGTAGTATGGAGTCCCTGTCCCGGTAATTCATCACGCGGAGCAGCATGGGCCTCGGGTTGGAGCCCGTCGTCAGGGGCTTAGTAGGGACTCTGTGAGCTCGTTCAATTACGAAGTGCGGGGAGAGAGATCCCTCCGGCAGAATGTCTCGTAGCCACTGTTCCATGTGTTCCTCCGGGGACCTCCCCTCCCATTTCTCCGGAACCCCGACCAGGCGTACGTTATTTCTGCGTGTCCTGCCTTCCGCATCTTCAGCCCTGTCCTCCAAGAATTCCACCCTGTTCAGCAAGTCTTGTATTTGCTTGTGCGACTGGTCAGTCCGGGGTTGAAGCTCCTGTATGGTGCTTTCAAGGGTTGTGGTGCGTTCCGCCAGCTTCTTATGGTCCGCCCGTAGGTGCGTCAGGTCCACGGCCACGCTGTCTATTTTGGCGGCCAGGGAGGTGCGGGTCAGTTGCATGGACTCTTCCAGTCTTTCCATTGCTGCCAGCATTGTATCGAGCTTTGCCGCTGTGTGGTCTGGGTCCGCGCCTTTCCCGGACTTATCCATTTTGCCTTTCGAGATTGCGCCTCCAGCCCCAGTGCGCGGTCTGGGTCCGTTAGACATCTGCACCACGGTGTCGCTCCTGCGTCAGTGGTCTGTCCCACCTCTTGGGGGCCTGTCGGTGCGAGGACTCACCGAGTGCCAGGGCAGTAGAGTGTCCCTTGGTGTGCACAGTGTGTGTGTGTGCAGACGTTCGCGTCCGTGGCTACTCGTCGGTGGAATTCCGCCTTCGGGGACTGTTGGGCCGATGTCTCACCAGCTGCGGGCGGTGTGGGGTTCAGGCGTGCGTCCCCTCGTCGTGACTGGGTGCCGCAATGAGCCGTGCGGGCCGTTGCACACCTGGTGTAAGTGGAGTTGTGGGCGCCGTGCGTCCTCGGCGTGTCGTTGTCTGGCCGCGGACAGGTGCTTATTCCTGTGGCTGGGATGGCGCAGATCACTTCACTGGAGCGAGGTGAGGATCAGCCGTGTCCGCCACCTACAGAACCTGAGCATCATACTCGACTCCTCCCTCACCATGACCGACAGATCAACAAGGTCGCCTCCACTTGCTTCCACCCCTCCACATCCTGCGCACGACCTTCAAGTGGATCCCCCCGAAGCCAGAAAGATCGTCACCCATGCACTCATTACAAGCAGACTGGACATTGGAAACACCTTCTACGCTGGAATCAACATGTCCCTACTACACAAACTCCAGACTATCCAGAACACCGCGGCCATACTCGTCCTCGTCATCGCACAACATGAGCACATCATCCAACACCTGAGACCATGAGACCTCCACTGGCTCCCCGTCGAGAAGAGAGTGACCTTTAAGCTACTCACCCACACCTACAAATCCCTCCACAACACCAGACCCGAATACTTCAACGAAAGAGTCTTCTTCCACGTACCCAAAAGGAATCGCCGCTCCACCAATCTCGCCCTAGCAGAGCCCCTGCACATCCGCAGGACCAGAGCAGGTGGAAGAGCCTTCTCCTACATCACAACCAAAGCCTGGAACGAGCTCCCAGTCAACATCAGATGCTCCCCTACACTGCACACATTCAGGAAGAGCCTCAAAATCTGGCTTTTCGGCTGATTCGGAGCTGCACCCTCCCCCGCGCCTTGAGACCATCACAGGTGAGTAGCGCTCTTTAAGCCCCCTGATTGATTGATTGACCTCCACAGGCAGGCCAGTATGCAGATGCGCAGCCTAAACAGGGCCGGTTACAATAGGGCTTTAGCACTTTAACTTTAAATCAAATCCTCAGAAGGATATTTTTGTATTTGTTATTTTTTTAACTACTTTTGTTATTGTTTCAGTTAGGAGGCTATTGAGGGGCTAATTTTACTGTGTTGGGCTTGAACTCACAGTTTTTTGTGTTTTACTCCCTTATTCTGGTGGCTGCTTGCGGTTTAGTGGGGATGCCATTTTTCCTGTGCAGTCTTGAGGCACCATTATTTAGTGAGTGCACCCTGGTTGCCAAGGGCTCCACAGAGGGGGGGATGACCTCCACCTATTTAAAGTTGACCAGTGCGCAAAGCTCAAAAGGTAGCATGACATCCATCTATTTAAAGCAGGCCAATGTGCGGATGCGCAAGCCCGTCAGGGCTGGCACCAGTGTCCAGGAACCTAGGCCAATTGGTATCGGGTCTGGATTTTTACTCTTGCGCAGACCCAATGTCTTGGAGGGGCTCAAACTCTACGGCCTGTCTTCACAACATGTCTCGATGGATTGACTTTAGAATGGAAGTTCTGTGATTTCTGTTTCACAACTTCTGTACTCATTCAGCTGAGGGCAAGCAGTTCCGCAAAAAATAATATGCGCTTCTTTATTATGAACTGTCGTTCAATAAGAAAGAACCAACTTGACCTATTTAATTTCCTAGTTTTTAATACTACTATAGCTGTATTTTAAGAGACTTGTCTCAATGAGAGTTCCACCCTGGATATTGTCCTGGCAGTATTGAAAGGCTATTGTATCAGTAGATATATTCGTATAGGAAAGAGAGGGAATGGCCTTTTGATTATATATATTTCAAGCTACGCTGGTCTGCAATGCATTTAATCTCAAGATAGCGGGCCGCAGCTTACCTACCGTCTTCTTGCTCAAAATATCCTATACTTTTGCATTCTCCTGCACCTTAATTTGTCATCCACCCATCCCAGAGGGCGGCTTTGCAAAATCAATCACTGATTCAATCACTCCATATGCTCTGAAGTTTGCCAATGTCACCATCTTAAACCCCTTCCACGCTGCGTGAATTTTCACGCTGTGCGGGGGTTTTATCGAGTGGGTAGGATTCAGACAGCCCCCGCCGTCATCAGCACATGCCCACCGTGACGTGGGGCCATCCGAAGCACCCAAGGGGTTAAGAGGCCTAAATTTGCACGTTGATAATCCACATGATAGCCAGTCCTCTGGCTTGAAAAAATATGCGCCCAACGGGGCACCTATTAGATCCGGTGTAATTTAATTTAGCAATCCTAAAAGTGCGCTCCCCTCTTCAGATGACTCAGTCAGAATATTTTGCAATTTTATGACACTATAATTGGTAGGACTGAGTCCTCCCTAGCCCGCTCCCTCAATTAACACCCACTTTTGTTTGAAAGCTAATATAGCAGATGTGTGTGTGACCTTACCAAATTCAAATCAAACCTTTTGGCTAGGGTAGTGGCCAATGGTGAAATACATGTAATGGATGCAGTAGTGAGGAACAGGATCAGCTCCGCTTTGGATGAACTTACTTCTCCTGCTTGACATTTTAACTAAGCCCAAAACTCCGACACCATGGTTTCAAACTTTTGGGAGTTCTCCAAACTTTCATCCAGGCAATAATCACCTCCCCCCTGGACTACAGAAAAGCGTTGCATCTTGGCATGATCTTTTCGCTTTAAAGAACGCTATAGACCGTCCAGAACAGGGCAGCTTGTCTGCTATTACTGATTGCCAGATATGCGTTGGTCTCCTCCCATCTGCACTGGCTTACTGTTGACACAAGAATCAAATTCAAGGTCCCATAGCTGGTCTTTTGTGTTTTTTAGGTCTTGCCTAGCGTTGCAGCGCACGTGCTGCTCGCTCTGCGAGATCTATAGTCATCAAGTCGATTTCGGAAGTGGAGTGGAAGCTGCGCCCATGCTCTTGATTGGCATGCTTCATCCTTTATGGTAAACGCTGGCCTCCGATTCAAAGTGAGGTTTTTTGGTGACCGCCCTGTCTCCTTTAGGCCCGCCTACCTGGACTGGATCCTTTGCTTCACGGCTGTCGTGAGGGTATTTGTTATCTCAAGGAGGCATGTAGTGATGGATAATGTTTCCGAACAAGCAGCTGCCTATCCGCAATGGCGAGCGCTTGTTTTCTTTATCTGATTCCTGGAAGCGACTCAGGGAGGCGAACAGTTACCGGGAACCATGCCTCGGTAACTTTAATAATGCAGACACGCCATTTTTCGAATTCCTGGAAGCGAGACTAGGAGGCGGACAGTGGCCGGGAACCATTTCACGATTACTTTAATAATGGCAGCCGCGCCATTTATATATTGCGGCTGAACCAAATCCTTTTTTATTTTTTATTCTACGTATGACCCCGTTGTCAGGAGCAACTTCCCCACAAACGACTGCATCCCCACAAAGAAGCCGCCTCGATCCCTACTAGAATATCGCCAACAAAGCACCGCTCCGCACCATTATCTTCTCAGTAGTGGACCCTAGGTCCCTTACACCCCTAACTTAGAGGGGAGCCCCGTGCCGTATATACTTCATCACCATTGCCCCGTGAGCTCCTCGTCGACAGAGCATGACCTGGTTTAAAACTACCTCACACAGAGAGCACAAGTGCCAAGCAAGCCAAGATCACCCAAATGACACTGGCCCCACGAGCACATCATTTGCAGAGCACCCCCATATGAGAACCGTACCACCTTACCCCCATATGCAAACCTTTTACACAGAATTTTTCCGCATGGAGCCGGCAAAGGATACACATATGCAGAAAACACTGAAACAAACCCACACGTCCTTAGTCACAGTCAGTTGCATGATCGCAAGTATACACGTACGTACAAAAACACACATACTCACTTTCAAACTCCAATGCCCCCAATCCCAGCCACACGTAGAAGCATTTAGTCGGTCCTTTAGAAAAAGATAATTATTCCATACACGTGCGCCAACAGCAAAACACACAGCTCACACATTTGCCTAACCTCCAAATAGACATCGCAATACCATGCACACACACTCAAGCAAGTGCACACCCACCCACCGCACAACTCAGTACTCTGGTGCACTCACCGACGCACGCAAAACAAGCTTCCCCACTCAGGTAACTGTGGGAAGGTCTTAGGTGAGGGGAGATACACCGAACATAGGAGACACATGGGAAATCCTAGCATGTGTGGGGGACGCGGCGGCCTCAAAATTGGTACTTTCCCCTTTAAGACCTGCATTGCTAAAAAAACAAGGAATACTGACCTGGAACCCTTGGAAAGCTGCATTGCTAATTTGAAAGTGCAAGCCCGAGTCTAGGAACTCTGCAGCAACCTACCCCTCGCCCCAATACTCACCCTCTGCCCCCACTTCCACACCTATGTAACACCTGAGATGTCACAAGGCAGATCGGTAAATCCCACGGCACGTAGATACAGTGGCAGAGTGGACAATGCCACCTTTTCATACCCACATCTGCACATATCACTATCCCCCAGCAGACCCAGTGAGGGAACGTCTGTGCACACCCCGCTCCTCCCAGAGACGAGCTGAGCACACTGGCAGTGATAGGTGCAGCGTGTGCCAACAGCACATACCTGGGCTACACTGGCTCAGACCCCCGTGATGGCACTGCCATGACTCACCGCACGCACCGAGCGTGACAGCGGTGCAGAAAGCGGGCGCCCTACCTCGGATTCCATGTATTTGCCACCAAACATGCTGCTCCGGGCGCTGCAGGGAGCTGTGCTGAGCCTCCAGAGGGGGAGGGATGACTAATTTAAGTGATCTGGGAAAGGAAGGTAGAACATTATGGAAAGCGCAACTAGCCTTGCGCTGACCCACAAAGTCGATTCGCTGGGTATATCTTCGCTGTGTACTTTTATGAACTTATTTACAGACCGACTCCTTAAATTGTAGACTTTCTTAACGATTGCCTGTGTATTGTGAGTAGTGGTAGCTATTTGAGTAACCATTGCCACCATTAGGATCTGACTGCGGAAACTTGTTTTGAGACTCGCATAATAGATAGTTCATAAATACAACCGTGTGTTCAGAGAACCGCTTTAAACGACAGAGCTCTGTCGCCACTCCTGTGTCTACCGAGTAACAAACTGCAGTGCTGACATTTTTGTGGGACTTGCTTTATTTTGTGCCAACAGGGCTCGCTGAAGTACGCGCTTTCTGTTGGCTAGTTGAGTGTCTGTCATCCAACACAGGACGCTACTGCACAGGCTCTGCTTTCAGCAGCACAGTCATTATCCAAGCTGACCACACCAGTGGATAGGGTTACCACTCCTCCCTTGCTAACAACCCCCTGGAACCCATCCAATGACATTATGGTAGCGATTGCAGACCTTAAACAAGCATTTGCAATGCAATGGGTCTCGCATTCATGCAAGTTTGAGCTATTGGCGTTGAAAATAACAATGCCTTTTATTTTTGTTTTCGTTTTAAAAAGATTAATACCAGGCATTGTCATTTACAATACCAATATCTTAATCTTGTTTAACCGCGAGACCTATTGCATTGCAAATGCTTGTTCTGCATTGAGCCCATTGTTATCAGCAAACTGATTCATCCTACAACCCATCCAGGGTCCTGAGGTCACCCAGTCTGAGACTTGCTTATGTCCTGAGGGTAGGAAAAGCCCGAACAGGCGGCCAATAATTTCGGCTTCTAGCTGCCAAACTCTGTGATTCGCTGCCACTCCAGTTACACCCTGGTTCGACACCCATGAACTTTATAAATGTTTACACATAAACACAGCTTATCATTTTTCGTGATTTTTATAATCACTTATATATATTTTTCCGTTCAGTTTTCCATTCTGCCCCTTGTGATGAGAATGCAATTTGAAAAAGAATCTCATGGAAAGTGCCAGGTTGGGAAAGAAAACCGTTACATCAATCTCACAATCCCAGGACATAGACAGCTGGACAGTTGTGACCGGCTCATACAGAACTGCAATTGCTGATCACACGGAAATTTCGAACTACTATTACATTTATTCATTTTTTTCTAATATGTTTTTCTTAAATTTTCTCTTAACGTGAATACAATAACACTTCAGCATTGCACTGTAATTACATCCATATACTAATATTACATTGATTAGATAAAGTAACGGTCCCATACGTTGCCCTCACTCCCCACAATATATATGCAGCAGTGCTGTCTAAACTGGGTTTCATAATCCTTAATCAACTGTGCACATGTACACTGTAGTGATCTGCTCTACACTTTTACTGACTATTAGCACCTTTTCACTTAACACAGAGAAGTGAGAGACCAGGATGAATCTCTGTATTTCGCACACACATACAATTAACATTTCGAGTATTTTTCTAATTTCTGATTCTCATTTATCCAGGAAATAGAATGTGTTAGATGATTATGAATCATCTCCTTTCCTTGTTGTCTTTTGGGTTCCCTGAAAACCTACATATGCTTAGAATGAACAGTAGACAATGAAAGCCCTTTTATGTCCGCATCAAAATTGTTGCTTTGTTAGTATAATCTAAATTAGCATTTCAGATTTTTTCCTGTACAAAATGTATTGTGTCTGGTTTAATACACTGTGTAGGTTTAACTTGGTCTAATATTGTTACTTATCATAGAATTGTATTTCTAACCATAGGTGTTAAAGATATGTCGGGATCAGTGCGTAGTTCTCTATGTGGCAATACATGATAACACGGACGGAGATATCTTAAAGGCATTCCTATTGCCTGACACTAACTAAAGCTGTACAATTTCCTAGTTGATAGATTCGAGAGGCGATGTAAGGGTCAGGCACCGACATGAAAAAAAACCTGTAATTTTACCAAATCTTACGTCATCGACCGTCACCAACACGAAGGTTTCTAGAATGTCTCTTAATTTCGAGATCTTTTGTTGGGTTGTAAAACCTGTTTCACAAAATGGCCCTTGTCTAGCAGTGTAGCAAGAAAGGAAAGATTGGGCATCACACCATTGTATACTTATCAGTAGAGGTTGCACGACTAACAGTTTTATGTTTGTTACATTTTCCTGGAGTTCCATTGTCAGCGGTGAACCAATTTGTCTGTCAATGCTAATGGCGGTACTTTTCCTACTAACTGTGTGCATCTCTAAGTGCTCATTTAAATCATTGTAATTGGGTGGATAGATTTGTGTTTCATTTGAAAGTTTACTCCTCTCTTTCCTTACAAGGACCCAATGGAAGCTTTTACGTCCTTGTCAATAGCTAACGATGACTCAAGATGTTTTAAACTTTATTTAAGTATTCGCACTGTCAGTGTTACTAAGGCCTTATTAACTAGCTCCAGGTGGGTTGGTATGGTGAGAGATTTGTTACTTATGAGAGGGGCAACAGACAAATCAGTTTTGTTAAATCTGTGTTTTAAAAAATGGTTCATTGCATTTTTTTGCCTTTTTCTCCTACCTTAAGGGAGTTAAACATGGTGGAAATAGAGTGTAAACCTTAAAGTTATTTGAACTTGATCCAGTTGTCCCTTAGCATTTTCCTGTTACACATTATTTCCAATTATGCCATTAAGGCGTAAGTGGTTGGTGGGAACATCTTTTAGCTGACCACAGGGCTGAAGGAAACATTGGTACAATGGGTAGGTTAGAAGCCAGTGCCCTGTAGCCTTCTATCAAATTATTCCCTACAAAATTTATATAAACTGGATAGAGTATGATGTGTGTAGTTTGTCTTCAAACTTTGCCAGGGTACTTCTTTGGGTTGATTTTTGGGTTGATTCTACTTGTGCAGCCAGTTACTAGAGCCTGGAAGTTCTTCCATTAAATGGTCAGCTACAGAATTTGGAAAAAAGCAGTAAATTTGAGTTTTATGTGTTTTAAATGTCATAGAGTTAGACGACGACCTTGCAGGATGTGCGGATGGATATCCTGATCATTAACACTAGACTAGATGTTGGACTCCATATCTACTGTCGTTAGTTGGTTTTGTACTTTAGTACCTAATGCTCCAGAAGAAAAGACAATTCTTCCTGAGCAAAGTGTATATGTGCTTTGCTTGCCGTTGTCCATCTTGTGATAAATCAACATAAGAAAGCCAATGAAAAAAATATCAGTGCTGTTCAATGATTTTAAATGTCATGTTGTCTACATTCTTTATAGGATATGCTTCAAATCCACACTGCATTCTCTTCGTTTGCAACCATAATAATTTTGAGAAAGTAAAACAGTGTCACTTTGCAGGGTCTTATCAATACAGGACAATGCATCACAAAATTGACTATCAATTATTCACACTTTACTTTGTTACAGATAATTGTTTTAAACTGTGACATGGCTTTTTCTTGGCCAGGCTTGTCTATTGTAGGTGAAGGATGGCTCGGTCCATACCACATTTTCTAGATAACCGGTGACTATATAAATACCCGATGTCTCGGTTACATTTATGCAAATGTTTCTTTGTAGTTATCCTGAAAATCTGCCATAGAGCTGCCCATTATCGATTTACAACCAACGCCAGTTATTTAGAACATCTTTAGGACGATGATTATCCTTGTCTGCACTGAAACTGCTGGTTACTCTGTAAAGTTGCCTGTTGGCTTTCAACATATCATTTAATGAACGTTACTCTGAGAAATGAGCGTCCGGGACTCCGTTCAGGAGCATGGCGCCTCCTTCTGTTGGGGCTAGTTAATCGCAGCTCCTTGATTTATTGGGTTCTCTTAACAGTTGAGGAGAAATGGTATGAACCTAGCATTGTAAACAGTTGATCAATTTCGAACCATTCCTGCAAAGATTTCACCTGACTGACAACACTGTAGAGATCTCACTGTGACCAGCCCATTGAACATACCGCTTGTTGTTTGTTCTATGACTGCTCTGTCGCCGTATGTGGAGGTTCAAGTTTTATTCACTTCTTGAAATAATTAAATATGTGTGTAGCTAGTTATGGCACCCAAGGCCGGTTGAGTTCATATCCTTTTATCTTTTTTCAGACTCCGCTCAGGTCAATGGAAGGCCCAACGTGATCGCCATCCACCCAGACTTCCGGATGGTCGTGCTTGCGAACAGACCGGGATTTCCTTTCCTGGGGAATGACTTTTTTGGCGCGTTAGGTAAGTAATAAACCTCATTAAGGGTTTCCAATGAGAGCTGGAGGCTGACGTTATGGTAAATTGGTATCAACGCTGCTGATCTGTGCTCCGCCTTTCTTTCTCCTACCTACAGCGTCTGCTCCAATCAGCAGACGAGTTCAATCTTAGGGCAGTCCATGTCATGTAAGAGCAAGTCTTCCGCATGACAAGGTTTCTGTCTTCAAAATGTAAATGCAATTCATGAAAATATGCTTGTGGCTACGGGGATAGGCTTGCTTCATTTTAATCAGATTTCTTCTTGCACGCACGCACATGAAAAGGCTTTTTCAAAATGCACAAAAAATGCAGTAAAGAATTCTGAACCACACGCTGAAGGCCAAGGATCACATAAATAAAATACAAACATTGATTTTTGACTACTATAAAACCATGCAATGAAGCTAAACAGCCGACTCTTACTGTATGCAGTGTGGTGCTAAATAGCACATGGGTTCACATTAGCACCACCTGGCCAGTTTATGCCCAGGTTAATATTTCTGTTACTGACACCTGCTAGCAGGCCCGGTTCCTGGAATTTTTATCTGAATGGGCCAACGTGTCCCCAGTTTTTGACAATTCTGGAGATAGCCTACAAGCGATAGATTTACATTATATTTTCTTCCAATCAGTCATACAGAGCATGGGGAGGGTTATTTGAGAGTAAAAGCTGATGTTCATTTATACTCGTGAGGTCCAACCCTCCTAATTTCCTGCAGGCCAGGCTTCAATAGAAGCACCTGGATATCAAGCAGATTGTAACAGTAGTTCTTCACGTTTGGGAAGATCCCTGGAACCCCACCCAAGCCTTTGCATCTTTGCACCCGGAATTCTGGCTATTTACTCCTTGCAATGTGTCCAACACTTATTTCTTTGCACACTGCGATCTTTATAAAAAAATATTTTTATGTCTTTTTTTTGTTTCAATTGATTAGGTTTAAAAAAAATAGCAACAGATTTGGAACAAAAGAAAGCAGTATTCTTGATACCCAAGAGCAGTTTTCATGCCTGGTAAAACTGATAATTGCAGTCAAAGAGGTAGGGCGTATCACGCTGAAAGCTCCGGGGGTAAAACTGCCCTCTTTATGCGCCCTGGGGCACTATGGTTATACAGAAGGGGGCCGTTTGAGCAGCTCCTACTGAAAAGCTGATGGTGCCGACGCACATATAGAGCCAAAGCTTTCTTCAGAGCGTATTTCCTCATTTTCATGGGAGTTTGACTCCAAGCAAATGAGGGAATGACTGCCTCTGCGCCCGACCCATATCATGGGTGCAGGGGCAAATACACCTTCAGGATGCGCACTGACATTACACTACAAAAAGGTGGTACACAGTCTGTGTGCCTCCTTACGCCAGACTTCTGGAGGGTGCCAAGGGGCTACCATGAACCCCCCCAGATATCGCCCAGCAGGCAGGTGCAGTCACTAACTTCACCTGCCTGCAGGTGGCTCTCGCTCCCCTTTTTAAATTGCAGGCAGCATGCATTCTGAAACACATGATTTCTATACTCATAAACAGCTGCTCTGTATTTTATTGAAAGCGCTGCCCCCAGGGCAGCTGCGGGTTTTGGGCTGTCCTGAGGAGAGCGCATTAATTGTGACATGGGGCACAGTCCCTGTTTGCACCCCGCGCGCCTGTTTAAAGGTGCTCAGATACACAACCAGGGGCGGTGCTCCATATCTGTAATACAGGCCCTGGTGTTATTTGAAGCTCTCTTACAAACTCATCCATGCATGAGTTTGGCTGGGAGCGCCATCTCATGCGCTAAAAGGGTCAAATTCTGTTTCCACTCATTTTGCGACTGAAAGGTAAGAGGACAGGATATAGTGTTGAAAATGTGCTTTTAGAAGCTGCTGTTGCAATTCCTATATCTGTGGATACATACATTTCATAAAGTACTGGAAAAGCTTCAGCATAATCATGCAAAATGTCACAAATGGTGGCAACACATGCACAAGTGTAGCTCCTTGAGGCAAGCGGACAGCATGTGTTTTCTGAATGTGTATGTGATGCTGCTTTGGGTCCTGTAGGTCGAAGGACCACATGCTCTGCAGCTTTTGTGCATGAATCATCAGCTGTGTTGCTACCTCTCACTATAACAGCGGACCTTAACAAACCTAGTGCAATGTAGTTAAATGTAAAAAGTAATCAAACACTATTTAGGAAATGTGATCAAATAGAATAGAATACATTTTGTCTTAAAATTGTACATAATTGGTTTTAAAATAGCTGTATAAAGTATATGCTACGATGTACAAAGACACTAACCATTTATCTGAAAATTATACTTTGTGGCAAAACTTTAGTGATATCAATTTTAAAATATACCCATGGAATGCATTATTTAGTTCTGAAGTAAGTTTGGATAATTAGCCATAATGCCATAATGCCATCATGTATATATCATGCCACATTGTATAACTTTTGTATAACTTTTGGTAGCTCTTTGTTGAACTGAATTTTGATAAGGACCATCGGTAGTACATGTTAAGAGTAAGATCACTATAAACAGGACCTTTGAAACTATGCCGAAGGGGAGGGCCAAATTATGCAGCAGGTTTGAGTAAATTATTCAATTCAGTTCACGGCATTTCTAGAGCGCACAGCTGCCTCTTGGAAGGCGTCCCTGCGCTGGTAGAAAGTTCAATGCAAAAGAGGTCTAAAAGCAGACAAGGGCCAATTAGCCTATCAGCAGGAGTCAAAAAGCCAAGTCTTGAGACTCTGTCTGAAACTGGGTTCAGAGGGGCAGGAACGCAAACCAGGAGACAGTACATTCAAAGTTTAAGAGCCAGATAAGATCAGAAACTCCCCCCTCTTCTTGCTTTGTAGATTTGTACAACTCGTTCGATCTTAGGGATCTGGTTTGCAAATAAGGCTTCAATCTGGATCTAAGCTAGAGAGACCTTTGTGAGTAAAGGCTCTAAAAGCAAAGATGAGCGCCTTAAACTGAATCCTCTTGATGATTGGGAGCCAATGAAGATGCCGTAGGTGATGAGAGACTGACGAATGCAGGGAGATTTTGCGGATTAAGCGGGCAGCAGCATTTTGAATGATTTGTAGCTGTCGAATTTTAAAAAGCAGATAGGCCTAAGTACAAGCAATTGGCATAGTCCAATTTGGACGTGCCTAAAGCATGAACAATCGTTTTCTGACAGTCTACAGGAATCAGGTGGAGCACCTCCGGAGGCCCTCAAGGTGGCAAAGCAGGTAGCATAGTATTTTGACTTGAGGCTCAAAAGTGAGATTGAAAACAAATGTTATCCCCAGGTTCTTCACTACTGGAGCTGGGGAGGGAGAAGCACCTAATTCCGATGGCCACCAAATGTTAGCCTCCAGGAAAGACTTGGTGCCAAAAAAGCGGATCTAATTTTTTTAGGAATTAAGTTTCAGACAGCTTCCATTCATCCATTCCACAATGGCCTTCAGGCAGGATTTAAGAGAACACAAGGTTGCGGGTGCATCTTCATGAAAAGCCAAGAGGTGGTCGGTGTTATCCACATAGGAGACCACCTTCACCCCCAAGACTCAGGAAGTTTAGTCAAAGACTCAAGGTAGATATTAAAAAAGGTGGGGCTGAGTGTCGAACCCTGAGGCACTCCGCAGTCTAGAGGTTTAGATAAAGAGGTGAAAGGAGGCAGGAGGGCTGCCTGAGAGCCATCCTTCAGAAAAAAAGTTGAGCCAGAGCAAGGAAAGCCAAGTAATGCGGCATAGTAAGGCACATTTTGTGATAGTATTACTTCATTACGTTGTAATTTAATTTAATTTTTTTACTCTTGTTATCACTATCTGGGCATAGGTTGTATCTCAGTAGTACGAGTTTGCCACCCAAGTATAACAATAAGCAACAGAAAAGTGACCAGTCAGCTTTTGTGAAGGGTCTTCAACTGTGCAGCAACATTTCATGCAATATTTTTATACATTTTTGATCCATTTGAGCTAGAAACATTTATTTAAAAGTCTGCATATTATGCATCAGATAATGGATTATGTGGCAAATGTGTCAAATGTATAATTATGCGGAAAACACAATAACCGTAAAATTGCCTAATTCAAGTGGCCCGACTATAACCTGGGAATGTGCAATGTACTGTAGGAAGAATATCAGACATAAAAAGCCCACGTTTGTAACCCTGTCACACTGGTAAGAATAAATTCAGTAGTATAACACAGAAAAACAGAAAAACTCCCCCAAGTCTCAGATGGGAGCTTGAGGTACCGACTGATAGTGCGGGGCCTCGTACAACCTGAGCAGGGTCCAGGTGAGGTGAGGTCCTTTCCCCTACCATGAAGGAATTCATATTTCCAAATTGATATGGAGGGATAATGTCGTTGGTTGTTACAGGTCGTACCGTATTCAACCATTTTTGATCATATTGTATATATTTCTTTCCGGTGATGGTGGTGTTTTCTTTGTTTTCACTACTATGAGTGCAACTATTGTAAGAACATAGGCCCTGACGAATGCTGAGGGATTTAATACCCATTAGGCAGAAACATGTTGGCCCTTTATTAGACAGATATTTGTTGACTGTCCTTTTTTTGCACTGTTCTGGTTAGGTCGAGCAGAACTAAAAAGCATGCAAAGCATGCTTTGTCTGCTCGACAACTTTTGTTGGCGTGTTCGGGGGAATGTGAGACAGTGTACATGCACAAGCCTCTGCTGTCTCCGATTTGCCCTCGAGGGCGCGCACGTCGCCGTGCACATCCCCTGCCTGCCATTCACATGCTCTCGCAATCACACACAGGCAAAGTCACGCATGCGCACACACATTCCCACGCGCACACACTCACCCCCCCTGCCCCCCCAGGCATACACACAGGCAGGCAGGCACACACACATGCACGCACCCCCCTCCCCCACCACTCACGGGGCTCACGCGCACACACACACGCGCACATGCGCGCACACACAGATCCCCCCCTCTGCTCACTGTGCTCTTTTCCGGCGCATCTCCACACGCGGGGCACTTCTCTGGATTTTCACGCTACCGCGGGGCTCTCCCTCCATGATGGGAGCCCCGCAACAACGAGCATCACCGGCCTCTTCCGGCCGCGTCACAGGCCCCGCCCATGTCACGGGCAAGGATGCCTGACTTCCTGGTTTCGCCCCCGCCGGCAAAACTGCTTCTTCGGCGTAAACTGAGCGGCTCGTTTTCTATAGGAAACCCCTCTTTCCTTTCTTCCGTCCTGTGCCAGTTAATGCTAGGCAACACACTGCATTTCAAGAGGCCACTGCCCGCCCTCGAGAAGTCTGTTTGGCCTTGTGATCCTCCCTTGGCGGCCTCCGCACTGCCTCTTGCTCCCTCGCACTCTGCTGAATGGGGATGTTGTGATACTACACGCCGGGTGTTTGGCTTGCAGCGGGGCTTTCTTCAAACAACACGACCCCTGACAGCCCAGCTCCAGCTCCGGTTGGGATGGCCAGCCCCCACAGGCTCGCTCTTTCTTCTCTTTCATCTAGGAGGCGGGCCGGGGGCAGAGCCATGGTGTCATCAACAGCTGTTTCCTGAATCTAACGCCACGCATCTATCGACGTTTCTACGAAACATACCTGCCCCGAGTAGGCGAGGCTTGCGGGAACGGGGTCGCCACTTCAAAGGGACTGCGGATTAGCACAAAACAACAGGCAAGCCGTAGGGAGGAGAACTGCAGCGTTGTTTGTGACTGTGGTATATAGGAATACGAATATCTGTTACAACGCTTCCTCTCCTTTTAATCTAATTTTAAACAAGCATTTATAATTTCAATAACAGCGCCTCGTCAGGGTTAGTAAGCCCTATATAAATTCAATTTCAACTAACCAGTAAAATGCGTTATTAGGAGAATAAATTATAAAATGGAAATTAACACCTTTAAATTCATGATAAATGAACCCGTATAATTTTCTGACAGTAGCGTAGTAAGGGTGACTTATGCCCTAATGCAAGTTTCAAAAAAGCTCCTTCCACTACTTCTTTGCTAGGTAAGGAAAGACAGCTATAAATGGAGTTCAATGTGCCCTTCAAAGCCCTGCCAACCCTGCCGTGTCACTGCACCTACTGCGCTAGTAATAGCCAAGACTTGTTTTCTGTGTTCTGAAGTGCTGTCACTTGGCTCAGACACGATGACATCACCCAGGTGCCCTCTAAGCCAATGTTACCAAATGGTATCTTCAATTTTGAAGAGCAGAAGTGTTGGGGGTATAGCAAGTGCGTGTCCTCTGATTCTGTCTTGCAAGATACTGTTTTGATCGAGATAAATCTGTCCCGAAAGCTGGTACAAAAATGTTCCATCTTTAGCAAGCTCTGGTGCTGGTGTGGTCAACCTGGTGTACTCAGGAGCATAGTAATTAGCAAACGGTGTGAGAGGTTGTGTAAATTTACTATGTGCAATTGTGTAAAAAGTGACATGACAGTATCTCTTGTGACCTTATCACGGAACAAAATCCCTCATCAATAAAAATCTCATAACATTC